>NW_022630995.1:70727899-71354300 GCF_010015895.1 Lontra canadensis | reverse complement strand
GAAGGAAGGAAGGAAGGAAGGAAGGAAGGAAGGAAGGAAGGAAGGAAAAAAAGCATGCCTATCAAGGACAAACTGGAAATCAAGTGACTTAGGACCATTAAGTAAATCTTCGTTCATCAGCCTTGGAAGATAGACAATAGATGTAGAAGTAGAATCTACAGATTTACAGAGAAAAGATGAATTATTTCACGTTTTCTGCTACTATTTTATTATCTATTTACAATTTTTTATACTACTGACTTGTTTTATTTAATAGTCAGATTTTATAAACTATTATTAAAACGAAGATGTTTGGGAGTGCCTGGGTGGCTCAGTCATTAAGCATCTACCTTCGGCTCAGGTCATGATCCCAGAGCTCTGGGATAGAGCCCCACATCAGGTCCCCGTTCAGCAGGAAGCCTGCTTTTCCCTCTCCCACTCCCCCTGCTTGTGTTCCCTCTCTCTCTGTATCGCTCTCTGACAAATAAATAAAGTCTTAAATAAAATAAAATAATAAAATGAAGGTGTTTGAACCCACAGTCACATATTCATTCATTTATTCAACAAATAATTATCTAGCACTTACTTTGAGCAAGTTTCTGTCATAGGCATCTATTTTTATACCTGGTAGCACTAAGTTATGTAACAAAAGAAAAAAATTAAGCCTTCCTAATGCACACAGAACTCCCACTAAGGGTGAAATTCTTAGAGACAGTATGATGTATGAAATTGATTATACATGAAATTAGGGAATAGTGGGTGTATGTTTTTGGACTACCACCCAGGAAAGTTAAAATTACTTATATGCATAAAAGCCTTCATAAATCATAGATTTTTAATGAAGGGTTCACAAAGGCAAAATTTTGTTAGTACTCTGCATTTTTCTAAAGAGAAGGGCCATGGCTTATTTTAGATTCTCGAAGAGATCCATGACTCTTAAAAGTTATTTTATCATGAGTTACCCTGCCATATGCATTTATGGACTACAAAAACTCTACAATGAGTAAGGACTCAGTATGTACGATTTTTAAGACTGGCAGTTTGGGGGCGCCTGGGCAGGTCAGTCGGTTAAACATCCAACACCTGGTTTTGGGTCAGGTCATGATCTCCCAGTAATGAGATCAAGCCCCAAGTAGAGGGGGCCCCAAGTCAAGCTCTGCACTCTGTGCACAGTCAGCTTCAGATTCTCTCTCCCCTCCCCCCACCCCCTCATACTCTTCCTCTTTCTAAAAGATAAATAAATAAATAAATAAAATCTTTAAAAAAAAAACTGATGGTATGGTTTATATTCATGTTTTCTGCATTTTACTTATTAAGTTATTCCTGGGCCAGACTCTCCTTGAGCTTGTTGACTCTTCACTCTGGTTTACACTAGGTGACACATTGCTTCTGATTCTTAGCAGCCATTCCTAGAAGACTGTCAACTGATACTGTAGCTAGTCTTTTCTTATGGGTATTACACAAACAACTCTTTCCAAACAGCATTTATTAAGCACCCATATGTACACGATATCCAGCAAAATGAGTTTAAATATTAGTTAACAATATCTATATTTTAGATAACATTTATGACAAGTGATTTCAAGGGCTTTGGTTCTTTATTCTCATTAGAGAATATATAGTATCTTAACTACTCTGGAAATTTTTTTTTCAATTCTTGTGAACCTTTACAAGAGCTAATATATGATTCACATTTAGCATGTTTATGAAAAATTTGCAGTGGAGTTCTCAACTATGTTACCACTTTAAGTCAAATTCTATTTTGATTGATCCCTAAAGGAATATTCAGATTAACTAATTTCTAATTAATTTCTTCCCCTCTATTTCTTCCCTCTTATAGTATAGCTTCTGCACTCTTCTTACCAAAAAGTTCCTCAGAGGTCAACACTGAGAATTTAATTGCCAAACCCATCTATCTCCTTTTAGTCTTCACCTGACTCCACTTCTCTTAACAAATGACATTATTAACCAACCCTTACTGAAATATTTCCCTTCATTTGATTTTCATGAGAATAAACTGTCTGGCTTTGTTTTTTATTTCCTATTTGTTTCTCTTCAGTTGATGTCATCCACTTCCACACAACTCTTAAATGTGGTGTACTCCCATAGTGTGATCTTTAACCACCTTCTCTCTTCATTCTTCACTCTCTCAAGAATAGAATTTACTATCCATTCACCACCCGGGTTTCTGTACTGATTCAAAAATCAGTACCTCCAGGCTTGACCTATTATTTTTTTAGATCTAGGTTCTAATTTCCAATTATATGACAAACATCTTTATTTGGCTAAACCACTGGTACCTAAAGGTCTTTTATCTACAAATCTCCTTTGTTTTCTCTATCAACAGCATTACCATCATCCCAGGCTACAAATCTGAGTCACCTATGATCCTAGTTTAGGAACTCATCTATTATACAATTTTTTTAAAAGATTTTTATCCATCCATTTGAGAGAGAGAGAGCAAGAGAGAGCATGGGGGGAGACAGGGGGTTATAGAGGGAGAAGCAGGCTCCCCACTGAGCAGGGAGCCCAATGCAGGGACTCGATCCCAGAATATGACCTGAGCCAGAGGCTCAACTGACTGAGTCACCCTATAATACAATTTATTATATTACATATTATATATATCATATATTATATTATTTATATTATATATATAATATATACAATTTTTGAGGGGGATTTAAAACATACATGAAACTATAAAAAATAGAACCAACAACTGTTAACATTTTGTTATTTATGCCTAAAGTTGTTTTTTCCCCCCTAAGAAATAACACATTACAAGGGAAGATAACATCTTTGAATACTACCCCCAGTCTCACTCACCATTCCATCTCTCCAAAGAAACCACTATCTTAGGTTTTATGCATATTCTTTCAATTTTTTACATTTTTATGTTTTTGTGTATGCATATATTTATAGGTGTGTGTGTGTATGCATGTATCCCAGAATAATATATATACTATTATTTTTGCATGCTTTGGGTACACAAATGACATTATTCTATATATGCCATTCTAAAATTTCCTTTTTTTCTTCCAAAATTTACATGCTATCCATATTGGTATAAATAAACATAGATATGCTTTTTAGATGCTACACATTATTCCAGTGCATCAATTTACCTCATTTTATTCATCAAATTACCTACTGATTGACAAATAAATGTATTTCCACTTTTCACTTTCATGAACAATGCTGTAAAAAATTCCTATGTTTTCTTAAACCTGTATGCTAGAGTGTTTCCACAGTATATAATAGAAATTTTGACATACAAATAGAATTTTTATATAATAGAATAAGTGCATTTTTAATTTAAATGTTACTCTCTCCAAAGTAGCTGTGCAAGTCCAAAATTCCACCAGTGATATGTTAAGAGTATCCACTTTTCTCAAATTCTTGTCAGTACAAGATATAATCAGACTTTAAAATTTCTGCCGTCTGTTGGGTGACAAGAAAACCATCATTCTTGAATTAATTTGCATATACTTAATAAGTACTTAGGATACTTTTTCATATACTTACTGGCTATTAATATTTCCCTTATAAATTGCTTAGTCATATCCTCTGTCATTTTTCTATGATACTTTTTGTCTTATTCATATGTCAAATGTTAACATATTCTAGATAATAATTCAGACATATGTTGCAAATATCTTCTGCTAGCCTGCTGTTTGACTTTTAATTTGGTCTATAGTATCATTTGTCTTACAAAAATTTTAGGTTTTGATGTAGTCAAATTAATATGTGCTTCACCTTACAATGTATGTTAAATAGTCCCTGGAATAAAAAGGAAATCATAAAGGAATTAAAAAATATTTAAAAATGAATTATAATTAAAATATAATATATCAGATAGGTATGACACAGCTAAAACAGAACTTAGAGGTCAGGAGATGAAAAAGTTTCAAAATTAACAAGCTAAATAAGCATTCAATCATAAAGATGGACAAATCAACAGAACAAAACCAAAGAAATAGAAGGAAAGAAATAATAAAGAATAGGAAAAATGACATAGAGAACAATAATTTGTTTTTAAAGAGAGAGCCGGGGAGGGGCGGTGGTAGTGGTGGTGGTAGGGAGAGAGAGAATCTTAAGCAGGCTCCACACCCAGCACAGAGGCCAAGGCAGGGCTCCATCTCACAACTCTGAGATCATCAAGAATTGCATGCTTAACCAACCAAGCCACCCAGGTGCCCTGAGAAGTATAATTTTAAAAAATAGTGCAGATTTACAAAACCAAAAGATGATTTTGAAAAGATTGATAAAATAGACTTCAGCAAGAGTTATCAAGAAAACAAAGTACAAATATGAAACAGAAGTGGAGAAATAACCATAGACACAATAGATAGAAAAACAGTAAATCAGTATTATGAACAATTATATCTTAATTAAGTTTAAATGTGGATGAAATGCATAAAGAAATTGTGTAAATTATAGAAGAAAAAATAAGTAATAAGTAGTAAAGAAATTAAATGTAGTCCAAAGCCTCCTCTCCGTATTACTTATGAAAGGTCCTAAACTTAAAGGAATACAAAGCAAAATGATGAGCAACATGTATTTTTAAATGCAAGGATAGTTCAACATCTGAGAATCCATCAATTAACTGGCCATATTAACAGACTAAAGAAGAAAACTTATGACCTACCAAAAATGCAGAAAAAGCACCTAATAAGACTCCATTCTTAAGTAGAACTTAACACAAAAATAAAACCAAAAGCAGAGATGGGACGTCTTTATATACTAAAACCTACAGCAAACATTAAACTTGAAGTTGAAACTTAAGATACCTCCCTTCGAGATTAGGAACAAAATAGGGATGCCAATTAGTATCACTACTCTTCAACATACTGGAGTTCTTGACCAACATTATAAGAAAAGAAAAAGATGTAAGATAACTGGAAAGGAGAGGAGGGTTGAGTTAGATCAGCTGAGGTCCTCCGAGACAAGTAAGCTCCCAGTTGATCTACAGATGACCACAAATAGGGAAGTAAGCCCAGCCCATCTCAGCAGAACCACATAGCTAATCCATAGTCTCAGGAAAACCAGTAATTAGTTCTTGTTTCAAGCCAATAAATTTGGGGGGGATTGTTATGCATCAATAGCTGACACAAGTAATGAGTGATGGGTATCCATTATTGGGCAAGTATAAAGGTAAAGTGTGATGGATACCTATCATGGAGCATTGTGCAGCAATAAGTAGCAGCATATTACATATATACAAAGCACATGCGTGGCTATTAAGAGCAGTACTTAATAAAATAGTAGGAAATAGTAAGATACATAATACCATTTATATGAATCTTAAATATATAGAATAGCATATATACAATATGTAAAAAATATGCATCAATCAAATTAAATTTGATGCTTATGAGCAAGGGAGATGTGACTGTTTATAAATAAAGAGGATAGAAAGGGATAAATCAATTGAAAAAATATGTAAGAGGGTATGAAATAGGGATCTAAGCCTTTCTCTGTATAAAAAGCCAACTATCTTAATACAATTTATTAAATAATCTGTCCTTTCCCACTGACTTATAAATCTATGTCTATTACTAACCAGGTATAAATACATGTTTACTCTGTCCCTGAGGTCTCTATTCTATCCTAATAAACTGTCTGTGGGTCAATAACATATTTAAAATTTTTCTAGGGCTACAGAATCATTCCTTATAGGTAGGAGGGCAAACACCGTATACTTTGTTCTTTTGCAGAATTGTCTAGACTATATTTGGATCTTTAAGAGTTTATCAGATTCCTCCAGAAACAAGTCCTCTTGACCTTTAGACTGGAATTGTACTGAATTTATAGATTAATTGGAGAAGAATTAACAGCTTTACCTTGTCCATCTCTCCATGTTCTTTGTGGGTTAAAGATTAAAGGAATCAAATGGTTTGGGTCTATTTCCTCTTCAGTAAGTTTTATATTCCTTCACATATTTATGCCCCTTAACAAAGTTAAATTATTATTTTCATAAAGGTATTGCATATTACTGATAGACTTATTCCTAAATACCTATTTATGTATTTTTTTACTATTATGAATGGGATCTTTTTTAATCTCATTGTTATTTTTTATTTTAAAATCTTTATTACTGAAGTATGGCTGGCACACAATGTTATATTAGTCTTCGGTGTAAAACATAGTGATTCAACAATTCTGTATGTTGCTCAGTGCTCACCAGGATAAGTGTTGTTATCATTTGTCACCAGATAATATTTTTACAATATTATTTACTATATTCCCTGTGCTGTGTTTATTATCCTCATGAATTCTTTTATTTTATAACTGGAGATTTCTACCTTTTGGTCTTCTTCACCTACTTTGCCCATTCCCCCCACAGCCCTCTCCTCTGGCAACCAACACTTTGTTCTCTGTATTTATAGATCTGTTTCTGGTTTTTGTTTATTTGTTTTATTTTTTTAGATTCCACATATAAAAGTGAATCCATATATTTGTCTTTCTCTTCTAATTTCACTTAGCATATTATACCCTCTGGGTCCATCTATGTTGTCACAAATAACTAGATTTCATTCTGTTTTTATGGCTGAGTAATATTCCATTGTGTGTGTGTGCACGTGCACGTGTGCATGCAAACACACACCATCTTTTTTTTTTTAAGATTTTATTTATTTATTTGACAGACAGGGATCACAAGTAGGCAGAGAGGCAGGCGGGGGTTGGGGGGAGGAAACAGGCTCTCTGTTGAGCAGAGAGCCCAACATGGGGCTCGATCCCAGGACACTGGGATCATCACCTGAGCCAAAGGCAGAGGCTTTAATCCACTGAGCCACCCAGGCACCCCAAACACACACCTTCTTTATGACTTTCTGATTATCATTCTTGTATAGAGCAACTGTGATGGAACCCTCTAAACGGTTTAAAATCTATATAAATTCTTAAAATTTATGTGTTAATTAAACCATTTGTAAATGCCAATTTGGTTTCTTCCATTTTGATCTTTATGCCTTTTATTTCTTTTTCTTACTTGCATTTGCTAGAACCCCCAGAAATAATGCTTCTTAGTAAAGATGACAGCTGGCACCTTATTTCCCTATTAATCACGACAGTTGCCATAAATTTTTAACATAGACACCTTATCAAGTCCCAATCCAGATTAAAAGTCTCAGAGGATAGTGAATTTTAACAAATGTTTTTTTGATCTACTGGGATTATACAGGTTTTCTCTTTTAATCTATTCATATGGCAAATTATATTAAAGATTTTCTAATAGCCCTCTTTGCCTTCCTAGTATGTATTTAGTCATTATGTATTTTTTAATCAGTGCTAGATTTACTATGATTTATTTAGAATATATGTAGCTATGATCATACATAAATTCTGCAAGAAACTTATTTTTTTAATGCTGGGTCCATTTTAAAGTTAAGGTTTACTACCTTCATAAAATGAGGTGGAAAGCTTTCCCTCTTTCACTGTTTCCATTATAGTTTGTACATAATAGGGCTTACGTATGTATCCCTTGAAATTTTATTAATAAGCCTGGGTCTGATGGATTTTACTTGAATGACGGAATGCATATGTAAAATTAAAGAACTCAAAAGTTGACTTGAACGTTTCTATTTCCATTTTGAGTCAACTGTATATATACTTACATATACATATATATAATTTTAATTGTTCATAGGTTTTCAAATTCCTTGCCAACAGGTTGTTCATAGTATTTTCTTATAATTTTCAAACTCTAATCTATTGGCCTTATTTTTGTTCTTTACAGGGCTCATTTTCTTTGATCTGCCTTTACATCCATTTTTTAGGTTTTAAGATTTTTATTATCTATTTTCTTTTCTATTTCATTAATATTTACTTTTTTATCTTTATAATTTCTTCTACTTAATTTAGATTTATTCTGTTGGTCCTTTATTACCATCTAGATGAACATGTATTCATTATATCTTTCATATTTACCAATAAATGCATTTAGAGCTACTAAATTTTCCAATGGGTTCTACTTAAATCAAATCTCAAATTTTTATATGCAATGCTTTCATAGTTACTTAGTTGCAAATATTTTATAATTTTCATTTTCTCTTCTATCCATCAGTGAACCAATATAAAGTATTTTGATTTTTACCTCATTGCTGATTTCTAGTTTTATTGTATTATGACGAAAGGATACATTTTGATTGATACATATTTTCTGAATATTGTTGAGATTCCTCTATGACCTAGCACACAGTTAAAAGCTGACCTATATGCAACTGAAAAAAATTGTACAGGGTTGTTATTTTATTAGGTTAGGAACAATTCTATAAATCTCTAGTTTATGAAGTCTGTCAGTCCTGAGGTTCAATTCTTTGATCCCATTTTAAATTTTGTATCTATTTCATTTTTAAATTTTGGGAGAGGTGTGTTAAAGTCTCATTGTTTTGTAGGCATGTCCACTACTCTTTGTAATTTTAAAAGTTTTAAGTGATATTTCAAGGCTATGTTGTTAGATGCATATAAGTTTATGATGATTATGTTTTCTGGGTTATTCCTTTTAGCAGTTTAAAGAGTCCCTGTCCCAATTAAAAATTTTTAGCCTAAAGTCTATGTTATTACCCCGGCTTCCTTTGGTCAGTATTTTTCAGATGAATATATTGCTCTACACCCTTTTTATACCATTTTGTTTCGTATATCTGTTAAAAATAACACAGACTCATGTTAAGATCACGACAGATTATTTTAATATAATTTCTGGTGTTTTGGACTTATTTCTACTATCTTGATTTATGATTTGTATTTCCATTTTTTCTCCTTTGTTGCCTTTTATTGGATTGTCAAGTTTAATTTATTCCCTACCCCCAACTTAGTATTTTGGAAGCTATTCCTTCTATTTCTATTATTTTAGTATGTTCTGGTTGCTTAAAATAAATGTCCTTTTCACTTTTCATCTTCTCCACATCACATTTCACACAGTTCCTAACTATTTTATTCAAGGGCCACCACAATCTGGTTCCACCCTTTCTAGCCTTACCTCCTGTCTCTACCATATGCCTCTACAAAGCCTAATCTCTAGTTAAACTATATTGCTTGTTAATCTCTAAATGAAATACAAAATTCCTGGCATTCTGTCCTGGCTCATGACATCTTCTCATTCACTCACTCATTCAATCAACAAATAATTTATGGAAAACTTATTTGGTGCCTAGCTCTGACCAATACCAGTAAGTACAAAGGATAAAGTCTCTGGTTTTATGAAGCATCATAATGTGGAAACATTTAATAAATATAAATAGAATAGAACAGAACATCATGAATGCATGAATTCAGGTAAGTTAACTGGTGTTGCTTGGTTCCCATCTTCCACTCCATCCTCAAACCACTGTCCCTGGAATACACAACTACCCACCAGGTGGCACCAAACCACACCCAGACCTTAGACTGATTGAGATGTCTTAGGTCTGAGTCCTGGAACCCGTTCCACACACATCTTCCTCCATACACATTGTCTCAGGTCATTCTATTAAACTCACAATAATGCCCTATTTTATGTGATCTGAGGTTCTGGGAATTATTTACCACCTCACCGTGGGAGTTTACTATATCACAAGTTGTAGGTCCTACCCAAAAAAGAAAAATGGGGGGCTATGACAAAAATGACAGAACAATCCTAACTGAGATTGACGAGTATCAGCTAAAGGCAATCTCTCTGAGAAAGTGACATTTAAACTGCGATCTAAAGGATGACCAGGAGTAAGAAACTGAAAAACTGGAAAGCAAACAGTACATGTGAGCACCCTGTGAAGGTAAATGCAGTTCATGGAAATTTGCATTGCATTTCATGGAAATGTAAAAAGACAACAGTGTGTGTGTGTGTGTGTGTGTGTGTGTGTGTGTGTGTGTGTATACTGAGGTGAGAGGGGTGTAAAATGCTTCAGAGTAAAATGCTTCAGAGTTTGGACTCTGGAGCCCTACTTACCATTTTATTTTATTTTATTTTTTAAAGATTTTATTTATTTACTTGACAGATAGGGATCACAAGTAGGCAGAGAGGCAGGCAGAGAGATGGGGGAAGCAGGCTCCCACTGAGCAGAGAGCCCGATGCGGGGCTCGATCCCAGGACCCTGAGTTCATGACCTGAGCCAAAGGCAGAAGCTTTAACCCACTGAGCCACCCAGGCGCCCCACCATCTAAATTTAAATCCTTGCTCCACCACTTAAATAGCTGTCTAGTCTTGGAAAAGTTATTCAGCCTAGGGTTGTTAAGAATATTAAATATATTAATATGTGAAGCCCTAAGAACTATTCCTGGCAATATAGTAAAGAAAATTGAAATGTTAGGGTTTTGTTTTTGTTGCTATTGTTATCTCGATGAGTGAGAGGAGCCAAATTATTTAGTGTCTTAAAGGCCATGTTAAAAATTATGAATATTATCCTAAGTGCAATTAGAACCCACTGAAAGGGTTTAGGGAAGGGAATGTAATGATTACATTTATAAAAATATTTTTAAAAAATCACTTTGGTTACTATCTAAAGCATAGATTGCTTAGAGTGAAAGGGAAAAAGGCCAAGAATGAAAACAAGAAGTTAGAAAGCCAATGGCCATGATAGTAACTCAAAAATAAAAAATAACTACAGATTGATCTAGGCTAGTAACAATGAAGGAAGAAAGAAATTGGTAGAGTCAAGATATATTTTGGAGGCAAAACTGACATGATTTGGTATTGGACTAGAAGGTGAGGGAGAAAAAGGTATAAATGATGACTTCTCAACCAAAAAATCCTTTGCTACTGGACAAAGATTCTTTGTCTACCAAACTTTAGTCAGGCTCCTAAACCATCTCCTAGGTCCATCTGTGTATTACCTTGTAAAATCCCATTTTCGCAAGAACTTTGCTAAGTCAGTTTAGCATCCCCCATCCTCTGTTATCTGATCACTCTACATATTTGATAGTGTTCCTCATCCTCCCCCACCCCCAGGTGATGTGGGAACACCCTGGCCTGTCTTCAGCAAGAATCTGTTTAGGCCAAAACCTCCACTCCTCCGTTCCTGATATTTCCTCTTAGTAATTTTCCATCCACTGACCCCCATCCTGCTGTTTAGCTATAAATTCCCACTTGGCTTATGCTGTATTCTGACCTGAGCCCACTCTCTATCCCTCACTGCAAAATCCCATCACAGCGGTCTCTATCCCTATCACAGTAGTTCCCCTTTGAATAAAGTCTTCCTTACCATGCTTTAACAAGTGTCATTGAATTTTTTGTTCTGTAACACTTTTCAAATGAAATTTTATTCTCCCAGGTTCAGCTAAATTATGAAATTTCCATTATAACAGCTAATCGCTCTCTCCCCCTCATTCTCATAATACTGATTTTTTTTTTGAACCTTAGGTTATAAAAAGTTGTTTTCTTACATATTTTCCCTAATAAAGGGCAAGCTCCTTTACAGTTACGGTCTTACCTAGTTTCTTGTTCTAGCCCCCCGACAGACACACAAATGCTCTGCATAGCACAGGGAGTCTCAGGTAACTCCGCAAGTGGTCTCAGAGCCAGGGCGGCTCCTCATGCTCTTTTACTTCCTTCCTTTGGGAAGTACAAGATTTCAGCCTGCTTTCTTCTTCTTTCAGCTATTCATTCTGTCTTTTGGAATTCTGTTTCCCCTAAGACTAGCTGCAGAATTAAACTCATCTCTCATTAACCCCCCCCATTTCTTGGGGCCCCCAAAAACAAATATACAGGGAGTCTTTCTATTAAAGTGCTTGCTATTAATTACTATTGAAAAACAGAAGGTGACAAAATTAAAGTAGGGTTTTATGACCTTTATGGTTTCAAGTCTCTGGTTTCTGACTCCCTTGGTGAGATGCAAGCTGAATGCACTGGCTTCTACTCTTGACTTTTATTCCCAAGGATAAGTTTCCCAAAAGTTCTTTCTTTTTTTTGTGGAGGCTTCTCCTCCCAGAATATAGGACTACAGATGAAACCCAGACAAAATATTTGGTGTCTTCTTGTCTCAAGTAGATAACTGGCACTTCTGAGAGCCTCCTAATCAGGCATGTAATGGTAGCAAAGAAATTAAAAACAAATGTGATTCTGCTCACCTCATTTTTTTTTTTCAAACTAAATAGCTAAAACTTAATATTGTAAGTCCAAATAGATGTTAACTGTAGAAAAATGTCTCTAGAGAAGAAGGGGGAAAAAAGGATTTTCAAGTTTGTTCAAGAAAGCAAATGTCAAAAAGAAATCAGTACCTTTTGATTTCTTTTTCCTCTTGGACAAAATCTTTCATTTCCTCTTGAAAAGAATTTTTTCATTCTAACTTACTATTCTAAATATTTATTTTCTGAGAATTAAGTAGCATAAAAAAGGTGTCATAGAAGAAAAAGGATTTAGATTTTCCTAAAAGTCTTGTCAAATGTCATGTACAATAAGAAGTACCTTTTTGCTAACGAAGTTAGAGACATAACTCCTTTCTTTTTGATGTAAAACTTTCTAGAGTAATCTTTTGCAAGGTCATCTAGTAATAAGAAAATGTCTCCCAAGTTCTGGCTAACAAAGAATTCATTTTGTTCAAATATATTCTTAAAAATAGGTAATAATAATAATAAAATAATAAATAAGTTATTCTGGAGAATAACTACTTATTATCACCACCCTCTAATATAAAATATATGAAAAATATTTTCTGTTAAATTTTAAAATTGTTCATTCAAGGAGCATAGTATCTTGGCTAATTTACAAAGTGAAAAGAGGAGCACTGGCTTGCTCAGTTGGTTAGGCAACTGAGTCTTGGTTTTAGCTCACATCATGATTTCATGGGTAGTGAGATCGAACCCTGCCTGGGGTTCCTCACTCAGCAGGAAGTCTGCTTAAAAGATTCTCTCCCTCTGCCCCCCGCCGCCAATCGCTCCAGCTCTCGCTCTCTCTCACTTCCAAATAAATAAATAAACCTTTAAAAAACAAAGTGAAAAGAAATCAAACATCCAATTACGATCAAACACTAACCTTAAACTAGGAGAATAAGGGTTATCTGTTATAAAAACTGTCATTCTGTCTTAATAATGCCTATGTGAAAGAGATGAAATTGATTGTATTCCTTCTTCCCTAATATATATATACTCAATGAAAAAAATTACAGAAACATAAAAAATTTCGAAAATAACAATTATCCTATCTCATTTCCTAATCCCACCCCCAACGGATAATTAAGTGCTGTAAATAGGTTGCATTTTTTGCACTGTCCCAACTTTTTTTGTGAATGGGAAAAAGAAGTCCTCATGAGTAGTTTCCAGTACATGAAAAAATTAAAATGATGACATTTAGAAATGCTTAATTCCATTTGACTTGCTCCTCTGCCCCTAAACCCAGAGGCCTTAACTGTCAACTATGCCCTTATGATGAAATTTAAAATGACCCACCACATAGCAATAATGCAATCTGGAACTTTAAATTAGCTACTATACTTGGTGATTCTTTGTCTTTCCTCACCTTTCCTCAACCCTCCGTACTCCACAGTATTATATCCTTGAATGCTTGTTTTCCTCAATTTAGTTGGTAAGCTTCTTTGCGGCCAAGCCCCATGTTTTATTCAACTTCGAATCACTTATTCCTAGGAGCCATGACACTGTTTGTATATAACAAGTACTTTGTACATGATAAATGTTACGCTTACCAGTGTCTCAAGTGTACTTAATAACTGTCATATGAAGGAGGAAGGGGGAGAATTTATCTGCTGCTTCAAATGTTTGAAAAGAAATGGTCTTAGCTTAATGGCAAATATTAACTTTATCTAAAGAACAATTTCAGGAGGTGTTAATTTATGTGATCTGATTTGTGACAGAGCAATTTTACAATATGGCAAGTTTATATGTTTCCTCTGCTATATTCGAAGCACCATGAATGTACGTACGTTGCCTGTCACTTCTACCCCTCTAGCCCACGCCTAAAATACTTCTTGGCATATAGTAGATGCTCAATGAATATTTATTGATGAATTAATTAATAGTAATTTGTTACATCATCTCATATAAACCTAAAAAAATTTTAGTATCTTTTCACCCCCAATAACAATATTTTGTGATGGGTATAACTCAGTATCACAAGAAGCTACTGTATTAACTGGGTTTTCATGATGGCAGAAGCTCTCTTGCAGTGCTGTCATTCCTAATAGTCTAGATAATGGTTCTCAAAGTGAGCTTGTGCCAACAGTATCACTTGGGAACTTGTTAAAAATATAAATTTTCAAGTCCCATCCCAGATCCATTGGGTCAGAAGTTCTGGAGGTACGGCTAGCAATCTGTCTTTTAACAAGTGCTCCAGAAAATTATGATGTATGTTCAAGTTTGAGAACCACTGGCCACAGAAATCTTTGTCATGGAAATAGAGGGATCTCAAAACACGAACAGGTCATTAAATATTAAATGAGGCTTTAAAGAAATATACTAAATGTTCAAATATCAAAGTGTCTCAGGATAAAGAAAATTAGGTCAATCAATTAAGGGACATAAAAAATTACCACTACATAGTCAAGGGCCTTTTTTTTTCCTTAGCAGGGATCATAAAAGTGTATTCAATTAGCAACATTAAAAATGGCTTTTAGGGGGTGCCCTGTGGCTCAGTGGGTTAAAGCCTCTGCCTTCAGCTTGGGTCGAGATCCCAGGACCCTGAGATAGAGCCCCACATCAGGCTCTTGGCTCAGCAGGGAGCCTGCTTCCTCCTCTCTGTCTGCTCTCTACTTGTGATCTCTGTTAAATAAATAAAATCTTTTTAAAAAAATAAATTATTTAAATAAAATGGCTTTCAGATCCCTTCATTGAGTTATTAGGAAAAAAAGAATAGCAATAGGGAAGAATATAGAGTAGGTAAGTATGAGAAAAAGGTGGATGACAGCTAAAATAATATATGGATGAGACCTAGAAAAACGGTTTTTTAGATTCTAATTGAAATTAAGCACTTTAATTTTAAATAAAGGCAGAAATCACAGTAGTTTTGGCAACATCTATGACATCATAACCAGTAGAAACATAAATATGTTCATATTATAGTTGCTACAGATACCTCAAAATATAATTTATGGTCATCACTACTATGAAATTATAGGCATAAGTTAAATCTGCCACTATCTCTCATTGTTTAATGCATTATTAAAGAAGCATATGCATTAATACATCATAATTAAAAATAATCTAAAAGCTATGTTTCAATGTATTTGGTTCCTCTATAATCCTAAATATTGTATTTTCTATATTTAAAAAAATTGTTGTGAGAAGACCCACAGGCTGAATTCACCATATGATCAAAGAGGCCCATGACACAAAAAGATGAAAAAAACTCTACAAAAGTTAATAGCTGTGTTGAAAATGTTCTTGACCTCATTTAAATGATGCCCTTTCATGAACCTAAGAAAAGTCATAGGTCTCTTTCCCAGTTCACAATTAGGCATCGAAGATGCGTAAGGGACAATGACTCCTTCTCCTGAAACAGAATTATACCAAGGCACCCAGCTTTGAATTCTGAAAAGAAAGGCTAGCCATGCAACTACCTTAATCTCTATAATTTTTAGCTTAGTTTGGGCATGAGCAAACCTATAACACAGACCTACACAAGCACACAATTTAGTGGAAGGTGAATAAAAACAGTTTACTAGCTACTAGGGAGCTCTGAATGAGAAGCTAAGGAGTTCAGACTTTATTTTAGGTAACGCTTTGCTTGTCTGTTTTAGTTTTCATTTACAGTACTATTTGGGAAACAACTAAATTTGTATAAGAAACACACTTCGTTAAAAACTCTTAAAGGCTTCCCATTGCCCTTTAGATAAGGCCAAACAGATACAAACCTTACAAAGTCCTCAGCAGTAAGACTTTACCTCTTTAGCTTCATTTTAATCCCCTTTCCTTTTCATAATCCATATTCCAGCCATACTGAATTCCCTTCTACAACTCAACTAGGCCATGTTCTCCTTCCTCCAGACTTCCTACCATGCTGTACTCTGCTTGGCTAATTACTTCAAACCCTTCAAATCTGTTCAAATGCTACTTCCTCAGGCAGGCATTCTCTGCCCTCCTAGGCATTCCCCAGCTGTATACTCCCTAAACCTTTCATTAATCCTATCATAACACTCATCCCATTTGATTATAATAACATGTTTAATTGTTCATTTCTCCACATAGCTGAAAGCCTGGTGAGAGGAAAGAGAGGGTCTTGTTTACCCTAAGACACTCGGCTCTGAGCCTGACATGCTGCAGCCCTCGGTAAGAGCTGGTAGAGGATGAATGGATGGATAATTTACCTAGAAATGTGTTTTAAAGCATTCCTACATTTAAGAACCTTCAGCTAGAGCTGCCTGGGTGCCTCAGTTGGTTAAGCCTCTGCCTTTGGCTCAGGTCATGATCCCAGCGTCCTGGGATCAAGTCCCACATTGGGCTCTCTGCTCAGCAGGGAGCCTGCTTCTCCCTCTCCCTCGGCGGGCCTCTCCTCCTGCTTGCTCTCTCTCTTTCTCTGTCAAATAAATAAAATCTTTTTTAAAAAAATAAATGAATAAAAATTACATAGACACATTATTAGTGAAATTGGAAATTAACTAGTGTTTTAAAAATTAAAAAGTCTGGGACGACTGGGCAGCTCAGTCGGTTGAGCAACCAACACTTGATTTAGCTCAAGTCGTGATTTCAGGGTCATGAGATTGAGATTTTCTCTTTGTCCCCTTCCCTTTGCCCCTCCCCCTGCTAGAGGGCGAGTGCTTCCTCTCTCTCTCTCTCTTAAATAAATAAATAAAATCCTTTAAAAAACAAATAAAAATAAAAACTAAAAGTCTGAGCACAAAGGAATGAGTGCTACTAGTTTCCAAAAGCAAACACCCTTAGTTGATCTGTTCTCTAGATATACTTATCTTTCCTAATATATAAAACATGATTCTTAAAGCATACAAATACCATTTAAAATCATTCCTTTTTGTTTCTGCTTTATTAACTGACAGGGTAATTTTTTACTTTTGGCCACTATCTTTTTCCTTCACATGACAATCTGAAAAAATATATATTCAAGTGCACTAAAAATCAATGGCTATTTTAAAGAGTCCTTAAAGGATCCTGTTTTAAAATTATAGTTTAGAAAGCAGAAGCTTCATTTCATTTTCTTCTTGGATCACAAAATCTGATTAAAAAGTAACAATTATGATAAAACTCTACTGATGGAAGAAGTAATGTGTCTACTAAAACACTTTTTCATTTTCTATACTCTTCATAATTTAATACCTTATAATTACTTTGTATACTTTTAAACAATACAGTTAAATGATTTTTCACTTAAACACCCTCTGTTAAAAGACAGTAAAGAGTTTAGAGACCTTACTCAGCATATACAGGGACTTCTACAACCACAACTCACCTCCATTTTTTATAAACCTGGTATTTTAATGTCCAATTCCCAGTAAATAGGAATTTCAGGAAGACTCATAATTGCATACCATATTTCATTAATTCTAAGATGTACTTTTTTTCACATTTCAACATCTCTGAAATCAGGATGTACCTTACAATTGATGGTGTCCTAAAATTTCTAACTGGCAGCACTTACTGCATTTAGTGGTCCAAAAATGTTTCTTACAACAGATGGTATCTTAGGCTAAATGAAATATAGTTATGAAAATATTAAAAACTTTTCTCTAATAATGCTTTCTAACTCATCTAAATCACAATACAATTGTAATTCAAACAGTTCTAGAATCAAAACTAAATGAACTTAAGATTCACATTTTACCTTTTTAGAAAACTAGTGACTAGGCTAAGCTCAAAAAAATAGATAATTAAAAGAAAACACTTCTTTAAAAAATGTAGGAAAAACTTTAGATTTAAGAAGAAGAAATAACAGAAATGGGGAAATGGGAAAAAAAAAAAAAAAGACTTGAAGATGTTCAGTCAGTAGTAGCTTCCATGGAAGTGGAGGCATGAAATAGCCCTAGAACTTAATCTATAAAAAGAAACAAATATTAGAAACATGCCAGGGGTTAACAGAGATAACAAACTGTCTAGGAAAGATACTGTTGTATTATTTCTCCTTCCTAAGGGAGGAATCATTGTCACCCTTTAAGCAAAAATATGGAATAGGTAGTTGAAATAATTGTAATTAAATGTAAAATTGTAAACATTCTTAGTAAATTAAAAACCAACCTACCAGCATTGTCTTCCTTCTGGCTCAATCTGTTTCACCTTCAGGTAATCCTAGGATAGGGGCTCCTTTTCAGATCCCCAGTTTTTCATGTCGATCTTCTACCTCCCTGTGGCAACAATATTTTCTAATTAAAAGAGTCCTTTTGTGCCACAGGGAGGATTTCTGATGGTATAACAAATACAAAAGTTATCACAGCTCATCATGAAGTCAACTTAGTCTTGAGATTTTTCAAGATAGAAATCTGGCTCCTGAACTTATTTTTCATGACAGAAATCTGGTTTTATTTTTTTTAATTGCATTTCAAAAAGCTACTTTCATTTACTTAAAAAAAAAAAGGCAGTGCTTTCTTGTTGAATTGTAAAAATTCTTATCATCTGTCTATCTTTTCAACTATCTCTAAACATAATTTTGTTGATCACAAAAAGAAGGTAAGTTTTCTTGATCATTTCTTTAACTATTAACACCAAATTTTTATATTTTGATACCTGGTTAAGAACCAAAGTCCTACTCCTAATCAGAAGAGAGAAGTAGGAAGCTACCAGACTGCTTTCGGCCAATGTCTATTAGTAAAGATTAGTAAATCTACTTGTATTATATAACATAATGTTAATTTTGCTTAAAATGTACATTTTAAAAAGGCCAGCAAGAAATATCAAAAACAATACTTGCAGTTCCCTTGCTGGTAAGGGATTATGAGCAACTTTCACTGTTTGTTTTTCTTTGTAATACTTCCCAATTTCTCCAATGAGCATGTGTTGATTTTCTTATAAGAAAAAAATCAAATTTAGCTATAAGTATGAATGATTAAAACCTACTATGACTTTAAGATGAAGTTAATCTAATATCACAACATCATGGCTCTGATATATTTTGGATGGCCATACTGATGTTTTTGGATGACTACCTTTTTATATTTTAAATAACCCTAAGGTATTCAATGTTCAGCATATTAACAAAAAAGAAAATATATTTAGATTTTACATAGATGATTCTTGATTATGCTGCCATACTGTGGCAAAACTCAAATCTATTTCAATCTGTATTTCCTAACAGTTATGTGTTAAACACTATATTATATACTATGTTCAACAAAATTAAGAAGTATGGTCCCCGTCTTTGAGAGACTCATATATCCACTCTGAAAACAAAAGGAGTTCGCATACACACAAGAGCAGTATGAGAAAGTACACGGTCAAGAGGCTTAGTCCAGATGGTCTCACAGAGGATCAGGAATGGGAGAGTTTAATGTAGGCCATAACCACTGTGGAGAGTTTTGTGTAGTGGGGCCTTAAAAAAATGGATAAAACCTAATCACAGTCTTGACAGGAAACTGTATTTGAGCAAAAGCTCAGAAGCATAAATAGCACAGTCCATGCAAGAGGCAATAAGGAAAGCAGCTAGAATACAGTGTTTCAATAGATAAGAAGGCCAGATTGAAAGGATCTACTTCTGGATGATTCCGTGAGTCACGGAATTTAGCAGAGGAGTGGCTTTTGACATCTGATAAACAAAGAACTTCAGGAGAATGCTAAAGGTAGGTGCCAAAGCACAATAAGTCAAGGAAAAAGAACAGACTGAAGGTATAGAGCATTTTTTTTTTAAGTGGAAGTGAAAGGAAAGAGAAAAATACAACAGAGAAGCAAACAAATGTTCTGTTTTAACCTTCTCCATATTTGAAGGCATAAGGAAAGGTTCTAATGAAGTTAAGGGGATACTTACGGAACACTTACTACATCAAAAGCACTGTACTTTATATCTTTATTTTATGTAGTCCTCACGACCTTGAGTTACTAGTTTATGACAACGAAAGAGACTCTGAAAGCGTTAAATACTGATAGGTAAGTAATAAAGTAGGAATCTGAAGCCACAACTAAGTAACCATCAATATTCCTCTCTTTGCACTGGGTCAATGGAAAGCCTTGGTAGGGGATTAGAGGGAAGAAGGAGAAGAAAATCAGAGTCCTTATTCCCTTGCTCCTCTCTGTGGCATCATCCTCAAGCCAGCTGCATCCTTTGCTCAAAGGTCCCAGATTCTCCCAAGGTGACCCTCTTTCCAGGGCTCTCTTCTTCTGGGTTCCAGCAACAATTGTCTCCCTTTGGGCCTCCGGCCAAAGGACAGAAACAGCGCTGCTGCCGCCGCTTCTGCTCTATTTCTTATGCTCTCCCCACTCTTGCCCATATATTTATAACTAGTCATTCTGTAAGACATCTTTTAAATTATCCTAATTTGAGTATGACATCTCCTTTGTGATGGGATCCTGGCTATATATTTGTGCATCTTTAAATGCTTAAATATTTCTCCTTAGATGTTCTGCTTCAACTCAAAATCAACACACCTACTACCAAACTTACCTGCTTCCCAAAACAGTCTTGCCTTCCTCCAATCACTATATGATATTATGACCATCACTTACGGTAAAAAAAAAAAAAAACAAAAAAAACAAAAAAAACGAGTGGTATCTTAGCTAACTATGCCTCTCCCCCGAATTTGTCATGTCAAAGATTGTTAGAGCATGTATAGTAGTATTGCTTATATCAGCCCCCTCTGTTCCTATCATTTCTACCTTGTTTTGCTTAAGTCATGTCTAAACTCATACTACAACAGCTAGTCTTGCTTCATCCCTTCCCCTACAATCATCCACTATCTCCTGAGAAACTAATTACATAGTACTTTCTACTCAAAACCTTCCAAACCATTTTGCTTCTTACACGCCTAATCACTAAATCTTGGTTTAAATCACAATCTAGTCACAACTCCTAATGGAATGCCCTGTCACGGTCTCATTTACTCAGTATCTTCTAAATGAGCCTTGAACTGGAATATTCCCACTACTAATTATATTTCCCTCAGCCTACAATACCTTTCACTTACCTCCTAACTGCCCATCCAAACCCTACCATCTGTCCCCCTTCCTTTCTCTAAACATTCCCTAATCCTGTAAACTGAACTTTCTTCTTCTGAAAATGTCTTTGAATTTATAAGTAACACCCTATTGGTTCTATACTGCTTTATATTTTCTTTTTTTTTTAAGATTTTATTTACCTATTTGTCACAGAGAGATCACAAGTAGGCAGAGAGGCAGGCAGAGAGAGAGGAGGAAGCAGGCTCCCCGCCGAGCAGAGAGCCCAATGTGGGGCTCGATCCCAGGACCCTGAGATCATGACCTGAGCCGAAGGCAGAGGCTTTAACCCACTGAGCCACCCAGGTGCCCCCATACTGCTTTATATTTTCAATATGATTTATATTATATATAAGTACATATTAACCCCTTGAAGGAAAGAAACATGCTGAAAACGGTACCCTTGCACATAAGAAATGCAAACTATTTACTGGTGTGTTATCATAAATTAAAGCCAAAGTTTAAGAGGATAGGTACAGCAAGTTAAGGTGCAAGATGAAGAAGCAGATCCTAAACAGCTCAATCTTCTCAGCTAAGCCTTAAGATTTCTATCAAAACTTATCTACTATTGACTGCATTGGTATAAACTTACTACTTTTTATTTTTGCTTTTTTAAACTTACTCCTTTTTAAATGGTAACCTATAATAGCCTTTTAAAATTTGTATGTACTTTATATATATGTACATACATATGGTTTTTTAAGAGTAAACGTAAAGACTGCATTTTCAAGTCTTAGTAAGGAATCCCAGAGACTCCCTTCCAGCCCCAGCTCAGCACCTCTGTCTATCTAGCAGGTCTCCAGAGCTGGTGGGCTCTGCGGCCACTGGCAAAGGTATTTCCAGCCTGCCAGTCAAGACCACCCTTCATTCATACTTAACTGCTATTCCTCAAAGACTCTTTATGATTTCTGATATCCAATTATCATCAAAATGCAATCTATTGTTTTAAAAAAGCAATTTATAACTTTAGATGAACACACTTGAAGTCTCAAACATATTTGGTTCTTCCTATAAAATTTGAGAGGATTACTATTACTCATAAGCTCTGAGGAAAATGTAGATTTTCTCTGTCTATAAAAGACATTTACGACTAACAAGATGAGAAATTATTTTATGCATAAAATAAGATGGCTGAATATACACCACCATGTAATTTTAATACTCCTGCCTGGATTTCATCATGAACATTGTTTCTGGTATAGACATATACATATGGGTATACAGGAATAAAAGAAGAAAAACTTCGATGTAAACATGCAGAGAACTGATATAACAGGTCACTAAATATAATTATGAACATTTTTTAGCCTAATATAATCTAAGTTATAATGTAGGAGCATTCCAGGAAGCATTTCCTAGATGTACAAAAGGAAATTCTGTTCTAAATGGATCTCATGTCCACCAATTCACCAAATAAAAACCACTGTAGACATCTTATAAATATTTCTTTCCTTTTCTTCCCAGTCAGCTTCTTCTCCAAAGCCTATATATATATATTTGGAATTTAAGTTAAAAATGTATAGCACCACAAGAAATGAACCTGATCCTAATTCACTACCTAAAAGGAAATACATCAGGATAAGTCATAGCAACATTTATTTATCTGTATATGTTCTAGATGTCAGAAGAATGAAAATTTATTCAGATTTTAACTTTTTAAAAATGTGTTTTATTCTTTACGGGGTGCCTGGCTGGCTCAGTCGGTAGAACATGGGACTCTTGATCTTGGAGTTGTAAGTTCAAGCCCCATGTTGGGTGTAGAGATTACTTAAAAATAATATCTTTTTTAAAACTCATTTTATTCTTTAAATTAAAACAAAATTAAGTTCGGGACGCCTGGGTGGCTCAGTTGGTTAAGCCGCTGCCTTCGGCTCAGGTCATGATCCCAGCGTCCTGGGATCGAGTCCCACATTGGGCTCCTTGCTCAGCAGGCAGCCTGCTTCTCCCTCTGCCTCTGCCTGCCACTCTGTCTGCCTGTGCTCACTCTCTCTGACAAATAAATAAAATCTTTAAAAAACAAAACAAAACTAAGTTCAGATTAACTGATTCTAAACTAATCTATATATATTAACAATCCTTATAAACCTGCATTAAAAACCTATGAGCCATAATATTTTCAAACAACTCAGTATATTGTAGTCTCAAGTTCCACATGTCTTATGATAAGTAAACGGGAGTGTTTTAAATTGTTCTGATTATACTTGTATTAAATGTATGAGCCAGTAGACTTCAGTCTGCATTTGGTATTGCCTTTAAAAGAATTATAAATGAATTTTAAGTTTTACAGTGTTTTTCTGTGAAGAGAGACAAGAATAGCTATACTATACTATTCTTTATTTTTTGAGGTAGTAAAGCAAGCAAAGATTTTTAAAAATGAGGCAGAATGGAATTTAAAATGTTTAAATGAACTTCTCAGTTTCTTCTAGACTATTTTAGAATAATGTAAGTTATTTACTAACATTTCCTTTTAGCGCTAAAGAAAACCAATCTAGAAAATATTATCAACTAGTCAAAAACCATTTTCAAAATATCACAAAAGTAGGGACGCCTGGGTGGCTCAGTCAGTTAAGCCGCTGCCTTCCGGTCGGGTCATGATCCCAGAGTTCTGGGATCAAGTCCCACATGGGGCTCCTTGCACGTCAGGGAATCTGCTTCTCTCTCTACCTCTGCCTGCCACTCTGCCTGCTGTGCATGCTCGCTCTCTCTGACAAATAAATAAACAAATAAAATCTTTTTAAAAAATCACAAAAGTAACTATTCTTTTAACCAGACTAGGTATATCCTCTTTTTCAATATTACAATCATTCATATCTCTCCCCTGCAAATGATTATCCCCATCCTCAGAGTTCAAGATAACTAAGAAAATAAAATCCCTTTAATAGATTATATTTGCTTCCTATTTGGAATTGTTTTTACATGAGTAATTTAATTAATGAAGCACTGATCATCAATTATACAATCCATAAGATCTGGCTGACCTGCTCTGGTATTTTAATGTGCTAAATATGTATATAATTTTCTACTAATGGGAATTTGGTACTGTAGCTTTCATACTTTACAAAGTTTCCAGTTTGCTACCAAAATCAGAGTCTTATTTTTTTGATCAAAACATTTTCCAGAAATTTTAAACAGGTTCTTCTTTTTTCATTCAACTAAGCTATCATACTTTTTTTCTTGTGCTATTAGTTTTGTTTAGTTACACCCTAGTTACACTCCTATAATAAAATCAGTTACAATACCTACTTCAAAATATCATCCTACTAATACTTTTAACTATACTTCCTATTCTTTTCCTCAAGAAGAAAATTTATGTCTGCCATGATGCTTCTAGCTTCAGACTGGAAAACTCTCCAAAACCCTCAAAAAAACACACATGTGTCTTCCTACCACTTGCATTATCTACTGTAAATCAAGTACCACGCCGGGCCAGTCACAGAGCCTATATAAAGTGTTTCGCTACCTATTTTGAGAAAATGAACTATCACTTCACATGGAGTTTGCTGGCACTGTTGTCATCATTGCTCTGCAGAGCCAGGTAACTTTTAATCCCGCAGCTCAATAAAAAATACAACTGTAGGAAAAAAAGAAAATCAAAATAAAACTGCAGAAGAACAGCAGTAAGCTAGAAGAAGCTAGTAGTCTTAGGGAATGCTACTGGCATCAAATATTCAAAATTTTTAGTCATGGGACTTCGCCACATTTATAGAAACTTATCTAAATACTTAAGAATGATGGGGCACCTGGGTGGCTCAGTCAGTTAAGCGTCCCACTCTTGACCTCAGTCAGGTCTTGATCTCACAGTCATGAGTTCAAGCCCCATGTTGGGCTCCATGCTGGAGCCTACATACATACATACATACATAAATATTTAAGAGTGTTTATTAGAATTGTAAACCAAGTATAAGGATTCTTTTTCTCCATTAAGAGCTGAAGGTAAATTTTAATGTTTATTATTACAAAATAGTCACTATAATATTTCTGGTAAAATATTCTATTTTCTTTATGGCCAGTGGCAAAAATGAAAATCTTTCTAAGAATTATATATATTAATCTCCAACTAAACATATAATTATCTCACCATAGAAAGACTGAAATATCAAAATTTCTCAGAAGACAAAAAGGGAAGGAGACTCTGATAGACTGCTACAAAGATGCTTCTGATCTAAGAAAAAAGGAATCATACTGCTCCACCAATATCAATTCAAAGAAACTCCTAACCCGTCATAGAATGAGACTACTGTCTTTATTTTTTAATTAAAAAGTTACTCTCATATACTAGCCTATGGACTTCTGTAAGTAAGTAACTAGTCAATATTCACACTCTCAGGGGAAAAAATGATAATTTTATTATTATGGGCCTGTAATCTTGTCCTGAGGGTCCATGATATGAGACCTGTTATACTAAAAAGAACTGTAATGTAGAACTGTATGTCAGTTCCCTTAAATAAGAGATATTTCACTGGTATCCAAGCAAAAAGAGGTTCTTTTGTATAGTACTCATCTGGCAATAGTAATAGTGACACAAAATAAGGAGTTACAAATAATGAGCATTTTATGAGATGTCTACCTGTTTCCACATTCTCGGTCTCAACTTCTTGTTCTTCTGCCACATCTTGCATCATGTAAGTCTCATCATCATAGACTAGAACCTGGGCTGCATAGCCCTGCTCTAATCTGGCACTTGGAACTGGCTCCACAATCACTGCTGGATAGTCAGAAACCTTTTCACTTTCCTACAAGAGCAAATTGAGAAAATAATCAACCTTTTTATTCACAAATTCTCAATTTACTTATAAATACTTGGTTCCCATAGTCTCAAGCAGGCTACACAATGAGTGTCATGTACTATAATTATGAATGTAAAAACCAAAACAGATGAAAAGGGAACTTTAATAATCAAGTCTCAGGAGGTGACATTTTAAATAAGCAGGGCTTTAGGATTAAGATGACAAATTAAAAACGTGCATATCCTTGCACTGTCTCATGAAACCCACAAAAACAAAGTAAATGACTTCTCAACACAAACCCGTAAGGAGAAGACATAACAGCAACAGAATCTTGGGAGATTGAAAGTGGATGGTAAGTGTATTGAAATGGTTTAGCAAACCCAAGAAAGCCAAACACAGCCTGGCAGCAAAAAGAAGCTGAGAGACAACACACTTTACACTGGAGAGCCCACAGAAAGCAATTCCCATCACTCCTGGAAATAGAGCAGCAGGTGTAAAGAAAGAGGAGGGGTTCAAACAGGAAGATTCCATTAAAGCTGTCTGAAAAGCACTTTGATTCCTAGACCATTCCCTCCTGCATGATGCTAGGCAACTGGCCCTCACCTCAGGAGAAGACTGGAGAATTAACTTTCTGGTGCTGGAAAAACAAAAGCATCTTTGAGGAATATTAGGCATATTTGTTTGTATCGGTATTGCACCAAAAACAGAGTTTTCAATCAGCTTTTTAGACCTCCACTCTTAATGATGAGCAGGCAGCCAAGTATTACTAGTCATCTAAGGAAGAGCCTCTACCACCGAATATATACATATACGTACACACCCACACACATATGGGGCATATTCTTCATAGAAATAAGATATTATAGCCATAAAACAAGAACGGAATACAATTTAATAAAGATTTAAAAAGAAAGGTTCAGAAGTTAAAAACATGACAGTTGAAATAAAAAAGAGGCTTGGAAGATAAAATTGAAGCAGTCTTCCAGAAACCAGAGAAATAAGATGAATTTTTGAAAAATAGGAGAGAAAAGAGAATGGTGTCAGAGGAATAGTCCAAGAGGTTCAATATCTGAATAATAGAGTTCCAGAAAAAGAAAACAGGGGATGGGGGGAGAGGTTGGAAAGAAATTAAAAGACTTCTAGAAAATGTTTTGAGATGACACATATGAGCTGCCATTTGAAAGTACCTACCAGATATTTAATATAAAAAAAAATTAAGGAAGACCTACAATGAGGCACACCACTGTAAAATATCACAGCACTGGGGATAAAATGAAGATTCTACAAGTTTCTAGAGAGAAAATGCAAGTCACATACAAAGAATATGGACTCAGACTTAAGTCTTCTCAACAATCATATTGAAAGAAAAATGACATTGAAACCATTTCTTCAGATTAGAAAGGAACATTATTTCTTTTTTTAAAGATTTTATTTATTTATTTGACAGAGACACAGAGAGAGAGGGAACACAAGCAGGGGGAGTGGGAGAGGGAGAAGCAGGCTTCCTGCTGAGCAGGGAGCCCGATGTGGGGCTCGATCCCAGGACTCTGGGATCATGATCTGAGCTGAAGGCAGACGTTGAAGACTGAGCCATCCAAGCACCCCTAGAAAGGAACACTATTTCTAACCTGGAATTCTTCAGCCAGTCAAATCATCTTATGAAAATTAGGTATTTTCTCAAATTTGAAAGATCTCAAAACATTGACCTTCCATACATCCTTTCTCAAGAAGCAAGTAGAGAATGTATTTCATCAAAACAAAAGTAAAATTTTAATAAAGACAACAACTTAAGATAGAGAACATGGGAGATTCAAAATGGGAGAGAAACACTAGTAATCTTGAAGATGACTGTGAAGAGTGAGCCCAGAATGCCAGCTATGCACTGGATTTATAAGGCAAACAGTCTGGATTGCAGGAACATGATTCCTGAGACAGAAGAGAAACTGTCATCACCAAGACAACCAGCAGCACTGTTCCTAAGGACACAGTGTCCAGATAAGCCTATTCCCCGTTTTTATTCATATTTGGCTTACTTTGATGTATCTACCTTGCATTGCTACCTACATCAGCGAAGAACACTCATTTCACCTCCTAGATGTGTCCTACTTTGATCTACTTACTCTTAAGTGTTAGAAGAAGGCAACAAAGAGCTTAGGAAACAAACAAACAAAAAGCAGAACAGCTTTCCCTGTGACGGTATATACACCTGCTGAACAAACCTGCAACACCAGGTCATACCATTGCCTGAAACCTGACCAAGATGACGCTATGTTTCCAAGAACTAACTCACGACATTCCTTACTCACTTGCTGAGGAGAACCTCCTGAAACTCTATGACTGGATGCCAGACTAGACTTTCTTTTCCTGGAAGCGTTAATCTAACTGTGATGATGCTATCATTTCCTAACTCAGTTAGCTTGGGACATTATTCATTTTTTCAAAGTACAACGACATGTTTAGGAGTATCTCCAAAGACAATAAAGCTATAAAGAAAAGTAAAGGAATAGTACCACATAGGTCAGGATAATTGCACCTCTGCGAATATTAAGAGAGAGGTACACTTCATATTCTAAAATACTACTAAATGCTATTTTATTAACCTGATTGACAAGTAATATTTATTCTTTTTATTCTCAAACTAAACATATATATTTTATACACTTTTCATTTTGTATCAAACATTTCACAGAAAATTTAAATAAATTAAAAATAAAGGTACAATAAATTAAAAATAAGCAAGCCCATACGCTGAATATTAACATTGAATTTCCTACTCTGTATGAGGCAAAGAAAGTTTACATTAAAAAAGAAAATCCTGGGGTGCCTGGGTGGCTTGGTCAGTTGAGCAACGGACTCTTGGTTTCAGCTCAGGTCATTATCTCAGGGTCCGGGGACTGACCCCCATTTCAGGCTCTTCATTCAGCGGGGAGTCTGCTTCCCCTCTCCCTCTCCTGCCCCCTCTGCCCCATCCCCTGCTCAAGCACTCTCTCTCTCAAATAAGTAAATCTTTTTTAAAAATCCCTTCCCACAAATTGGATATACTAACAGTTGAATCTCCATGCTTCTTTCTCAGCTTTATAACTACAATCTACAGGCAACATCACCTAGCTATAACAGTTGTTAATCAGGAGCATGGGATAGGTAAAAACTAACAAGATCTCCACTCATCAGAAACTCAGAATGCAACAACAGAAGTGGCATTTGAGCTAGTACTGACCCAAGTACTAGTACTGACCCAAACAGTAAATATAACTCAAAAGATTTATAACTTCTTTAATTCCTCTGAAATCTAATAGTATTACTATTAGCAACATTAACCTGAATTATTTTATATTGTGAACTCTCCCCCTCCACCTTACCAGTAGGAAATAAATCAAGTTGTCTAAACTATGCAATACTTGAGTCCAGAATTCTGTACAAGGTCAACTTCCCCATTTATACTATCTTCCCCACCCACTAGGATTCTAGACCCACTCTTCTCTCTCATATATGTTAGTTGGGTTTTAACATTTCAATGGTTCCATCTTTATTAGAAAAATTCAACTTTTCTTTCTTTTAACCAAACTCCAGATCTTTGCTTCTTATACCTGTATACACTCTCAAAAGATAGTCTCTTTGGCTAGTTATCTACACACATATTGTCATCTGGATTCCACCACCTCACTGAAACTAGTCTCTTAAATGTCAATAAGGACTAAATTCTTTTCCTACTTTTCATCTTCCTTTCCCTTTCTGCAGACTCTTATACACTTATACACTCTTACCTCATTTTAAAAAGTATTTCTTCCATCTTTTTCACTCTCTTTCTACCACTCTACTTTTAAGCATCTCCTCTGATTCTTCTTCCATCTCCAGCAACTGAAATATAACCAATTAACTAAGGTTCTGTCCTCAGCATTTCCTTTTTACTCTATTCTACCTTCCCTGGCAAGGCCACCCATTCTTAGGGTTTATTTTAAAATAGCACCTCTATACTGATGATTACTAAATATTTGTCTTCTTCTCTGACTCATCTCCTGAACTCCAGAACAAAGTTTTAAACTACCAACTTAACATCAGTACAAGAATAATCAGCTAATACTCCAAGCTTAACATGTTTAAATGGAACAAACAACATCTTTCCCTGTTCTCCCACCCTGTGTTCTTCTCTAAACCTGTTTTTTCATATTAAAAAAAGAGAGAGAAAAAGAAAAAGGTTACCATATTCATACCTCTCAAAGTCCCTTGAAAATTAAATATCCACAAAGTACATATGCTTAGCACAGGGTTTAGAACAGAGTAAATACTCAATTAGTGAAAGCTAATTGTCATATTGTAACACTAGTAATAGTATTCAAACCTACTATTTGCCCTCAACTGTGAAGGGCATCTTTTCACATTACAATCAGAATTGTATTACTTCTTTGTACAAAAAGCTTCCATGACTCCCCACTTGTCTAAAAGGAAAACTGAACATATAAAATAATGGTTTTTAACACTCTTTGAAGTATAACCCTCAACCCACATTAGGTGTTGAATTGATTCAGATTGGGGGATTATAGAAGACTTCCTAGAACAGGGTTCTGAATGGATGAAAAGGATTTTGATAGATGTGGAAGGCAATTGTAGGCTCATGAGCAAAAGTCATGGAAGCTTTCCCATTTGGGAATTAAGGACAAAGCAAGTAATCAGAGAACTGTGAGAAGTAATGCAGAAAATAAGGCTGTAAATGGGATATATTAATTTTTGGAGCTGTTGTAACAAATTATCATAAACAGGGCTGTAATGCTGCTATTAATGTCCCTGCTCTTCCCCTCCCTTCTGTTCTGCTGCATTCTGTATCACCTATGAGTCAATTTACCAGATCATACAGTAATTGTGCACTTCATTTTAAAAGAACTGTAAAATGATATTATTTTATATTTCCATTATAAATGTATGAGTTCCAGTGCTCTACATCCTTTCAACACATGGTATCCCTGTTTGTTTGCTTGTTTATCCAATTAGAGAGAAAAAGAGAGCACAAGCTGGGGGAGAAGCAGAGGGAGAGGGAGAACCAGGCTCCCCACTAAGCAAGAAGCCGAATGCAAGACTTGATTCCAGGACCCCTGGATCATGACCTGAGCTGAAGGCAAACGCTTAACCAACCAAGCTACCCACACATCCCTCCAACACCTGGTATCGCTGTTATTTCTATCATTCTGTGTAAGTATGTAGTAGTAGCTCCCTGTGGTTTTATTTCCCTGATATATTAATATTGAATTTCCTACTCTGTATGAGGCAAAAAAAGGGTGTTTTTATGTGCACTTATTGGCCATTCATACTATTAACCATTCAAATCTTTTCCCCATTTTAATGGATTATCTCCAACTTATTTTTTAAAAGATTTTATTTATTTGAGAGAGAATAAGAGAGAGAGCATGAAAGGGGGAGGGTGAGAGAGAGAAGCAGCCCCCCACTGAGGCTCCATCCCAGGATCCAGGGATCACAACCCAAGAGGAAGGCAAACACTTAGAGGAATAAGCTACCCAGGCAGGTGCCCATCCTACTTATTATTTTATACATTCTGAATATAAATCCTTTATCAGTATATATATTGTAAATATTTTTTCCAATCTTTGCTTCACCTTTTCATTTTCTTAATGGAATTTAAAAAAAAGTTTAAAGACATTATTTATTTGAGAGAAAGAGAGCACAAGCAGGTGGAGGGGCAGAGAAAGAGGGAGAAGCAGGCTCCTCACCGAGCAGGGAGCCTGATGCAGGGCTGATCCCAGGACTCTGGGATCATGACCTGAGCCAAAGGCAGCCACTTAACTGACTGAGCCACCCAGGTGCCCTTTAATGGAATTTTTTTTAAGAACAGAAGTTTTAAATGTAAATGAAATTCATCATTTTTTCTTTTAAAGCTTTTTTCATGTTTTTGTGTTCAATCTAAGAAAGCATTGCCTAATTCAAGATTGAAAAAATGTTCTCCTGTTTTCTTCCAGAAGTTTTTATAGTTTAAACATTTAATTCTATGATCAATTTCAAGTTATTCATTGTCTATGATGTGAGAACGGATTGAGTTCATTTATTTGCATATGGATATCCAGTAGTTCCACCATTATTTGTTTAAAAGACTAACCTTTCTCCACCAAATTACATTACCACCATTACTGAAAATTAATCAGTGTTATGTGGATCTATATTATATTCCACTGATCTACATGTCTGTTGGCATATCAAACCACACTGTCTCAATTATTGGGACTTCATGGTAAGTCTTTAAATCAGGTGGATAAGCCCTCCAACTTTGTTTTAACATATGTCTTCCAATCCATAAACATGGTATAACTCTTCATTTATTTAGGTCTTTAATTTCTCTCAACAACATCTTGAGGTTGTCTGCATACAGACCTTTTATTTATTTTATTAAGCCTATCCCTGTATTATTTTGATGCTGCTAAACAGTACCTCTTCTTAAATTTCATTTTCCAGTTGTATTTTGCTTATATGAACACAATTGATTTTTACATATTCATCTAAATTTATTAATTCTAACCGTTGTGTAGATTTCTTAAGAATTTCTATATACATGATTGTATCATTTAGACATAAAGACAGTTTTACTTCTTCTTTTCCAATCCATAGGTCTTTTATTTTTCTTGCCCTGCAGCAATGTTGGCACTCCAATGTTGAACAGAAGTGGTTAGAGCAGGTATCTTTGCTCTACTATCAACCTTAAAAGAAAAACATACCCCTTTTCACCTTTGAGTGATACTGGTTGTGGGTTTTTCACAGACGCATTTAACAGGTTGAAGAAGTTGCCCTCGTTACTAGTTTAGGGAATCTGTATAATAAACAGGTGTTGAATTTTGGCAAATGGGTTTTCTGTGGCTACTGATATGATCACATGATTCTCCCATCTTACGTTGTTAATGTGATGCATTACATTGATTGATTAAACCTACCTTGCTGGGATAAACTTCATTTGGGACATATGAACCCTATGCTTGTATTTTGTCAGGAATGTTTTTGTCTATGCCCATGAAAGATATTGTTTGTAGTTTTCTTCTCCTATGTATCTCTGGTCTTGGTATCAGAATAATGCTGGCCTTCAAAATGAGTTAGAAAATGCTATGTTGTCTATTTTCTAAAAGAATTATGTAAGATTGTTATTATTTGTTGCTAAATACTTGTTAAATCAACAATAAAACCACGGCACCTGGGTTGCTCAGTCAGCTGTCTGACTCTTGATCTTAGCTCAGGTCCTGATCTCAGGGCTCTGATCTCAGAATTGTGAGTTCAAACCTTGCCTTGGGCTCCATACTGGGCCTGGAGTCGACTTAAAAAAAAAAAAATGCAGGCCTAGACAATCAGTAAAGCCAAACTGCTCTGGAAATTTCTTTGTGGAAAACATTTTGTCTAGGAATTAAATTTATTTTAAGATAGAGGGCTATTCAGAATTTCTATTTCTTTTGGAATGACTTTCAAGGATTTTGTCCATTTCATCTCAGTTGCCAAACTTAATGGCATAAAGTTGTTCATAATATTTAGTGTCAATACTAAGGGCTCTTTCATTCCTTATATTAGTAATTTTTTAAAAGATTTTATTTATTTGAGAGAGTGCACATGCACAAATGGGGGGTAGGGGCAGAGGAAGACAGAGAAGCAGACTACTCACTGAGCAGGGAGCCCAACGTGGGACTTGGTCCCACGACCCTGGGATCACAAGTGGAACCGAAAACAGAAGCTTAGCTGACTGAGCCACCCTGGCGCCCTCTATTAGTAATTTTGCCTCATGGTTTTGGTTTTTTTTTTTTTTTCTTCTGCAGTCTACTTAAGAGATTTATCAATTTTGTTAATTTTTTCAAAGGACCAGCAGGTAGTTAATTTCTCTGATGTTTGTCCATTTTCTACCTTACTGACCTTTTCTTAATTTTATTATTTCCTTCCTTCTACTTTTAATTTGATCCTCATATTCTAGCTTATTTGGACGAAAGCTTAAATGATTTTAGACTATACTCCTTTTCTAATTAATATAAGTTTTTAAAGGTATAAATTTCCCTCTAAGCACTGCTTTAACTATATTCCTCAAATTTTTATATATTATGTTCTCATTTTCATTTAATTAGGATATTCTCTAAATTCTCTTGTGATTTCTTTTTAATCCATGAGTTATATAAAAGTAAGCTGTTTAACATCCAAATATTTGAGGATTTTTCAAAAGTTTTTTGTCGTTAATTTCTAACATAATTCCGCTTTGGTCAAAAACTTTCTCTGTATGATTTCAATCCTTTAAAAAGTAGATATGGGATACCTGGGTCTGTTAAGCATCTGACATATTTTTTTAACATAGACTAACATTTTATTTTATTTGGATAAAGGGATCATTTTTAATGTGAGTTCAATTAATATACAGTGTATTACTAGTTTCAGAGAGAGTTCAGTGATTCATCAGTTCTTTATAACACCCAGTGCTCACTATATCATGTTGCCTCCTTAATGCCCATCATCCAGTCACCCCATCCCCCCTACCTGCTACCCTCCAGCAACCCTGTTTGTTTCTTATGGTTTGTCTTCCCCTTTGATTCTGTCTTTTCTTTTTCCCTCCCTTCCCCTATGTGACTCTGTTTTGTTTCTTAAATTCCACATGACTGAAATCATGTAATTGTCTTTCTCTGCTTGACTTATTTCACTTAGCATAATACCCTTTAGTTCCATCCATGCCCTTGCAAATGGCAAGATTTCATTTCTTTTCATAGCTGAGTAATATTCCATCGAACACATACACCACATCTTCTTTATCCATTCATCTCTCAATTGACACCTGCACTCTTTCCAAGGTTTGGCTATTGCAGACATTGCTGCTATAAACATTGGGGTGCAAGTGCCCCTTCAGGTCACTACATTTTGTATCTTTGGGGTAAATACCTAGTAGTTGCAGTAGCTCTATTTTTAACTCTGAGAAACCTATTATACCATTTTCCAGAGTGGCTGTACCAGCTTGCATTCTCACCAGCAATGTGAGAACTTTCTCCTTTCTCTGCATCCTCGCCAACATTTGTTGTTTCCAGACTTGTTAGTTTTAGCTCTCCTAACTGGTCTAAAGTGGTATCTCATTGTGGTTTTGATTTGTATTTCCCTGATGCTGAGAGATACTGGGCATTTTTTCAGGTGTCTGTTGGCCATTTGGATGTCTTCTTTGGAGAAATGTCTGTTCATGTCTTCTGTCCATTTCTTGACTGGATTATTTGTTCTTTGGTTGTTGAGTTTGAGAAGTTCTTTATAGATTTTGGATACTTTATCTGATAAGGCATTTGCAAATATCTTCTCCCATTCTGTCAGTTGTCTTTTGGTTTTGTCAACTGTTCCCTTTACTGTGCTGAAGTTTTTTATCTTGATGAAGTCCCAGTAGTTCATTTCTGCTTTTGTTTCCCTTGCCTTGGGAGACGTGTCTAGCAAGAAATTGCTGTGGCAGAGGTCAAAGAAGTTGCTACCTGCATTCTCCTTAAGGATTTTGATTGATTCCTATCTCACGTTTAGGTCTTTCATCCATTTTGAGTTTATGTTTGTGTGTGGTGTAAGAAAATGGTCCAGTTTCATTCTACTGCATGTGGCTGTGCAATTTCCCAACACCATTAGTTGAAGAGACTGTCTTTTTTCCATTGGACATTCTTTCCTGCTTTGTCAAAGATTAGTTGACTATAGAGTTGAGGGCTCTCTATTCTGCTCCATTGATCTAGGTGTCTGTTTTTGTGCCAGTACCATACTGTCTTGATGATGACCGCTTTGTAATAGAGCTTGAAGTCAGGCATTGGGATGCCACAAGCTTTGGTTCTCTTTTTCAACAATCCTTTGGCTATTTGGGGTCTTTTCTAGTTCCACACAAATTTTAGGATTATTTGTTCCAGTTCTGTGAAAAATGTTGATGGTATTTTGATAAGGATTGAGTTGAATGTATAGATTGCTCTAGGTAGCATAAATATCCTAACAATATTTGTTCTTCCAATCCATGAGCATGGAACAGTTTTCCATTTCTTTGTGTCTTCCTCAATTTATTTCATTAGTACTTTACTGTTTTCTGAGTATAGATCCTTTGCCTCTTTGCTTAGGTTTATTCCTAGGTATCTTATGATTTGGGGTGCAATTATAAATTGGATCAACTCCTTAAATTTCTTTCTTCTGTCTCATTGTTAATGTATAGAAATGCAACTGATTTCTGTGCATTGATTTTATATCCTGCCACTTTGCTGAATCCATGTATGAGTTCTAGGAATTTTGGGGTGAGGCTTTTTCAGTTTTCCATATAGAGTATCATGTCATTTGCAAAGAGTGAGAGTTTGAGTTCATCTTTGCTAATCTGGATACCTTTTATTTCTTTTTGTTGTCTGATTGCTGAGGCTAGGACTTCTAGTACTATGCTGAACAACAGTGGTGAGAGTGGACATGCCTGCATGTTCCTGACCTTAGGGGGAAAGCTCTCAGTTTTTTCCCATTGAGAATGATATTCGCTGTGGGCTTTTGTATATGGCTTTTATGATACTGAGGTATGTTCCCTCTATCCCTACACTTTGGAGAGTTTTAATGAAGAAAGGAAAGCATCCAACCTTGACTTCAACTCAGGTTGTGATCTTAGGCTCATGGGATCAAGCCCCAAGTCAGGCCCCTCAATGAATGGAAAATCTGATTGTTTCCCCTGCCCCTCGCTCATGTGCTCTCTCTCTAAAATAAATAAATAAATCCTTTTTAAAAAAAGTATTGAGATGTAGATACACCTGCCTACCCAAGTTAGTGGAGCATGTGACTCTGGATCTCAGGTTTGTGAGTTCAAGCCTCACACTGAGTTTAGAGATTACTTAAAAATTAAAAAAAAAAAAAAACACCTTAAAAAAGTATTCAGATATATAGCCCAGCATATGACCTATCTCAGTTCACTGTCCATGCACACTCAAAATGAATGTGTACTCTGGTACTATTAGGTAGAGAGTCCCATAAATGTCCATTAGGTGAAGCTGGTTGATAATGTTGTTGAAGCCTTCTATATCCTCACTGATTTTCTAATTGTCCTGTCAGCTTCTGAGAGGAATGGAGCAATCTCCAACTAATACTGTGGACTTATCTATGTTTTCTTTCTTATCTATGTTTCTTTCTTTTCTGTCACTTTTTGCCTTGTGTATTTTGAAGCTCTAATATTGAGTGCATACGCATTTCTTGATAAATGGTCCTTTTATCATTTATGAAATGTCTATCTTTACTCCTGATAACATTTTTTTAAATATTTTATTTATTTGACAGAGAGACACAGTGAGAGAGAGAACACAAGCAGGGGTAGAGAGAGAGGGAGAAGCAGGTTTCCCACGGAGCGGGGAGCCTGGTGCGGGACTTATCCCAGGGACCTGGGATCATGATCTGAGCCAAAGGCAGCCACTTAACAACTGAACCACCCAGGGGCCCTATACCTAATCTACTTTTTTAATCTTAGCCAGCGAAATTTTTACAAATAGTATGTATTTCATTTCTGGAAGTTTTGTTTGGGTTTTTTCTTTCTGTTTTTACATCTTTTATGGCTCTCCTCTGAGGTTCATGTTTTCTTTTAACTTCTTGAGCATATTTATAATGGCTGTTTTGAAGTCTTATCTGCTAATTTCATCATCTCTATCATTTGTTTTTCTGTCTTGATAGTTTTTTTTTTTTCCTTCAAGTTATTGGTTATATTGTACCTCCTCCTTCTTTGCATTTAACATGGCTGGGTGTTAAGATGTGTAAATTTTACACTGTTGGGTGCAATTTACATTCTGTTGTAGTATTTTAATAATGTTTACTATGAAGTTTAAGTTCCTTATAGGTCAAGTGGCACCTGGCTGGCTCAGTCCGAAAAGGATGCAACTCTTGATAACATTGTGAGTTCAAGCTCCATGCTGGGTGTAGAGATTACTTAAAAATAAAATCTTAAAAAAAAAAAAAAAAAGGTTGCTTATGGGTCTTTTTCAAGGCCTGTTTTTTTTTTTAACTTTTTAGGGCAAGTTTGAACTACCCTTTATTTTAGGACTACTTTGGCCCTACTGGAAGGCATAACTCTTCTGAGGCTCTAGGAATGCCCTGAGCATTTAACAAGGACTCTCTCTTCTAACTGCTAAGAATTCTAATATCTCCCATCCCTGAGTGAACTCTGATTTTTCACTTAAGTATTGAGTTTATACTTTTCTGGTCATTCTTTGCCTGGTTTCGAGTTTATTATATCTGGGAAGCTTATTCAGCTAAAACCCAGAGTGCCTGAGGCTGCGTTTTGGTATTCTCCCTCTGGGTAGCTTCTTCCTCTCAGATACTCTGCGCTTCAAATTAGTGTTTGCCTCTCCAAATTCCAAATTTTAGGCAACCCTCTTGGATACCCTTCCTCCATGGGAGCTTTGTACTATCACTTTGTTATCGCTTAATAAATTGCTCAATAAACCTTGCTTTGCTGCCCCAAAACAAAAAACAAAACAAAACAAAACAAAAACAAAAACAAAAACCACCAAATTCAAAATTCTATTTCCTCAGTTCAGTGACACTGTCACTCTTTGTCTGGGTTCCTTCTCCCTACACTGTGATCCAGAAAAGGCTCCAAGCAATGAGTCAGTACAATCAGAGATCACCTGCTATTCTCTTGGGAAGCACAGCCCTGTGCCTCCTGATGTCCAACTGTCTTAGTCCATTCAGGCTGCTGCAACAAAATACCACTATGTGGCTTATAAACAGTAGAAATTTATTGTTCACAGTTGTGGGAGCAATAAGTCCAAAATCAGGGTGCCAGCATGACTGGATGAGGGTCTTTTTCTAGGTCAAAGGCTCCTTATCGTATCCTTGCATGGCAGAAGGAGTAAGGGATCTCCCTGGAGCATTCTATAAGAGCACTAATCCCACGCATAAAGTCCCTCCCTCATGACCTAATTCCCTCCCAAAGGCCCTACCTCCCAATACATCATGTTTGGGGGTTAGGATTCAATATATGAATTTTGGGGGGGTCACAAACATTCAGACCATAGCACCAACGTTTCAAAACTGTGCTTTCACATGTTTTCATTTTCCTCCTTGTTAATGGTGGGAATAAAAATATGGTCTGTTATTCCATCACAATCTGAGTGGAAGAACTCCCAATTCTGTCGGAAAGCAGATGCTCTCTAAAATTGTATTTGCTATGTTTTTAAGTCCTCTTTTTTTTTCTGCATTAACTCCCATTTCTATGAGACTTACCTGCTACACATTTCCTTTTCAAAAACTCTGATTATTCCTACATATATACTCTTCAATACAATCTTTAGGTCCATATAATCAATTTCTCCCAAACTTGCCCTAACATTTGATAAAGATGGAATAAAATATGTAAACTGGAGGAAATTGACATCCTCCATAATATTGACTCCTTCCATCTCTCCTATCCAAGTACAAAGTACATCTCTTTGTTTGCTAAAGTCTTCTTTCATGTACCTCAGTACCATTAATACATTGTCTTGAAAGAATTCCCTTTATCTTTTACATTTATTCCTCAATATTTTATATTTTTTTGTTAATTTTCTGAAAGGAACCTTATTTTCCACGATCTTTTCTAACTAGACCCTTACAAAAGAAAGCTAGATATTTTTAATGTTAATTTGTACCCACCAAACTACCAAGCACTCTTACTCGTTCTAATTGGTTTTCACGGACTTTCTCTGGTTTTGTTAAGTAGAGAATCATATTATTTAAAGATGGTAATTTGGTCTTCTTTCCAGTGTTTATATATTTTTTCATTATCTTGTCTGATTATAGGAAAATATTAAATAATAGTTATTACGGTAGTGCCCATACTTATCTTCTTTCCAATTTTATTTTTTTTCTTTCCAATTTTAAAGAAATACTCCAGTACTTCACCATTAAACAGGATTCTGGCGATTGATTTGTAACAGTTATTTTTTATAATGTTACAGAAATATGTATCTGTATTTATATTATCAGGACTTTTAATCAGGAATGGATATTCAACTTCATAAAATCTCATTTCATCTGGTATTTTATCCCTATTAATATATCATAGGTCATGCATCTTATTAGTAGGGGTATATATATTAATTGTTACCCTTGTGTATCTAAAACCTATTCAGTACTGAATTTAATATATGACTGCATTTTATATATTTATTATTATTCCATTTTTTATTTTTGCATCTATACTCATTAGTAAGACTGTAGTTGGCATCTTTGGTTTTTGGTCTCTTTGCCAGAAATATACTTATTCTGATTTTATCAAATGCATTACTTTTATAATCAGGAATAAAGTTAAAAAAAAATAAAGCCTAAAAATCATCAATAACTCTCCAAATGCCCACAATTTTTAAACATTTATTTTTTTCTTCAGATTCTGGAACTAGGATTATAAAATTTTGACAGGTCATTTTTTCACCCCACCCTACATTCTAGAGCATAGATATTAAATCTATCTATAACATATACTATCCTCAAAATTTTCTTTGTAATATTAGGTGACATTTCAGATACTAGTTGCTTTCCAATTTCTTCCTGGAGTTCTCTTTCCCCAGATTCTCTATTTCTACAGCTCAATCCCTTACTTTATTTACATCTAAACTAAAATGCACCTCCTCAAGGGCACCTGGGTGGCTCAGTCAGTTAAGTGACTGCCTTCAGCTCAGGTCATAATCCCAGGGTCCTGGGATCAAGCCTCATGTCAGGCTCCGTGAGCAGGGAGCTTGATTCTCCTTCTCCCTCTGCTGCTCCTCCTGCTTGTGTTCTCGCTCCCTCTCAAATAAATAAACAAAATCTTAATAAATTAAAAAATAAGTAAAATGCTACCTCTTCAGAAAAAGCTTCTCTGACCACCCTAACTAAAATATCCCCTACCAACTCTCCATCTAACTCTAGCCCCGATTTATTCTTCATAGCCATTCTGAAATATTTCATTCCCAGTGCCTCAAAAAGTACTTGATGCACAGTAAGTAAACAATTAATATTTGCTGAGGAATAAATAAGTGAAATAAGTGGGTATCTACATAGTATAATTTGAAGAAAGAGTTCCCCAAGAATAATTTCCCCCATTCTAGTGCCACACCGCCTAAAATGCCTGTGACTACTCATAGGCTACCTACCACATAAATCATTAATCAATAATGCCTTGGTAAAATAACTTCATTTATCAGATTCTTTCTTCCATAATAATTAGTCCTCCAGGCCATGAACACCTGGGTTCCATGTAAAGGAAGAAAAATACAGTGTCTTCCAGAAACAAACTGTTGCACTCTTTTTCCCATAATAATGATACCAAACGAGCACAAGGTAAATATACTCTGCCTATTACTCTTGGTGGTTTCCTTCTGAGGGTTAAATACAACAAAGTAAAATTATATAACAAAGAGAAAGCACTGGAAAAAGAAGTAATAATTGGTCTGGGTGATGGAAGGGGATGGAAGTCCCCAGAGTCTCTGATGTCTTTGGGGAGTCATATCTAGAAGTGATCATATAGAAAGTTAATCTTCAAGGAACAAACAGAAACTGATTATGAGAATTATTGATTATGAGAATTAAGTACAGTCTCTAGCTGTGGCTTCTCTTAACGGACCTTAAATCAGTTTTAGATTCAAACACAGTAAGAACATTCTGGTTACCAAGTCCACTGAGAACAAAGAAAAAGCAGTACCTTCATTTTATCCCCTTCCCACTGAATTTAACTATAGTTACCTTGGAAGACTGAACAGACAAAAACAATCAAGAAAAAGAAGACTCCAGAATACACAGCCTAATATCCTAACATTTCTTGGTTCTGTCACTATTCTACTATGCTGGTACTAAGGACCAGTAACAGGAATATCTTCCACAGAATAGAGAGAAAACAGATTTTTAAAATACAGCCAACTCTCCATTTGCCCATCTCATCTCTAATCAAATATTTGTCCATTGTTATGACAGCACTAATATATTTTAATTTAGATCCTTCCCAATATTTAGTCTTTACTGAATGGAGGGAACAGAAGCCAGGCCTTGGAAGTCCTTATGTTTCTGGTACTGTTATTTTTCTACTCCTACCTCCTATTCTTTAATGTTATCAGTAATAAGAAAATAACCAAATATGCTAATGATGCAGAGTTCTACATGTAAAACATTTCAAAACCTTTCTTTCTGATTTACAAATCACCCAAATTCTTAAGTGTACGTGTGTGTGTATATATATATATATATATATATACATACACATATATATACATACATACACACAAACACACACACACACACACACACATATATATATGGGATTAAAATATGATAGTTCTCCACGCTGAATTAGAAATAATAAAATAACCAAAAAGCACAGATGACAACTAAAGGAAATACAAAATTCTAATTTAAGATGAATCTAATTTATGTATTTAGGTACAGTATTTACCTACAGATTCTGTAATCCAAAACGATGGATTTTTACCAGGAATTAAAACCTATCTCAATACTTTCTGTGTTCTTTCTTTCAATTTTTTCCTCCCAGTTCATTCTAATATATGCATGTTTCAAAAACTCAGATGAGCCTGGCAATAACTACCTCAACCTTCTACTACCTAAATTATGTGAGGGCACATAATATGTACATGTACAATTTTATGCATTGTACATTTCTACTAAAATATACATGTTTAAATATATATATGTATATATGTACATATATATATGTGTGTGTGTTTCCCATTAGTTTCAAAATGAGTTCATATACTGATTTCTGTAAACAAAACAGTAATGTAATACATGGGATGCCTAACCTCTTGATTTTCTACTCCATTGCTGGAAAGCTCCAAAACAGAACCTCCATTGTCAACCACTGCTGATGTCATTGTTATTCCCTGAGGAGGCTTCAAACGCTATTAATCAATGTAATTTAAAGATTCATAGATGACTGCCAGTGTTACAAGTTTGCATTATCATGTTCTAAAAGTCAATAGACATGGAGTGAAGGAGATATCCAGAAATCCAGTCTTCTAAAGATGATTAACCAGAGGGCCTAAAAAGAGGAAGAATTTGAAAAGTTATTAAAAATATACAGGAAGGATATAAAACACAATCTATTTTACAATCTAATCTTTGACACTTCTGTAAACTAAGAAAAAGGAGCTTAGACTTACAAAGCCCAGTGTCAAAAGAGGGCAGTAATGAGCACTCTACTCCTTAGAGCTGTCAACTTCATAAACAATTTATTACAATCAAGTTATTGCACACAGATGACCTTATGATACTTACATTCTAACGGATAAAATGTTATAACTTTCTCTTTTTATGAAGATGTACTTTTATTCCTGAAATATTTTCATAGAAATTTTAAAAATATTTTATACGTTGATAACAAAATATGCTAAATCAAGACAACTTCTAAAATTATTTGCCTATTCACCAAATTAAAAGATTTATTGGTTTGTAAATATTTCATTCTTCATTGGCTCCTTTGGTTGCTTTATTTGACTAATATAATTAGACATGTCTTTTGCTTATGGTAGCAATCTCATTTTGTGTTCATATTCTGAATACTCTACAAGGTCTATAAAATGGATTAATTTGAGTTATATATTTAAACTTTCAAATAGAGTAGTTTAAAAATAAAATAGCAAAATCACATGGAATGCCTTTAATATTACTTTATCATTCTTTCCTCAGTAGTTTTTGGGGTTTTTTTGCTATTGGTTAAAAATTCATTATAGCAGCAGTCCCTGAGTGGCTCAGTGGATTAAGCATCTGACTCTTCAGTTTTGGCTCAGGTCATGATCCCAGGATCACGAGATCAAGCCCCACGTGGGGCTCCACTCTCAACAAGGAGTCTGCTTAAGATTCTCTCTCCCCTCTCTTCTCTGCCCCTCCCCACCACTTGTGCTCACGCTCCCTCTAAAATAAATAAAATATATATATTTTTTAATTTCAATATAGGAAATCATTTCAAGTAAACATAATTCAAGCCTTTTTCCTAGTAGTGATGAATGTTGATATATACATATCATCTAGATTTATGCATTAAATTATTCCTATAAAGTTATATTTTATTTGATTTTATGTAGGTTATATTTTTCATAAAAGAATTAAAGATTTATTTGTTACAGATTTTCATATAAAAATTAAATAAGTATATTTAAATAGAAATGAATATACCTTTCTAATAAATCATTCCATTAATATCATGCCCTATGTTAAATTTGACCCCTGGCACTATACAGATATGAAAATAAAATAAAGAATTTCCATAAATTTATACAATAAAAGAAATACCTGGAAAAAAAGCAGAAATTTCACACCTTCTAAAATTCATTCAGGACTGTTAGTATTATTTTTGATCTTATCACAGACAATGGGATAGGATGTATTTGTATTTTAACAACAAAATTAGTAAAAATCCACAGTTCATATCACACTAAAGCTCACTACTATCATAAAAGGTAATGACTATTTTCAATATCCGTTTTCTTAACACTTAGGTAATAATAGCAGAAATAAAGTTTACTTACAATTTGAATGTTAAGTAGTGTAATCATCCTTCACTATTTTCACAAGTTGGCAAGAGCTAAAATATAAACCAGCAGTTCTTTGGAACTACTATGTGGGGGGAAAAAAGAGAGTATTAATATAATTCCATTTGAAAATATTTTACCCAAAATAGGTGTGATTCAGATAATATGTACTTCTTACAATAAGCCATCCCCAAATCCTGATAACACACATTATATAAAGGACATAATAAAGAAATTATTTCTAGGCTATTGAGGAACCAGAAATCTTTATTAAACTTAAAATTTTAAGTCACCACTAAATTGTCAAATTATTGAATACAGACAGACCCAACATGATATGGCCTAGGCCTCATACCATGGGCTATATTTCAAGTAACCAACAGGATTTTAACATCTGGCTGCAAGCATAAACCCTGATGCCCAGGATTATAAAATCAGGCTTAAAAACCCTAACCCAAAAACTACTATAACACAAAATCAATGATATGCTGCCTATTAAGTCACTTTCCTGCTCTCTCACCCTCCACACCCAGCTTCCATACACATCCAAACATCCCGAGCCTCCTCAAACATCCCCCTCCCTTCAGAGGCTAATCGAACGACCTGTGTACTAGATGTTAGGTCTTGCTCCATCAATTACTCCCTCCTTTTCCTTAACCTTCTCTTACAACATCTGGTCCTTCCCCTCAAAATAGCAGGATCTGTAAGACCCTTTCATCTTAAACACAGGAAAGTCATCCTCCATGACCCTGCAAAGCCCTCCAGCTACTGTTCTAGTTTGCTCCTTTCTCAGAGATGAATCTAGGGGGAAATCTCCTATCTTCTGTCTCCACTTCCTAATTCCTCAGGTGTTCCTCCTTTTATGGAAGTTTGGCATCTATCACCCCCAAATGAAATTTTTACTAAATTCCGATTGTCAGTCAAATCCAATGGATATATCTGTTTTCACAGGACTTGATGTCTCTTAAGTATTTGACACTACTGATCATTCCCTCCTTGAAACTCTATCTTGAATTTATCTTCTTCCTCTCTAACTACTCTTTTTCAATTCCCTCCTGTAGGCCAACCCCTAATTTTCAGGGGCTTAGAGCAAGAGTACAAATGGAAGCCAACATTCTACGTGTCTAAATATTTTAAAGTTATAAATCAAGCTAACAAGTTGTTAAATTATTATTCTATCCTCCCATCTTGACATATATACTTTTATAACAACCTAAAAGGCTAAGTTCTGATTTGGAATTCTCAAACTCCCTCAAGTTCTATAGTGGCATGGGAGTCACTCAAATTCTTTGAGAGCCCTCCCCTTTCTCTCCTCCCACCTTTAGTTCCACTCCATTCATAAGGAGCCTCATATGTATACATGTCGACATCCCATCCCACAAGTCCAAGTTCTGGCCACATGCCTGCACACAGCAGTTGCTTGGTCATCACTTGAGCCTAGAGAAGCCCATACATGTGTTCAGTCAAGAGAAGAGAGAATCAGAGAAGAGGCTTTTGAAGCGCTACATGGGCAGGGAATTCTGGGGTTCAAATACTCAGAACTTAATGTAGAAATGGGTATCAAATGAACGAGTTTCCTTGTGCATCTCGCACCCCCCCCCCACCACCCATATCCTCATTCTATCAGGACGGGTAAAACTCAACAAAGGCCCAATGAGGACCTCTGATGCACAAGGCCTAGGTTCCTGCTTAGCAAAGTCAAAGAACAGTGCTTACATGAAGGTGTTTCCAGAATCCCATCCCTAATCCTCTTCTGACTCTATACTTTCTCTAAGCTATCTCATGTATTGCCACGGCTTCATGCAAATCTTTCTTCCACCCTAAACCATTTTAATGGGTTCCGGTTTGTCTACTAGACAGTTTCTTTCTTTCTTTCTTTTTTTAAAGATTTTATCTATTTATTTGAGAGAGAGAAAGAGAGGACACAAGCGAGGGGAGGGGCAGAGAGAGAGGGAAAAGCAGGTTCCCCTGTTGAGCAGGGAGCTCAATGCAGGGCTCAATCTCAGGACCCCAGGATCATGACCTGAACTGAAGGCAGACACCTAACTGATTGAGCCACCCAGGCATCCCTGTCTACTAAACACTTTCTTGCCTCTACTTCTTTGTGAAATTAAATAGGGTATAAATAAATAGCAAGCATCTATTCCAAGATATCCCAGGCACTCCATTAATTAATTTAGTCATTCAGCAAATATTGAGCACCTATTATATGCTAACAGTTCTCAGTGCTAGAGGTACAGCAGTGAATAAAGTAAAAATCCTCATTCTTATGGATCTTATATTCCAGTGGGAAGAGATGAAAACAAAATATGTATAGTATACATGTAGATGGTGACAAAGGCTAAGGAGACAAATGAATCAAAGGGAAAGAACATTCAGCAGGGAAGAGAACTATAATTTCAAACTGGGTTGTCAGAGAAGGATTCACTAAAAAAGTGACATATGAGTAAAGACCCGAAAGTAGGGAGTGAGCTGTGCCAATGACTGGGGGAAGAGCCCTCTAGTCAAAGGAAAGGGAAATACAGTAACTTCAGGATGGAGTACACCAGACTAGTTCAAGGATCAGCAAGAAGGGCACTGTGGCTGGAGTGAAGTGAGCAAAAGGAAAAAAGAATAGAAGAAAATGGGAGAGAAAGGGGAGGGGGACATGTAGGCCCTCCTTGAGGTCTGGGACTTTTACTCCGGGAAAGAAGAGTTTTATGCAGAGAGATGGATGATTTGATTATTATGGGAATCATTCAGAAGCTGGGTTGAAAACAGATAAGGGGACAAGGGCATAAACAGGAAGATCAGTTAGGAAGCTACTATAATAATTAGGTGAGAAATTATAGTGGTTAGGACCAGAGCAGTAGGTTCTGGAGAGGGTGAAAAGTGGTCAACTGTTGGATATATTTCAAAAGTAAATGGACAAGATTTTATAGCAATGTAAATATGGATATGAGATAAAAAGAAGAATCAAAAATGAATCCAAAGATAGCAGTCGGAGCACAATGGAATAGCCATTAAATGGGCTAGGGAAAAGTGTGGGAAAAGAAGTTCAATGTGTCTCAAACTAAACCCACTTCTTCCTCTGCTCGGAAAACGTATTACCTCTCCTATTGTGCTTAGCTCAGAAAGCTACCCTAACACCCACACAAGTTATCTAAAAAGTAAAGATCCTAAAATTCAGAGTTCCTGAAAAACCATCATACTCTCTCATTCTTGACCCAGTCTCTATAATCTCATATCCTCTGACTTAGCCAAGGTCTTTTTTTTTTTTTTTAAGCTCATTTATTTATTTGACAGAGAAAGAGAGAGCACAAGCAAAGGGAGCAGCAGGCAGAGGGAGAGAAGAAGCAGTCTCCCCACTGAGCAGACCCTGGGGTCATGACCTGAGCCGAAGGCAGATGCTTAACCAACTGAGCCACCCAGGTGCCCCTCAATATCACTTTCTATCACTCTCTTCCCCCATCCACAGATGTACCTCCCTCATAAAAACATCAGTGAAATAACAGCTTCCAGCAGATCCTTCACTTGGTACCTCTTACCAATCTTAAAGCACAACACCTATGCCTTTCTTTCACGGTCCTCTAAAATCCTGCTCCTCTTTACCTTCCTAAACTTACCTCTGACTACTCTCCCAAAGTACCATATTTTTTTAAAGATTTTATTTATTTGACAGAGAGAGAGAGAGATCACAAGTAGGCAGAGAGGCAGGCAGAGAGAGAGAAGGGAGGAAGGAGGCTCCCTGCGGAGCAGAGAGCCCAACGCGGAGCTCGATCCCAGGACCCTGGGATCATGACCTGAGCTGAAGGCAGAGGCTTTAACCCACTGAGCCACCCAGGCGCCCCGCCAAAGTACCAAATTTTAAAAATCTGTGTTTTGTATCACCTAAACCAGTGCCTTTCAGATAGCAGATACACAGTAAAGATATGATGAATACAAGAATAAACGAACATGTTCCCATCAGAAAAGTATCTTCACTGTTCACTACACATACCATGCTCATCCCCATCCCATCCCTTTGCTAGTCCTCTTCTCTCACCCTTTTCTTTGATTATTCAAATTCCACCTGATCCTCAAGGACAAATTTTTCCCTACAATGACATTACCTCTTTCCTATCTCTTACTATACCAGTTCTTTCAATAATATTTATTGAGTACTTACTAAATACCAAATACAGAACTATGCCAGAAACACAAAAATAGTCAGGACTCAGCCTTCAAACAGCTTAAAGTCTGGTAAGGAGAAACAACATAGAAACAATTACAATCATGTAAATGTCATTAAAGAAACTACAAAGTACAATGGGAATATTAAAAAAGGAACATCTAAGTCGACCTCGGGGAGTTCTACAGAGACTTCAGAAAGAGGCCATCATTTACTCTGGGACTAGAAGACGGGATAGAAATTGACATAGCAATAAGAAGAGAAACAACTCTGAATAATAAATGTTATTCTCAGGACTGAAAGAAAACTGCAAAATGATAAAAACTTAAGTATCACTCAGAAGTAAATTCTGCTCAGACTGTTAGTTGCTTAGAGTACAAATCACTCTCTCATCAGAAACAGTTTATGTGTATGACTTTATTTATATAAACTACAAAAAACAAGGAAAACCCAAACTATGATACTAGAAATAGGATACTATGGGCAACTGCCTGGCTAGCTCAGTCCATAGAGGAGGACACTCTTAGAAATAGGATACTATGTTACAAAGGGTGAATATCACTAATATATAAAGAACACTTAAAATAGAGGAATAAAGGAACAAAAAACCCAAGGGAAAAATAGAGAAAACAAGTAAATATACAATTCACTAAAGCAGATATAAAAATGGCCCTTAAACTTACGAAATGATGTTCAAATTCACTCATAGGGAAATACAAATTTTTTATAAACCTTTTTAAATAAGAGAACTTTTCTCTCAAGTTGGTGAGAATTAAAATGTATGACATATTCTTTTGATAAAGCTGTGCACTTATACATTGCTGGTGGGAATGCAAACTGATATAATTTGGTAATATCTAAGCAAATTGTATACACACTTTTTTTAAAGAGCTTTTTTATTTTTATTTTTTTTAAGATTTTATCTATTCATTTGACAGGAAGACAGAGAGAGAGAAAGCACAAGTAGGGCAGAACGGCAGAGGGAGACAGAGAATCAGGCTCCCTGGTGAGCAAGGAGCCTGATGCAGGGTGATCCCAGGACCCTGAGATCATGACCTGAGTTGAAGGCAGACGCTTAACCGAATGAGTCACCCAGGTGCCCCTAAAGAGCTTTTTTTAAAAAAAAAAAAAATTTGTTTATTTAATTGGTGGGGGTGCAGAAGGAAAGAATCTCAAAGCAGACTCTACTGAGCATGGATCTCAATCTCACAACCCTGAGATCATTACCTGAGCCAAAATCAAGAGTTAGATGCCTAACCCACTGAGCCACCCAGGCACTCCTTATAGAGCTTTACTGAGATATAACTGACATTTCATTCAGTTTGCCCATTTAAAGTATATAACTCAATGGTTTTTAGTGTATTAAGAAGTACAATCATCAACAGAATCTAATTTTAGAACACTTCCAGCACCAACACCCCCCAAAAAAAGTCCCATGTGCATTAGCAGTCACTCCCCAATTTTTCCCAACCTCTAGTCCCTGACAACCATTAACCTACTTTCCTTTTTTTTTTCTTTTTTTTTTTTAAGATTTTATTTATTTGACATAGGGAGAGATCACAAGTAGGCAAAGAAGCAGGCGGGGGGGTATGGAAGCAGACTCCTTGCTGAGCAGAGAGCCCAATGCAGGGCTCAATCCCAGAACCCTGAGATCGTGACCTGAGCCAAAGACAGATGCTCAACCAACTGAGCCACACACGCGCCCCCATTAACCTACTTTCTATCTCTAGAGATTTGCTTGTACTGGCCATTTCCTATAAATAGCTTTATATAACATATGGACTTTTGTGACTGGTTTCTTTCACTAGGTATAATGTTTTCAATATTCATCTATGTGTAACGTGTGTTAGTGGAGCAACATAGGGATTAGGAATGTTACCCCTTCATGCGGTCAAAAATCCAGATATAAATTTTCACTTGACTACTAAGAGCCTACTGTTGACTGAAAGCCTTACCAATTATATAAACAGTCAATTAACACATATTTTGTATCCTATATGTATTACATACTTGATTCTCAGAAGAAGTTAGAGAAAATAAAATGTTAAGAAAATCATAAGGAGGGGCGCCTGGGTGGCTCAGTGGGTTAAAGCCTCTGCCTTTGGCTCGGGTCATGATCCCAGGGTCCTGGGATTGAGCCCCACATCGGGCTCTCTGCTCGGCGGATAGCCTGCTTCCCTCTCTCTCTCTCTGCCTGCCTCTCTGCATACTTGTGATCTCTGTCTGTGAAATAAAAAAAAAAAAAATCTTTAAATAAAAAAAAAAGAAAATCATAAGAAAGAGAAAATACATTTACAGTAGTGTATTTATTGAAAAAAAAATCATGTGCAAGTAGACCCATGCAGCTCAAACTGGTGTTACTCAAAGGTCAACTACATTTCTTTTTGTTGCTGAATAATACTCTATTGAATAGATACATCATATTTTATTTATCCATTCATCAGTTGATACAAATTTGGGTTGTATTCTACTTTATCACTATTGTAAATAATGCTGCAATGAAAATTCATGTACAAATTTTTATGTGGACATATGCTTTCATCTCTCTTGGGGATATACCCAGGCATGGAATTGCTGAAACATACGGTAACTCTATATTAACATTTTGAAAAACTTTTTTTCAAAGTAGCTACACCATTTTACATTCTCATCAGCACTCTATAAAGATTCTAATTTTTCCACATCTCCATCAACACATGTTGTAGGTAATCTGTTATGCAGCAATAGATAATACATCATCCTGGTAGATACAACAACGATCATTTGATGAAATTTTATAATTAAAGGGGCACCTGGGTGGTTCAGTCAGTTAAGACTTTGCCTTCAGCTCAGGTCATGATCCCAGGGTCCTGGGATTGAGTCCCAAGTGCTCATGGTCTTGCTCGCTCTCTCTGAAAAACAACAACAACAACAACAAAAAAAACCAGGATGCCTGAGTGGCTCAGTCGGTTAAGCATCTGCCTTTGGCTTAGGTCAAGATCCCAGGGTCCTGGGATGGAGTCTCACATCGGGTTCCCTGCTCAGTGGGGAGCCTGCTTCTCCTTTTGCCTGCTTGTGTGCTCTCTGACAAATCAAATCTTTAAAAAATAGTTTTAAAAAATTTAAAAACCTTCAGTGACTCCCTTTCCTCTTTGGACTAAAATCCAAGTTCATTAACATGAGATACACTTTAAAAAAAAAAGAAAAGAAAAAGAAATAAACTTTATAATTAAAAACAATGCAGCCAAAACTCAATGACAAAATATTTAAACTTTCCCCTGAAACTGGGACCAGAAAAACTGTATCTACAATTACTACTTCAATTCAAACTTCACTAGCAATCCTGACCTGTAAAGTATAATAAGAAAAAATTAAAAGGTATAAGAAATGGAAAGGAAGATAGGAAGCTATCATTGTTCACAGATGATAAGACTATCTACACAGAAAATCCAAAAGAATCTTCAGATATCAGAGTGTTTGCAAAGTATGTGGATGTAGATCAATACATAAAAATCAACTGTTTTAGTCATCAAAAATCTCCAAACAAAAAAAAGCCCAGGGCCAGACGGCTTCCTGGGGGAATTCTACCAAACATTTAAAGAACTAATTCCTATTCTCCTGAAACTGTTCCAAAAAATAGAAATGGAAGGAAAACTTCCAAACTCATTTTATGAGGCCAGCATCACCTTGATCCCAAAACCAGACAAGGATCCCATCAAAAAAGAGAACTACAGACCAATATCCTTGATGAACACAGATGCAAAAATTCTCACCAAAATACTAGCCAATAGGATTCAACAGTACATTAAAAGGATTATTCACCACGACCAAGTGGGATTTATTCCAGGGCTGCAAGGTTGGTTCAGCATCCGCAAATCAATGTGATACAACACATTAATAAAAGAAAGAACAAGAACCATATGATACTCTCAATAGATGCTGAAAAAGCATTTGACAAAGTACAGCATCCTTTCCTGATCAAAACTCTTCAAAGTGTAGGGCTAGAGGGCACATACCTCAATATTATCAAAGCCATCTATGAAAAACCCACCGCAAATATCATTCTCAATGGAGAAAAACTGAAAGCTTTTCTGCTAAGGTCAGGAACACGGCAGGGATGTCCATTATCACCACTGCTATTCAACATAGTACTAGAAGTCCTAGCCTCAGCAATCAGACAACAAAAGGAAATTAAAGGCATCCAAATCGGCAAAGAAGAAGTCAAACTATCACTCTTCACAGATGATATGATACTATATGTGGAAAACCCAAAAGACTCCACTCCAAAACTGTTAGAACTTGTACAGGAATTCAGTAAAGTGTCAGGATATAAAATCAATGCACAGAAATCAGTTGCATTTCTCTACACCAACAACAAGACAGAAGAAAGAGAAATTAAGGAGTCCATCCCATTTACAATTGCACCCAAAACTATAAGATACCTAGGAATAAACCTAACCAAAGAGGCTAAGAATCTATACTCAGAAAACTATAAAATACTCATGAAAGAAATTGAGGAAGACACAAAGAAATGGAAAAATGTTCCATGCTCCTGGATTGGAAGAATAAATATTGTGAAAATGTCTATGCTACCTAAAGCAATCTACACATTTAATGCAATTCCTATCAAAGTACCATCCATTTTTTTCAAAGAAATGGAACAAATAATTCTAAAATTTATATGGAACCAGAAAAGACCTCGAATAGCCAAAGGAATATTGAAAAAGAAAGCCAAAGTTGGTGGCATCACAATTCCGGACTTCAAGCTCTATTACAAAGCTGTCATCATCAAGACAGCATGGTACTGGCACAAAAACAGACACACAGATCAATGGAACAGAATAGAGAGCCCAGAAATAGACCCTCAACTCTATGGTCAACTAATCTTCGACAAAGCAGGAAAGAATGTCCAATGGAAAATTGGACAGCCACATGCAGAAAAATGAAATTGGATCATTTCCTTACACCACACACGAAAATAGACTCAAAATGGATGAAGGACCTTAATGTGAGAAAGGAATCCATCAAAATCCTTGAGGAGAACACAGGCAGCAACCTCTTCGACCTCAGCCGCAGCAACATCTTCCTAGGAACATCGCCAAAGGCAAGGGAAGCAAGGGCAAAACGAACTATTGGGATTTTATCAAGATCAAAAGCTTTTGCACAGCAAAGGAAACAGTTAACAAAACCAAAAGACAACTGACAGAATGGGAGAAGATATTTGCAAACGATATCAGATAAAGGGCTAGTGTCCAAAATCTATAAAGAACTTAGCAAACTCAACACCCAAAGAACAAATAATCCAATCAAGAAATGGGCAGAAGACATGAACAGACATTTCTGCAAAGAAGACATCCAGATGGCCAACAGATACATGAAAAAGTGCTCCATATCACTCGGCATCAGGGAAAAACAAATCAAAACCACAATGAGATATCACCTCACACCAGTCACAATGGCTAAAATTAACAAGTCAGGAAATGACAGATGCTGGCGAGGATACGGAGAAAGGGGAACCCTCCTACACTGTTGGTGGGAATGCAGGCTGATGCAACCACTCTGGAAAACAGCATGGAGGTTCCTCAAAATGTTAAAAATAGAATTACCCTATGACCCAGCAATTGCACTACTGGGTATTTACCCTAAAGATACAAACGTAGTGATCCGAAGGGGCACGTGCACCCGAATGTTTATAACAGCAATGTCTACAATAGCCAAACTATGGAAAGAACCTAGATGTCCATCCACAGATGAATGGATAAAGAAGAAGTGGTATATATACACAATGGAATACAATGCAGCCATCAAAAGAAATGAAATCTTGCCATTTGCGACGACGTGGATGGAACTAGAGGGTATCATGCTTAGCGAAATAAGACAATCGGAGAAAGACAACTATCATATGATCTCCCTGATATGAGGGAGAGGAGATGCAACATGGGGGGTTAAGGGGATAGGAGTAGAGTAAATGAAACAAGTTGGGATTGGGAAGGAGACAAACCATAAGTGACTCTTAATCGCACAAAACAAACTGAGGGTTGATGGGGGGAGGGGGGTTGAGGGGGGGTTATGGACATTGGGGAGGGTATGTGCTATGGTGAGTGCTGTGAAGTGTGTAAACCTGGCGATTCACAGACCTATACCCCTGGGGATAAAAATATATTATATGTTTATAAAAAATAAAATTTAAAAAAATGAACTGTTTTTCTATACAGAAGCAACAAACAGAAAATGTAATCTTTAAGAAGGATAAACCAGCAACAAACAGAAAATGTAATCTTTAAAAAGGACAGCAGGCACCTGGGTGGCTGAGTCGGTTAAGCATCAGCTCTTGATTTCAGCTCAGGTCATGATCCCAGAGTCCTGAGATCCAGCTTCATGTCAGGCTCCACACTGAGAGGGAAGCCAGCTTAATTAAGATTCTCTCTCGGGGGGGGTGGGGGGGGGGGGGGGGCGCCTGGGTGGCTCAGTGGGTTAAAGCCTGTGCCTTCAGCTCAGGTCATGATCTCAGGGTCCTGGGGATCGAGCCCTGCATTGGGCTCTCTGCTCCGAAGGGAGCCTGCTTCCCCCCTCTTTCTCTCTGCCTGCCTCTTTGCCTACTTGTGATCTCTATCAAATAAACAAAATCATTTAAAAAAATTTTTTTTAAAAAGATTCTCTCTCAGCCCTGTTCCCTCTCTCACTCTCAAAATAATGATAATGATAATAATAATCTTACAAATAACTAAATATGGTAACATAATCACAAAAAGTACAAGATACCTAAGATTCAATCTAACAAAAAATACACAAAGACCTCTATGGAGAAAATCATATAATGTATTGAAAGGAATTTAAAAAGTCTTATGTATTTGTAGAGAAAACCATGCTCACAGAAAGAAAGGCTCAATATTTTAAAGACGTCAATTCTCACCAAATTCATCTAACAAATTCAATATATTTCCAGCCAAAAATCCCAAAAGGGTTTTATTTTTTTTTAAGATTTTATTTATTTATTTATTTATTTATTTGACAGATAGAACACAAGTAGGCAGAGAGCCAGGCAGCGGGAGAGGGAGAAACAGGCTCACCGCTGAGCAGAGAGCCCCACGTGGGGCTCGATCCCAGGACCCTGGGATCATGACCTGAGCCAAAGGCAGCTGCTTAACCGGCTGAGCCACCCAGGCGCCCCTCAAAAGGGTTTTATAAAAAAAAAAAAAAAAAAAACTTAACAATAGTGGGGAAAAAAAAGTATGTAAAAGAGTAAAGGGCAAAGTTAGCCAAGAACCTCCTGAAGAATTACCCTACCCAGTCTATAAAGTTAAGCAATAAGTAAAGTAAGTAGTGGTGTATATACAGTCAAATCCTAATGGAACAGAATCTAAAGGTCAGAAAAAGACTCCTGCATATTGGAAACAATATATGACAGAGGCAGTGTTAAAATCAGTGAAAAAAATATTTAATAAATGGCATGAAATCAAGTAATTATCCATACAAGATAAGAAATTAAATCATTACCTCACACCATTCACAAAACAAATTACAGGTATATGCTAAAGACCAAAATATACAAAATACTTTGCAAAATTAGAAGAAAATACAGACTATCTTCACAAACTCAATTAAGGAGAAATTATTAGATAAGACATGGAAAGCAAAAAAAAAAAAAAACCAATTAATGAACTTGACTACACCAACTTTATTTTTTTTTAATGCATAAAAACAGAAACTAAAAACAAAACTGAAAGACAAGAGACCGGGTAAATTTATTTCCCTCCTTCCAAAAAAGAAAACGGTGGAGCAGGGGAAGGAACTCCTACTAATTAATTATATATAATCAAAATTCTATTAAAGATTTTTTTAAAGATTTTATTTATTTATTGACAAAGAGAGAAATCACAAGTAGGCAGAGAGACAGGCAGAGAGTGGGGGGGAAGCAGGCTCCCCAGAGAGCCTGATGTGGGGGCTTGATCCCAGGACCCTGAGATCATGACCTGAGCCGAAGGCAGAGGCTTAACCCACTGAGCCACCCAGGCACCCCTCTATTAAAGATTTTTATATAATCTGTATTAAGATACACATTGGTAAAAGTCAAGTGAATTCTTGAGAAGGTTCTAGTTGTCATGGTGAATGATGGGTGTTTATTAGATTATTAAAAATAAACAAATAGCCAAGCTTGTATTCAAGTGTGTCATAAATTGAGGATTATGATTCATCTAACTTTGTATAACTGGGGTCCAAGGAAGGGGGTTCAAAACCATATTGACTTTATTAGTTTCCCACCTAAAGTGTGAAAACCTGAATTGTTTCTTTTTAAATATGTCATGTAGACTGAAAAATATTTACTAATTCCTTACAAAGTCTCTCTTTTACAATTTAATAGGCTAGATTAATTATTTCTCATCTAATTGCTTCTTAATGCAATTCCCAATTTGTAAGAAAGCTATATCAGCACAAGGGTTAATTATCTTGTTTGCTATTGCAGCAATTACAGCTAAACAACAGAAGGAAGAAGGGCAATTCCATTTAAATGACATTCAAGAAAAGGTAGAACTATAGGAGCAGAAAAATCAATGGGAAGAAGCTGATCTCCAAGGGCACAAAGAAATTTCTGGGGTGATAGAAATGTTCTTTTATTTTGTCAAAGATTTCTTTATTTGAGAGATAGAGGGAAAGAGCACAAACAGGTGAGAGAGAATCTCAAGCAAACTCTGTGCTGAGCGAGAAGCCCGACTCAGGGCTCCATCCCACCATGTGAAGTCAGGACCTGAGCAGAAACCAGGAGTCGGATGCTCAACCGACTGCACCACCCAGCTGTGTGCCTTGGGGTGATAGAAATGTTCTATATCTTGATTGTGGTAATGATTGCAATGCTATGAATTTGTCAAACACATAGAAATGTATGAATTTCACTATATGTAAATTAAGCTTCAATAAACGACTTGAAAAGAGGGGGAGAAGAGTGTTTAAAATTAGAATTTAATATATCAAAGAAACACTCTTATTCAATATTAACAATATTAAGATATTATGATATTAAGAATATTAAGATATTAAGCTTGTAATCCAAATCCATAAGCAGTTAGTTTTAAATATTGTTCCTTTTCTTTTTTTTTTTTTTAACAATTTTATTTATTTTTGTGAGAGAGAGCGTTGAATGTGCAAGCAGGGAAGGGGAGTTGGAGGGAGAAGCAGACTCCCTGCTGAGCAGGGAGCCCAATGCAGGACTTGATTCAAAACTTGATATCAGGCCCCTGGGATCATGACCTGAGCCAAAGACAGATGCTTGACCAACTGAGCCACAGGCACCCATCCACATACAGTTTAATTCACAACTGACTCCTGCCCATAGAATCAGTGAATTCTCACCGCCCCAAAATCCTTATTATTCTTAGCCATTTTACTGGTAAAATTAAATGTTTTTAAAACAGAATTCAATTCCTGAAATACTTCTGATTCGTATAGTTTCACCATGTATTTTTCTAATTACTGAACCACAAAATTTTATGCATCATCTATTCATCCTTAGGCTCTATGAAATAGGTATAATTATCTCCCTTATTACATGAAGACTATTTTTGACAGTATCTTTTATATTTAAGATCTAGTATGATTTAACAGTTAAGAGCCTGTTGGCTACTGCGTCCCCAGAACATAGTAGGTGCTCAGCAAATATTTGTTGAGTTTTGGCTTTACCTCTATGTTATCTTGGACAATTATTTATCTCTTTAAACTTCAATGTCCTCACCCATAATAAGAGAGTAAAACAACTCTGGGAAGTAGGTGTGTTTAGTTCTTTTCATTCCTTACATAAAGTCTCTGGCACACTATGAACACTGAATGTCACTGAACTTATTATTATCATCTACTCGATAGAATATTGGAACTATATCATATTGCTAAAGCTTCGTGTAAGAATAAAGCAGAAGCAGAATAGATGATAATACCTAAAACCCAATTGTTCTTTATGTAGAATTGAGACATTCATTCTTATAATTTGTTCATTCTCATAATTTGTTAAAACAAAAATTAGCACAACTATATATATACATTTTAAAGGTATAAAAAGCAGGGGCACCTGGTTGGCTCAGTCAGAAGACCATGTGAATCTTGATCTCAGGGTGAGTTGTGAGTTTGAGTTGAGTCCCATGTTAGGTATAAGGGATTATTTAAAAATAAATAAACTTTTTAAAAAGTTGTATTTATTTGACAGAGAGAAACATAGCGAGAGAGGGAACACAAGCAGGGGGAGTGGGAGAGGGAGAAGCAGACTTCCTACTGAGCAGGGAGCCAGATGGGGAGCTCGATCCCAGGACTCCAAGATCATGACCTGAGTTGAAGGTAGCCACTTAACGACTAAGCCACCCAGGCGCCCCAATAAATAAACTTCTAAAAATAAGTAAGGGGCATCTGGGTGGCTCAGCCAGTTAAGTGTTCGATTCTTGATTTCAGCTCAAGTCATGATCTCAGGGTCCTGGGATCAAGTCCCGCATTAGGTTCCATGCTTTTGGAGTCTCCTTGAGATTCTCTTTCCCTCTCTCTGCCCCTTCCCCCTTGCATTTTCTCTCTCTCTAAATAAAACAAAATCTTAAAAAAAAAAACTTTTAAATAAATAAAAGGATAAACAGTAAGCTAATGGATCTTTTAAAAAAAGATTCCTTTGAAATGGGAATGAGATCATGTTGAGGAACTGTGTCTAAGAAGTATACTCTTTTGAAATAGTTGGGCCCGTAAGTAAGGGCTGGAAAAAATTTTGGCAGCAAGAGTTTATGTTATGGGACCTACTTTTTAGGCCAAGGTGATTGATCTAGATATTTAAAATTGGATGCTAGAAACTTACAGGAGAAGAGAAATTTATAGGATTAACGCAATTGCAGAAATTGCATAGGATAAAAGAAAATTATTTTAATCTGGAAGAGATCTTAGAGCTCACAGAAAATTGCGTGAAATAGCTTGCCAACCATAAAAAATGTTTTGCATTTCAAGAGTCCCACACCATGGATAACAATAACTTAATATTCTCATTTACTCATGGCCCTGACATTGTTACTCAGTTAAGATACATGTTCTTAATCTTATATATTTATATATGAAATATGTATGAATGATATATGGATAGGGTGAACTTAGAGAATCCATGATTTCATCTAAATTGTTTAAAATATTTTTTAAAAGATTTTATTTATTATTTATTTTGTCAGAGAGAGAGCACACAAACAGGGGGAGTGGCAGGCAGAGGGAGAAGCAGGCTCCTGGCTGAGTAGGGAGCCCGATGTGGGACTTGATCCCAGGACTGTGGGATCATGACCTGAGCCGAAGGCAGACATTTAACCAACTGAGCCACTCAGGCATCCCTGTTTAAAATATTTTAATGCTTTCCTTGAAAACATTCTTTGGTTGGTTTCTTCAACCAAAGAACTACAATGGCCAGGTTCCCAGGTGTAACCTAATCAATGTTGACTTGTTCAACCTATTTTATGATGATTAAAATCTAATAGAGAAGTATCATCTAAAAATACTCTTGGGTCATGTGGGTGGCTCAGCTGGTTAAGCAACCAACTTGATTTTGGCTCTGGTCATGATCTTAGGATTGGAAGACTGAGTCTGTGCTGGGTGTGGAGCCTGTTTAAGACTCTCTCTGGGGCGCCTGGGTGGCTCAGTGGGTTAAAGCCTCTGCCTTCGGCTCAGGTCATGATCCCAGGGCCCTGGGATGGAGCCCCACATTGGGCTCTCTGCTCAGCGGGGAGCCTGCTTCTCCCTCTCTCTCTCTGCCTGCCTCTCTGCATACTTGTGATCTCTTTCTCTGTCAAATAAATAAATAAAATCTTTAAAAAAAAAAAAGACTCTCTCTCTCCCTCTCCCCCTATCCATCCCCACACTTGGACATGCGCACACATACACTTGCTCTCTCATTAAAAAAAAAAAAAAACAGAAACAAAAACAAAAAAGGAATTTAAAAATACTTTGAATAATCAAACTTTACAATTATTTAAAGAACTCATGAGCAAAGAGACAGCAAGACAAAATCAACCTGACTTGGCTGCTATCGCCACCACTGGAGCTAAAAAATGATACTGCTGCCTAGTTACACTCCTTTAATATTATTATCCTCCTAATCTCTGTTACCATTTCACATAATGGTCAAATTCTAGGGCAGCAAGAATAAGGGTCAAAATAAGTATGAGAAAGCAACCACATCAAGCACATTTTAGAATCCAACCCATCTCGGGATGCCTGGGTGGCACAGCTGGGTAAGCCCCCTGCTCAGGTCATGATATTAGGGGTCCTGGAATTCAGCCCTACATCAGGTTCTGTGCTCAGCACCAGTCTGCTTGGGTTTCTCTCTCCCCCTCCCTCTATACCACCCCCACAAAATAAATAAATCTTTTTAAAAAATTATAGAATCCAACCTATCTTGAGGCTAAAGATAAGCAACAAAGTTCTGATTATTTATCAATAACCCCAAATTTATGTGACTATTCATACTCAGACTTCATGAACTATTCATAAGAAATACTAAATTGTGGGAATAAATATGTTTAGCCATGTATATTCTGCAAATAAGCAAACTTCCAAATCAATTAAGAACCAGAAAAAAGGACTTGTACTACAAGGTTTAGCTAGGGAAAAAGTAATAATCTAAGTCAAGGCTTATGCCCTGACTGTTGCTCAGATGTTTTGAAACATCTAAAGTTTGGCCATAATAGCCTCTTGTTTATCCAAAAAGAGATACATAAAAAGTTTAGAAGACTTGTTTCAACTGGCTTATGGAAATCAAGCAACTCCTTTACAAGAGGCTAGGGCTAGAGGTGGTTGGGATATATGGCAGATTCCCAGTCATTAAGAAAGCCTAAAATCTAGTTAAGTTCTATTCCAGAAAGCAAACTAGGGGAATTTTTCTTTTTTAAGGAGGGATAAATTGCTAGTTTAGCAATTGCCATCCTAAAGATCTTAGTATATTTATTTCTAAAACCTTAGCCAACTTCCTCACTTTCATGATTTAAAAAGGAAGCATAACTGCCTTAAAGAAGAATCTTTTTTAATATTCTGATTTGATAGGATATGAATCCATTAAACTCAATTTATTCTGGAGGAAAGTCGATAACTAGCCTACTTTAGAATATTTTGCATTCTTTTTCCAAACAATAAAGGTATAATAATAGGTAACATTCATATAGCACTGCTCTGTGCCAGGCATCATTTTAAATTCATTATGTGTGTTAATCTATTTAATCTACACAATCCTACAAAACAGGTATTATCCATTTCCATTTTATATTTGGGAAAACTGAAGGCATGAGGACATTCAAATAATTTATCCAAGGTCAAGCAACAGGCAAGTGACAGAGTCACAATTTCAACGTAAGCAGTATGGCTCCAGAGACTATCTATGCTCTTCATCTTTAAGTTTTTCTGCCTCATGATTGCATAAAAGTGTTCTTGTTTTTGTTTTATTAAAACTATGAAAGAATCACATAAACCTCTCCCACCCTATCCTGGGAAATTTTTCTACCTAATTTCTTACTGGCTCATAACATGGGCAATTAGAAGCCTTAAAGGTAAGTGGAAATTATATACATCTTATCTACATTAAGTATACAGACTTTTCTTTCTCTTTTCAAGAAAAAGGGGGGGATGGGCAGGGGGATAAATTCTTTAACTCACAAATTGTCTCATGTTCTGTAGGCCTTAGGGAGAAAGTGACAGCATTAGAAATTCTTTCTACTGCTCTCTTCAAAGTCGAGTTTGTTTTTTAGAAAGAAATTTTGGCCTGGAATTCTATACTAGCAACAAGCAAAGATTCTCAGATATAAGCCTTATATCCTAATTCAAGTTTACCCATATTTCAAATAAAAAGAACTACCTGAAACCAAAATATAAACATTTTCATAGTGCTAAATATAGCTGTCTCAGTTGATGCAACATGCGACTCTTAATCTCAGTATTGTGAGTTTGAGCCCCAGATCGGGTATAGAGATTACCTAAAAATAAAAATCTTTAGAATTAGAGAGATAAGATAGATAGAAAGACATGGGGCGTCTGGGTGGCTCAGTGGGTTAAAGCCTCTGCCTTCAGCTCGTGGTCCCAGGGTCCTGGGATCGAGCCCCGCATCAGGCTCTCTGCTCAGCGGGGAGCCTGTTTCTCTCTCTCTCAGCCTGCCTCTCTGCCTACTTGTGATCTCTGTCAGATAAATAAATAAAAAATCTTAAAAAAAAAAAAAAAAAGACAGATCCCCTGCAGAAGCAACTAGGGGGAAAAGTACATCTACTCTCCCACTTTGAGACCTGAACTATTTACAAGGTAGTAAAAGTTCTCAAAGTTTACAGATCCCTCCTCAGGGCCTGGAACATGGGCACATATAGGCCCACACAACTATAATGGGGGCTCCTGGTTTGGTCATTATGATCCCAGGGTCCTGGGATTCAGCCTCGCATGGGACTCCCTGCTCGGTAAGGAGCCTGCTTCTCCCTCTTCCACTCCCCCTACTTGTGTTCCCTCTCTCACGGTCTCTCTCTGTGTCAAATAAATAAATAAAATCTTTTTAAAAAGTTAAAAAATAAAAATAAAATAGAGTAAAATACAAGAATCTATTAGCAGGCTTCCTCATACTCTTTCCTTCCCATGAGAGGAGGACATACAGAACTTACACTTCCCCCATCAACAAAAATGCACCCACATATGTGCAGCGTTTCTGCCCAAGGAAGCCCATCAGAGATGTGGCACCGAAAGTTTTATGGAGGCCTGCTCACAAGGGTACCCTTTGCCTTGTGTATACTAAAATTCCAGACCCCCAAAAGGAAAGCAGGTGTTCAACATAAACCATATTGTTTGCAAACAGTCTAGGCACAGTGAATCATCCTTTAAAAAAAAGATTTAGGGACGCCTGGGTGGCTTAGTCCTTAAGAATCTGCATTTGGCTCAGGTCATGATCCCAGGGTCCTGGGGTCCAGCCCCATATAGGGCTCCCTGCTCGGCAGAAGCCTGCTTCTCCCTCTCCCACTCCTCTAGCTTGTGATCCTTCTCTCATTGTCAAATAAATAAATAAAATCTTTAAAAAAAAAAAAAAGATTTGATTTGAGAGAGAATGCGCACGGGCCTGCACAAGGAGGGGTAAGGGCAGAAGGAGAGGGAGAAGCAGACTCCACGATGATAGGATCCCCCTGAGGCGGGATCCAGTCGCAGGACCCTGAGATCAGAACCCGAGCTAAAGTCAAATGCTTAACCAAATGAGCTGCCCAGGCACCCCACAGTGAATCATCCTTATCAGTTACTGGAAACACCCTGAGAGCCAAGTTACCAGATGCTAGCTATGGGCCAACCTTGCAAACAGGTCTTTCCAAAGAGAGCAGTGTCAAACCTAATATGTTAACTCTTTTCTTTGCAGAAAATTATTTAACTTCGTGAAGTCTGAGACTCATCTGTAAAAAGCAAAAAATAATAGAAACTACTTCACAGCTACAATGATTATTATAACTATCATGGTATTGTTATGCAGTATGATGGCAAGACTTCATAAAGATTAAAAAAAAAGAAGAAGAAGAAGAGGGGTGCCTGGGTAGTCAGTGTGTTAAAGCCTCTGCCTTCGGTTGGGGTCATGATCCCAGGTCCTGGGATCGAGCCCCTGCATCAAGCTCTCTGCTCAGCAGGGAGCCTTCTTCCCCACACCACCCCGCCCCCGCTTGCCTCTCTGCCTATTTGTGATCTGTGTCTGTCAAATAAATAAATAAAATCTTAAAAAAAAAAGAAGAAGAAGAAGAAGAAGAAGACTTCAGAAAGATCACTTTGTGATAATGATGATGAGGACTACAGAAAGTTACAGATAATGTAAAACTTCAATTTAAAACTTAGTCTGCAACCCAGCAGCAACTTTTAGAGGAGGATAATGATCTGAAATGAAGAGACATCAACCTTATCTTTGTGCTGTAAAAGATATGCCAGGATTAAAATGCTTTATCATTACAGAGTGATATTATGATTGAGTTTAAGTGCTTAGCTATGACATAGTAGAAGAGCATCTCCACTTCCAAAAATTAAGTAAAAATTCATGAAGGCAGTCTTCCTGGAACATTCTCAACCCATCTAGATCACAAAATAAAACATAAAACATGAGTTTGTCCTGGAAGTTTATTTAAGCACACTATTAGAGAACAAAAAAGAGGAAACAATTTACTGATCCTTTTACAAATGAATATATACTTTCTAGTTCTTACTAATTATAATCTAAAATTAAGATAACCATTAAATTTCAATTTAGAATGGAACATGTTTAACACAGAACAGAGATTTGTAAGGAGAACTTACTTTTTTACTTAGGTACCTAAATGATACCCACTGCAAGGTTATAAACAAAATTACTCAAATTGGACAGCTGACTCATGAAAACATTGAAACTTTGGCCTTCAAGTAGAGATAGAAAACAAAGGATTCTGAGATTTAATATCTATTCTGAAATCACCATATTATTTGTTTGTTTTATCCTCAATTCATGAATTTAACTTCTTTTCTTACATTATTTATAAAGCTTAACCTTATAATCAATCTACCACAACGTCCCACTAAGTTTCCTCATTATCACTGATTATGGCTGAATAGAAACCTATAGAACACAGAAGAGTGTCTGGCACATAACAGACCACAATTTTAACTCCTGACTCAAGTTTTCTTTTTCTTACTTCCTTCTTCTATTCTACTATCACTAATATATATACATATGTGTCCTTTGTTAAGCCACTTTAAATCATTTGGGGAAAAATAAGTACCTTTTAACAACTATATCTACAATACTGAATACAGTCAGATTAAATGGTTAGTGAATTAAAGGGCAAAGAAATATATCAGATACACACTGTAAATCAGTATTAACACAGAGTTAGAGTAATTTAAAAATACCTTCCAAATTATGATATGAGTTGATTTGATATAGCTAGCTTATTTGAAATATATTTTCAATATATTTAAATACTAAAAAACTATATCTTTTTAAATTAACACATAATTTTAAAAGCATATATTAAATATTGTAGAAAAGTACATTTAATTTTACTTATTTTTATTTATTTATGTGTGAGAGAAAGAGAGCACACGAGGTGAGAGGGAGCAGAGGGAGTGGGAGAAGCAGACTCCCTGCAGGGCAGGGAGCCCAACACAGGGCTCAATCTCAGGACCCAGAATCAAGACCTGACCTAAAGGCAGCCACTTAACTGAGCCACCCAAGTGCCCCTAGAAAAGTACATTTAATTTTTTTTTAATTTTCTTTATTTATTTGAGAGAGAGCACAAGCGGGGTAAGGAGCAGAGGCAGAAGCAGACTAGACCAGAGTGAGGGACAGAGAGAGAAGCAGACTCTCCGCTGAGCAGGGAGCCTGATGTGGGGCTCGATCCAGGGACTTGGGACTATGACCTGAGCTGAAGGCAGACGTCCAACTGACTGAGCCCCCAAGGCACCCCAGAAAAGTTCATTTTAAATATTAAAAAAAAATACACTACATTATAAATGGAAATATTGGAGGTTACTACTCACTTTATAAAAACCATGGCTTACTTTTTTTAAATAAACAATAGAGGTACTTTGAAAAGGTACTTTACTGCAAAAATTTTATTCACATAAAGCTTTAGTGGACTATATTCCACATTGTCTAATCTGAAGTAATTTGAATGTTTAATTATTATTTTATGTTAATATTAGTTAGCCAAACAAAAATAACTGACTGGCACCTGGGTGCGTCAGTAGGTTAAGCGTCTTACTTTGGCTCAGGTCATGAATCTCAGGGTACTGGGATGGAGCCCTGCTCAGGTGAGAGTCTGCCTGTCTCTCTGTCCCTCCCTAGCTCCTGGGTTCTCTCTGTCTCTCAAATAAAAAAATAAAATCTTTTAAAAAATTAATAACTGACTGCTTTTACTAGTGAAATAGAGGGGGAAGAAGTTATATTTAGAAAGTCAGTCATCACACAACTAACTACATCATGTTATCTGTACCTTTTAGCCCGTAATTATGAACAGTTGAAAAACTAACATGATAACATGAAATACTAACATGATAATACTAACATGAATTGGTTAAAATTGTTTTCATAAGAATCTCTACCATTGCTATAACTATACTACAAATTTAAAGTTTTCTAGATATTGGTATTTTATTTTATTTTTAGGTAGCTAAATTTCAAGGAAGAAACATCAGGGAAGTTATTTTCCCTGCTGTTCTTTATAAAGCTAAAATCATTTACAGAAAATCCTACACATATTTACTCACATTCAAAAACTGTGAGAGAATAAACTACAAACTGAGCTGTAAATTAACTCTTTAGTCAAGAATGAAGGTCACTACAGTATTTTCCAATTTTTGTAAATTGTACATTTACAACAAGCTTATTGTTCTTCCAGGTCATCCACAGACTGAATCCTCCTCACCTACATTTACCTCCTCAAATACCACCCCCTCAGAGAAGCATTTCTATCATGGCTCTCCGGTTCCAATTATATTCCATTGCCATGTAGCTCCCCAATCAGTCTCTATTTGACATCACATTACCCTATTTTGTTTCTTCATTATATTTATCATGAGAATTATCTTACTCATTTATGTTTAATATTTGTCTCCTTCACCAGAATATAAATTCCATAAGAACAAGTACTGCATTTATCTTATTTACTACAATCTCTCAAGGAGCTAAAATAAATTAATACTACACAATTAAATGTACAGGCTGAGATGAAGATTTTGATAATGTGTAACGATTCTCACACATACTTGCTCTCTTAGGCTTCTTCCATTTTTTTTTTTCTACCCATTAACGCTTACAATGAAAGAACTGGTTTACTCCAAGAAATATGTATAAGCGAGTAGATGTTATACTGTTTAAGACCCAAAGTTTGAGAATTAATGGTATATCTTTCAAATTGTACACTGATCCTACATATCAGTAAACATTAGTAATTATACGTAAATTGTTAAGTATGTTTAAATTAAAACTATCAGATGAAATTTGGCATTTATGAGTAATACACATTCATGTATATTATGAAATACAGATGAAAATTATTGAACATAGTTTATAAATATAACAAGCATCATTTCAGAACTTAACACATAGTTTAAATATCTTCTACCTAAAATGTAATTTTATCTGAAATTAATGAAATCATCTTTAAAGAACTAAAGGAAAGTATAACTCAAAAATAGACAATTTTAATAAAGATATAAACATTATATTAAAAAAAAGAGGAAAAAATGGAAATTCTGAAGATGAAAAATATAATTCAATTTGAAAGGTTGAAAAGTACAACAACCAAATTTAAGAATTCACTAGCAGAGCTCGATAGCAGATTTGAGATGATGGAAGAGTCAGTGAACTTGGAGACAGATCAACAGAAATTACCAATTCTGAAGAACAGACAAAAATAATTTTAAAAAATGAAGGGAGCCTCAGAGACTTATGGGATACCACCAAGCACCCAACATACATGTAATGTGAGTTCCAGAAGGAACAGGGAGAAAAGAACAGAAAAAATATTTGAAGAAATTATGATCAAAACTTGCCAAACTGTTGAAAAATATTAATCTATAGATTCAAGTTTAATGAATCCAAAGTAGGATAAACACAAAGAGATCCACACCCAGACATATCATTATTGAAAGACAAAGACAAAGAAATTCTTAAAACTAGAAAGAGAAAAACAACTCGTCAGAAACAATGGAGGCCAGAAAGCAGGAGACAACATGGTCAAGACGCTGAAAGAAAGAAAATTTGTAACAAAGAATTCTATATCTAGCAAAACTATTCTTCAAAAATAAAGGCAAAATAAAAACAATCCAAAAAACAAAGATTGAAATAATTCATTGGTAACAGTGCTGCCTTACAAGAAATCCTAAAGGAAGTCCATCAGACTGAAAGAAAATTACCAGCCCATAACAAATGCACAAAAAGAAACAAAGAGCACCATAAAAGGTAAACATATGTATAAATATAAAAGACTGCTTAATATTTTTTTCTTCTCAGGGTGCCTGGGTAGCTCAGTCCATTAAGTGTCATGATCCCTGAGTCCTGGGATCAAGCCCCCCATAGGGCTCCCTTCTCCTCGGGAAGCCTGCTTCTCCCCTCCTACTCCCCCTGCTTGTGTTCCCTTTCTCGCTGTGTCTGTCTCTGTCAAATAAATAAATAAAATCTTCAAAAAATAAAAAAGGAAGTAGAAAGATGGAAAAATATTTGCAATACAAACAGTAAGCATAAGAGAGCTGGAGTGGCTATACCAACACCAGACAAAATATAACTAGAGACAAAGAGGAATCTTTCTAATGATAAAGGTCAGCTATCAGTAAAACAATTATGTATGTAAAGTGTAACTAACAATGCCCCCAAAGCATGAAGCAAAAACTGACAGAACTAAAAGGAAAACTAGACATCCCAATAGTAATAGGGATTTTAATCTGTCTCTCAATAATTAATAGTATGGCTAAACAGAAAATCATAGAAGGCCTGAAAACTATCACTCAACTTGACATGACAACTACAAAACATTCCACCCAACAACAGCATATTCTTATCTAGGACATACATATTCTTATCTAGTCCACAGGGAACATTCTTCAGAGAAGATTACATACTAGGCCATAAAATTGTCTCAATAAATTTAAAATGAGAAAATCATACAAACTATGTTCTCCTACTACAGGGGAATTAAAAAATCAACAACAATGAAATGTAGGGAATCCCCAAATAATTGGGGATTATTATCATTATTATTATTATTATTATTATGCTGTACATTTCTAAATAACCCATAGTCAAAGAAAATATCAAAAAGGAAATTTTAAAATATTTAGAAGTGAATAAAAATTTTAAAAAGCAAAACATAGGGGCACTGGGGTGGCTTAGTTGGTTAAGCAACCAACTCTTGATTTCAGCTCATGTCATAATCTCAGGATCATGAGATTGAGCCCCATAGGGGGCTCCACGCTCAGCACGGAATAGGCTTGAGATTCTCCATCTCTCTCTGTCCTTCACCCCACTTGCACACACACTCTCTCTCTCTCTCTCAGATAAGTAAATAAATAAAAGCTAAGACTATATATTGTATGGTTCCATTGCTATAAACTATCCAGAAAAGGCAAATCCATACAGACAAAACACAAATCAGTTGCCTGGGACTGGCTTGAAGGGGGTGGGGTAAGGGTTAACTGCAAACAGATGAGAGGTAGTTTTTGGAGGGCACAGAAATGTTCTAAAAATGACTTATAAGCTTAAACCAGTCCTGCTGTCAGTCTGTGGGAGTCAGGTATTGTGCAACTCACTGAGTCTCTGCTGTCTACCCCCATGTTGAAGATGAGCTCTGCCTCTCCATCCCAAGCTAGAGTACCTGGAGCTGGCCTCTTGGCCTTCTGTTGGCCCAGTGTGTAGAGTTCAGCAACTTTATGCAGATAAGCTCTGCCCCTGCCCACGAGCAGGACCTGCCAGTCTGAGGAGATCCTGGACTTTCCCCCTAGCCAGCTGGGCCACCAGCTTCCCTCCCCTGACTCTGGGGGAGTCTTGGGGGAGGGGGTTGTCTCCCCAGTCCTCTCTCACAGAACTTCCTTTGCTGAATTAAAGTTTGTAAATGCTTTTAAAGATAAACAAACAAGGAAACAAATAAATCTGGTTTGTAATGATAGCTCAATCTCACATCTTTATTCATTCATGTATTATTGATGGACACTCAGGTTGCTTCTATATCTTGCAATACTAAGTTATGATGCAATGAACACAAAGGCACATTATCTTTTAAAATTAGTGTTTTCATCTTCTTCAGATAAATAGCCAGAAGTGGGTTTGCTGGATTGTAGTTCTATTTTTAGTTTGCAGAAGCTCCATACTGTTTCCATAGTACCTGCCCTATTTTGCATTCCCACCAACAGTGCACAAGAGTTCTCTTTTCTCCATATCCTTGCCAACACTTGTTATTTCTTGTCTTTCTGATAATAGCCATTCTAAGAGGTGTGAAGTGATATCTCATTGTGGTTTTGACCAGCATTTCCTTGATTAGTAGTGATGTTGAGCATCTTTTCGTGTGTCTGTTGGCATCTGTATTTTTGGGGAAATGTCTATTTTTGGGGTCCTCTGCCTATCTTTTAATTGGATTTTGCTTAATATATTGAGTTGTAAATTCTTTATATATTTTGGATTACTGACACCCCCCCTTATCAGTTACATCATTTACAAATATCTTCTCCCATTCAGCAGGTCCCCTTTTCATTTTGCTTATGGTCTCCTTCACTGAGCAAAAAGCTTTCTAGTTTGATGTAGTTCTACTTATTTTTGTTTTGCTGCCCTTTCCTGAGAAGACAGATGCAAAAACATATTGTTCAGACAAATGTCCAAAAGCTTACTGCCTATGTTTGCTTCTTAGAACTTTGATGGTCTCTGGTTTTCATTTCAGTCTTTAATCCATTTTGAGTTTATTTTCATATATGGTATAAGAAAGTAGTTCAGAAGCACCTGCTGGCTCAGTCGGTGGAGTGTTTGGCTCTTGATCTCAGGGTCAAGAATTCAGGGCCTAGGTTGGGCATAGAGATTATTTTTAAGATAAATAAATAAATAGATAAATAAACCCAAGAAAGTGGTCCAGTTTTATTCTTTTGCCATGTAGCTGTCCAGTTTTCCCAGCACCATTTAATGAAGAGACTGTCTTTTCCCTGTTGTAACTTCTTGCCTCCTCTGTCAAACATTAACTGACCTTATAAGAATGGGTTTATTTCTGGACTCTATTCTGTTCTATTGATCTGTGTCTGTATTTGAGCAAGTACCATACTGCTTTGACAACTACTATAGCTTTGTAGTATAGACTGAAATCAGGAAGCTTGATATCTTCAGCTTCATTCTTCTTTCTCAAGATTGTTTTGGCTATACAGGGTGTTTGTATACAAATAAAACTCTATACAAATTTAAGGATTATTTGTTCTAGTTCTGTGAAAAATGCCATTGGAATTTTAATAGGGATTGCAATGAATCTGTAGATTGCTTCAGACAATATGAACATTTTAACAGTATTAATTTTTCTAATCGATGAGTATGGTTTATCTTTCCATTTATTTGTATCATCTTCAATTTCTTTCATCAATGTTTTATAGTTTTCAGAGTAAGGTCTTTTAACTCCTTGGTTACATTTACTCCTCAGTATTTTATTCTCTTTGATGCAATTTTGAGTGAGATTGTTCTCTTAACATCTCTTTCTGATAGTTCATTATTAGTGTACAGAAATGCAATAGATTTATGCATATTAATTTTCTGTGCTGTGTACATACTCAAGAGAAATGAAAACACAACCACAAATAGTGTACAAAAATGTTCACAGTAGCATTGTTCATAATAACTAGAAAGTAGAAACTCAAATATCCACAAATTAACAAATAACATGGTATAACCATACAACAGAATATTACTTAGGAATAAAAATAATGACATAGGCTACAACATGAATGAACTCTAAAAACATTAAGCTAAGTAAAAGAAACCAGTCATGGAAAAAATCACATATTGTAGGGCTCTACATTTTTTTTTTAAGTGAGAACAAGTGCCTGCTCAAGGAAGGAGGGTGGGGGAAGAGAATCTTAAGCAGACACCATCCCCAGCTCAATCTCAGGACCCTAAGATCATGATCTGAGCCAAAATCAAAAGTTGGATGCTCAACCAACTGAGCCACCCAGTCACCCCTGTATGATTGTCCTCATAAAAAATGTCCAGAATAGATAAATCTATAGAGACAGAAAAATCAGTGGCTGCCTAGCGCCAGGGATCTTGGGGGAAAAACGAGAGTAACCACTATAGGATTACTTTTCGGAATGATGAAAACGTCCTAAAATTAATTATGAAGATAGTTGCGCAACTCTGAATACATTAAAAACCACTAAGTTTTACACTTTAAATTGGTGAATTGAATGGTATATGAATTATATCTCAATAAAACCGTTACCCAAAACAAAACAAAACAAAGCCAAAAACAAAAAAACCATGGGCGTACAAAGCCATCAATACTGGTAGGCCTGCCACATCCAAAGTTACCAACCTATTATTTAGGACACAAAAATCTCGAAGTTATAAATATCTTCCAATTATACTCTCATAAGTTTGTAAATGTGTGTGTGTGTGTGTGTGTATCAGAAACTAGAAGCAATGATTAATCAAAGTAATTAAATCACTAACCTTAAAAAACAGGTTGACATTAAATATTCAAATTTCAAATGCCCGAAATATTTCTATTTTCTACTTCATGTGTTTACGAGGAGATAGCTGCTCGATGATATTCATATAAACGCACCGCATAAACTGTATGGCCCTACCTATTAACTTTCATCATTCCTGAATTCTTCAAACGTAATTCAGTAATTTCCAGGCTTATAAAAAGTCATTTTTACTTTTTAAAGAAAAAGAAACTCCAAAATACAAATATCCAATCATGCCTTAGTGAAGTGTACATTGTTCCGTGATTTTGGCACTATTCTGTGATTATGGCACTAAAGAAAGTGCGTAATTTACCTCTTTATAGTGACTCATAGGTAAAAAGAAAAGCAAATCTGATTACCAAACACAAGATTACTGTTGTATCATCACCGGTTTAAATTAAATACACAACTGAAGTAAATGTTCATGAAGGGGGGAAATTTTACAGTTTTCGAGTGAAGTGCTCCCCCCTCACTCATTTAAACTAGTACCAATAACTTAAAGAAAGGCTGTTCTGCAACGAATCTAGGTCCTAGAAAGAGAGCCCAGGATGCTGGCACATAAGAAACACCAGAAACAGGGCAATCTGGATTACTCTTGGCCTTATGGAATATTTTCTGTTTTTTATCGACACGGAATAAAAACGCCCGACTGGAGCAGGGAGGTGGCGGGGTGGGGGTTCGGCTACTCTACTCGCAAAGCTGCTCCGGCCGCCAGCACCAGCCCTAGCAGAGCCCTCACCGTTCCTTTCCCGCGCCCCCAAAACATCCAGTAGCACGGTCCCAAGGGGACAGCTTTTCCAAGAGAGGATCCAGAAGGCGGTCACCGGACGCGCGTTACGGAGCCCGTTTTTGTTTTGTTTAAAAAACAGATTCCTATCACAGCCAAGCCTCCCTAACCCCGGGGGAACTGGGGTAAGTGGCAGCAGGGGCTGGCGTGGAAAGCGAGAATAAAAGAATAACCGAGTACAACCTGCCATGCAAGCGAGCCGCGGAGAAAAGGAAAGGTAAGAGGCGGCGATAAGGCCCGACGGGGAAGGAAACTGGTCTCCAGTCCTCCACGCCACCCCGCGCGGCCGGAGCCTCCCAGGTCCCGCCCCGAGCTCGCTGCCCTACCCCGGCGCCGGCCGCAGCCTCCCTCCCTACCAGACCCTCCCAGGACGCGCTTCCTCCGGAGCCGGACCCCCGCCCTGGCCTCCCCGCGGGATAAGGCGGGTCAGTTCTGTCCGCTCCTCGGCAGAGGTGACTCGCGCGGCGATGTAAACACAGCGAGACCAGCTGCGCTCAGCCCATCCCCCCCCCCACCACCCCGCCGGGGTCCGTAACCTCTTCCCTCAGCCCTGCCCCGCGCCCCGCGCTCCCCTCGGGCAGGCGAGCAGCGCGCCTTTCCCTTTCTCCAAGTCCCGCTTCTCGACCGTTGCCCGGGGGCACTTAGCCCCCTTCCCCAGCTCCCAGCCGTTGTCACCGCCACAGCCTCCGGAAAACCCTCGGCAAACCCCGGAGCAAACAACACAGGCGCGGGGCGGGGGTGCGGAGGGAGGAGGCGGCACTCGGGACAGCGAGGCTTTATCACCGCGCCCTCCGCGCTCCCTCCCACAGCCTCGGCTGCTCGCGCTCTTACCTGCTCTCCGCGTCGCCTGGGAAGACCACGGCGTCGCTTTTCCTCCCGGCAGGGCCGCGGACTAACACCGCCGCCGCCGTTGGCCGGGGCGTCCCGAGGGAGCCGGGGCCTCCCCGGCAGCCCGAGCCGCTCCACTGGGAGAGGAGGAAACAAAACAGCGGCGAGCCGCCCCGCGCAGCGCCCCCCGCCCGCGCCGCCCCACCGATCCCCAACCGCCGAAGCGACGGCGGCGACACAGAGCCCGGCGCGGGGAGCAATGGTGGCCCCCGCCCTCGCCCCGCTCCCGGCCCCCTCCCTCCACCCCCCACTTCAGCTCCTCCCCCTCGGCCTCCTGCCGCCGCCACCAGGACACTCGAGTCCGCCTCCCCCACCCCGCCCGCTCGGAGCGCTCCTCCCCTCCCCACGCGGCGAGGGGGGGCGGCACCGCCAGTCACCGCAGCGTCTGTCAAACCGGGGCCGGCTATTTATACCCCGCGGGGCCTCACCGCCGCCGGCCCCCACCGGCCCGCCAACCTGCCTCAGTGGCTCTCGACTCTCGCCCGCCCCTTATCCCCCAACTTCTCCCAAACCCGCCTTCTCAGGTAAAGACTCTGGCCACTTGTCCCGTTCCCTGCTCCGGGCTCCCCCATCCCACTCTCGGCTCCAACCCCAGACTGGTGCAGGGGCCCCAAGGCGCGGGCAGGCGCGTGGGGGTAGCGGGGCCGCGCGTGCACCTGCAGCGCCCGCCCGCCCCCTTCTCCCAGCTGGCCCGGACCGCACGCACACACCCTCGCCACTCTGCGAAGCCTCCCGCGGGCCCCGGCTGTCACTCCATCCCCAGCTCTGGACTGACTCCCTTCTCCAGGGACAGCTCCGCGCTCTGGCAGTCCGACAGCTACTGGGGGCGGAGGGTTGGATAAACTCCTAGTCCCGGTCCCTCCAGTCTCCACTCCACAGCGGTGAAAGGTGGGGGCGCGGGCGGGCCGGACCGCGCCGCCGGCCCCGCCCCGGCCCCTCCCCGGTCGGTGACGCTCGTGGCGCACCGCCCCTCCAGCCTCGCGCCCTCGGCGCCGCCCGCTCCTCCTCCCGGCTCGCAGACGCCCGGCCTTGTACACCCGCGACCCCGCCCCATTCCCAGAAATTACCACCCGCCCAACGGCCGGGCCGCGCGGCGGTTGGTGCCCGCGTTTGCTGACGGTCGGGTGGCGGGGCTCAGCGCGCAGCTGCGGAGCGCGGCGGGCGGCCCCTTGGCGCTGCCCCCCGAACTGCGGGCGCCCGCACCGAGCCATTGTCGCTCTTCGCTCGGTAGCGACGGATAAGTAACTCAAGTCCGAGTATTGTTGTTGCGAGAATGCGGGAGTGTACTGGTGCGGGAGTCTTTCGGTCCAAGTGCCTAACGAATTCGAAAATGAAAACCCAGCAGTAGCTGCACGCTTCTGGCTTCCCCACTTTCACACAAAGGGGAACCTTTGAGCAGGGCACTCACGCGCCTTCCAATGCACAAAAGCCAATGACACGGTACCCTCGACTGTGCGGCGTTTGGAGCGCCTCGCGAATGATCTTTCTTACGCACAGTTACGCATACAAACGCAAAGTTGTGCCTCGATTTAATCCCCCACCACCACACTTCGCCGCCGCCGCTTTTCTTGTATTTGTTTCTTTAACAAAGAGCGATGACTGTCCCGGTGCGCGGAGGGACTAATGCTAGTCCCTCTCGGGCTCCTGCAGCCACTCTGATAGACCTGACGCGGTATCCACCAGGTTCATCGCTCGGCTCCAGCCTTAGTCTTTGCAGCTTCATAAACAGTCATGAGAGAAGGAAAAAAACCGTGAAGAATTTAAGTGGTAGCTGTTCTTTAAAGTAACATGAGAACTATGGAAATAACCTTAGAGTAGGGCTTAAATGTCAGAGGGCTGTCAGCCCCACTGATGTGTTCCTGAAGAACGGAACAATTTAATGATCTCTTTCTTTTTGAAAACTGTTAATGTCTTTTTATTTACCGGAGGAGGGGGTACGGGGGTGGAAATGGTACTCTTTCTTTTCCTATCTGGAAAAGCAACTCTGGTGACTCCTTAAGAGATTTTTTACTTTTAAACCTAGGGGGAACCTGGATGGCAAATAGGGTTAATCAAAGAGATCCTCTTAACTCTGATGAAGTTTTATGGATCCCTTAGTTCTAAAACATGGCGACTCTTGACATTCTTTAGAACTAAAGAATTCAAATCTTTAATACACAAACAGGATACTACAAACATAGAAACAGTTCTAGGGCAGTATTTCTAATCTCACATTTCCTGTAAAATCGGGAATCATTGTCCACTCAATAGATGTAATGAATTAATAATGCTACTGACTCTTGGTGACAATAACGTCATATTAAGGAGCATGCAAGGACAAAGCCTGATTCCTGTAGTTAGGAACAGATCTCACCGCCTGGGTCAAATCATTCCTGTTTTCAGCTACCATGAGAACTGTATCTCTCCTGCTGCCAGCTGGAAGTAACCTGGAAGGTCCCAGGTGGATAACAATGGTAAATAACGCTGTTCTCAATTCTTCAGTGCCCCTTCCATGCATGTTCTTTGAAATGTGGCTTTGCAGTTCTTCTAATTAGAGACAGAAAGTTTCTCCACCCTACTGATGTTGGACTTAGGTTATTCCACTTGGTTTTGGCCAAGAGTATGGGCAGAAGTAACAGTGTAACAGTTCTGAGCCTGTCCTTAGGTGATTTTTCATGTTTCTGCTTGCCTTTCTCCCATGCCTGCCTTTCACAATGTGAAGAATATCCCTGGGTAGTCTGCTGGTAAAACAAGAATGAGAGACATGAAGCTGGTCTAGAACCATCCCCAGCTTGGAGCCTGTGACCTGCAGAAAAAAAGGAATTGTTTTAAGCACTGTGTTTGGGAGTGGTTTGCTACCCAAAACTAGTGTTCCAATAGCTGACTGGTAGAATAGGAGATGGAAGGATCTGTTCCCTTGGCATTGGCCTTAAAGGTGGCAGCCTGATGTCTCTGGGGCAGCTCTTCCATAGTGGGTCTTGGAAGGGCACATCCTTTGTGGAAGCCAAGTAAAAAACCTAGAAAGTGTGTAGCATGGCATTCTAAAGACCTCAGATTCAGTAGGAAAGGGATGATGTGGTCAGTGGTCCTAGATAATGAACATAAACTTCAGGATCTCCAGGTTGTAACTAAACTGCTCTTGCTTCTGGGGTGCCTGGGTGGCTCAGTCAATTAAGTGACCAACTCTTGATTTCTGTTCAGATCGTGATCTCAGGGTCATGAGATCCAGCGAAGGGCTCTGTGCTCTTTAGGGAGTCTGCCTATCCCTCTGCTCCTCCCCATCCTCATACTCTCTCTCTCTCTCTCTAAAATGAATAAATCTTCAGGTACCTGGTTGAGGTGTCTACCTTCAGCTCAGGTCATGATCCTAGGGTCCTGGGATCAACCCCCACATTGAGTTCCCTGCTTAGTGGGGAGTCTGCTTCTCCCTCTGCCCCTTACCCCCATGCTCTCTCTTTCTCTCACTTTCTCAAATAAATAAAATCTTTAAATAAATAAAATAAAATAAATCTTTTTAAGTTGCTCTTCTTTTTTTATATTATACAATTCATTTTGTAATTATACAAGTACTTCATTAATGCATTCTCATCATCAATTTTCAAATAATACAAAATGGACTTTTTAAAAAAGATTTTATTTAATGATTTGTCAGAGAGAGAGCGAGCGAGCACAGGCAGACAGAATGGCAGGCAGAGGCAGAGGGAGAAGCAGGCTCCCTGCCGAGCAAGGAGCCCGATGTGGTACTCAATCCCAGGACACTGGGATCATGACCTGAGCTGAAGGCAGCTTCTCAACCAACTGAGCCACCCAGGTGTCCCCAAAATGGACTTTTTAAAAAGCCAAGTCTCCAGCTTTCCTTCCCTACTTCCCTTTCCACTCCTCACCCTGCATACATAACCAGTCTTTCCACATCTCTACCTTTCCACAAGTAACCATGAATGATAAATTAACGTTTCAGTTTCCTGAAGTTTTTCTGTGCATTTATATACATACACATGTAATTATGTAGACTAACTATAAATGAAATGGTATAATATGTGTATTAGATAGACTGCTTCTGCACTTCTTTTCTTGGTTTATTTACACTTTGTTCTCTCTTACTACCTAAGAAAGTCTTTTTTAAAATGTCTTCAGTATAATGGATTAGCCAAGAGAAGATGTTTTCCCACTTTTATATCAGAATGTTAAATGGGAAAATGAACTTTTAGGGCCAGATTAGGAATGGGAGTGATAATCAACATGAGGAGCACAGAAGACTAAATTCTCCTACTGGAAGCTGGCTACCACAAGGGCATTCTGCACTAGTGAACTCTGAATCACTGACAGTCTTTGAACCTGTTGGAGTCCTTCATTGCATATAGGCAAATCCCTATGTTACCAACAACTATGTAGACTCTACAAGAACAGCCAGAAAAATCTCTTCTTCTGCTTCTCTTTAAAGAGTAAGTGGTTCTGGGATACCTGGGTGGCTTAGTCAGTTAAGTGTCTGCCTTTGGCGGGTCATGATCCTCAGATTGGATTAAGTCCCACACCAGTCTCTCTGCTCACCCGGGATTTGGCTTCTCCCTGTCTCTTCTCCCTCCCTCTGCCTCCTCCTCCCTCTCAGCCAGGAGTTGGCTTCTCCCTCTTCACACTTTCTCTCTCAAATAAATAAAATCTTTTAAAAAAAAGAAGAGAGTAAATGGTTCTGGGTGCAATTGTCCAGTTATATCCTGGTATTAACCTACCTTATTTAAAAGCCACTATATCCATCCCTTCCACCGCCCCTTTCTGGGCTTCTACAAAGCTGATTATTCATAACTCTCACATACTCTGGTTCTGCAAAGGAACCCAGGCTCCAGACTCACACTTGTTTTAGGTACCATTTTGCCTTATATGCATCAGAATCTCTAAAACATTTTATTTTATTTTATTTTAAAGATTTTATTTATTTATTTGACAGAGATAGAAATCACAAGTAGGCAGAGAGGCAGGAAGAGAGAGAGGGAGAAGCAGGCTCCCCACTGAGCAGAGAGCCGGATGGACCCTGAGATCATGACCTGAGCTGAAGGCAGAGGCTTAACCCACTGAGCCACCTAGGAGCCCCCTCTAAAACATTTTATATTAAACAAGTTATAAGAGGCTTTCCCCAGAAAATGTTCAAAACCTCGGGGGGGGGGGCTGTTAATTTGCAACAATTTCTAAGAATGAAATTTGTACCATCAAAAGCAATCAGATAAAATAAGCAGAAAGTACAAAGTTTGAATATAGAACAGAAGTTAAGTCCTCATAGAAGGGAAGTTAAATCCTCATGAGTCACACGTGTAATTTTACCTTGTACTGTTTTCTAGTAAAACAAGTACTTGAAGTCATTTCATACTTTGAGTTCTTGATATATTTTTAAAGCAGCTTTCTCTTTAAGAGAGTGCTTTACATTTTATTAGTTCTCTCAACAAATAAATTACTTTTAGCATACATTTTATTGCTTTGTTAAAATATTTGAAGTTTTAAGATGGATTGTATTTTATTCTAGTTAGAATTTCTAATATTTTTTAATGATAAAACCAATTTTTGTAAGCAGATTTGCCTCCTTGTCTTTATTATAAAACTTAAAAATCCAAATGAAATGTACATAAAGACAATTTTATTGGTGATTTAAGATCATATTAATCTTTAGAGTTTCTTTTAATAGGTTTCCTATTAAAAGCCAAGATAAATGCCATAGTAGTTAGTTAAAATGCAAAGATAAATATATTCCATGGGGAAAGTTCTGAAATAAATTTCCATATTTGTGAGCTGACTAATTTTCAAGGGCATTTAACTCTGTTTCTTCCATGCTACCAAGTTAAAATGAATTAATAAAAAAATTTTCTTTCCGTTTATTTCCTGGATCACTCTAAAGATTAGAAATGCAGACCAAAAACTTTGTTTTTTCCACTATTTGTTTTCTTTCTTCTCTGCAGTTTTTTCCTATTGGCCAACTAATTAGAGCGAGGGGCATTATTTTAGTAATAGTAAATAATAATGAAATAATAACAATAATATTGACCACTATTAGTATACTACTAGGTACTTTTTCTTAATCTTATGACTTTTTACGAGTATCTCCATCTTACAGTTCACATCCAAGGTAAGAAAGGTTAAGCTACTCATTCAAAGTTACACAGTTAACAATAGAGTTGGACATTCAATCCTTCTCGAGAGCCCATGCTTTTAACCACAAGCACTTCTTAAAGTACAGGTGTGTTTTAACTGTTCATGATCAAACAACAAGGACAAAAAGTATTGCCCTCTCCTTCAGCTTTGACACTAGCCTCATGTCCTATTCTCCCAAATTCGCTGGGCTTGGATGCCACCTTGCAGGTCTACTCACCTCTGCTTGGGTCCTGCTTTTCCTAACATAGCAGATGGTTGAGTGTTTCTGGCCATTTTCCTCATCTCCCTCTCTCCAGACACTCCTTCCTCCACCAATTGCCAACATATTCCCTCTCTTCCTGTTCCTATTTCCTGTTTTTCCTGTCTGCTTCACTGTGTCTGACTAGACCTCCCACATCTGCTGATGACCCCGACCACTAAGCAAAAAGAGAGAGAGAGATTAGGGTCCGGATAAGAAGCCAATCAATATGGAGGATGAAAAGGTCACTATAATTAAGAACAGTAATTAAAATGTGAATACCAGGCAGGAAAAAAAAAATGGAATAAATGGGAAGATGGGCTGAGTGTTTTAACATACTATGAATCTAGGGGCATCTGGGTGGCTCAGTTGGTTAGGTGTCCAGCTCTTGGTTTCGACTCAGGTCATGATCTCAGGGTCGTAACATCCAGCCCTGCCCTGGGCTCTGTGCTCAGCAGGATTCTGCTTGAGAATCTCTCCCTCTCCCTCTGCACTTCCCTTGTTCTTGCGTGCCCGCTCTCAATCTCCCTCTCTCTCTCTAAAATAAATAAATAAATAACAAATAAATAAATCTATCTTTAAAATACCATGAATCTATATAAGGGAATGGAAACTCCTATAATGTGAAGAAGAGAGGGAAATAGTAATAGTTCTACAGTTAAAGTTAATATTCAAGAGTTCATGATAGGTATAGTAATTAATAATAACTGTACTTACATGTGATCAGAGTCCAAAGTACCCACAAAATACTTTTGAAATTTAGCATCATCTTAGTAGTGTTGATTGAATGTGTACTTACTTTTCACCTTTTATTTTAATCCCCATAACAACCCAGGAAATACTGTTATCATTTGCAAACTATGACATCGAGGTGACAGAAGAGTAAAGCAACTTTCTCGAGACCACCAGCAAGTGAGCAGGGGAGCCAGGCAGGAGACCCCAAGCAGGCTGGCTCCAGACTCCATGTTCCTGCCGTTCTGCTCTGCTTCCTCCTCCTCTGTGTTGCCCTCTCCAGGATTGAAGGAGAGACCAGGCCAGCTTCTCCCTATCCTGTGCTCTCCTTATGAACAAACCAATACCTCTGATCTGTGATTTGAAATGAAAGGGCCTTATTCACAATTCAGCCAGCCTAAAAGTACAGAATTTCTACTTTCTACTAGAAGAGAATTTTCAGAGCCCAGTTACTAAGTCTGCATTTTTACTTGGTTACCTGGATGGAGAAAGAAAACTAATTTTTTTAAAAGATCTTATTTATTTATTTGACAGAGAGACAGAACACATGAGCAGGGCCAGCAGCAGGCAGAGGGAAAGGGAGAAACAGAATCTCCGTGGAGCAGGAGCCCACCAATGTGGGGCTCAATCCCAGGACCTTGAGATTTTGACCCCAGCTGAAGGCAGACGCTTAAACAACTGAGCCACTGAGGTGCCCCAAGAAGTAAGCTTTGACAGATGGAAAGGGCAAGGCTGGAGTCCCCAACCTCCAGTTTTCAGTCTTCTAGATCTGTCAGGAATATTATGTATTTACTCTGACCCAATTGTTCTACCGTTAAGAACACTGAGGCCTAAAAATAAGTGATTGCTTTTGTTAATGCAGGACAGAGTTGGAATTTGAATCCCGCTTTTCTTATTTTCACAAGCTCCCTTTTGAGGTCACTGAGGTGAAAGTTGGGAAAGAGGAAGGTCTTTGGAAATGCTGACACCCTTGAGCCTAACCCGGGAAGTTTAGCAATAACAGCCTCCCTCTCACTAACTAGGTGGGGCAGGGCAGGAAACCGAGGGACAGAGTAAGACACGGGGGGCTGGGGCAAGAAGCCACGGGTAGAAGGAGGGAGAGAAGCTTGGATCTGGTGAGGCAGAGAGAGAGAGGTGGGAGCCAACCCAAATCTCAGGAAAGAGCTAAAATTAGTTAGGCAAACTGTGAACTCAAATGTAGGCAGTTATCTACTTTATGATTGTGTCTAAAGCTAGCCAAATCCATATGTTCAAAATTATTTTGCTTTTCAGTTTTTCCTCAGGATGTCCTGTATATTTTTATAAGGTGGTTTACATGTATTATAAGCCGATTTTGGTGTTTTTCCAACACTTCTATGATGGAAAACTTAATCATTTTTATATTGTTTTAGCGAAATTTCAGTCTTTAATATTTTTTATTTACCATTAACCCAAAGAGCCCCTTAATCACTAACATGGTATTTGCTGAATTAGGCAGGAACTAGATACACTGAACTTCCAAATGACAGGGCTGAGTAGAGCAAGGGGCAAATTTGTATTGAAGTAAGATGCATATCTGGTTATCCGACCAAATGAGTAGCACTGACTCTTTTTGATTGTAAAATTTTAAAATGGCAACAGCAGGTGCGTCTGTAAGTGGTCTAGATAACTTGAAAGTAGATTAATGAGTAGTTCCCAGGACCATGGTGCGTGTGATTGACTTTGTGAAACCCTCACCCCACAAAAATAAATAACTGGGATCCTGTTTTCCAGTAGCAGATTTTTGGAGTGAGATAAATGAATGAGGTAAAGGAATGAAAAAGTAAGATAAAAGAGTATTTTGTGTACTCCAGGTATACTCATTGTTTCTATTCTTAGAGCAAAATATTTCAAAGATCTAATGCAAGTAGAGCATGTGACTCTTGATCTTGGAGTTTTAAGTTTGACCCTCATGTTGGGTGTAGAAATTACATAAAAATAAAATCTTATAAAAAAAGAAAATACAAGAAAAAAGAGAAAGCAAAGTATGGTAAATTCAGGGACTAAGGTCATTCAGTATCCTAGGTAACAAACACTTCACATTTGGGGTGCCTGGCTGGCTCAGTCAATAGAGCATGTGATTCTTGATCTTGGGGTTGTGAGTTCAAGCCCCATGTTGAGTGTAGAGATTACTTAAATAAATAATCTTTTGAAAAAAAAAAAAGGACTTCATGTTTTTTAAATGTTAGAAATTATGAAATTCACATCAATTTGAAATGAATAGTATGACAGTAGTGTAAGAAAAATCTTGATGAGCCAAGAAGAGATGAAATTTTTTTAAAAATATTAAAAAATGAGCACCTGGATGGCTCAGTGGGTTAAGCCTCTGCCTTCAGCTCAGGTCATGAACTCACGGTCCTGGGATCAAGCCCCACATGGGTCTCTGCTCGGCAGGGAGCCTGCTTCCCCCTCTCTCTGCCTGCCTCTCTGCCTACTTGTGATCTCTGTCTGTCAAATAAATAAATAAATAAAATCTTTAAAAAAAAAGTATCCTAACAGTCAAGCTTTATAAAGAAATATGGCCTCGCTTAATCAAATATAATTAGAAGCCTCCAAGAATTAGCCTAAGAAAGTGAATTTCCATGTTGGGAGGGGCAACAGATTTACCCACTACCACTCTGAGAATTTAGTCTTCCCTGTGACACTCACTTTGATGATCACTTCCAGTCCTGTACTGAGCCATTAAGTATGTGCCTCCCAATTAACATTTTCTTGTACTCCCTACTCTTGTCTCATTAGTTGTGAAGCTCTTTAGCTTTTCTATCCATTCTCCTAAATTTCATTCTTACAGATTTTTCATTCTGGCAGATTTTTAAAAGCTGATCAGTATCTCAAATATTATAAAATCCAGAAAAATAAAATATACGATACTATTTTTATTAATCAGCTGCCTGACATGCCTCTAAAGTAATTTTATTACATTCACTGGCTACATAGCCTTTCATTGCTTCTCCATGTGATGAGTTTGCAAATATTATTTTCTATAGAAAGAATATAAAGATAACTAAATTTTTTGTCTAGCTTAGAATATTAAAATTTGTCTTCTTAAAAATTTTTTTGAAGATTTTATTTATTTGAGGGGTGCTTGGGTGGCTCAGTTGGTTAGGTATCTGCCTTCGGCTCAGGTCATGATCCCAGGGTCCCGGGATCCAGCCCCACATCAGGCTACTTGCTCAGTTGGGAAGGCTGCTTCTCCCTCTCCCGCCCCCCCTGCTTGCGTTCTCTCTCTCACTCTCTCTCTCTCTCTCTCTCTCTGTCAAATAAATAAATAAATAAATAAAATCTTTTTTAAAAGAAGAATTTCTTTATTTGAGAGAGAGCAGAGTGGGAGAGCGAGTGAGAGCTGGTGAGCAACAGCAGGGGGTGGGGCAGAGGGAGAGGCCCACTCCCCGCTGAGTGGGCCCCCCCCCCCCAACCTGGGGCTCTATCCCAGGACCTGAGCTGAGGCAGCCCCTTAATCCACTGAGCTACCCAAGCACTCCAGCAGGTGTGTTTAAATGCTGTAACTAAAGATGAGAAATAGTTCATCTAAACCATGAACCTCAAAAAAACAAACAAACAAAAAACATGTAACTGTTGTAAAATACTGAACTAGTCTACAAGTTCAGGCACTGTGGAGGCAGCTGTCGCCAGTTCCAACCCTCTCCCAACAGGAAAAATAGCCAGTTGTGGCCGGTACAGACTCCAGAAATAAGTCAATGGAGAGAAGTGATCTGAACCAACTGTGGTTAGAATGTCTCACTTTTACAAAGTTTATAAAACCACTGTGAGTATATCGGTGGGGCCCATCCTGGGTTCTCCACAGCAGTCAGTTTAAGTAAGAAGCCCTAAACTTAAAGCTTATTAACCTGAGGCCCAGCTGCCCACCTGCCCCAAGTTTTTCTGAATCATCTCAGTTCCCTTATAAAATACTCTCTTTTTTGGCTTAAGCTACATTAAGTTGGTTCCCATTTTTTGCAAACCAAAATGTCTCATACGAGTCTCTGTTATACTATTATATTGTCCCCAGATTACTACATTAGACCTGTAACTAGCATGCTTGGAATTCAAACTCATGACCCCAAGATCAAGAGTCCCATGTTCCACCAACTAAGCCAGCCAGGTGCCCCTCTAATTAGTATACTTGATGCTGTTTCCAATTCCAATTGGTTTCATACATTCCTGCCAGATTAATCTTCTTAAAGCATAGCTCTGATGATGTCATCACTACTCAAAATCTCTGAATACAGACTCCCCAACTTGGCATTGGAAGTGATGGGGTTCAGGACATACTGCCCCAAAATTTGGCATGTTGGCATATTAAATACTTTTTTGGCATGTTAAATATTTTAAGCTGAAGCAGTTTGATAAAATGGCAGAAGCAGGAAGGTCACTCTGACCTCCTATCCTCATCCCATAAAACCTTCTGTGAGAAGCGCCCTCTCTATACCCAGAGGAAAGAAACATCCTTATCTCTGAAGACAAAGGAACATCCAGAAAAATCCTGACAAACAGGCCTTGCTAAGTTTCCCACGTTTATTACAATTATCTCATACTCCTTAACCTATCATATTTTTCTATTACTGTCCTCTCTTCATCAAAGCTAGCATAAAAGAACATAGGTCTGTTTCTTTGGATCTTCATTTCTGTATGAAGATTCCCAGGTCATGTAAAACTTATATTAAACATGTTAATATATATTATGCAAATAATATATATTATATAATATTATATGTTATATAATAATATATTTTATTATATTAATATAATATGTTTAATATAATATAGATAAATTATTTATATTTCTATTTATAATATATAAATATAAATTAATATGATAAACCATAATTAATATAATATTTATATTATATTATTATATGATATGTATTTTTTAATAATATAATAATCCTGTTAATCAGTCTTTGTCCATTTACTTTTCAGACCAGCAGCCAGGAACCCTATGAGGATAAAGGAAAATCTTTTCCTCCCCTACAAAAGCCTCTGTAAAATGGTCCACTGCCCATCTTACCAAGTTTATTTTCCAGCATTTTCCTTGATGGAGTCTTGGCAACAGCCACAGCAGCTCTCACTCATCATGCCCTGAGCTCTCCCACCCACGTGCCTTTGCTCAGGATCCCCCTCCCACGTACAACTCCCTCTCTTACTCTGGGTGTCATAGCTGCATGTCCTTCAAAGTCCATCTCAAATATCCTCTCCTTCATAAACTTTTCCCTAATTTCCTAACAAACTTCTCATTCCCTACCCTAAATGTGATTTCTCCCTTCTCTTAACTCACTGGATCTTTTGTTTCCTACTTTACCACTGACACTATATTTTTGCCTTAGTTTATAATCACTGTATACAGGAGCCTCACATCTTACATGGACAGCAGCTCCAAAGTCAGCAAGCAAGGGGGAAAAAGGGTTATAGTCCAGAAAATTCCTGGAAATTCCTCACAAGGTGCCAATTAGGGAGCAACCTACTGTTCTCGCTGGGTCTGCTGTGCTCTCCTTCAGCACGGAAAGACATCACTGTTGCACCCCAGAGGAAAGGAATTGGCCTTCATGGAGAGACCCTCCTATATAAGTATTACCAAATCTTCAAAGCTTAAAATCCCCCTCAATTTGGCGATACACCTGCCCTCTGAGTGTCACAGGAACAGTCCAGGACAGTTGTTTCATTTTCCCGTAGCACACTCTCTCCAGAGCGCATACCCACCGAGGAGAGAGTGAGGAGGAACTTCCTCCCCATTTAATTTTTCTCGCATTCCCTCAGTGTAGATGGTTGAATTCATGTAAATTAAATGCACATAGAATGGGATTTTATAGTGGAGAAAGTACTTAAGGGGGTTAAGGTGCGGACTCTGGCACTAGACGAAGTGAGTTTGATTCCTGGTTCCACCACTTACCAGACGTGGAACTTGGCCAAGGTGTATGATGACTTTTTCTCTTACACCCCACTTTACATCTGCAGAAAGGAACAATAAAGGGGACTAGTTAATAAGCTTGTTGTAAGGATTAGATTAATTGATCTTTAAAGTAATACTATGTGCCATCTAGGCCTTACATGAAATTAAGTGAGCTAATAATAGATAAAGCACTTAGAACAGCGTCTCGGCATGTATTAGTACTCAGTATTACTTATGAGTATCACTTGTCTTTCTGTCTCACTTCCCTCATATGCTTTTAAAGGATTAAATGAGAGGGGACACCTGGGAGGCTCGCTTGGTCAGTCTGCCTTTGGCTCAGGTCATGATCCCAGGGTCCTGAGTTCGAGCCCCGAATCAGGCTCCCTACTCAGTGGGGAGTCTCCCTCTCCCTCTTGCCTGCCACTCCCCCTGCTTGTGCGCTCTCTCTCTCTGTCAAATAAATGAATTTTTTTTTAAAAAAGTATTAAATGAGAAGCATTTAGAACAGTGCCTACCACAGAGTAAGTACTCTGTAAAGGCTGGCTATTACTATTATGCCACTATTGTGTCCTCCCTATGCAAGTTTCCTGAGGACAAGGACATCATCTTACACAATTTTACATTCTTGCAATGACTCCAGTAGTGTCTGCTACACGTGAGCCACTCAAAAAACAGTTGAAAGTCAGATAATGTTTTCCTCCCCCAAAATACTAAATCACATTGATTTTATTTTTTATTTTTATTTATTTTTTTTAAAGATTTTATTTATTTATTTGACAGAGAGCGATCACAAGTAGGCAGAGAGGCAGGCAGAGAGAGTGAGAGGGAAGCAGGCTCCCCGCTGAGCAGAGAGCCCGATGCAGGACTCAATCCCAGGACCCTGAGATCATGACCTGAGCCGAAGGCAGCAGCTTAACCCACTGAGCCACCCAGGCGCCCTGATTTTATTTTTTAAAAAAGAAATCATTTCAAAGCATCAGGGCATTGAAATCATTTTATTTATTTTATTTTTAAATGTAATCTCGGGCATCTGGGCGGCTCAGTTGGTTAAGGGACTGCCTTGGGCTCAGGTCATGATCCTGGAGTCCTGAAATGGAGTCCCATATCCGGCTCCCTGCTCAGCAGGGAGTTTGCTTCTCCCTCTGACCCTCCCCTCTCTCATGCTCCCTTTCTGTCTCATTATCTCTCTCTCAAATAAATAAATAAAATCTTAAGAAAATAAAAGTAATCTCAATGCCCAAGGTGGGGCTCAAACTCACAACCCTGAGATCAAGAGTCCCATGTTTTACCAACTGAGCCAGTCAGGCATCCTGAATTTCATTGGTTTTAATTTTTACAAGCTTTTTATAAAGAAACCAAACAAACATATATTCATGAGTACCTAAATGACTTTCCTATACTCTTAAGCTGTCTTTAGCGTCTTGCAAGGAATTCTTCCTTGCAAGAAGTCACCCAGGTGGCACTGAATAGCTTCCAGAGCAAGAAGTTATTCAAGTACCAGAGTCAGACTGTAAATTACTTGGGGATAAATGTTGACTTCAGTTTCTCTGGGTTTTATTTTTACTAAGGACATTTGTGCTATAGCAACTGATCTTTTTTTTTTTTTTAAGATTTTATTTATTTATTTGACAGGCAGAGATCACAAGTAGACAGAGAAATAGGCAGAGAGAGAGAGAGGCGGAAGTAGCCTCCCTGCTGAGCAGAGAGCCTGATGATGCCTGCTCAGCTGGATCCCAGGACCCTGGGATCATGACCTGAGACAAAGGCAGAGCCTTTAACCCTCTGAGCCACCCACGTGCCCCTACCAACTGATCTTTAAATTAATTCATGTCAATTCATGATCTGTGGTTTTAACCATCTTGGAAATGATCTTAGGACATCAAGAAATATATCATCTTTGATTTCTAACTGATTACCCATCTTTTGGTATCTTATGTGTTTTTGTATCGTTTTTGTCCTTTTTTTTTTTTTTTGTCCTTGTCCTTGTCCTTTTTTGTCCTTGTATCTTTTGTATCCTTTTTTACCCCCACGTCCGGTGTGGGGGTAAAACTCATGACCCTGAGATCAAGAGTCTCATGCTTTCCCGACTCAGTTTTGTATCTTTTAAATAAAAGTAGTAATACCAACTGATCTCCCCCAAATTTGATGACAAATAGGGAAATAAACAAAATGCTTAGAAAGTTAGTAGGACTACTGTCTATTAGTTAAAAGACTCCATTGTCAGAGATGACGTTTTTCTCCTCTTTCACAGTTCACATCTTTCAAAGGGACCACATGGAGAGATAGAGAAAGGGAGACTCTCAAACAGCATCATCACTGAAACAATCTTTCCAATCAATGGGATCACAGAGGTGTCAGCCAGATAGAGCTTTGTTAACCCAAGTAGGTGTCAAATGCTCCTCTTTCTTACTTTAACAAATGGGGAAATCTTATTCTTCTAGCAACTAGTGTGATCATTTCTCTTAGGAATGAGACCTACCTGTTGGGAAAGTTCCATGTTTAGCCAGCAGAGAAGCTAAGATTTAAGTGTGAAGAGCTATTCATCAAAAGGAGAATAAGGGGAGGAATTTGTTGATTGCACTAAAGAGATAGGGGGTAGAGTTGGAGCCACAGAGATGATAGACAGTTGGCTGTGTCCCGTGAGATGCATTCATTCAGCAACGCAGCAAATCTTTGGCAGAATTGTTAACCTCATAAAGTGCTTGGCGGGTATGGAATTCCAGTGCAAAACAATGAAGAGCATGCTTCCAACATCCATCTTAGCCTAAGGTCAAGGGAGCCCCAAGGAAGCAATCTTTAAGGAATTCACAGAAATCTAAAAGCAGATTCGGGGCTCTCACAGTCCATAAAATAAGTGAGTGCTGGGACCAAGTTTTCCTAAATCTCTGAAGAGTGGGAGGCCCCAGTCCTATCTGCTTCACATTATTAGTAGTATTAGGATGAAGGTAGCTTATTTTCAAAATTATGAATAATTAAACAAAATGGGAGAGATGAGAAATAAACATTTTAAGTAATTTTAACACAAACAATAGAACATTTGCCTACAAAACCAAGCAGATCACTTTCAGTATTAGAGCAGAAATGAATTATAAGAAGGAAATTTCCTTGCTATATTAACAATTTTGAGTGGAATGTGTGAAAGTACTTAAAATAGAGATTGCTCTACTTTATTGTAGCACCTATCCTTATCCTGCCTAGAAATTATAAGCCCTCAAACAGAAATAAAAATTTTATCTTTTCTTATCTAAAGATTTAATTTTTGAGATTAAAGTTGGCCTTGGGGTGCTGGTGACTCAATTGATTGAGCGTCAGACTCTAGGTTTCAGGGTGGTGAGATGCAGCTCTGTGTTGGCTCAGGGCTCAGCACCAAGTCGGCTTGAGAACTTCTCGCCCTCTCCCTCTGCCCCTCCACCCTGTGCTCCTGTACACACACACACTCTCTCTCTCTCTCAAATAAATAAATCTTTAAAAAAATAATAATAATAAAAATGAAGTTGGCTTTTTTTCTTATTGTAAAAGCAGAGTATGGCCATTTTGGAAAAGTTTTTAAATTTGAGAGAGTAAATCCATGCCTTTTAATTTAATTTTATTTATTTATTTGTCAGAGAGAGAGAGAAAGCACAAGCCGGGAGACCAGCAGGCAGAGGGAGAAGCCGAGTCCCGGCTGAGCAGGGATCCTGATTCGGAAATCGATCCCAAGACCCTGGAACCATGACCTGAGCTGAAGACAGACATTAAACCTACTGAGCCACCCAGGCATCCCAATCCATGCATTTTTTTTTAAAAAGTATTTATTTTGGGGTGCCTGGGTGGCTCAGTCGTTTAAGTGTTTGCCTGCATCTCAGGTCACAATGTCAGGGTCCTAGCATCAAGCCCCGATTCAGGCTTTCTGTTCAGCAGGGAGTCTGTTTCTCCCTCTCCCTCTCCCTCTGTGCTCTTTCTCTCGAATGTAAATAAATAAGATCTTTTAAAAAATGAATGCAATAAAATATATTCTTTCTTTTTTTTTTTTTTTTGACAGACAGATCACAAGTAGGCAGAGAGGCAGGCGGAGAGAGACAGGAGGAGGAGGCAGGCTCCCTGCTGAGCAGTGAGCCCGATGCAGGACTCGATCCCTGGACCCTGAGATCATGACCTGAACCGAAGGCAGAGGCTTTAACCACTGAGCCACCCAGGCGCCCCTTTTTTGTTTTTTTTTTTTGTTTTTTGTTTTTTTTTGACAAATATATTCATTTTATTTTTAGATTAATCTCTACACTCAGACAGACTTGACCTTGCATGTGGATACTATTTGGCTATCCTCCTTCACCACCACAGCTCAGCCACTGAGAAGCCATTACACTTTGAACTTCCAGTTTACTCCAGTGGACCTCTAGTTTATAATAGTCTTCCCAACTTACTCCTTTTCTCCATTAAAAAGAGCGTACCTCTTCTTTGTTCTCCAGACTTAAATATGGTTCTGCCAGCAGCTTATTTGCCCTGGATTGCAATTCTCCTTTATTCCTGAATAAACCCATTTTTGCTGGTAAAATAATTGGTAGCTTTTATTTTTACGATTAACAACAAAATACTGACTTGAGCCAGCTAAGCCAAATACAGCAATAAATTTATTGGCTCACTTATCCAACCCATGGACAGGCAAGGAGGATTGTAACAAAGCCACTCATTTTCAGGTTGCTCAACTCTCCATCTTTCTCCTCTGCTTCTTTTAATAGTTTGGGTTTATTTTGCAAGCCAGCTTGCTACATTGAGAGAGTGTAGCCTTCAGGCTCATATCATCAGTGTCCCTGGGCATCATGGACTAATTCTTACCCAACACAGGAGTCCTATTTCCATAAGAAAAGAAAAATGTTGGGAGAAAACATTTTCAATATTCTTCATTCTTTGGCTGCTGTCTTCTCCACCACACAACACTCGTACACCTAACTTCTTCCCCTACATATAATTCCAGAAGTGTCCTTGCCTAGCCACTATGCAGCGTTGTCCCAGCTCCAGGAGCTTTATGTCAGGTCAGTTCATGATCAGAGGGATGCCTGGGAGGCTCAGTTGGTTAAGCGTCTGCCTTCAGCTCAGGTCATGAACTCAGGGTCCTGGGATTGAGCCTTGAGTCAAGGTTCCTGCTCAGCAGGGAGCCTGCTTCTCCCTCTGCCTGCCACTCCCCTGCTTGTGCTCTCTCTCTCTGTCTCTGACAGATAAATAAATAAAATATTTTTTTAAAAAATCATGATCAGGATGTTGAAGCATCTCGTTTCCTTACAACTTACAAGTAACAATAAATCTGAATATCCTTGCTACCCGTAATAAAAAATAAGATAAACATTCTTTTCAAAGCAATGTTCAAAAGAGGGCAAATGGAAAAAGCCATACACAGAGCATAGGCCACGACTTCCTGGAGAGGGATAGCAAGTCAAGTCTTTTGTGGACTCAAGAGCATTGAATCTCGGAGGGAGCTCTATAGAGGGGCCACTACCAAGGCTATCTATGTCTACATGTCTTAGCTGAATGGGTAGAACTATAAATTTATAGATAGCGTGCAACTGATGCAGTTTTCATGTCATGATCCCAAAATTTTTTAGAAGCTGCTTAGGCATAACTGAACCCAGTGGCATTTAAATTAAATGGCAATTAGAAAAAGAAAGAAAGATGCCATGCATACAGATGTCAAACCATTACCCTGACTACCCTGTACACTTTACTAATGTGGCTTTCTTTTTCTTTTTCAAAGTAAGTTCTACACCCAACGTGGAGCTTGACCTCACAACCCTGAGATCAAGAGTGGAATGCACCACCGATGGAGCCTGCCAGGTACAGCTCAATAAGAGTGGGCAAAATGAAATAAAAAATAAATTTAAAAAGAAAAAAAAAAGGAAAGAAGGAAAGACCTAAACAAGGGAACATGTACTTGGTATCTTCCACAATAGACATTTATGCCTTATCGTTGTATTGTGTTCAGGATTTTAGGCAGATTTCAGTAGAAGGTAAAGAAATTCCTAAGGATATCCTTCTCTTTATTGAGAAGAATATTTAGAATATTATAAGAAATATTATAGGGGCGGCTGGGTGGCTCAGTGGGTTAAAGCCTCTGCCTTCGGCTCAGGTCATGATCCCAGGGTCCTGGGTTCGAGCCCCACATCAGGCTCTCTGCTCAGCAGGGAGCCTGCTTCCCTCTCACTCTCTGCCTGCCTCTCTGCCTACTTGTGATCTCTGTCAAATAAATAAATAAAATCTTTAAAAAATATATTGTAATGTCCTTATTTTTGTGAGGTAACAAATATATTAGTAAGTATGAATATTGACAAAGAAAGCCAATCCATGAAATGGGCAGTATCTAAAGAATATCTTGAAAAAAAAGACATGTGGGGACGCCTGGGTGGCTCAGTTGGTTAAGCAGCTGCCTTCGGCTCAGGTCATGGTCCCAGCGTCCTGGGATCGAGTCCCACATCGGGCTCCTTGCTCGGCGGGGAGCCTGCTTCTCCCTCTGCCTCTGCCTCTGCCTGCCATTCTGTCTGCCTGTGCTCGTTCTCTCTCCCTCTCTCTCTCTGACAAATAAATAAAATCTTAAAAAAAAAAAAAAAAGACATGTGAACATGGAATCAAAGACAAGGAAATGAGCAGGACAGTAAGTTATTTGGTTCTAGACTGACCCCTTTAGCGGGTCCATCTGGAGCCAGCTGAGGTAGTGCTGACCATATTTAACCCAGATATTCCTGCCATGGGGCAACTGTGGGAGAAGAGTCTGATATTGAGCCTGACTTTTAGGTGTGCCCAAACTGAAGCATTGGGGAGGAGAGGGTGGGGGGGGGGTGGGGACCAACTACCAAAGCATCCTCAGTGAACAAGCATGCTAAGTAATTCCATATTTTACTTCAGAGTTCCAGGTCCAATGGATTCATAAAAATGTAGTCATCTGCATAGCATGTCGCAAAGTCCAAAACTTACTGTAGATGTTTCAAAAAGATAAAAGTTTTATGACTGTTCAGTTCATACAACGAAGAAAATACAAAAGTTAAGTTTTTCAAATAAGAGTTAATATCACATTATTCACATGCAATTCTGTCAATTTTGAATGTAAACTGTTGTTTAAATAAAAGATAGAATGGAATTGACAAAGATATGATTATTTGAGGGGCGCCTGGGTGGCTCAGTCAGTTAAGCGTCTGCCTTCTGCTCAGGTCATGATCCTGGAGATCTGGGATCAGCCCCATGTCAGGTTCCCTGCTCAGCGGGGAGTCTACCTCCCTCCCTGTCCTGCCTTGAGTTCTCTCTCTCTCTCTCTTTAAAAGGGAAAAAAAAAAAAAAAACCTTAAAAAAGTTAAGGTCAACTGTATATTTAAAAATGGTTAAGATGGTAAATTTTACATTTTATATATTTTACTGCAATAAAAATAATTGAAAAAAAGGTAGAATTAGACATAGATGGCAGTGTACCTTAGATACATCATTAAGTTTGCTACCTAACTGATTAATTGCATATTTTCTCATGACTAAAAATTAATATGTTCCAGACCTGTACTGACTGTCTGATATGGTAGTTACTGGCCACATGTGGCTTTTGAGCACTTTTGTTGTGGTTTGTCCAAATTGACATGTGGTGTAAGTATAAAATACTCCAGATTTCAAAGACCTAGTTAATAACCCCCCCAAAAGATAAAATAGCTCAGTAATAATTTTTTATTGGTAACATGGTGATGATAATACTTTAGATATATTGAGTTAAATAAACTATATCAAAATTAATGTCACCTTTTAAACTTTTTAAAATGTCGATATTAAAATATTGAACTTTATACACATAGCTGGCACTCTATTTTTGGTGAACAGTGCTGCTCTGCACAGACTTTCTGACAGCAGGAAGAGCTTAGCCCTTGTCTGCACATCCTGGGGACAGGGAGGTGAGGAACAGTGTGGGCAGTTCTCCCAGAAAATGAAACCCTCAAGTCTAAAAATCAGGCCATTATTCTTACAATGGAATACTGAAATATTTGTTTTGAACTATATGAGCCTAAAATCTGTTCAGAGTCATCATTTAAGAAGTTTTATTTTGTAGGTTTAAACAGAAAAGCTAAATTCCCTGACAATCTACCCACAATATTCGAAAAGGAATTTCCCAATGTGGATAAAAACAGTGAACTGTAGTATTTTTCCTTCTAGAATAGAATTTTACAGAATCTAGTGCTAGATTTCCATGTTAAAAAAAATAACAAAAACAAAAACAAAAACTGAAATAGAACTAGGTGGCAGTAAGACCAAAACAATTTGTTTCATTGTAGTCTAGTCTTTGTCCGTATATTTAGAAAATGAACACACAGACAGTATCTTTTCAATTACTCGTTTCCTTTGTGCACACGTAGCACTATGGTTCAGTGTGTAGGCTCCCTCAGTCAGTCCTCTCAAGTTAACCTCTTCTTCAGAGCAACACTCACAAAATCTCAAACCCTATGCCTTACGCCAAATCCCAGCTCTTTCTAGCATGAAAGAGAACTCACATGAATATTCACTTTCTGACTTGCAGTTGTAGAGTTTGATTATGAGCCCCTGTCAGTTAGGTGTTCCTCCATCCTTCTGCTTTCCCTCCTTTTTTGTGCCCACCCCCGCCCCCACCTTCCCTGGGGAGCATGGTGTTAGAAGCTCTCAGATTTGGTGCCCTCTTCTGTTTAAAACTTCCAGTGCGCATCCAGGCAATTGGCCTTGCTCTCCAGCAGCCTGAAAAAGCCTGAAACTATTGGGAACAAGCCTAGAAGGTTCCTATGCAGGTTGAAAATTGTGTAAATGGAAGTGTCTAAGAAATGTGGAAACAACCAAAGGGATTCAAAAGGACTTTGTTTTCATTATCTTAAGAACAGTATGTCTGAAAATTAGACTTGTCTCACTTTCCATTTCCAAAACTATGCCAAATATTTTTGGATTCGCAATATTTCTGATTTAGTGAATATCAACACACTTTTTTTTTAAGAAACTGAGTATTAATTTCCTATGGCTCATTTTTTTAAAAGATTATTTATTTATTTATTTGACAGAGAGAGAGAGATCACAAGTAGGCAGAGAGGCAGGCAGAGAGAGAGAAGGAAGCAGGCCCCCTGCTGAGCAGAGAGCCCAACATGGGGCTCAATCCCAGGACCCCGGGATCATGACCTGAGCCGAAGGCAGAGGCTTTAACCTACTGAGCCACCCAGGCGCCCCTCAACACACTTTTACAAATCAACGAAACCAAGTTTTCTTGCTTTCTTCTTAGACAGGGTATATTACCTATTTCATTACACCAAAGCGAAATTTTTTAAAAGAATTTATTTATTTGTCAGAAAGAGAAAGAGGAAAAGAAAGAAAGGAAGAAAGGAAGAAAGAAAAAGAAAGAAAGAAAGAAAGAAAGAAAGAAAGAAAGAAAGAAAGAAAGAAAGAAAGAAAGAGCGAGCACAAGCAGGGGGGAGGGGCAAAAGGAAAAGCAGAGTCCCAGCTTAGCAAGGAGCCGTATACATGTCTCGATCCTAGGACCCTGGGATCATGACCTGCTAAAGGCAAACACTTAACCAACTGAGCCACCCAGCATCCCTGTTAAAATGTTTTTAAATTGTTCTGACAAAAGAGAATGTTTAAATTTGTACTACATCCTCGACCACAGTCCCACTGCTTGCTTTACCTGCTGGAGAGGGGGGAGGGAGGCAGTAGAACAGAGGATAACATTCTCCAGTCTAATCAGATTATAACTGTTGGGAAGGGGAAAATACCACTTTCGGAGCATTTGGGACAGAGATAGTGATAGAATATAAAATAGGAGTACCGTGAAGGGCACACTGTGGATGGCCACTCAGGATTCTTTCCCCTTCATGACCCTTGACTTTGCTCCTGTCCCCAGTGACCCTGACTCCCAGAAGAGCATGTTCTGCATGGCCAGAAGTGAGAATAAACTAGCCATCACTTTAGGAATATCTGAGTTTGAAAAGTGTCCTTGACCACAATTAAATTATGTTGTCACCAAAAGAACCAGATGTCTTGGTTATATCTCATGTTCCAAAAAATTGATGATTCTCACTGATATGATTCTCATGGTTAAGAGATAAATTTGCTTCCTCATGAAATTGTGATTTTACAAAAATATAGACTTTAAGGTTGCTAAAATGAATGTTGACCTGTATGTACTAAATTACTTATATACTGTATGTCCTATATAATTATATTACATTACTTTCTCAGTAGCAGAGGTCTCTACCGGGAGTTAAGGGAGTTATCTCAGTTTCAGTACTCATACTTGCTGCTAAATGGGTGTGTGCCTCATGAACAGTCACATAGTAAATCCTCTCTAAGCTTTAGTTTCCTCATCTGTGTGCTTGTGAGGATCGAATGAGCTAACATGCAAAAATATTTTTTAACCTATGAAACCAAAGGTGTTGCTACCCAAATATAAAATTAAATAATCCCTTTTGGATTTGAAAATGAAGCCATTTGGGGACCCAATTTAATGTTTTGCTAAGTAAAAGGGTTCTGTTTGTTATAAAAGTTTAGCAGCAACGTACCTGCCCTCAAGGGCTTAGAGAGACCTTTAAACCATCACTACTGAGATGCACAGGGAGAATAGTTTCAGCCGTAGTGAATCACGTGGTTCCCGATCTGAATGGTCTACGAAAATTTTTCTTATATAATTTTTTAAATTGTATGAATAAACAAGTAATATAAAATCCGCCATCGTAACTGTTTTTCAGAGTACAGTTCAGTTCAGTAGGGTTAAGCTCACATTCTTAAGCACGAGAGTTTCCAGTTTTTCAGCTTGCAAAACTGAAACTCTATGCACATTAAACGACTCCCTGTTTCCTCCCGGCCCCTGACACGCTCCATTCTACTCTCTGTTTCTAGGGATTTGGTGACTTAGATACTTCAAATAAGTGAAATCGTACAGTGTTGGTCTTTTTGTGACCAGCTTATTTCACTCGGCGTTGTATCCTTAAGTCTCATCCACGCTGTATCATGTGGATGAGGTTTCCTCCCTTTTTAAAAAAAATTTTTATTTATTTGACAGAGATCACAAGTAGGCAGAGAGGCAGGCAGAGAGAGAGAGAGGGTGAAGCAGACTCCCTCTTGAGCAGAAAGCCCGATGCGGGGCTCGATCCCAGGACCCTGAGACCATGACCTGAGCTGAAGGCAGAGGCTTTAACCCACTGAGCAACCCAGGCGCCCCTCCTCCCTTTTTAAGGCTGAATAATATTCTACTGTGTGTCTAGACCACATTCTGTTTATCCATTTGTCGGATGGTGTACATTTGGGTTGCTTTCACCTGGTCTATATAATATTTTTGTCATAAAGATATTATGTTCTGAATCAGTTAGCTTGTTTAAGATCAAAGGAATACACACACATCACCTTCAATGATAAGATGGGTAGGAAACTGGGGTTCCCAGAGAGAAAGTTCGCTCTAAAAATTGCCTCTTGGGGGGCACCTGGGTGGTGCAGTCGGTTAAGCGGCTGCCTTCAGCTCCGGTTATGATCCCACCAGCCCCGCACCGAGCCCCACATCCCTGCTCAGCGGAGAGCCTGTTTCTCCCCCTCTCTCTGCCTGCTGCTCTGCCTACTTGTCCTCTCTATCTCTCTGTCAAATAAATAAATACAATCTTCAAGAAAGCAAAAATTGCCTCATCCGGCTGTTCGTACTTCAGGAGTTTGTGTAAAACAAACTATAGGAACCAGGACATTTACTCACAGCAGTGATCTTAGCTAAGATGACTTCCCTTCGTTTTGGTATATCTAGCATCTATACGTCTTCCCCAAACAGACATTTCATTTGAGTCAGTGTATCACCATTTACTGAGGAGCCTTATCTTGGAGCAAAATGCTAGCCAGACATCCTTAGAGACAGCTAGCCCACCTCATGCCTTAATGTTATTGCCTTCAGCTTGTGCTCTAGTCCTCAAGCCAGTTTGCTGTGAGGATGGGGCAACAGGCTTAGTTTCACCTCAGTGCACACCCCAAGGCAGGCTAGCTCAGATAGGAAGCAAGCATTCAGTCTCTTACTTTAGGACAGAGCTTCTAGTGTGTAAGTCTATGCCTAATAGAATATATACTGGTATATATAGATATATAGATATATAAACCTGAGTTACGTGTCTCCTCCATTCTTTCCCTTAGCACATTCATTCATTTATTCATTTATTCACCTATTTATTTATATTGTCACTCAAAAATATGTCAAGTCCTCTGGTGTCCAGTGCCTTCACTGGCCCCTCCCACCCACCGTTTCGAAGGCCCTCAGGGTAGCCTGTGCCGGCAGTATTCATGCTCCAGACCTACTCAAGCTGCTTTCTTTTCTTTTCCTTCTTCCTTTTTCTAAAAAATATTTTACTTATTTATTTGACAGAGAGAGTGAGAGTACAAGCAGGGGGAGGGGCAGAGGAAGAGGGTTCAGAGCAGGCTCCTCACTGAACAGAAAGCCCTCTGATGGGAGCTTCATCCCAGGACAGTGGGATCATGACCAGAGCAAGGCAGATAGATGCTCAACCAACTGAGCCTCCCAGGCGCCCTCATGCTGCTTCTTCACATCAAAAATTAGAGGGTCACAGGTGCCTGGGTGGCTCAGTGGGTTAAGCCTCTGCCTTCGGCTCAGGTCATAATCTCGGAGTCCTGGGATTGAGCCCTTCATTGGACTCTCTGCTCAGCAGGGGGGCTTGCTTCCCCCTCTCTCTGCCTGCCTCTCTGCCTACTTGTGATCTCTCTGTCAAATAAATAAATAAAATCTTTTAAAAAAATTTAGAGGGTCAGTATTTCAATCCTTCAGAGATCTGCTGTTTTTAATGAGTTAACTAACACATTAATTAATGTGAAAAAGTAGTGTTAACTGGTGTTAATATGGTAAGTCTTTTGAGTAAATCATTTGCTCATAAAATAAGGCCCTTCAGAACACAATGCTTTCACCGAAAGGAGCAGGACCACATAAATTACTATGCAATTTGTGGGGCCCAGTGCAAAATGAAAATACAGGGCTTCTTGTTCAAAAATTATTAAGAATTTAAGAATTTCAACACAACATCAGCAGAACATTAAACCTAGCCCAGGGCCCTTCTAAGCGTGAGGACATCTGTATCCGCCCGGTTTGCACACCCATGAAGCCAGCTCTACGAAGCCATGATGTCAATTTGGAATTTGAAGCAACATAGCAGGCCACTAGGGAAGATGATTTAGATGGACAGTCCTTCCAGTAATACCATGAAGGCAAGTTTGTTGAAACAACTTATAAAACTATACTTACTGGGGTAGAGAAAAGAGTAAATCTCTTTGGAGGTCACTAGGATTTAGGAAGAAAGAGCAGTCAAACAATAGTAGAATAAGAGGTTAAATAATGTGTCTGAGGTCACATATTCAGTAGGGTTTGAGTCAAGACTGAAAAATTCCTGTTCACCCCTCTGCCTGTCTCTGGCTCTATAGCATCCACAAGGCTTGGAAACACAAATAAAATAGCGTATTTAGTTAGTTCAGATTGGCATTTGGACCCATTGCTTTAAATAAAACTAAAGGTTGAAAACAACATATTTGGCATATTTTTTTCATGAAAATGTAACTCACATACTGTTTAAAAATAAATTTATCTTGGAACGCCTGGGTGGCTCAGTTGATTGATCGTCTGCCTTTGGCTTGGGTCATGATCCCAGGACAGGTCATGATCCTAGGGCCCTGGGATCAAGTCGCTCATGGATCTCCTTGCTCAACAAGGAGTCTGCTTCTCCCTCTCTCCCTGCCACTCTGCCTACTTGTGTGCACTCTGTCTCTCTCTCTCTGATAAATAAATAAAGATCTTTAAAATAAATTAATTTATCTTAGTGGGCACAGTTGAACAATATTGTGAATATACGTCATGCCAATAAACTGTACACATAAAAATGGTTAAAAGGTAAATTTTGTTATGTATGTTTTAGCACAATAAACTTCTTTAAAGTTTTGGTACCTGTATTAGTCCGTTTGTGCCACCATAACAAAATACTACAAATGGAGTGGCTTAAACAACAGAACATTCTGGAAGTTTGAAGTCCATAGTCAAAGTGCCAGAAAATTTGGTTTCTGATGAGAGTTCTCTTCCCGGCTTGTAAATAGCCACCTTTTTCTCCCTGTGTCCTCACATGGCCTTTCCTTTGTGAGAGAGAGGGAGAGAGCACAAAAGAGTTGTGGTGCCTCTTCCTCTTATGAGGAACCAGCCTTACGGGACACATTAGGGCCCAACCCTTGTGATCTTATTTAACCTTAGTTACTTCCCTAGCAGTCCTATCTCCAAGTATATTCACACTAGGGTTAAGGCATCAAAACATAAATTTGGGGGGACATAATTCAGTCTATTGCAATACCTTTTGTCAACATGCCTTTCAGATAGGTTGCACAAATGTATAGTGCTGCTCTCTGTGTTTGCCAAGACCCTCCCTGGGTTCCACATTTACAAACGCAGACTGTTTTGAAAATGGATTTTTGGACCTTCACAGTGGGACAAATGTTCATTATTGCACAAACAGCAGGTTCGACTAAGGGACTTAGGTCGGGATATACATTTTATTATTAAATGCTTCAGATTCGGGGTTCTTTGGTGGCTCAGTCGTTAAGCGTCTGCCTTTGGCTCAGGTCATGATTCCAGGGTGCTGGGATTGAGCCCTTCATCAGGCTCCCTGCTCAGTGGGAAACCTGCTTCTCCCTCTCCCACTCCCCTCGATTGTGTTCCTTCTCTTGCTGTGTCTCTTTCTGTCAAATAAATAAAATATTTTTAAAAAAATGCTTCAGACTCTCAGATCCATTTTCTTGCTGTGAGCTCCACACCACGTACAAACCTTGATGGGTCCTTGGGTCTAGGAGGCACCATAGCCCATAACGCAGACGAAGCTTACAAGCGCACTTACATACTTTGCTAAAACCCTGAGGGAAGCAGTGCCTAGGTGCAAGGCTTAAAGAAGACGGGAATGAATTGATGAGAAGGAACTAAAAAGTATTCTGCTAGCTGAATTAGGTGAAATATTGAAAGAATGTGAAGGGAGGGGTCATCCTAAGCAACGGGATTGAGAAGAATTCTTTGATATTGAGTTCCACAGCCTGAGGGGACGCATTTGATCACAGCTGCTTTTCTAATCCCCAGTGGCAGCTGAGCCTTCAAGAGTCCTTTTTTCATTCAAACTGATCAGGGAAAGATGACCCTTTCCCTGTGTGGATTTCCTTGTCAGACAGGAGTAGGCTATCTAGTCCTACCTTCCAGACGAGGATGTAAGAGACCTTTCCATGTATTCTGAAGTCCAATTACAGACCGTGGGATCCCACATGCTTTCAAGAGAGGAGAAAAGGCAGCTGCACTCTAGTTCTTTCTTCATTTCTCCTCATTCCCTAGGTACAATGATCTCAGACTTCTTTCCGAATGGGCAGAAGCCCCCTGGAAACGGAAGATCAAAAGTACTTGGCATTTATTTTATTGTTTACATTTAAGAACAGCTTTACTGCTATTTTTTTTTTAAGATTTTATTTATTTATTTGAGAGAGGGAGCATGAGTGGGGGGAGGGGCAGAGGAAGAAGCTGACTCCACCCTGAGCAAGGAGCCCGTGGGATCAAGACTTAAATTGAAAGGCAGACCCTTAACCCACTGAGCCACCTAGACACTCTGCTTTTATTTATTTATTTTTTTAAATAATACATGCCCATTTTAACACATTCAAACACAGGAAAGTGTAAAGTACAAGGTAAAAAGTCATCTAGATTTTTTTTAAAGATTTCCTTTAAAAATATTTTATTTATTTATTTGACACAGAGAGAGAGAGAGAGAGGGCATAAGCAGAGGGAGAAGCTGGCAGAGGGAGAAGCAGGCTTCCTACTGAGCAGGGAGCCTGATGTAAGACTCCATCCTAGGACTCTGGGATCATAACCTGAGCTGAAAAGTATATGCTTAACCGATTCAGCCACCCAGGCATCCCTGACTTTTTTTTTTTTTTAAGTGATCTCTATACCCAACATGGGGCTCAAACCCACAACCCTGAGACCAATAGTCACAGGCTCTACTGACTGAGCCATCCAGGCGCCCCTCACCCAGAGACTTATTATGGACACAACCAATGTCATAATTACAGACGTATAAATAATTTTATGTAAATAAGCTCATACATGTGTTCTGTGACCTGTTTTATTCAACCATAAGCATGAAATCTTTTTGAGTCAGTAAATGTGAAATAACATCATTATTCATGATTGCATAGTTTGCATTATTCATGATTGTATAGATTGCATAGATGCATTATTTTGCATATATATATAGGATAGTTCACTTAGCCAGTTTTCAACTAGGTTGTTCCCCATATGTGAAACTGCTAGAACAAAAACAAAGCCTGACTCTTCGTTTCTAAAAAAGAAAAAGAAACACTGGTGAAATCAATGTCCTTGTACATATCTTTCACTACCTTTAAAGATATTTAAATGAGCATATCTGATGTCTTTGAGGTAGACAACATATTATGAATTATGAAGGCATGGTTAGGAGAAATTTAAAATATGCACAGCCTATTCTCTGTTTACATCCATAGAAGGTAGTTAGTTATCTCTACCTTCCTGTAGAGTACAAGGAGCTCAACTGCTTTCATTCTGATCACCCCCTCATCCTCTTTCTTGTCTCATGTGATATTGTCTTCAGGATTTAGGCTCTGTTTTGTTATTTTTGTTATAGCTTTACTTGAAATTCTTTTTAAGATTTTATTTCTTTATTTGTGTGTGTGAGAGAGAGAGAGGGCATGCACAAGCAGGGGGAACAGCAGAGGGAGAGGGAGAAGGAGACTCCCCACTGAGCAGAGAGTCCTACATGGGGCTCAATCCCAGGACCCTGGATCATTACCTGAGCCAAAGACAGTCACTTAACCGACTGAGCCACCCAGTCACCCCTTATTTTTTTAACTTGAAAATTTTCAAGCACACAAAAAAGTGAGGAAAAAATAGTTCAAAAAACACAAGCACCTCGCCTATCTTTATCGATTGTTAACATCTCTCTCCCCCTTCCATTTCTCCCTCTCACTCTTTCTCTTAGAGATATTTCTTATTCTTAGGCAAGCTCAGCCATGCATTTAAAAGAACATTTATTATATCTTATCCCACATTTCTAGACATTCTATGGTAAGAAGTTTTTCAAGTTATCTGGTCAACTGTACTTCCAGAAATGGAAGTCCTAAATTTATCAATTTGTATTCTGTTTTTCAGAGAGCATCACACAACTCTTTCATGGTTCCACAAGAATAATTGGCTGTAAATTTATTATTTATAGTCATCTGTAAAATAATTAAAAATAATACATTATTTCTTCAAAAGTAATAATTGCATTCAACTTCTACCTGTGACTTGTGTGGTAACATCCTACTTCAGTCTCTTACATGTCTACTCATACTCTGTCTATATATTTAATTTTATTTTCATAAAAACTTTGCCCTTATTTTGCTCAATTAAAAAAAAAAAGACATTTGGAACATGCTGGATATGGAAGAAAATCAGCAAACACCAAACTGCATCATGCTGTATTTCTGATGTGGAAAAGATGGCAGGCAGCACCCCGGGCAGAGGGACTTGCATATACAACAGGCTTGTGAAAGAAAGAGGCAGGGCACATTTCCTAGGAATAGAAAGAAGGACGTGTACTAGAGCACAGTAAACGAAAGGAATGCAATTAGACTGAAGAGGTAGTTGGGGTGACCCTCAGGATGTTGAAGATAGTGTTGTTGAAGTTGCTAAGCTACTAGTTTAATCAAACTTGGGTTTGAAAAGATGACTCTGACTGCATTGGGAAGAACAGCCTAGAAGGCACAAGAATAGGTATGGAAAGACCAGTAGAGACTATTTTAAGAGCCTTAGTGAGAACTAATGGCTAGGATTGGGGTGCTGAAAAAAGCTAAAGAGACAGTAGTCAGGTCATGATCTTGCTAAAGTGATGAGCAAACCATTTTCAAGGGTTCACTTGGTCCTCTACCAGGATGGAAAATCAGCTGACAATGAGAAAGCCTCCTGCTGTGGAAGCCGTGGGGGCTCCATGCTTGGATCTCCTTTCAAGGAAGAACTTGCCCTTCAGCTGCAAGGAATTATTCACCTCAGCCTCTCTCTTCCTGGGAAGCCCCAGCCAGTTACCGTACATGGCAGGGTTACCAGGACTGATCATTTCTGCCCAAACCTGGGCTCCTCTCATGGACCAGGGGCTCTGTGTGGATTGGCTGAGACCTTATCAGATCTGCTTAGCCCTGAGGCCCTCCCTATGCTAACCTGCATCCTCCCCCTTTATCTTCCACAGGCTTTATTCACAGATAGATCTCAGTCTCATTATCTGCTTTCCACAGGACTCTACTAATCCATCTGCTAAATAATGAGGTTACAGATAGCTGATGAAGGACATCTGACCATCTATGACATTATCACCATAAAGGCCAGAGCTAGGCCACAGTTGACTATCTGCTAAATTTTCTCAGAATATTGGGCAACCAGATTCTCTCATGCGTCCAACGAGTCCTGCATGTAGTTTTGAATTAGATACTCAGAGATGCAGAATTCAGAAGAGACAGTCAGGCCTTATCTTCTCTTCAGGCAGAAGGACAGGCTATGGGAAAAAAACAAACAAACAAACAAACAAACAATCACACAGTTCGCTGTGAACTGTGTGATTGGTTTCCCACCCATAATATTATTTAACACTATATAACCCAGACTTGTGAAAATGTACTTTTGAGCCTCGTTGTGAAAACCAAAGGTGAGAATTCACACCTATACTTGGGATGAATTTTTCTCTGAAAGAAAATTATGTTCCTACTGTCACTAAGCCTGGGGAAAAATTGGTTCAGGGACAGAAAGCCGATGAGGATTTAGAGAGGTGGGCTAAGGCTCAAAGGAGAGAAGTTCTTCCTCTTCTCTTCGGGACTTCGCAGGGTCTGGGAATTGTTGGGTCTGGATTCCGAGGCAGAGCTACAGAGATTAGAGTGGTGTAAGCAGGTTTGGTGGGGACAAAGCAAGCTGTCCCAGATTAATTACAATAGCGTGGGAACCAAACAGGGGTTAATGTAGCCAGAGGCTCTAGACAGATCTGGGATTGAGCTGTAGTTATAAGTTATTTTCAGGGTTGCACTCCCTCCTTGAGTCTCCAGTAAAACCATGGCTTAAATTGTGCTGTGCAGAGTTAGTTAAAAGTTTGTGCCTACATTTGGGCAAAGGCTATGAAAGGAGCACCATTCCCAGACCGTATGCCCATGTGAACCTCATGCACAAGGCAGCTCAGAATTTAGAGGGCCCAATGAATGATATCCCCGTCTCTCACCCACACGTGGACCCAGCTGAGAGAGAGATGGAAGAGTAATACAGAAGGAGAGGAAAAACATATCCCCTTTACTGCCACTAAAAGCCGCTGAAGGATGTGGACTAGGTGTGTCAGCCAAGGGGTGACCTACCACGCCCCGCCCCAACCCTTCCCCCGCCCCCCGAATTGAATTTACCTACCTCATCATCTGCGGGGCTAGACAGATACACGGAAGAGCAGAGAGGATTGTGTGTTCTCTGCAGGCAGAGAAAACTCAGAAAAAGAAGGAAGAACTCCTCCCCTACTCTCCATTCAAACACCTCAGTCCTCCTGTAGGGGTCCGGAAGTAAACGAGGGCGGAGAAAGGTTAGGAGTGTTAGGGAACCAGAGCAAGAGCAACCAGTCCCCAAGTAGTATGCAACAATGAGTGTGAAGGCTAATAATTTCTGCTCAGGGTGTATAAAAACATTTGTTTCCCAAGCAGAGCCAGCCTTGTCTGTCTTCTACATCCCGTACTCCGGTTGCTCCCTCTAGTCCTTGTTTTCCGTCTCTTTCCCGTTCCACCTCCTCAGTGCGCGTTGCTTTCTGTCTACCCTTAAATCTCCAGTGTTTCACCCAGGAGTAGGTCTGCTTCCCTTAGGCAAAATTCAGGCTGTTAACTTTATTTATGTATTTCTGTATTTATTTTTAAAAAACAATTTTTAAAATTTTATTTATTTGCTTGTCTGAGAGAGCACACAAAGCAGAGGGAGTGGCAGGCAGAGGGAGAAGCAGGCTCCACTCTGAGCAAGGAGCCTGATGTGGGACTCGATCCTAGCACCACAGGATTAGGAATTAAAGGTAGCCACTTAACCAACTGAGCCACCCAGGCATCCCCAGATCATTAACCTCACAAACTAATGCTTCATTATCAAACCTTTTGAGTGTTTCTAGCTATAGAAAGCTCCTATCTATTCTTTCCTATTAGAAAGAAATGACCAACTTGTACTAAAGTAGTAGCTTCCAACACTGGTCTATAACAGTCAAATCTTTTTTTTTTTCTTTTTTTAAGATTTTATTTATTTACTTGACAGAGAGAGAGCACACACATAGCAGGGGGAGTGGCAGACGGAAACAGAGGGAGAAACAGGCTCTCTGCTGAGCAGGGAGCCCATGCAGGGCTAAATCCAAGGACCCTGGGATCATGACCCGAGCTAAAGGCAGACACTCAACTGACTAAGCCAACCAGGCACCCCAAATCTTTTCTTTTTCTTTCTTTTTTTAAAGATTTTTATTTTATTTTACTTTTAAAGATTTTATTTATTTATTTGAGAGGGAGAGCACACAACGGCGGGAAGGTGGGGGGTGAGGCAGAGGGAGAAGCAGATTTCCTGCTGAGCAGGGAGCCTAAACTAGGGCTTGATCCCAGGACCCTGAGATCATGACCTGAGCCGAAAGCAGATGCTAAACCAACTGAGCCACCCAGGCACCCTTTACCTGTCAAATACTGAGATTTATCAAGATCATAGTGAGGCAAGGACAATGTAGTACATTTTTCATAAGGCTGAGTTAGTTCAAAAGATTCTGCTCTATTCTGAAATTTTATGTTGAGGGACCACATAAATAAATTCTTATATTTATTAAATGTTGGTCATTGTTAACCTATGGTATTTTAGAAAAATGGCCTTAGTTGAGAAAATTAAAAGTTAACAACCCTAAGTTGGTGTCAAAAATTTTTTTAATTGTACTGAACTGGGAAATGGCTAAAGTCCTATGGTTTGCCAATTCTCAGGGACTTTTTTTTTTTTAAGATTTTATTTATTTATTTGACAGAGAGAAATCACAAGTTGGGAGAGAGGCAGGCAGAGAGAGAGGGGGAAGCAGGCTCCCCACTGAGCAGAAAGCCCGATGCGGGGCCTGATCATGACCTGAGCCGAAGGCAGAGGCTTAACCCACTGAGCCACCCAGGCTCACCCCTCAGGGACTTTATAATCTAAAACTTGTACTGAATAAGCACCTTGACCTGACAGAATCATAGAAGTAGCAGGCCTTTCCTAATTTAAATGGCAGATGGGGTTGTATGCCAGGCAGAAAATGGAGGAAGCCAGTAGAACTGAGTAGATCTGAGACCAAGGGAAGGTATCTCAGAGAGGAAGAAATAGTACTTAGCAGTACCTAAATCAAAAAACCAAAGATCATGGAAAATAGGCTTGATCGGTTTGGCCATCCATTTCTATTGGGGGTTGAAGGCGTGAAGGTAGTTGCTGTTCCTCCTTCCCACTTCTTAACAAATTAAGAGTAAACAAGAGGAATTCAAAACATCAGCTTTATTAAAAATAAAGTAGAGAATATAGCTTGACCCCTACTCAGAAATAGAGTTCCTTCTTCCTTCTTTCACCGAATCTGCAGAATGGGCCTGCCTGTGGTACTGTCTTTAGACCCAGGTGAAGGAGAGCCTCTTCTTTGGGCCCCATGCTTTGGAGGACCACACATATCACAAAAACACAAAAATTTGTTAAAGACTTCCTTAAGTGCCTCTGCCACGTGGACCACAGCGTTCAGTGTTCTGAAACCCGTATCCTAAGGATCCACCTTGTAACACACCATTCAGGCCCCAGGGAAATGCTTCTTCCCATCTCTTGACCCATGTCTTCTAAACAAAAGCCAACTGCTTCTGAGTGCCAGCAGCTCGGTGTAAGGCCACTGGTGACATTGGAGATAAATGCTCTGTGCTATGGGGAGGGTTTGAGTGACAAAAGTCCTTGTGTAATAGAGAGGACTTGTCAAATTAATTAACTTGTCAACTCCTTTTTCTCAACAGCGTGAATGCAGTGAAAAAAGTACTGGTTTTCGGTAGGACCAAAAGTTTGTTTTTCCTGCTTTTACTCCTCTTCTAATTTGTGCCTCTGAAGCTATTCACGAACTGGTGTTTTATTTGTAGTAGCTCTACATGGCAGCTGAAGAACATTTTGCAATAAAAAGCAATGTATTTTATTTTTACATTTTTGAAGTTTTAGTTTTATTTTTATTAGTTATTTTATTTTATTTTTACAAATTTGAGAGACAGCATGAGCAGGGAGGAGGAGCAGAGGGAGAGGGAGAAGCAGGCTCCGCAATGAGCAGGGAGCCCAACACAGGACTCGATCCCAGGACCCTGGGATCCTGACCTGAGCTGAAGGGAGATGCTTAACCAACTGAGCTACCCAGGCATCCTCTATTTTTACATTTGTATGTGTATGGGTAGTATTTATTCCCTAATGTCACATAATGAAATCATCCTACAACATAGTGTCTTAAAACATCAATAATGATTTATTATGGGGCACCTGGCTGGCTCAGTCAGTAGAGCATGTGACTCTTAATCTCAGGGTCATAGGTACAAGCCCATCATTGGGAGTGGAGCCCCTAAAATTAAAAAAAAAGTAATGATTTATCTTCTCTTACCATTTCTGATTATCAGAAATTTGGGAGGAGTTTGGCTGGGCAGCTCTGGTTCTTGATGTCTTATGAGGTTGTCGTCAAATCTTGTCCGGGGCTACAGTTATCTGAAGTTGACTGGGTCTGGAGGATCGACTTCCAAAATAGTGTACCCACATATGTGCCAGGCTGATACTGGCTGTTGGCAGGAGGCCTTCGTCTTGACATGGGCTGCTTGAACATCACCACTTCATGTCTGCCAGCTTCCTCCAGAGCAAGGAGTCCACGGGATCAAGGCAGAATCTTCAGTGAGTTCTATGACCTGGATTTGGAAGTCATCAGCATGTTTTCAGCCATATTCTTTGGGTCACGCAGACCAGCCCTGATTCAGTGTGGAAGTAGACAACAAAATGGTATGAATACCAGGAGATGAGGGTAACTGGAGGCCGTCTTAGAGCCTGACTACTGCATAGGTTTAGATACATGTGTTAAGCATGACATGAATTTTTAAAAAGGACAAATACATATTTAACATTAAAAATGTGACTACAGAAGCCCCCTGTTATTCACAATTTCATTTTCCCCGATTTGTTACCTACCTTGAACCATGGTCTGGAAACACATGATCTTCCTTCTGACACATCGTCAGAAGGCCAACGGTAGCCTATGCTCTGTCACAATGCCTGTGTCATTCACCTCACTTCATCTCACCACGTAGACATTCCATTATCTCACAAGAAGAAGGGTGAGTATAGTACAATAAAACATTTTAGAAGAGAGAGACTACATTCACATAACTTTAATTATAGTATATTGTTATAATTGTTCTATTATTAGTTATTGTTGTTTATCTCTTACTGTGCCTAATTTATAAATTAAACTTTATCATAAGTATGGATATATAGGAAAAAGCATAATATATATAGGGTTTGGTACTATCCATGGTTTCAGGTGTCCTCTTGGAGGTCTTGGAATGTGTCCCCCATGGGAGGAAGGGGACTACTGTAGTTTTATTTTCCTAGAAATATTTAATGCCACTTAATTAAATTTTTAAAAGTAAAATTAAAACTTTAGCTTTTAAAAATCATTTAAGTCTTAAGATGTAATAGTCATTCATTATAATTAGCATTTTGTTTTTTCTGCCTTAATAGATAATTTAAGATATTTTACAAGAAAACAAAACTTTTGGGGAAGATATGTGAAAATAATTAAACTTTAATTTACATATTTTTATTAAAACACTCAAATTTTGTATATTTTGAATGCAGTTAGTTTGTTTTTTTAATCTTTTAGATCATAGGTACTGTTTTCACAAGTTTTGTGAAAATCTTGATTAAAATGGCATAATTAGTGATTTGCTAAAACTAAGACCAGGGAAATAAATATAAAAAATTTATGAATTATGATTGCTTTTATTTTATACTCACAATAGAACACCCAGATGTGCACTAATAATTAAATTCACTCATCTTTCAAATTTTGCCTATTTTTAGTCATATTTTAGTCATATTTCAATTTTGTCACTCTGAAGGGATATTTTTCAAAGCAGAAGGATAAAATAGATTTTATTAAACTTTTTTTTCTGCTTGACTTATAATCTATGCATATGTAGACATATGGTATGTGGGCCTCCATTTGAATTCTTGCCCTGCTTTCATGACTTAGCCTAGGAAACCTACAGCCCTCCTGCGCTAAAGTATAGAGGAATGGAACCTGTCCAAATCAGTTTATCATGTGGAGTGTTTTTGGACTGACAGGCCTAAGAGAGAGAACACACCTATTCCTTGCTTTTGTGGCAAAATAAACAGTATCTGCTCCATGGAACTTGGCCAATCATATACGTCTGCATTGAGGGGACATAAGCATCACCACTCCCCACAATACCCAAGGAGTTCAAATCTGCCAGTCCAGGAATGTCAGCAGGAGTCTCCTGGTGGGGAGCTCTTACTCAGTGAGGTGAGTGGCAATGTTGGTGGTGGTCCATCTAGACTCTAGCAGGAACCCAGGTAAGCTATAGAGGATGGAGGCCCAGTCCAGCCTTTTGAGAAGAAAAATGACAGGGCACCTGCATCACTCAGTCGGTTAAGTGTCTGACTACCTGATTTCGTCTCAGGTCATGATCTCAGGTCATGATCTCTCAAGATAGAGCCCCACATCAGACTTGTGCTGGGTGTGGACACTGTTTAAGATCCTCTCTCTCCCTGTCCCTCTGCCCTTCCCCCATCACTCAAGCTCTCTCTCTTTCTCTAAAGAAAGAGAGCTTCCTCTAAAGAGGAAGAAGAAAAGAAAACATGGCAAAACCTAAGCGTGTTTTGAGTATCCCAATCCAATATATTCAGAATAAGGAAAGATTGCACTTCTGGCAGAGGATCTTGGTGTCTAAAGCATATATTGTAGCAAACGTTTAGGCACACACTTCCTAGGGAAGCATGGTGGGTGATTAGGAAAGGGGCAGCTTAAATGACAGACACTAGGGCACCAGAATTCAACCTGGATGTGTGGGAGTGACAGAAGTGTAGGGCTGACAACAGAATTAAGCCCAGATACCACCTGTGGGTAAAAATGAGCTCTATTTTATTTTATTTTTAACATTTATTGATCATCTTTTTTTTTTTTTAAATACTCTCTACTCCCAACATGGGGCTTGAACTCAGGACCCCAAGATCAAGCATTGCATGCTCTGCACACTGAGCCGACCAAGCACTCCCAAAATGAACTTGAGGTATATTTTCTGCCTGGGTCAAGACTATCTCCGAAATTGGGAAGCCCATGCTTAAAGTGTTGGACCTGGAAAGCAAGGATTATGGAGAATCAGTAGTTGACGGCAGGGGAGGTATTTCTGAGTAGAAAGTCTTTCAGCACCCATCACGTACAACATTCAGATTACCCATTCCAACAAACATGAAATAAATCAATTTTGGTTGCTGAGTGATGACAGTATGCCGGAGAGGTACAAGCAGGGCAAGGGATGGGAAAACTGCAGAACTGTCTCCCTTAGGATCAGTGCTCAATGGTGTCTTGAACTACAGAGGCAGTGGTGGAGATGGAAGGAAGGGGGATGATCTGGTAGAGTAAAGGAGGGAAAGTGCTGCAAGAGAGGAGAAAATTACCAAAGCAGAATCCTTGGGAAGAAAGGTGGGGATAAGAGCAGAGCACAGGGAGGGCTGACTTGGGCATTTATTTTAGTAGGAGAGAAGGCAGAAAACATGAGACAGAGGATACACAAGATTTATTCAATTCCTACTATATCCCAGGACGGTTCAAGGGTATGACCTTAACTCCTTTAGTCCTCCCAACTCTATGAGACAGGTATTGTTATCATCCTCATCTTACAGAAAAAGAAATTCAGTCACTGGGTGGGTAAGTTGGCCCCAGTGCCCATAAATAGCAAGTAACAGAGTTGAGATTTGAACTTGAGTTGTTGGCTTCACACTTGGAGCTCTTAACACCAATAGTAAATCCCTGCACTTGGGGAAGCTGACAGGTTTGATGGTGGGAAAAATTGCAGGAAATGAACAATTATACCTCCTAATAAATTTGCTTTATAAAAGGCCTCCAATAAACAAAAAATAATATTTCTAATCCCCTAACATAGTGCCTCCCGCTTAGGAGTATTTGAAGAATCCAGGATGTGTTCGACTAACCAACACAATATCCTTTTTTCAACTTGGCCACTAGGGGGAAGAGTGGAGTATGGAAAAAAAAAATTAGTTATCTTCACAGATTCGAAATGGCTGATAATTGGTGTTAGTTCTTTTCCTAACATTAGCAGTATATAAAACTTCTTTTGTGTTTTTTACTTATAAGAGATCATTTTCAAGTAAGACTCATCTTAGCATCCATAAATGTTTTTTTCCACTTTGTAATACATATGCCATATATATATTTATGCAAAGTGAAAGAAAATAGGCACAAGGAACAATATAGTGTATGATTCCATTTATATGAAATGTCCAGAGAAGGCAAAGGTCTAAAGACAGACGTGGATTCATAGTTGCCCGGATATGGGCTCAGAAGATGGGGGCTGAGAGTGAGGGATCTTACTGAGTGACAAAAATGTTCTTAACTGATATGGTGATGGTCACATATGTAAAATAGTAAAATAACTGTACAAAAAAATCATTGAATTGAAAGAGTGAATTACATGATATGTAAAATATGCCTTTAAAAACTGTTGAAAAAAAGAAATGTAACATTTTATGAATCAAACAACAACAAAAAACCCCACGGATTCAAAATGATTAAAAATACAGGTTTATGTATGCATAGAAATATCTAGAGTCACTCTTAGCAGTGATTAACTCTCGGAAATGCTAGTACAGGGGCACCTGGGTGGCTCAGTCGGTTAAATGTCTGCCTTCGGCTCAGGTCATGATCCCAGAGTCCTGGGCTCGAGTCCCGCATTCTGGCTCCCTGCTCAGCAGAGAGTCTGCTTCTCCCTCTTTCTGTGCCTGCTGCTCCCCCTGCTTGTGGTCACTCTCTCTGTCAAATAAATAAAATCTTAAAAAAAAAAAAAAAAAAGAAAGAAAGAAAGAAAGAAAGAAATGCTATTGTAGGGGTGCCTGGGTGGCTCAGTTGGTTGAGTGTCTGACTCTTGATTTTGGTTCAGGTCATGGCCTCAGGGTTATGATATCAAGCCCTGCATCAGGCTCCACACCCAGCAGGGAGTCTGCTGGCGATTCTCTCTCTCTCTCTCTCTCCCTCTGCCCCTCTCCCCACCACTCTTTCTCTCTCTGTCTCTTTCTCAAATAAATAAATAAATCTTAAAAAAAAGAAAAAAGAAAGGTATTGTAGGGGAAAACTGGGACCTGTTTTATATACTCTGTCTTTCTGTATGATTTGGGGGGTAATAATTAAAAATTTAAAAACTAGTTTTTAAGAGATGGGAAATTAAGATGCAGGAAATGCAATGGAATTATAATTATATACCTAATGATATATATATAGATATATATATGTAATAAACTTTAGATAGTCGAATGTGACTTATATTTTTTGTGTTTCTGCTTATTTTCTTTTAAAAGATTTTATTTATTTATTTGAGAGAGAGAGCCAGAGAGAGAACAAGCAGGGGCAGCAGCAGAGGGAGAGGAAGAAGCAGGCTCCCCATTGAGTAGGAAGCCTGATATAGGACTTGATCCCATGACCCTGAGATCATGACCTGAGGGAAAGGCAGACGCTCAACAGACTGAACCACCGAAAATAAACACCCCTCTGTTTATTTTCTAATTAAAAAATGATTACATATTACTTTTACAGTAAAAACTAGAAAGAGTTTAATTTAAAAAGCCAGAAAATACTGAGATAGCTTTTTTTAAAAATTAACTTCAGCATAGTATTTATTGTATTTCATATGTAACAGAGCACTTTTTAGCTCCACAAAGGCCTGGGGCTTAGTTAGATTAAAACAAACAAACAAAAAAACTGACTTTGAGTTTATACCCTATCTAGTGAAGTTGAAAGGTATTCTCTACTCATTCTTTTTTTTTTTTTAAGATTTTATTTATTTATTTGACAGAGAGAGAGATCACAAATAGGCAGAGAGGCAAGGAGAGAGAGACAGGGAAGCAGTCTCCCCGCTGAGTAGAGAGCCCGATGCAGGGCTTGATCCCAAGACCCTGAGTCTACTCATTCTTAACTGAATCTACAAATTGATATAAGGATGGTAGGAAAATACTAATGTGAGATTAGAAGTTGGGATGTAGATCCTTTCTTTGAAGGTTCACACCTATTAGTACATGTTTGATGGCTGTGGGGAGCCAGGTAGGAATCAGGTAGTTAAACTATCAGATGGTTAAAATGGAAGAGGAAAAAAAATTTTGTTTTAAGATTTTATTTACTCGAGAGAAAGAGTGTTGTAAGAGAGCAAGCAAGAGAGAGAGCACAATCAGGGGTGAGGGGCAGAGTGCAAGGGAGAAGCAAACTCCCCACTGAGCAGGGAGCCTGAAGCTGGGCTCGATCCTAGGACACTGAGATCATGACCTGAGCCAAAAGCAGGTCAAGCTAACCTGCCTGAGCCACCCAGGCATCCCGGAGAAGAAAAAAATTCCTTAAGAGGACATTTGCTAGAGAGGAGGGACAATCTGGACTGATGACCCAGAACTTTGTGCAGTTTTTGTCCTGAATCACAGGAGGAAATGTTCAATTGGGGTCCGGGGGTAGTTGAGACAGGAATTACTCCCTACCTAGATACTGTTAGAAAGTCTTGAAGAAAATGTCAGCTTGTGATGAATTGGAAGAAATGTGCTGAGAAGGCCACTTTTTTTTTTTTAAGATTTTATTTATTTATTTGACAGAGAGTGAGAGATCACAGGTAGGCAGAACGACAGGCAGAAGGAGAGGGAGAAGCAGTCTCTCTGCGAGCAGGGAGCCCAATGGGGGGACTCCATCTGAGGACCCTGGGACCATGACCTGAGCCAAAGGCAAATGCTTAACTGACTGAGCCACTGAGGTGCCCTGAGAAGGCCACTTCTAAGAGTAACACCAGTACAAAGTGCCTGGAAGAAACACTGGTGGAGACCTGTACCAGAGACATGGAAACAGAGCAGGGCACCTGGGCTGACATGAATACTCCTTAGAATATAAGACTCTTGGGGCACCTGGGGGGCTCAGTGGGTTAAAGCCTCTGCCTTTGGCTCAGGTCATGATCCCAGGGTCCTGGAATTGAACCCCTACATTGGGCTCCCTGCTCCTCTGCTTGGCAGGGAGTCTGCTCCTCCCTCTCCCTCTGCCCCTCTCACTCCTCCATTTGTGCCCTCTCTCTCTCTCTCTCAAATAAATAAATACTAAAAAAAAAAAAAAGAATATAAGCCCCTTGAAGATTTTTGTCTGTGTTGGTGTGTGCTTAGAACAGCACCTGGCATGTAGTAGGCATGCCAGAACTACTTACGCATGATGGATGAATGGAAGCGTGAACATACGAGTGGGAGCCCAGACAGAACTTTGGTCTGTGGTGCTGCTGTGGTTTCAGCCCACGACAGATGTTCGGGCAGGAAGGCCAAGGCTCCGGAGGCCATGGGCAAGGGCAGGCAAGGTCTGGAAGTCAGTGATGCATGGGTCACGCACGACTGACACGCAAAAGGAAAACATCTCATCAGCTCAGATTTGTATTTATTTATTTATTTATTTCTCATGAGCTCATATTTAGAAAGTCAGGAGTGACGGTGCTCTGTCATCCCTCAGAGATTTAACTGACCCTCCTAGCTCATGAGTACTCTCCTTGGACCTGTGACTCCTACCCAAGAGAGCGACCTTGCAGTGTACAACAGAGATGGTTCTAGACACAACATATGCCAAGTTTCTGAAACAGAAATGATAACTTTGTGTGGTCCAGAAGCACAGTTGTAATCTTGCTTAGAGTTTTGGTGGGGGGCGGTTTGGGGAGAAGTGGAGAGAAGATGGAAAGAATGTCAGGAAATATGCTTTAAATTCATGATATTTTTTAAAAAAGAGGATCTCTGAAGTGAGTCCCATTTACAATTTATATATATATATATTACATTTTTTTAAATTTTATTTTTTATAAACATATAATATACCATTTACAATTTAATGGTTATACTGTAGATGTATGTGTTACTCTTCCTGGAAAACGAAGACCTAAATTCAAAAAGTCTAATAAAATGCCTTATCATATATCACTCTCTTTTGAACCAAGAAAATGCCCCAAAATGTCATAATTGTCACAACATGTTAGTGCCTTAGAAAAATGGGAAACTTCTGATTGGAAAGCAGAGCAACGTAAAGCAGAAGGCTTAGCTGAGACCCGTGGTCAGGAACATACCTGACTAATGGGAAGAAGCCTTGCCGTAGGGACTGCCGTTCTGATTATGTAACATCCACATTAAAAAAAAAAAAATTACTTCATGTGAAAGCATGCAAATGCCTCAGGCATGAATATGGCAGTAACTGTGCAAAGGGACCAGAAAAGCAACGGTCCTTTCCGAAAATGTCCCTCCTCTGTGATCATTATGGTTACATTCCAAGACGATAGAGCTCCAGAGAGCACTGAAATTCATCCAACAGACACACCCGCATCCAATGTAATGAACAGTAATGGTGCCAACAGGAGTCACCTACAGACCCTAACACCTGAGACTCTGAACAGTTACCTTGACCTCCTCTCATCTGGAAGGCCCACTGACCCCAGTCTCCACTTCTTCATCTGGTCAAGGGTACTCACCCTTCGAAACTAAGGTGAGCAATCATCTTTGCCTGGAAGCCCTCAGTGACCACTGTTTCCTTTCCCAACTTTCATAGGCTCCCAGAGCTACTTTAACACCATGTGTCATATTAGTTTTACAGCCCATTTTGTCTGTCTTTCTCTCTGACTAGAATGTAAGCTTTTCCATCTATCCAGGAGCCTGCTGTGATGTCAGTAGCCTAGTAGGTCTTTCAATAAATGTCCATTAATAAATGTTATTCATTGTCTTGAAACATGGTGAATGGATTTGGTCAAATAAAAGTTATTGCTTTGAGAGCTCCCCAGCAGCAAGCCCTGATACTGCAAAGCTTTTCATTGTTCATTAAAAGAGAAAAAAATTAAGAAGCACTGTTGAGTTTTCTTTCCATTTCTTCTCACCAAAGTTCTCACAGTAAGAATTTACTATGGCTTTCTCCTTATACTCAGAAAAAAATCGAAAACTGAGAATAATCACCTTTCTTTTCCATTTTCAGTGAGGGCTCTTGCTGTATGGCAAGCATGACTGGCAGGGATTGTTCTGGAGAACCTGGACCCTTTCCTTCTCTTCCAGGTTCAGGACAGCACATTCTCCATTCCCTCCTGACCACAAAAAAGATGAATCTAGCCTCAAAACTGTAACACTTATCGTTAATGAGAAAAGTTGTTCTTAAGTTTCCATTTGACAGAGAAATACAGATGTGAGGCAGCAAAACCACGGGTCTTTGAACACTTGGCTTATCACACAACCTGTAACAGTTCCCAGAAGGGAATCCTAGGAGAGCATTTGGCCCTACAGGCCAAGCAACCTCAAAATGGAGCTGGAAGATTTTACCATACAATCAAGTGATGGATTTTTAGTTTTCAGTCCAATCTTTTTAATCAATTGTAAAAGATGATGTGTACTTTCCTTGGAATATTTTAGACAGGGCCTTTTAAAAGTATTATTTGTTCTAAAGTCTGGTAAATCTTCCTTTATCCCTAACCCCCATTTTACATTTCTGAAAATAAAGCAGGAAATTACTTCAAGAAAATCCCTGGCAGAAAATCAAATATTTTCAAACCATTCAGAGGAAAGGAATTTTTTTAAATTAAAAATTACCAAGGGGAGAGGGCAGGAAGCAAGTAATGTCTAATTCTTAATGTCCTAAAGGAGGGGGCTCGGGGGGGGACTATTATTATCCATCATAATTAGGCACAATTTATCATTTGTGCCTGGGAACACACTGGGACCCCCTCTGACCTCCTACAGACCAGCAGTCCAAAGAAGGTGAAAAGGCAGTGTTTTTTGTTTTTTTTTTAAGATTTTATTTATTTATTTATTTGTCAGAGAGAGAGAGAGAGAGCGCGAGCACAGGCAGACAGAGGCAGAGGGAGAAGCAGGCTCCCCGGCAAGCAAGGAGCCCGATGTGGGACTCGATCCCAGGATGCTGGGATCATGACCTGAGCCGAAGGCAGCTGCTTAACCAACTGAGCCACCCAGGCGTCCCGAAAAGGCAGTGTTTTGTCTGCATCTTCTATCCATGGAGAATACTTTGGCTGTCACCTGCAGCTTGACTTCCAAGTCTTTAGTGACTGTGGAGGTGCTTGGCTGGTTTCATCTTCTCCAAATATGGGCGATACAGTAGAGAACTAGAAACACCTTGCAGAAATGCCATTCATTTGTGCAGTCTGGGTATCTCTTTTCTGTAGACAGAAAAGAATTCTATGACTTCAACTAAGTCCTAGAATTTTGAGAGGTAGTGTATCTCGTTCTCATTTAATTACATTCTCATTACTGTATTTCTTTTCTATGTTGAATATATTCATGCTCCTTTAAAATTAAAATTACAACTGAAGTCAGTGTAGTGAATGGTTAACTTTGAAGAAGGTTTAAAGTATTAGTAATGTTTGTATTTAATAAAATTACTCACAAATCTATAATTATTGCTTCTTCTTTCTTTCGGGTTTTACATTTCCTCACACGAATTTTCACAGAGTGTGGATGTGATTTTATTGCAAGTTACTCTATCTTTGGAAGTCCATATAAATATTATAAGCAAATAACAAATATAAAAAACGATATTTCCTTAATCATCCTTAACTAACTTTGAGTGCACATGTATCTTGGCACCTTTCTGTAAGCTGTGGAGGAAGGCTAATGACACATTTTGTATCCTTATGTAGGTTGTGACTCAAAGTCTCAGATAAAGAGTGACATCCTCTTATATTATTTATCTTTCATAAGTCAGGTATTACCTTTGTGATGCTTTCCCAAGCATCACATTGTGTTATACCAACAATCTTTTTCTAAGTGGCCCTTTCTTTGACATTTTCTTGAGACCTTATACTTGAGAGTGTGGGTTTTGTTCTTCAAGCAGAGCAGAGATAACTAGAATACATGGGGAACTAATTCATAAGCCTGGCCTGATTTCCCTCATCCTTTACCTGCTAATTACATCTACATACATATGAAGAAGGGAGGGGTGCCTGGATGGCTCATTGGGCTTAGCCTCTGCCTTCGGGTCAGGTAGTGATCTCAGGGTCCTAAGATCAAGCCCTGCATCGGGCTCTCTGCTCGGCAGGAAGCCTACTTCCCCCTCTCCCTCTGCTTGCCTCTCTGCCTACTTGTGATCTCTCTGTCATATATAGAAAGAGACAGATGCAGAGAGGAACATGTTTTCCAATTTTAATTACAACAATTATATATTAGTGTGTGACACTAAGCTCTAACAAATTGACAAAGAATAAATCAACAAATACATAGCGTAATATATGATGATATATGATAAATATAAAATGCAAGTTTATTTTATTTCGTATGGGGATAATATTGAATGGAAGAACAGAAGTAGATTAAAGGGAGAATATAAATTACTTTCAAATGTACAGATGTCCTCCAGAAAGGCCAAGAGACAGAGAAAGGAAAGGGAGACTGTGGAAATGATTTTTACAAAATAAGGGAAAAAAATTTCCCAGTGGAATCAGGGACTGTGAATCAGCACAGAAATAATAGATAATGAAGACCATTTGGGCAGAGGGAAAATGCTGGAGCCTGGAGTCAACACTTTGAACTTCATTTAGAAGAGTGCCATAGAATTTTTGAGGTCTGAAAGACAATAGATGTGACACATTTGAGGGAAGGGTTTTAAGATCAGTAAGAAAATAAACCTAGAGTCATTTACATTGATAAATAAAGACTGGGGCGCCTGGATGGCTCAGTGGGTTAAAGCCTCTGCCTTCCGCTCAGGTCATGATCCCAGGGTTCTGGGATCAAGCCCTGAATCGGGCTCTCTGCTCAGCAGGGAGCCTGCATCCTCCTCTCTCTCTGCCTACTTGTGATCTCTGTCTGTCAAATAAATAAATAAATAAATCTTAAAAAAAAAAAAAAAGAAGGGTCATACCATGTTTATGGAAGGAGAACTCTGAGAAGGTCAGAGGAAGAAACTATAATTACTAACCGTAGGCAAGGGGAAGAAAATGGTCAAAATTCCTCAGAAATTTGGTCTATGATGCATGTTACTTTTTGGTAGGACTCACAGACACTGTCGCATTACAGAGTCTTGGATCAGAGGCCACATCTGCCTGTAGGACAGGGTCTGCCTAGAGGTTTTCAGTCTCCAGACAGCCATCTAGCTTCAGCCCAGGCCCCTTATGACACCAAGGATTCTGTCTTCCTCCATTCTCACAGGTACACGGATCTCAACTTTTTAGAGTCAGAGGAAACTTAGAGGACATTCCAGTTCAGTCTTCTCATTTAACAAGTTAGCAAACCGAGGTCCAGGGAGGATGTAGGATTTGTTCAAGCCCACAGCTGAACGCTGAAGGAGGGTAAAGCCCAGGCTCCCAAGGTCATGGTAGTGCTGTATGCCACATGTATTTTTTTTTCTCTCTTTCCTTTTAAAGATTTATTTATTTATTTGAGAGAGAGAGCTCGTGCCCACGCAAAGCAGGGTGGGGGCAGGTAGGCAGAGGGAGAGAGAAAATCTCAAGAAAGAAAAGAATCTCAAGAGAGAAAATCTCAAGCAGGCTCCTCACTGAGCATGGAGCCCAGCACCGGGCTGGAACCCAGAACCCCTATAGCATGACAGAGCCAAAAGCAAGAGTCAGTTGCTTAACTAACTGAGCCCCCCAAGTGCCCCTGTGTTCTTTTTTCTGTAGCAGAAGAATCAGTTAACTAATATTCTTCTAGCTTTGGAAAAGAAGAATAAGGTGCAGTGAAACACAAAGCAGTGAGGTTTTCTTACTTTTAGCTCACATTGTAATTTCAAAATATTTTAAACATACAAAAAATATACCAAATAGTATAATGAATACACATCTACCCACTATCTTGCTTTGAAGTATAACATTTTGCCATTTTTGCTTTACATTTTTGCACCCCCCAGATAAATCTTTTTATGCTGTTTTGTAATGTTGTATCTAAGGTATCTTTCACTGGTCTAAAGCCGAAGAAATATTTTCTCCCCCCAAATACTAAATTTTTTCTCTCATTTTACAATTATTAATCCAGGGGTGTCTGGGTAACTCAGTCGTTAAGCATCTACCTTAGGCTCAGGTCAAGATCCCAAGGTGCTGGGATCAAGCCCCACATTGGGCTCCCTGTTCAGAGGGAAGCCTTCCTCTCCCTCTCCCATTCCCCCTGCTTGTGTTCCCTCTCTTTCTGTGTCTCTGTCAGATAAATGAATAAAATCTAAAATAAAATAAAATAATTAATCCAGGGTCAGCTGGGTGGTTTAGTTGGTTAAGCATCTGCCTTTGGCTCAGGTTATGATTCCAGGGTCCTGGGATCAAGTCCCACATCAGGCTCCTTGCTCCACAGGGAGGCTGCTTCTCCCTCTCCCTCTGCCTGCTGCTCCACCTGCTTGTGCTCTCTCTCTCTCTCTCCGCATATCAAATAAACAAATAAAATCTTAAAAAAATAAAATAAATAAAATTATTAATCCACTTGGAATTTTTTGACTGTAGGTTGTAAGGTGATGGGCTAATTTTGTTTTATTTTTAAATTTGGATACCCAATAATCCCTGCACCATTTAGTAAAGAGTTCATTATTTCCTCACTGACTTCTTTTTATTTTTTTTTTAAGATTTTTATTTTTATTTTTTTGGTAAGCAATCTCTACACCCTATGTGGGGATCAAGCTCAGAACCCCGAGATCGAGAGCTGTCCGCTCCACCAACTGAGCCAGCCAGGTGCCCCCTCACTGATTTCTAATCGGTCATAATTCTTTCCATCCTACGTGCAGCTTATTTCTCAGTTCCCCATTGTTTTCCATCGGCTACTTGTTTATCTGTTCACCTAACCATCTTAACTGCTATAGCTTTACAGCTTTTTACATCTAGTAGAGTAAGTTCCCATACACACCACGTTCTCCCTGTCTTAACCATATGTTTTTAGCCATATATTTACATAAGACTGCAAACGATGGGGACTTGACACATCCCCATGTTGACATTCCACACAGTCCAGATGATGGCCAACTGGGTGCTCTGACAAGAATGTGAGAAATTCTGTTTCCAATTAACACTGAGTTCTGAGGAAACAGGAATGTGACTTTTAGGGAGAAGCAGAAAATATTACTGCAACCCGAATAGCCCATAGGTAAAAAAGAGTTATGGTGGTACTGGGAACCCTGCTTCATTACTATTATATTCGTGGGTAAGTTTTGTTAAGTGTGTTGTCACTGGACAAGAAATGTCTTTGCAAGGATTTATATAAGCTCTCATGTCAATTTCATTATCTTGATTTGATTTTTGAGTGAGTTTTGAGGAATAATGTGAAGATAGTTCTGGATGTTTCTGTTCAGCTTTCCGCTGAGGAGAAAGCCAGTGACTGTCATGAAGAGTCCTGTTTAAACACTTGGGGAACAAACTCTTCAGGAGCAGTGAAGCTAGAGTAATGTGAGGCGGCACCTGTGATTGCACTGGAATCTGCCTGCGGCTACAGTTCTCATGTAAATTGATTAATGTGGCGATGCTTGTTCTAAGGCCGCAAAGGCTTCCGGGAGCACTGTTGAACCCAACCCCTCTGCTCATTCTCTCTAGACTATTAACAAAGACATGATGAGAAATTGTCTACATAGAAGCCTGAGCAAGATATCTTATACATGAATGCTTTGGGGGAGGAGGAATACAAATGGAGTAAAAAATCCATTCAGAATAACAAGTGGGCTTTGTACTATGAGAAGAAAGATGTAGGCTGATTTCTTTATGAAAAAAAAAACACACATTTATATTTGAGAATTTCTTCACTCCAGTTTCCATACAATCTGAGAAAATTTTGTATTTACCGTAGAAGCTACAATTATTTTAGTCAAATTGACCCTCTGAAATTTTCTCAAGATTTACTTCTTGGAATATATTTATGAAATTACTGTTTTGAGGGGCACCTGGGTGGCTCTGTCAGTTAGGCCTTAGACTCCTAATTTCAGCTCAGGTTATGATCAAGGGATCATGGGATTGAGCCCCATTTTTGGCTCCACACTCAGCGGGGAGTCTGCTTCTCTCTTCCCTCTGCCCATTCCCTGTTCTCTCTCTCTCTCAAGTAAGTTAATTAAAAAAAAGAAAGAAAGAAATGGCTGGGTTTGTAGGTCAAAATGGCCAAATATCAACCATTCATAGAGGTCAATTCTATATATCCGGCCATAACTCTCTGAGCTTCATGATTTCATTCAACAAACATTTACTGAGGGCTCTAATATGGTCTTTTCTTCTTAAGCAATTCCCATTCTATTTGGAGATTCTAAAGTGTAAACAAATAATTGAAAAACAGAATGATAAATGCAATGATAGAGAAGGTACAAACTGACACAAAGGAACTTATGAAAGATTCAGCTCAGTCCAGTGAGGAAAGGTGTTGCAAAGCCAATGGTGTTTGAGCTGAGTAACTGGAAAGAAGCTGAGCCAGTTGAAGAACTGGGAGTGTCTTTCTAGGTGGAGAGAACTACATGTACAAATCTTTGAGGCGTAAAACAAGATGCCAAGTTCAAGTAACAATGCTGTTAAATCATGTAGGCTCTTTGGGTCAAAGCTAGAGGCTGCAGGAAAATAGGAGTACCGACAAAAGATAAGAATGGAGAGAGGTTGAACAGGTGTGGTTTGTGGTGGGTCTCGGAGTAGAATATTGACTGTGAAGTAATATCAAATTTAAATGTCCTCAATTAGATACTGGTGGGCTAGTGTAAAGCTTTAAACTGGGAGGAAACGTGCTCAACTTATCTTTCAGAAGGAAAACTCTGTAAATGGAATGATAGGAAGACTCGCTGAGGGGCTACAGATATGAGGAACTGAGCTAAGGTGACAGTTTGGAGACTGTATGGTGATGGAAAGGACTTCGAAAAGTGAAAGGTGTGATGGCGGTGAATTCAAAAGAGCTTGGTTTCAGAATATTTTCTACCATTTGAGTTCTTTTTAAAAATGTTACATTTTCCTGGGTATCTGGGTGGCTCAGTGGGTTAAGCCTCTGCCTTCAGCTCAGGTCATGATCCCAGGGTCCTGGGATTGAGCACCACATCTGGCTCTCTCCTCAGCAGGGAGCCTGCTTCCCGCCCCCGCCCCCCTCTGCCTGCCTCTCTGCCTACTTGTGATCTCTGTCTGTCAAATAAATAAATAAAATCTTTTTAAAAATGTTACATTTTCCTTATTGAATGTTTTAATTTGAGCAAAATAATGGGTTAAGCCTTTGTAAAATCTGCCTAAGTATCTTTTTTGTTTTTTTTTAAGATTTTATTTATTTATTTGACTGAGAGAGAGAGAGAGCACAGCAGGGGGAGCCGCAGAGGGAGGGAGAGCAGGGAGCCCAATATGGGACTTGATTCCAGCACCCTGGGATCATGACCTGAGCCAAAGGCAGACGCTTAACAGACTGAGCCACCCAGGCGCCCCTCTAAATATCTTAATAATAGAATAAAATCACTGAATGATTAATTCAATTATCATCTAATTGAAAGATTAATTTTCTTTCCTTTCCTTTTTTTTAGACAGAGCACCATGCACAAGGAGGGGTGGGTGGGTGGGGGCAGAGAGAGAGAGAGTGGTTCGAGAATCTTAAGCAGCATGGAGCCCCACTGGGGGGTTGATCTTACGACCCTGAGATCATGACTTTCATGATCTGAGCAGAAACCAAGAGTCAGGCACCCAACTGACTGAGCCACCGAGGCGTCCCTGGAAAAATTCATTTTAAAAATCAGTTTAGAGGTGACTGCGTGGCTCAGTCAATTAAGCATCTGACTTTGGGGCAGGTCATGATTTCAAGGCCGTGGCATCAAACTCCATGTAGGGCTCTTCTCTGTGCTCAGGGTGGAGTGGGCTTCTCCCTCTCCCTCTGCACCTCCCCCTGCTCATGCTCTCTCTCTCCCAGATAAATAAATAAATAAATAAATAAATAAATAAATAAATAAATAAATATTTTAAAAATCAGTTTTGTTGGTCACTCTATGTGGCTTCTGCTTGAGACATAATAGATATAACTACAGTCTACAAATCTTCCTCTCCAAAAAGACGTTCTTTTCCTAGTTCTGAGGGAAAGGATTTCTGATGTGTGAGAAAGGATTTTCATTCTTAAATGGGAGTAATAATGCCTACAATGTTCTCATCTTCATGTCACCTGATAAAGGAAAAAGCTAATTTCTCTTCATTTTCTTCCTCCACCCCAGAAACCACCATCCATAAGAAATAATCTCAAAATAAAAGGTAAATTTTTACATTAGTTTAATTATTAATTTGGGCAGTGATTACTTAAAATTATACATCCATATGAAAAATTTGAATAATAATACTTAACTGGCCAAATTCCTCCCATTTGTTCATGAAAACTCACCCCAAAAGTTAAGTAAATAAATCTTTTTCTAGAAATTTCTTTAGAGAGAACTTCAACTGAGGAAAAACATTATATAATGTGCTTTATTATAATGGACAGTATTGCTTCTGGTCAACAGATGTTATCTGACAGGACAAATACTTGGCACAGAAATTACTAACACATTCAAAAACTAATCTTCCCTGAATTCAGCTTTGACTTAGAAGCTGGCTGTGGAATACACTGCATTAGAAAAATCACATTAAAAAAAATAGAGTAGTTATTTCATATTATTCAAGACTGCTCCATACATTTCTTTCAATAGTGAAAGTAGTGTTTAAATTTCAGGGGCATGTCGTTGGTTAAAACATATGTTGTGTTTTTTATAAATTTAGTCCTCTTTTATATCTCTGTCTTCATCAAAGAGAACTTGGTTATCTGATTCTACTGCCATTGTTAATCTTTTGTAATTGGTTTCATATTCCAAGCCCCACACTCTATACCACTTTGACTTTGTTAGGGTATATTTTTAATTTTATCAAAATCGGCCAATGATCTAATAAGAAAAATACTGTTTGTGAAATACTGTTGTTAAATATTCATCACATTGGTTGTTAAAGTTTAAAAAAGGCTAATAAAATATAGTTTGCTTTTGGACTTATAGCTGCTGTTTCAAAAGGTTGTTTGTTCTAAATAAATACTGGACTTTAAAAGGAAAAAAAAAAAACCCTTCTGTATATAGTCACATTTGGCATTGAGTAGTTCTAAAATTTTTTTCAGAAAAGGCAACAATTGGCCAGAAGGTAAAGCCGGACAAATTCTGGATCTGTGGGGTACAGCTCATTCTTTCATCATCCCTGTTGAAGAATGTGACAGGCAACAACACAAAAGCTAGTCTGCATCAAATTCAAAGTTAAGCTTTATTTCCTAACTATCTTAACTACGTATTGCTGCTTACAGTGCCCCAACTGCATGGCTTAGTACACAACCCTCTGATTTGCTCACAATTTTATGGATCAGCAATTCGGTCTGGGTGTTCAGCTGGCCGGTTCTTACTCGTTCTTGCCTGGGATCTCTCAGTTGCAGTCGTTTGGCATGGCGGCTGAAACTGGAGGATCTAGGATGGCCTCACTCACGTATCTGGGGTTAGCGCTAGCTAGGGATGGGGCCCCTCTCTCCATAAGGTCTCTTATTCTCATGGAGACCGTACAGTAGTCTCAAGGTTCCAAGCAAATGAGAAGTCTCACAAAATCACTTCCACAGCATTCCATCCAAGCAAGTTACAAGGCAAGTTCAAATTCAAAAAGATGGAAAAATAGTCTCCGCCCCTTGATGGAAAGGGATATAAAGGCATACTTCATTGGAGTGTATGTGGAAAGACTATGTGACTGTTTTTTCCCAGTCTACCACACTAACAATGGCTCAAAATTCACAAACAATATGGAAAGGATTGATTATATAAAAATTAAAGAAAAAATCTCTTGTACCACAAAAACACCGTAAGTAAAGTAAGATGAATGACAAACTTGGAAAATAATTTCAATTTATATCAAAGTTTGCTATCTCTAGTACAGAAAACTATCTTAAAAATAGAAAAGTAAAGGACTAACAACACTATAAAAAATGCATTGAAGGGGCACCTGGGTGGCTTGATTGGTTAAGTCTCTGACTGATTTCAGCTGGGGTCATGATCTCAGTGTTGTGAGATGGAGCCCTGAGGTGGGCTCTGTGCTGGGCGTGGAGTCTGTTTATGATTCTCTCTCTCCCTCTCCCTCTGCCAGCACCCCCACTCTATCTCCCAAAATTTAAAAAAAATGCATTGGAGATATGAACAGAAACTTTGCAGAAAAAGAAATGCTACATTGCCCTTAACCAAATGAAAAAAGGTTCAACCTCACTCTTAATAAAGAAAACACAAATTAAAATCATGCTGATACAAGTTTTCATCTATCACATCTATCAAAAGTCCAAATGTTTGGAGTGCCTGGGTGGCTCAGTGGGTTAAGCCTCTGCCTTCCTCTCCGGTCATGATCTCAGGGTCCTGGGATTGAGCCCCACATCGGGCTCTCTGCTCAGCAGGGAGCCTGCTCCCCAGCAACCCCCTCCCCCGCCTGCCTCTGTCTACTTGTGGTCTCTCTCTCTCTCTGTGTCAAATAAATAAATAAAATCTTTTAAAAAAAATCCAAATGTTTGACAATACACTCTGACAGGAAACACACTCACGTACATTGTTATTTTGGGAATACAAAATAGTATGACTCCTATGGAAGGGCTTTTGCAATAGATAGCAAAATTACTTACATATTTGATCTAGCAATCTCTCTTTCAGAAATCTATCCTAGTGAAACACTGGGAAAAGGCAAAAAGACATTTTGCAGAAGCTTATCCAATGCAGTAGTATTTGTGATTGCAAATAAGAGAAACAACTCAAATGTCCATCAGTAGGAGACTGTTGAGTAAATCATAGTACCCACACATGTAGCTCCACGCAACTGTAAAAAGTAATGAGAACTAGGGGAACCTCGGTGCCTCAGTCAGTTAAGCATGTGACACTTGGTTTCAGCTCATGTCATGATCTGGGTGTTGAGGGATCCAGCCCCAGGTAGGGCTCTGTGCTCAGTGGGAAGTCTGCTTGAGATTCTCTCTCTCCCTCTGCCCTTCCCCTCCCCCTGCCCCGCCCTCGCGCGAGCGCGCGCGCGCGCTCTCTCTCTCTCTCTCTCAAACAAATAAATAAATAAATCTTTTTTAAAAAATTTATTTATTTATTTATTTGACACACAGAGAGAGAGATCACAAGTAGGCAGAGAGGCAGGCAGAGGGAGAAGGGGAAGCAGGCTCCCTGCTGAGCAGAGAGCCCCATGCAGGGCTGGATCCCAGGACCCTGAGATCATGACCTGAGACAAAGGCAGAGGCTCAACCCACTGAGCCACCCAGGTGCTCCAAAATGTTTTTTTTTTTCATTGTTCATGCAATGCTGTGTGTATGTTAATGTGCAATAAATATTATAACCTATATTTTATATTATACATGATCTTTAATACTATAGACTATAGATTATTTATACATTAGAATTAGTGAATAAAAACAGAAGCACTAATGACTTTCCAACTTTATTTAAATGAGTTCAAATCAAAACTCAAGAATCTAGATTAACATACATTAAGGTACAGGTATAGCAAAATTAAAGTGAATGCAGATTGTACAGAAAGCTCAATTCCTATGATATAAAACTGAAATACAAAGATGGAACTCTGTGAGCTCTTTACTGAAATGTCATATTCTGATCTCAGAGAGCAGGAAACTATTCACACCCATAAAATCTCAAAGTCTCTCAATCCCCAAGTCTATCAGTAGATACCAGAAATCTTCAAGTTTTCTAGCAAAGAAGCCTGTCCTAAAACTATGATGACTGAAACTACAAAAGCACCTATCAGACACGATGGCATTTTTTTGGCTAAAGGGTCGGTCAGCAAGAGATTAGCCTTGAGCCGGGGCGTGGTCGTCGGAACCAACGCTGGCTTGCTCCTGTAAACCATCCCCAGCAGAGGATTCTGATTCAACGGGAGGACTCTTTTCTTCTCGTTCAGCATTTCCACCAGCGCTTTCCTTGTCTGCTGTCCCTTTATCATCATTTCCGGCAACAGCTCCATCCAGAGCTGCACTCTGAACCTCTGGGGGCGCTTCGGCGCTGGCTTCTGCGGTGGTGCCCAGCGCGGCCTCTGTCGCCTCTGCCCCCACTTTAGCACTGACCGCGTCGGGCTCCCCGGCAGTGTCCTCCACAGCCCCGGGACAGGCTGAAGCCTCTTCTACCTCTGCAGCTGTAACATCTGGAGTATCTTCCGCATCTACCTCCAGGACTTCCGGGGCAGACACTTCACACACGTCTGAACTTGCTTTCTCCGCTCCCGCCACGTTCTCTTTTTCACCTTTAAGATTTAGTCCATTAACCAAAGGGTTAATTTAAAGAGCATGGGAACACAGCGGAGGTCCGCGAAGTCATTTTAAAAAAAAATATATATATATATATTTTATTTATTTATTTGACAGAAAGAGAGAGAGATCACAAGTAGGCAGAGGCAGGCAGAGAGAGACAGGGCAGAGAGCCCAATTCGGGGCTCGATTCCAAAACCCTGAGATCATGACCCCAGCCGAAGGCAGAGGCTTTTACCCATAGTCACCCAGGCGCCCCCCCACCCCGCCGCCCCCGGCCGCGCAGTCATTTTTTAAAAATGAGACAAAGCTATCTGTACTGATATGAAATGCTCTTCAAGGTAGCCTGTTAAATGAAAAAAGCAAGAAAAAGAGCAATGTATACCGAATGGTACTATTTGTGCTAGGACAAAAGGAGGTAAGGTATACCCGGATACTTTTTATTAGCATAGACTCTCGAGGAGGATACAAAGAAGCTGGTATTATTGATTCGCTCTGGGGAGGGAAAATGGGCATCTACTTTTTCATAACCCTTTTGAAACTGTTAAACTTTTAAAAATTTACAAAAATTATTTATTTAAATACAAGGAACATGAAAATAAACAGCCAACCTTTCATGTGAAGTAGCATGGAAAAACAGCCATCTTACTAGTTGATGACTGAGCAATCACTAACTCTTTCAACCTCAGTTTTATCATCTGTAAAATGGGGAAATCGATAATATCTGCCTCAAAGAGCTATTGTGAGGACTGACTAAAATTATGGTATGACAAGGGGTTTAAAACCAAAAGTGCAGGGGGGCCTGGATTGTTCAGTTGGTTAGGTGTCTGCCTTTGGCTCAGGTCATGATCCCAGAGTCCTGGGATCGAGCTCCACTTTGGGCTCCCTGTTCAGTGCTCTCTAACTCTCTCAAATAAATAAATAAATAAAATCTTAAAAAAAAAAAAAGTGCCAGGCACCTGGGTGGCTCAGTAGGTTAAGCACCCAATTCTTTGTTTTGGCTCAGGTCATGATCTCAGGGTTGTGAGATTAAGCCCCTCAGTGGGCTCCAGGCTTATCAGGGAGTCTGTTTGGGATTCTCTCTCTCCCTCTGACCACCCCCCCAATAAATAAATAAATAAATAAATAAATAAATAAATAAATAGTGTTATGGAAATGCTGAGTTTTATTATTATTACAATCAGCTTTCTTGTGATTCTATTCAGTAATATTTATTGATGCTATTCCATTTCTTAATATTGTCATGACTAAAAGGTTAAAATTGGTTCATAAGTAGCTAGTATCTGTCCCTAAATAGTGATCATAGTAATCGATAATAATGGCATTATAATTGAGATGAAAAAAGTATTCAAAGCAAGCAGTTTAAGGCAAATAATATACATTAGGGTGAAAATGTAAAGTTTGTGTCCTAGTAGTTGCCATTTTATCATCAGATCAACTCAGGGACTTAACAGACATGATTGTACTAATGTCAAGTGAACTTTGGGCGAAGACACATGGGCAATTTTAGCCAAAACCGAAACAAAAATTAGTTTAATGATTAAAAAAAAAAATAATGAGGGAAATGAGCTGCTGAGAGAGACAGATACTAAAATTATGCCCACCTGAATGGAAGCCTGAGTAGGGGAAAAGTAATATTATCAAACAAAGATTCAAAGTCACTGGTCAGCAGTGCAAATGTAAAATGTTTCATTTATCTAATGCACTCATCCAAAACATATAACAATATTCTTTAGGTTTTGGTTGGGCTTTCCCTTTCTGAATGAACTTCTGCCCAAAGCCATTCTGTCAAGTTAGTAAAGAAGCCGAAAGCAAATAGTGTTCATAGCTAGACTAAGATCATGGAAATCAGTGTCTCAAGGGAAAAAAATAATAAATCCATTTTACCTTGAAGTGGATGTAACTCTTTGTTTTTTTCTTTCAAATTTGTTACACGTTCTGTGTGTTTGGCTTGCTCTGATGTAATCGTCCTGTAAGTCTGAAAGTAAATGTGTGCTTCAGTTTCTTTCTTGAGCTCTAAAAGTCAACATGCCAATTTCAAAGGTTTATATAATTCAAAGAAGAGAAACCAATGCACACCAGCACGCTTTTGCTTCTCCTTTGGAAATTTTTGCTACTAAGTGGAACGCTTTACAAAGGAAAGAAACAAATGCTCTAACAGGAGTCAAAGATAACAGAAAAACACAGGCAGATACAAAGATGAAGACAAAGAAGGAAAAACAAATCATGCTAGAACCAAAATACTCTGACAAGCATTTAGATATCCCCTGGCATTTATCCCAGAGAAATGGCAACTTATGTGCACACAAAAACCCGTACACAAATGTTCATGGTTGCTTTATTTGTAACAGCCAAAAGCTGGAATCTGGCTGGGGGGGGGGTGTCCTACAACAGGTGAACGGTTAAGCAAACTGTGGTACACCCATAACTTGGAATGCTACTCAGGATTAAGAAGGAATGAACTCTCAATACAGGTATAACAATTTGGAAGAATCTCCAGGTAATTATGCTGAGTGAAAAAAGCCAGTCTCAAAAGGCTGTATACCTCATGATTCCATTTATGTAACATTCTTGAAATGGAAAGATGTACACCTAGAGAACAGATGTGTGGTTGCCAGGGCTAAGAAGAAGGGAGGAGAGGACAAAAAAGACTGAGGGCAATTATAAAGGACTACACAAGGGATCCTATGTCCGGACAACAGTAGTGAATACATGAATCTACACGTGACACGACTGCCTGGAATGAAATACACATGCGTGTGTGCCTGTGCGCGCACTTGCGCACACACACAAAGTGCAAGTGAAAGTGGTGAAATATGAATAAGGACAGTGGATTTTATCCATGTTCACTTCCTGGTTGTGATACTGGGTTATCACGATAAAAGATGTTAATCACCAGAAGAAATGAGGCGAAGACTCTGTGAGATCTCTCTGTATTAGCTCTCATGACCGCGTGTAAAACTCAACCATCTCATAACCAAAAGTTTGAAAAAAATCTTCCAAAACAGCATATTTGTAGACCCTAATGAAGATTCCTTAAGTAAGCTAGGGTTTTTCCTTAAAAGCAGAACTATGACCTGACCATCGGTTATTTCAGAAACAGAATCGGGAATAAAGCTTAGCAGTAGGATTACAGATTTTTAAAATCTGCATTTTATATACGTGTTCTCTAAATTTTTAATAACCAAAACCCATGTATCTTATTAAAAATTATACTTTGCAAATTACAAACCATTTTAGAGCATGTTAGAATTAGACTGTGAAAATGGAAAATCTATAACCTCAGGGGTGGAAATGATACCGAAGTGGCCCTAACAAATCCGGCAGATTTTGGTGAATTCAGGCTTGAATCATCTGGGTTTCAAAGGATCAGCAGGAATGATGGTCACCAATCTGGATGAGAGCAGGGGATACTTTCCTGGCAGGGTGGGAGCTCCTGAGAGCTTAAACCACTATGCTGAGTCGACATGCTCCACACCCAGTACACGAAAGCTGAGCCTGGGCAGAGGTTCACGTTCCTGAAATGGCCATCCCAGCAATTACAGCCCAAGGAACATGCTTTTTTTTTGTTCAAGGGACTAAAACACAAGATGAGAAGAAAGGTTAGTTCAGGCAGAATCGAAGAAATGAGGATATTGGAATGATTCACACTCACGTGTAGCCGAGAGAATTTAGTTTTCCAAATCAAAGGTGGTCATACAGAGTAGAAAAAAGGCCTATCAAAAGAGGCCTCAAATCTAGACTTCAAAAGTTATTTCCAAATGATATCACTCATTATATGTAAGTGTTTAAAATATCTCACAAACATCTCAGATCTTCAAAAAACTGATATGACCTGGGCCTGCCTCAGAGTCTAAGAGGCTCTTATTGTAGAAGATTTTACGTGAAAATGAAAGACTGGCTGGTGACCATCTCTGGATTCCATTCAGATAAATCTAGTAGAGAACTTATTTTAGTATAGGACAAAGGGAAGGTGGCGGGGGGGGGGACTTGAATACAGGTTTTCAAGTGTCTCACATTCTGCATTTCCTCCTAACAAGAGCCTAAGATTCTTGGGAATTGAAGCTTCCTACATTCAAGAGTCAAACCACACATTCTTAGAGGTGGAAGGGGACTTGGAGCTCATGCTTTGTCCAACTCTCGCTCCCCTTGAGAGAGAACAAGGCCAGAAAGGGCTCAAAGGACAGTCATTTGATAACCTTCCTGTTTACGATTGCTCTTGCAAAGAAAGATTGGACTGGAGAGATTCATGTCTGGTACTAATAAGCATAATTATGGGCATAGTGAGTTCCAGATGAAATTCCATCTATCCAGCTCCCCCTAAAATCACATGGCCCAGTTCAATCTCTGTTTCTCCAATGGCCTACTTCCAACAATAGTAGCTCTGGGCAGTGAATTCAACATTAAGCAGTAGATGGTAGAAGGAAAGGAATCTGGGTATGAGTGAAAGCTGGTGGATCAGTGGAGGATGATAATATAAGTGACATATTTGAAGTTTCTGGTTTCTTGAGGCTCTCAAAATTCTGAAGATTAGGATAAGTTATTTTGGTTTGGCCATCTACATACAAACTGCTCCTAGTTACGCCTAAAAGTCCCTTTATGCATATCTCTGTAGGGTCAAACCAAAATGTAGTGACTCTTGTGTACTCTTAGGGTTTCCGAAAATTTTATATTTATTTTCCTTTTGTTCATAATGAAGATTAAATTTTGATTTAGAAAGTTTATGACAAAATGGGAAATGATTCAATAGACTTATTATTACTTATTTAATGCACAAATATTTCATCACTTTAGCTCCAAAATCATACTATCAAAAGCTTCATTTTTCAGTGATTACCTGGAAGGAGTACGTAAAACATTCTTTTAACTTTGCATATGTCTATTTTGAATTTTTAAAAATATATGAATAAATATTATCATTTTCAAATAATGAATGTATACAAATATATATAAAACTAATAAAAACCATGGAGACAGTACAAAGATTTGGGGAGGGAAGAGTGAATACATGGAACACAGGGAATTTTTAGGGCACTGAAACTATTCCATATGATACTATAATGGATATATTGTTATACATTTGTCCAAACCCATAGAACATGCAACACCGAGAGTGAACCCTAATGTAAACTATACACTTTAGTTAGTTAAAATGTATTGATATTGACTCATCAGTTGTAACAAATGTACCACACTAATGTGAGGTTGTTGATGGGAGTATTGAGAGGAGATATGAGAACTCTATACTTTCTGCTGATTTTTCTATAAACCTAAAATGCTCTAAAAAAAAAAAAAAATAGTCTATTGGACACCTGGTGGCTCAGTCAGCTAAACTCAGGTCCTCCTGATCCTGGGGTCCTTGGATGAAGCCCACATCAGGATCCCTGCTCAGCAGGGAGCCTGTTTTTCCCTTTCCCTCATCCCCTCCCCACTACTGGTGTTCTTTTGCTCTCTCAAATAAATAAATAAAATCTTTTAAAACATAGTCTATTAAGTTAATCTTTCAAAACGGTTCTTGTTTAAATGTTAGTAATAGTACCTACCTTATAGAATTGCTGTAATTATTAAATGAGCCGTGAGTCTGTCATATGATAAACACTCATAGGTCGACTATTACTATTAGTATTTATAATAACATCGTTTTAAAAAATATTTTATTTATTTTAGAGAGAGAGTGAGAGCATGAGAGGGAGGAGGGTCAAAGGGAGGAACATACTCCCCACCCAGCAGGGGCAGGCAGGTCTCAAACCCAGGACTCCAGGATCATGATCTGAGCCAAAGGCAGTCATTTAACCAACTGAGCCACTCAGGTGCCCCTAATAATGTCATTTTTACTGGAAGTCACCTGTACTTGGCAGTGTATATTGTGTAAGAAATGTTGATTTCCCACCATCTTGTATATTTAATTAATCTCATGTCCTGACTTTGATAATGTTTTGAGTTTTACATAGGTCATGAAATATATGAATTCCTGAACATCATGGTTATTTAAACACTTACATAATATCCACCAGCACTGACCGTGACACCTACAACCAGATAATAGATCATATTTGATCCAGATGATCCAAACCATTTATTAGATGACATCCAGCGAAGAGATGCTAGGAAAACAAGTTGAAACACAGTTAGCTCTACCACTTAAGCAAAACTATTTAAAATAATTATACCTTAAAAAAAATTTCCTCTTCGGTGAACTATTAACATCAAGTGATTTTTAGCTTAAGGGAATACAGTATCACAAGGTAGGGTAGTAATTCCATTTGACATTTTCCCAATCTCATTTGATAAGTACTTATGAAACCTGTCACCTTCGTGCTTAGCATCATGCTTTTCTTGGAAAGAGTGCAGGCGTGAGTAAGGAGAAATGACAAAAGCACTGAACAGTTTTAACAGTCCAACAAGATGCAAAAGAAATCCATTTGCTGTATGTACTCCACTACAGGCTTCAGTGGAAAAGATTATCTTTACAAAAATTGAATTAAATATATCTGAACTGAAACTAACATGTTAAGTAAAACAGGTTGACGCCCAACACATTTCTACAAATCTATAATACAAATATCCTATGTAGACAGAAATCTTAATTTTTCTAACAAAAGCCTTTAAAGATGAGCAGATATAAGCTTGTTTAGGACAAGATGTTACAACATGGTCATGTATGAAGGAGAAGTACAATTCTGTACAAACCAATAGAAATAGAGCACTGTATTATTATGTCTAAATACATAAAACTTGTAAATGTCATACACCCTCGGATTGAAATTTTTAACAATAGACTCAGAGATAGAAAGAGCTTAAAGTTCATATAGGTCAAATTCTTTATTTTCAAGATACAAAAAAAGTAGAAACATTAATTTATTCACTCAACAAAAAAGGGTTGAGCGTCTACTATGTGTTTGGTCTTATCAGAATCATTAAGGATAGAACTTTGAACAGGACATACAAGGTCCTGAGCCTCATGTAGCTCACATAGTTGAAGGAGGGAAGAAATGCACAAATAACTGAAATGCATGCGGCAAATGCTGGAACAGAAGCAAGCAGAAGTTGCAACAACAGCATGAAAATTCAGTGAAAAACCTTAAAGGACCTGTCAAAATTAAAGAGACATCACCTGGGTTGTGAAGGAAAGTAGAGGAGACTGTCAGATGAATAAGGGAGAGAAAATTGCACCAGAGGCAGAAGGCACAGCACATGCAAGGTCAGGAGAGCTAAAAAAGTGCAAAGTAATCGGATGTGACCTGACACACAGGGTGTGCATGAGGACTGGGGAGAAGTTTTGATTTGCAGTTGCCCTAATTACAAATCTTTGTATTAGCAATACTGGAAAGACTTCCTGTATGTGTTTTCAGTTTAAATATAAACAATCATCTCTTGGAAAAAATATTTTTTCCGCACCAGTGTAGCCAAAGAGGTTATCTTAAGAGGGTATGGCTTTGACCTGTAGTGGGGCTTTTGTTGGTTTAAAAGTACATCTGTTACTAAATAGGGAATATGTAGCTTCTGTAGTTGTCAACCAGACATAATATCAAAAAGATTATTTTAAATAGGAAGCAATAAAGAAAATCATCAGAAATGTAAGTAAAGACTTAAATACAATTATGACAATTAAAAGAGCAACGAGGGGTGCCTGGGTGGCTAAGTGGGTTAAAGCCTCTGCCTTCTGTTCAGGTCATGATCCCAGGGTCCTGGGATGGAGCCCCACATCGGGCTCTCTGCTCAGCAGGTAGCCTGTTTCCCCCTCTCTCTCTGCCTGCCTCTCTGCCTACTTGTGATCTCTGTCAAATAAATTTAAAAAAATCTTAAATAAAAATAAAAGAGCAATAAAATGGGAAATATTTAATAAAGATTAATTAGTTAAATTTGAGCATATCGATGTAATGTGAAATAGATATTAGAAGTTTTGCAGGAGAATAGTTGCTTACCTAAGAAAATATTTACAATATAGTAAATGCAAATTTATAGCAAAATAATCTATACAGGGCTATCTCAGTTTGTGGAAGCAATGTGCACAAGAATAAAATGCAAGAGGAAGAAAGTTCTGGAACATTATATATACTAAAATGTAAATGGTGGTATTCTCTGAGTGGCAGGATTACAGGTGACCTCTCTTTTGCCTGTCTGCGTTCCTTCCAATGATCTATTAGAAACCCCAATTATTTACTCATCAAAAAGTTACATTTTTAAAAAGCAAAAGCCTGAGAACACAATTTGGTGAGGCACAGCGAAAATTTTACTCTTCAGTTCATCAAAACAGAAAGTACCAACAAAAAGGTCAATTAATCTCCATGACTGAAGCCAGATTCCCGGTCAATAATAGTTCTTAAAATACATAAACAAATCAATGCTACGAAAAAAGTAATTAGATGAAAATGAGAGAAAGATCAGTGCTGCTACAGCCGGTATTGCTAACTACCGATTTAAAATGTCTAACCTGTTTTTCTTTTACCCCAAGTTGGGGAAGAAATTATCTGAAACGCTTCGCTACAAAAGAGGTGTGTGTGTTTGTGCGTGTTTGTCCCTGAAGCCGGTGGTGCATGCAGAAGATAACGCCAAAGGCCACGGTCAGGGGGCTCATCCTTCTCCCCTCCCCACCCCCAATCACAACGGCCTCGTTATCTTACGAAGTTTAAAATTAAAATTAATGGGTTCTACTTCGTCAGTGAAAAAATGCTCTATCTTACTCAGTGTAAAGATCGAGGAAAACGAAGATGCCTTATTCTGTTATCGGTGAGGCAACGGCTTCCTACCAGCTTTTTAAGAGAAAAATAAAGCTATCTGGACAGACCTTCCCTCCCTCCCACCGCCATCACCACCACAGGCCTAATCAAAGTGGGGTGGGGGCGGCGGGACTTGGCCCATGGAATCTTCCGCGGGAATGTTTCTTTCTCTGTTGGCTCCAATGCACGCTCTGGGCTAAACTACCTCACAAGCCTTAGAAAGTGAGGCCAAGTGCGGGTAGAACTAACTTTCCAAGAGGTTGTCTAAGAGCTGCTGGGCTAAGCAGGACGGCAAAGACAGGGGAGACGAAGGAGGTCTGCGAAGCAGCCGCTGGTGCAGAACTGCACAGGAGCGCGAAGCCCGCCCGCAGCAGGGAGGGAAAACACGCATGCCCACACTTATTAAGCCCCTACAGTGTTCCAGGCACTATAGTAGGCGCTTTCGTATTTTTCAAATTTTAGTTAAGAGGCTTCCAGCTTGGGCGCCTGGGTGGCTCTGTTGGTTAAGCGACTGCCTTCGGCTCAGGTCACGATCCCACGGTTGCAGGATCAAGTCCCACAAGGGCTCCCAGCTCCACGGGGAGTCTGCTTCTCCCTTTGATCTTCTCCCCTCTCATGCTCTCTCTCACTCTCTCTCCGTAAATAAACAGAATTAAAAAAAAAAAAAAAAGGAGCTTCCAGCTTGAACTGCAACTTCCCCCTTTAGGAAATTTCCGAATACTATCCCTCTTCCCATGCATCGCCAAATCTAAAGGTGACAGATACCGGGACGGGGGGGCGGAACAGGTGGATAGCTCCGGGTTTCTGCGCAGTCCCAGCGAAAGTGCTTCGAAGGTTCCTAGAGTTCCGGCTGCGGAGCCCCGGACAAGCCATAAGTTTATTTATTCAGGGGCATCTAGCCAACATTTAGTGGGCCCGCACTCCCTCCCGCGCCCTGCCTGGCTCCATCGTGCCCCCGTTCCTCTGTTTCCTCGTGAACTTAGCCAGCCATTTTCTTAAGCGCTTTTAACGGCATATTAACTCATTAAAACTCACAACCATTATTGTCCCCATTTTAGACATGAGGAAACAGGCGAAATCCCTCGCCCAATCAAGATTCGAACCCACGAAGCCTAGTCCGGATTCCGAACCCGCTCTAGAAAGGTTCCCTACTATCCAAGGCTTGGAGAACTTCGGGGCGTCCTCCCCGCGACTTTCCTCCATTTCTCCCCTAGCCCCAATCCCAGGCTTCTGCCCTCGGACCGTGTTTGTCCCCCCAACCCCACCTCCCGGGTGCCGGCGGGCACGGGGACCCCGGCCAATCTGAGCGAGAGACGCCGGTCCTCTTCAGGCTTGGACGCCGGGGCCCGCGCAGTACTCACCGTCCTTCCGGAGCGGCGCGGGGCCGGGGGGCGCCCTCAGGGGCAGCGCCAGCGTCTTGGAGACCGCCCTGCGGAGATACATCGCGCCCGCTGCCCGCAGCGCCGCAAACTCTGCTGCCCGCTCGCGCTGCGAGGCGCGGGGAGCCGGGGCGAACTCCGCCCCGGGGAGGAGCGCGGACCCCTGCCCAGCCCCGCCCGTGTGCCCCCGGGAGGTGGGGACGGGTTGTTCGCCCGCTTCTTCCACCCCCGACCTAGTCTCCCGACTCTGTTGCTCTCTCCCAGGTCCGAGAAACTAGCTGTACGCGCCTTCTCAGAAAAGGGATCGGGAATCGAGAAGTCACCATCACCTGCCGAACTCCGGCGAATAGGCTGGAGATGGTTGAAGGACTTGCATCGTGAATAAGATAGACATGGTTCATCATGTCGGATGTAGTCTGAACCCATTTTAAGTCACACTCCCCGTTAGCTTTCCTAGGAGTGGAAAAGGTAGCTGGAAGTTTCCGGGAGGTGGAATGAGGAGAGGAGTAGCGCAGCCTTCCGTTAGTGCGCTGGGTGATGTTCAGAATCGCAAGAAAACCCCCAGGAATAGTTGACTCTCTAGGCAATTCACTATTACAAAAACGTTAAATATAAACTCCTAAATAATGTACATTCCTGTATGGGTTGTGAAATTAGTATTTCCACATGAACTAAAAGTGCTGAATTATTAGTTTCTTCTCCCAGATTTCAATTTCTTGCTTCATGGTGGCTACAGGAATTTGTCATGATTCGAATATGGAAACCAATAATTTATGCTTATCACATTGTCTAAATGATTAATTTTGGAAGGCACGTTTCCTCCTATAATAATCCCTCATATGTGTTTGGCACATGATAGTTTATAAAGCACTTGCACATATATTATCTCTTTTAATTCTTCTTTCAACCCTCTGAGGAAGATGGTAATTATTACCTCTAGCAAATGGTTTGGTGGTAAAGAGGAATGTCCAGGAACTGATGGTCATGAATTAAAAAATAAAGGACATGATCATAGTTCTAGTTTCAAGTTCTCTTGGCATGTTACAGGCACATTTGCACATTTGCTATGTGAATAGACACTGCTCAGAGGTCCTACTTCTTTTTTTTTTTTTTAAGATTTATTTATTTATTTGTCAGAGAGAGGGAGCCCGGGCAGGTAGAGTACCAGGTAGAGGCAGAGGGTGAAGCAGGCTCCTTGCAGAGCAAGATCCTAGGATCATGACCCCAGCCGAAGGCAGCCACTCAACTGACTGAGCTACCCAGGTGTCCCAGAGGTTCTGCTTCTTTGCCCCAAAAATGTATGTTAATATTTTACATACTCTCGAAGAATACAAAGTCAATGTTCAGAACTGGTTTTTTGAGGGGTGCCTGGGTGGCTCAGTCAGATAAATGTATGCCTTTGGCTCAGGTCATGGTCTCAGGGTCCTGGGGTCAAGCCATGAATGGAGCCCTCTGCTCGGTGGGGAGTCTGCTTCTCCTACTCTCTCTCCCTCTGTGCTCTTTCTGTCAAATAAATAAATAAAACCTAAAAAAAAGAGAGTTTTTTTTTTAAATATTCAGAGTAGCTAGCTATCCTTAGTGATTAAACACTTGAATAAAAGCAATTAGGTAATCCGTAGTTAATGAGTGATCAAATTTTGATTTCCAAGCACTTTCCTGAAAGTAGCAAAATGCAGGTTAGTGTACTTACTACCTTCACCAACATTGAGCATACATCTGCTGGCAACTAGAGATTAGCTATCTCCCTGGGGTGTAAGATGTTTAATGGACTGCTAGCAGCTAGGACCAATGGACAAATAATCCAAATCTGCCTTCCACTATGGCTCATTTGTTCCCTGGTGTACTTGGGGATGAATTTTTACTTGGCTGTCAGGGAGGAAATAGTCAAAGGCAGTAAATGCATTTAAATGAATTAATGCATGTATTATACTGCTATTTAATGTGTTAGAAGCTCCCCTAAGAAGGATTCTTTCTGAGTAAATATTTGTAAATGAGGGTGGCTCTTGGGACACTGTTCTAGGCTCCTTTTCAGAATTCAGTTATATTCTCTTTCTGAGTATAGTCTGAGGTCTTCCAGATCACCTCTAGGCTGCATAGTAACCACCCAATCTCAGTCAGTTAAACTGTAAGTATCTGTCAAAATGCTTACAAGATGCTAGGAACCATGCTGGATGTTGGAGATTAGTTTATTATTTATTTCACAAATATTTATCGAGTATCTATTATGTTAGGCATTGTTCCAAGGCATTCTCCAACGAACAAGAAAAAATTTCTGCTATCACACAGATATTATAGTGAGACATGGAACCAACATCTTTTCTCAGAGATAGTTACCAAGTGATCACAAAGAAATCTCTGATCAGATATTAATAATAAATGTAATCTAATGCCTTTGGGTTATAACCGAACTAGTTTTAATAATGCAACTGATTGGTTTACAGGAGGCAAGAATAACACATATATACAGGCCTTCAAAAGCTTTTCCCAAAGTATTGTCTCATCTATTTTCGTACTTTATCCTCTCAACAATCCTGAAGGATATTGGATAATGCTGATTATCCCTCTATCACATATGAGAAAAACTGAGGTAGTATAGCACAATAGTTAAGATAGGAGTTTGGGAGCCAGATACCTGGTCTATTTTACTGCTTTGAGTAAAATGTGGACAATTCCTTTATTTATAGGGCTGGTGTGAGCTCTAAAGCACATTAGTATGAAATGTGTTCCCCTAGATCCCCAAGATTCTGACTTCCGGCCCAAGCTGGAGCTCAAGGCTCCTTTTACCATATTCTGCTGCCTTTCAATGCACACACGACAAGATCCATCACATTCCACTCTCTTATCATACGGTAAGGTCTAGTGGGGAGCCTATCATGTCCTCTAGGTTGGATGTGGCCATGCCAGCGGGGAGAGGCAAGAAATGTAAGTTAAAAAACGCCACTCTCTAGGTCCTACTCATCTTAATTAAAAGCTCTATGCCCCTCATTTCTTTTCTCTTTTTTTTCAAGTAAGCTCTGAGCCCATCGTGGGGCTCAAACTCACAACCCTGAAATTAAAAGCCTCATGCTCCAATGACTGAGCCAGCCAAGCGCCCCAAACTCAATGCCTCTTGGATCAAAGGAAATTTTCTACCCACTCTACAGCTCCTGTAGAATATGTGGTTTTCCATTTCGATGACCAACTCTTCACATCTTGATGAAATGCTTCCCATGAGGACATGTGAGGACACACCTGTGGGTTGTCAAATTCACTCTGTGGCAAGCTGTTTCTCCCAAAGAAGAAAATTTTAACATAGGTATTTGCTGTAGAAGACTGAGAAGCTCAGACAATGATTTCCCAGCTGTTGGTCATATTGTTTCTAATACTGCCCTTCAGCACATCCTTGACATTTTTCTTGGTCTGGTTGGGAAAACAAGAATCAAGGGTCAGGGATAATTTGGCTTACCTAAGATGGACTCCACCTAATTGTGATTGCTGACAAAGAAGATATCAGTCTTGAAAACATATTGTAAGGGTCCTCTACTGGCAATATTCATCATACTTACTCAAGGCTTAAGTCTATAAATTAAAAGCAATTTTCAAAGACTGATTTCCTGCGCTCCACCAAAAGTTAGAAAAAACTTTTCTTTTTTCTTTCTTTTTTAAGATTTTATTTATTTGAGAGAGAGAGAGAAAAACACAAGTGGGGGGAGGAGCAGAGGGAGAGGGAAAAGCACACTCCCCGCTGAGCAGGTCCCAGGACCCTGGGATTCTGACCTGAGCTGAAATCAAGAGTGAGATGCTTAACCAACTGAGCCATCCAGGTGCCCCGCAGCTTTGTTTCTCTTGACACTAAATTCTCAGAGTATAATCTGCACAAATTTGGACAGCTTAGGACAACAGAAATAGATTCTCACGGTTTGGGGCACTCAAAGTCTGAAATCAAGGTGTCAGCAGGGCCACACCTGCTCTGAAACTTGTAGGGTAGAATCCTTCCTTGCCTTATCTAGCTTCTTAGTTTGTCAGTAATCCTTGGCTTGTGGATGCATCCCTCCAATTCGTCTCTGCCTCTATCACTACCTGGCAGTCATCTCCCTGTGTGTCTGTGTCTCTTCTCATTGATATACCAGTCATATTGGATTAAGGATCCACTCTAGGCCTATATGAGCTCATCTCAACTAATTACATCTGCAACTACCTTATTTCCAAATCAGGTCACATTCTGAGATACTGAGGGTTAGGACTACAACATATCTTTTGTGGGAACACAAACCTATTACTTCCTATACTTGCAACTGGATTTATATAGCCTGTTTTTTCCATGGAAACTTAGTAATTTAGGGGCACCTAGTGGACTCAGTCAGAAGAGCAAGCAACTCTTAATCTCAGGTTTGCGAGTTTGAGCCCCAAACGAGGTGTAGAGCTTACTTAAAAATGAATGAATGAATGAATAACTAAATGACTACCTCATAGTTACTAGATCTGAAAAAAAGGTCTACCTTATTTTTTTTTAAGATTTTATTTATTTATTTGACGGATAGAGATCACAAGTAGGCAGAGAGGCAGGCAGAGAGAGAGGAGGAAGCAGACTTCTCGCTGAGCAGAGAGCCCTATGCGGGGCTTGATCCCAGCAGCCTGGGATCAGGACCTGAGCCGAAGGCAGAGACTTTAACCCACTGAGCCACCCAGGCACCGCAGGTCTACCTTATTTTTTAAAAAGATTTTACTTGAAAGAGAGAGAAAGTGAAAGAGAGAGCATGAGCAGGGGGAGGGGAGAGGCAGAGGGAGAAGTCGACTCCAGGCTGAGCAAGGCCCCAGGATCATGACCAGTCCTGAAGACGGACACTTAACCACTGACCTCCCAGGTATCCCTGATTTTGATCTGATAAAAATCTTGATTGTATTTGACAAAGGATTTGTCTGCATCTTCTTTTTTATGTGAACTCTCTCACATTACTAAAGAAACCACAATCCGACCACAGTTCCTCTTGGGAATTTAGAATTACAATTAGTGTGTGGTCCAACTGCACTCTTCAACTTAGATGTAAATCTAGGAACTATTGACTATGGCCTCTTACAATGTTGATTGTGCTGGAAAAGAAAATTGTGTAAAGAAAACAGACAGCAGCGCTAAGAGCAAGAGTCTTGATAACGTTAGAGTTCCAGGCCCCTTATTACTGGGCCCAGGTGCATTCCTGTTCTCCGTGTCTGTCACTCTGTATCCTTGTAACTTTTTTTTTTTTTTTTTAGCTTCACACATTTTGAATTAGGTTTCAGTATTTATCTTAGAAAGCATTTCCACCAGTGCCACTATATACACAACTCTAGGTTACTCAAAAAATAATCTGTATCTGTGCTATCCAATAAAGCAGTCACCAGTTTCATGTGGATATTCAAATTAATGAAAATGAAATATCCAAAATGCAGTCACATTAATCAGAGTCCAGATGCTCAATATCCACATGAGATGAGTGGATAGCAGACAGAACATTTCCATCAACACAGAAAAGCTCTCTTAGACAGCCCCATCCTCAGGAATGGCTCCCCCTAGAGTCACACGGGCGTAGGCAAGATGAAAGTCCACACAGGGTAGCTATGTTTGCAAGGCCTGACATACAGTTGATATTGTTTATAATTTATTTCCTACTGAGGTTATCAGTTTCTGGAATTTCAAGTGTCTTCGAGTTTTCAATTCCCTTTTGGGAGGTGTATTTTATCATTATTATTATTAACATATAATGTACTATTTGCCCCAGCAGTATAGGCCTGTGAATCATCAGGCTTACACATTTCACAGCACTCACCATAGCCCATACCCTCCCTAATGTCCATAACCCAGCCACCCCATCCCTCCCCACAGCGCCCCCAGCAACCCCGGGAGGTGTATTTTTAAATGTTTCTTTTAGTGGAATGTGCCTTGATTTGGGAGTTGATACCTGACTTCTCGTTTTGTTACTGTGTGAAGACATTAGTTCCCTACATTGCCACAACAAAGTTTTAGAACACAAATTATTTATTTATTTATTTATTTATTTATTTATTTATTTATAAGCACAAAACACAAACTGATTCTCTTACAGGTCTTTTGGGGGGGGATGTGAAAAAGCCAACACAGTTCTCACTGGGCTAAAATCAAGGTGTCAGCAGGACTGTGTTCCTTTCTGGAGACTCCAAGGGAGAATTTAACTTTTCCACTCTTTGGCTCTTGGCTCCCTTCCACCTTCAAAGTTAGCAATGGCCAGCTGGGTCTTTTTCTCACACTGACACACTCTTCTGCCTCTTCCTTCCACTTATAAGGACCCTTGTGATTTTATTGGGCCCAACCAAATAATCCAGGATAATTTCCCCCTTTAAGTGTCAAATTTAGTGATTAGCAAACTTAATTCCATCTGTAATCTTAATTCCCCTTGGCCATTTAATCTAACATATGCACAGATTCCAAAGAGTAGGCAGTAGTCATCCTTGGAAATATCAAGACTCTTGCTCTTAGCGCTGCTGTCTGTTTTCTACCACAGTGTTGTTGGGCAAATCACTCTTTAGCTCTGGTTTTTGTATTTGTTTAATTAATGAGATTGGCCTGTATAACCCCTCAGGTCCTTTCCAGCTCTATCAGCTAGAGCTCCAAACTAACAAAAGTTTATGGTAACTATTATAGCTGGCTTTTCACTGGATTTGCATTAAATAATTACTCTGAAATACTGTTAATTCTGATTTTATGTTCAGAAGTGACTTCCAAAGATATTAGGCCATGAATCTCCCAAAGCAAGTGCTGGCCACAGCCCCCAAGACACAAAACCAATTATAATGCAGTAAGTCTTTCCACTTAACATCCGAATGGAGACATAAATAATGAATTTTCAAATGTGTGGTACACTAAGTGTTTAAATCACAAGTGAATGAAATGGCACATAAATAAATTTTAACTGATGCACAAGAAAGCCCCCCCCCCAAAAGGCTTCTGATGAAGGACAAATGAAATCTATTTTATTTTGTGTCTATTAATCTCCTCTCCTCTTCCCCCTTTTCTTAGGAGTTTGCTAAGTCATTATTACAAAAAGGAACAACAGACTGCTGCTATAACTGGTGAGTACAAAAGTCATCCACATGAGGATTATTCAAATTCAAGGAAATGGAGTCAGAACAAACTCTAGTACGATAAATAAAGAATTCACCTTTCCTTTCTGACTTACCAGAATGGCTTCTCTAGAAGGAAACAGTATTTGGGTTCTTTAGTATTTTGAGTAATAAAATAGCTCTATCAAAAAAAAAAAAAAAAAAGTAGCTCTAACACTCTGACAGACTCAAGATTATTTGGAATAGAAATTAAAAGTTGATATGGGGGAGGAGTTGATATAAAGAACCAATCCTTCAGCAGTGACTTTTTAAACATTTTTTTTAAAGATTTTTTGTTTATTTGACAGACAGAGATCACAAGTAGGCAGAGAAGCAGGCAGAGAGAGAGGAGGAAGCAGGCTCCCTGCTGAGCAGAGAGCCCGATGTAGGGCTCGATCCCAGGACCGTGGGATCATGACCCGAACCAAAGGCAGAGCCTTTAACCCACTAACCCACTGAGCCACCCAGGCACCCTCAGCAGTGATTTTTAATCCATATCCTTAACAAGTTTTCTTACCAATGTGTCCTTAATTACCACTGACCCTGTTATCAGATGGTACTTTCTACATCGAAATACTTTTTTTTTTTAAGATTTTTATTTATTTGAGAGAGACAAAGAGAGCACAGAGGAAGGAGACTCCTTGCTGAGCAGAGAGCCTGATGTGGGGCTTGATCCCAGGATCCTGGGATCATTACCTGAGCTGAAGGTAGACACTTAACCCACTGAGCCACTCAGGCGCCTCTACATCAAAATACTTCTAATAATGCACTTTAGAATTCATTTTCTATATAGTCACAACATATATAATCTGAAGAATACAGAAGTATTTTTATTTTTTCATTTAATGATGCAAAACACAAATGCTGATTTGACATACATTCACATACAACTTTTTCTTTCACGTTTACAACTCAACAGATTGGTGAATCCAAAGGAACTAGTATAATCACTATATGGAACATACCTATAATGAAGAGAAAAAAAATTAAAACTATAGCATTAACTAGCAGAAATAATATTAAAATTAGACCATTCTGAATAATTCACCTAGAGCATCCAGAAAAGTCTAGAAAACAAATTCACAAAGAGTAACAACCCTTCATTTTATTTAAGTTTTAATAAAAAATATTTTATGTGACCTATAAGAGAGTAGCAAAAGCATATCTATTTATGTTTATCTCTTGATTGGCTGACTCAAGCAGTGACAGCAAGGTGATATTAATATGAAAAAAGAAATGAAAAATTTGAATAATCAAACCCTGAAGGGCTGAGTTAGTCAACCTAATCCATGAAAACTGAGATTTATAAGAGTGATTTTTCATTTTACAAAAGGATTAATATAAAATTTCCTTAGAAGGATTTTCAGAAATGTACTATGTATTTAGATACATATATATTGGCATATAAAATAAATTCATTCCTTTAAATCACAGAGTATGCAGAGTATCGTATCTTGTTCACAACTAGATTTTAGTATGAATTGTCTAACTGGGTGTTAGTTGTAGTGATAATCACAATGAAGTGGTCACACAGTAAAAGATTTACCAATCTATTACCCTTATACATTCATCCATTCTACAAATATTAAATTATCAGTAGGCCCAGGCACTGGGCAATTTGCTGACTACATTATGATTAATAAAATAGACAGGGTTTCTGTTCTCATGGAATTTACATTCAGGTGTTGTCTATGACAAACAGATATTAAGAAATACATACACAAATAATGGTAATTTGTCTTTAGTGTTATGAAGTCACTGTGTAGAGTACCATTAGATTTACAAAAATGGTATGATTCTGGTTTTATTTTTTTTTTTTAAGATTTTTTTTTTTATTTGAGAGAGAGACAGTGAGAGAGAGAGCATGAAAGGGGAGAAGGTCCGAGGGAGAAGCCGACTCCCCATGGAGCTGCGAGCCCAATGCAGGACTCAATCCCAGAACTCTGGGATCATGACCTGAGCCAAAGGCAGTTGCTTAATCAACTGAGCCACCCAGGCGCCCCACCCCTTTTTTAAGATTTTATTTCTCAGAGAGAAGGAGAGAGAGAGAGGGGAGAAGAATAGTGTGCGCTCACGTGCACAAGGAGGGAGAACAACAGGCAGAGGAAGAAGCAGGCTTCACACTCAACAAGGAACCTGATGTTGGACTCGATCCCATGACCTTGGGATCATGACCTGAGCTGAAGGCAGATGCTTAACCAACTGAGCCACTCAGGCATCCCGATTTTGGTTTCATTCTTAAATACAACTTTCTTTGAACAAACTCAAAGCATAATGATTAAAAATGATGCTTAAAAAATGATTATACTGAGAGATGCTTCAGCTAAGGTATTAAAATTCATAAATTTGTCAGAGATAGGAGTATCAGTGCTAAAAAGTATAAACTCAATAGGGGCCCCTGGCTGGCTCATCTGGAAGAGCATGCAATGTGATCACTGGTTTTTGGTTTGAGCTTGACGTTGGGTGTAGAGATTATGAAAAAAATAAACTTAAAAAAAAGTATAAACCCAATAAAAAACCAAAAATACATTATTTAAAAAGAGGTCAAATTAATTTGCATAATTAATTAATCCTATAAAATTGCATACTTACCATATTAGTATTTCAATAGTTTATTCCAACCCATTTCTTCTTTTATACTCTAAAACATCTTCATTATGTTGTTTGATGAGCTAGAAGTAGGTAACAATTAAAATTAGAAATATAATCTTCCTGGCAACTTAAAGAGGCTAACTAGTGATACTTATATTTGGTATAGAAGAGGTATATAAGAGGAATAAGCATAGATTAAAAGAACTACAACTATTCTAGGGGTGAGGGAAGGCACTCGGCCACTGGGATCTGGATTTGTTTTTGTTTTTTTTTTTTAAGACTTTATTTGTCAGAGACAGAGTTAGCAAGCATAAGCAGACAGAGCAAGAGGCAGAGGGAGGAAACCACACCCTGCTGAGCAAGGAGCCCAATGTGGGGCTCAATCCCAAGACCCTGATATCATGACTTGAGCTGAAGGCAGATGCTTAACTGACTGAGCCACCCAGGTGCCCCTCTTTCCCTTTTTTTTTTTTAATAAAGAGCTTTTTTTTTTTAAGATTTTATTTATTCGTTTGTCAGAGACAGAGAGAAAGGGGACACAAGTAGGGGGAGCAGCAGGCTGAGGGAGAAGCAGGCTCCCTGCTGAGCAAGGAACCCTATATGGACTCCATCCCAGAACCCTGGAATCATGATCTGAGCTGAAGGCAGATGCTTAACTGACTGAAGCACCCAGGTGCCCTGGATTTGCTTTTCTAAACTATTTTGGAAAAGCAAAAAAAAAGAATTACAGCTATTCCAGTTAAAAAGAAAAGGCTAAGAGATGCAAGTCCAAAAACTATGAATGGTATATACTAGTTCATTTCTTTTTTTTATTATTATTTATTTATTTGACAGACAGAGATCACAAGCAGGCAGAGAGGCAGGCAGAGAGAGAGAGGACGAAGCAGGCTCCCCACTGAGCAGAGAGCCCGATGTGGGGCTCTATCCCAGGACTCTGAGATCATGACCTGAGCAGAAGGCAGAGGCTTTAACTCACTGAGCCACCCAGGCACACCATCTTTTTTTTTTTTTTTTTAAGATTTTATTTATAGATTTGTCAGAGAGAGAAAGCACAAGCAGAGGGAACAGCAGGCAGAGGGAAAGGCAGGCTCCCCGCTGAGCAAGGAGCCCGATGTGGGACTCCATCCCAGGACCCTGGGATCATGACCTGAGCTAAAGGCAGGCGCTTAACCGACTGGGGCACCCAGGCATCCCTGTACTAGTTAATTTCAGTCTAACATACTAAATTTGAGAAGGCAACCCTTAGAAGTTTGTTTTATTTATGTATATGTGTATGTATTTACTTATAAGATATTGTTTATTTATTTGACACAGAGAGAGACAGAGGGAACATAAGCAGGGCGAAGGCGGAATGGGAGAGGGAGAAGCAGGCTTCCCGCCAAGCAGGGAGCCCAATGTAGGCTGGATCTCAGGACCCTGGGATCATGACCTGTGCCTAAGGCAGATGCTTAACAATTGAGCCACCCAGGTGCCCCACCCCCCTTACGAGTTTAAATTCGTGTTCTGCCAAATAAATTATTTCATTCAGTGGGTAATAAATGTAATAGAATAACTTACCATAGAGGAGCTAAATCAGCACTGCCAACCAGAACTGAATTATTAAATGAGGTCTAGACTGATCGCTGGATGTGTTATACTTCTAACCTTGGAAGTTTGATACTGTGAGTGACCAGCTCCATCCCCCAACTATATGTGTATTAATTAGATGTCATGGGAGATAGATACTTTCTTAGAACAACTGTCTGACAGAATATGCAACCAAAACAATGGTTGAGATGGGGTGACATTTGCTGCAATCAAAGATCCAATTTCAGAGTTCTCAACAGCAATCAAGTTTTTTCTAGGAAAATTTTGTATTAAAACTTCATCATGACAAATATTATTTCAAAAAGGATTACTGCTGTTGTCATGTTGTAAATGACTTTTAACATCTCTTACTCCTTATCAACATCTCTTACTCCTTATCAACTTTTTTTTTTGAGATTTTATTTTATATATTTGACAGAGCACAAGCAGGGGGAGCAGCAGACTGAGGGAGAGGGAGAAGCAGGCTCCCCGCTGTACAGGGAGCCCAATGTGGGGCTAGATCCCAGGACCCTGCTATGACAGGAGACAAAGGCAGATGCTTAACAACTAAGCCACCCAGGTGCCCCATCAAGTCATTTCAATGAGAAAATCCAAAATAAGAGATATAAGAATTGGAGGTGGGAGGCAGTGGAGAAAACCCCTAACACATTAGATACAAAACAAAAAAATTTAAATACTAATCGAGCACACAGACTTTGAGTCAACTTCAAGAAAATTTATCTACAGAGAGGCAGTATTTCACAATGGTCTATAGTGTCATTCTAGGGGAGAACTGGGTTTAGCAAACTAATTTCTCCAAGCGTTTTCTTTATCTATAAAAAGTCAACAATAATAGTACCTACTACACAGTGTTTTTGAAAAGATTAAATGAGTTTCTACATGTAAAGCATTTGGCATACTCTAAAGACCAAAAAAAAGGCTGCTACACACTAAGTACAATTTCCAACAATGTATTTACTCAAACACTGATTAAAATCTTATGTTTTCGAAGTCTAGTGGGACTTAATTTGTATAGCTTGTCCAGTGATGATCTGTCCCTATGTCATCTGAAAAAAAAAGTGTCTTCATAAAACCCAACCAGTCTCCAACCTCATTACCAAGTAAAGGACAATCAATAGTAAAGTTGCCATTCATCACAAAACCATTCTCATTAACCATGAATGACGCAAGTTTCAGCTTCATCATATTTTTTCCATGCTGCTGAAATCTTGAATATTTCTTTTTAGTCTTTGGGATTTCCCTTATGTAATTAGCAATTACATAAATATCCAATTGAATGGGAGATTTGCTCAGCAACAATCTCACAATGACATTTATGCTCCCCAGTGTGTTGGGGTCGCACGACATCAAGGGAGTAAAAACTCACATAGATCCACAAGAAGACGGAGGTGCCCAAGGTCAGTCCAACTTTCAACCAGTCAGGTTTGTCATGTGGCGGATCCCGAACGTAGAACTTTGATCGCGCTGAAGCTGAAAGGGGACAGTGTCTGTAAATCGATAACGTATCGCCTTGCATTGAAAAACCTAACACTTACGTGTATATTATTGCATTTAATTCTCCCCCACCCCCACCCCCCCACCCCCGGGCAAACAGCTCCCGAAACAGGTTCAGAGAGTCAAGTTAACTCGCCCTGAGCCACCGGCACAGCCAGACCGAGTCGCCCCTGTCCTCCAGGACGCCCTCAAAGCCTGGCGAACTGGCTTTTGCAGAGACTCAGATGACTCCCGAGTTGGCGGGAAGCGGCACCGAGAGGGTCTGCAGGACCCAACCTGCAGCGGGTTAGGGTGGTGGGGAGGACCCAGAGTCCAATCGTAGAGACCAAGAGTTGTCGGCACTAAGAGGGTCGGCGGCGCGTGATGGGGAACCTAGAGTCGGAGCTGGCATTTAGGACGTAGGCCGGCGAAGGTCACACTGCATGACGGGCCCGGTCCCAGACGCCCGCTACCCCGCGGGCTGGATTCACCCTGAGAGTGAGCGACGGGAAGGTCGGGTCGGCCTGAAGGAAGAGGGACACTCACAGCCGCTTGGGAGCCTAGCTGGAGCCAGCAGCTTGGAGAACCGGCGCAACAACGCGGGGAGCGCCATCTTGCTAGGCACGGCTCCGCCTTTCCGCAACCCGTCTCCCCTGGAGTCGGTGTCCAGCCGAGCGCCCCCTTGCGGAACGAAGCGCGGGATTCGCCAGCTGCGCAGCCGCGCTAAGTAGAGATGTTAACTTGAGAATCCTGGTTATTGCCTGGTACTCTTCTAGCTCTCTTGGTCTCAGCCTTATGTCTGTAAAATGGGGTTTCGGAGGAAATGATCAAAGGGGGAAAAGAGTAGTTAGTTTATTCACTTCGCTGTCCCATGAGAATTTCAGGCACCTGCCCCAGGGATACTCGAAAGATTTACTAAAATCTTGCTACATGAGCCAGAAAACTGAAAATGAATGAGGTGTGTTGAGTAACCGCCAGCACTTTGAATTCTGTGTTTCAGACACTGTACATTATGCATCCTATGATTTACATGTATCATCTCATTTCATTTTCAAATGACCGTTTGATATACCTTATTATCCTCAGTTTACAGCTAAAGCTCAAAGAAGGCAACTTACTCATCCAAGGTGACATAACATATATTTGAAGAGACTTCCCACAGTTCCCCAAGTCTGTTCACATGCACTATCACAGTAAAGCTTCACAATGCTGTGAGGAAGGGAGAATCTTCATGATTTGGAAGTCCCTGACCGGCTCAGGCTCAGGATCCCACAGCTGGGAGAGGTGGGATTCAGACTGAGGTCTTCTGACCCCAGATCTAGTGATTCTTGTTAGCCTACCTAACAGACTTGGACAATCCCCTGAGGCCACGAGCTGCAGAATAGGATTCAAAGAGTCAAGTTGAAAAAGCTATTCCTGTAGACCATATTTTTGCTTTTCATTTTTAGGCAAAGTACTTAATCTCTCTACACCTCAGTTTTATAGCTGTAACATAAAACCTAACCTCTATGGTCCTTGGGAAGCTTAGAAAGTGTCTGGTAGTTGCAAACAACTTGTTTTTGTCTACCAAAGACATTGTACTGACAATTGAACTGGATTTGTGCATTTACTTGTCAATTCAATCTGATGTCTAAAGACCATGTAAAAATATGTATTTAAGTAAAAGAAATAAAGAATTTTAATATTTTAATCCTTCAAACTTAAGGCCATTTAGGATCATTTTAAAAGCACAATGAATGTTAGTAAATCGTTTCCCCCCCCATATTTTTTCTTTAAAAAAAATTTCTTTTTTAAGTAAGCTCTATGCACAACATAGGTCTTGAACTCACCACTCCATGATCAAGGGTGGCATGCTGTACTAACTAAGCTAGCCAAGTGTGCACCCCTGTACTTTCCTTAGCAATATTACTGGGGGAAAAATTTAACCAAAAATTATTGACCAAAGAGTAAAGTAACTGTACTGTTTTCTGGTTCTTTTTTACACGCAACTGATGGCTAACTGGATTGCTAAACTGTGAATCACATTATAGTTTGTAACCTAGTTTGAGCCTTCTGGACTTATGCTCAAGTAAGCAAACCACCCAACTAATATGCTGAATCAGTTGTTGGTTCTCAACTTCTTGTCCACTCAGCAGCCTGACAGTTGAATATTCTTTCTATGTCATCCCTTGGAAGCTTGTCCTAACACAGCTTTTGCTAGTATCCAACAAGTTGAAACAGAAGCCATATTTAGTCAGAGCATACAGAACCAGTAAGCAAATTACTAATTTCGGTACTGCTGTGGGAAAAAGGCGGTTTTCTTCTTTTGGTCCCTGTATCTTCTTACTAGTGTATATTTTGGGAAAGTGATGAAATATAAGCACATTCCTCTCAGCATGTTAGAGCTGATGGAACCCTACACTTAGAGTAGGCAGCTGTAGGTGAAACTCCATCTTGAGAAGAATCCTGATGAAGCAATTCCAGCCAGGAGCTAGTAGCTATGGTATTTTGGTAGAAGTTGCTATATGACATTCATTTAAGCATTTCCAGAATTTGAATGCTAAAAATTTCTTTATGACCCAGGCAAAAGGAGAGAAGATTTGAGTTAGCAGCCAGAAAACCATAGTTCTAGTCCCAGATTTTTCTACTAGGCAACATCTTACTCAACTCACACTTCTCATTCCTAGGGAGGGTTAAGAAGAACAAAAGTTGAAAACATAAAATATAAGATCACTACATATATGTTTATTGATTTATGATGCATAAAAATATCATACACCAAATTTGGGAGGATCTGGAGAGGGATGCAGTTCCTGATATAGTTGCAAAAATTTTTAAAAAGATTTTATTTATTTATTTGAGAGAGAGAGAGAGAATGAGCAGTGGGGAGCAGTAGGAGAGGGAGAAGCAGACTCCCCACTAAGCTGGGAGCCCAACACAGCAATCATGTGGAGCTCGATTCCAGGACCCTGAGATCATGACCCAAGCTGAAGGGAAACGCTTGACTGATTGAGCCACCCAGGCGACCCAAGTATCTATAATTTTTTTTTAAGATTTTATTTATTTGACAGACAGAGATCACGGTAGGCAGAGAGGCAGGCAGAGAGAGAGGGGGAAGCAGGCTCCTTGCTGAGCAGAGAGTCTGATTTGGGGCTCGATCCCAGGACCCTGGCATCACAACCTGAGCCGAAGGCAGAGGCTTTAACCCACTGAGCCACCCAGGTGCCCCGATATCTGTAAATTTTTATTTAAAGAACAATCAGAAGCAATCACAAAATGTTAACATTTGTTAAATCTGGGTGACAAATATATAGACTTCTTTAATGTTGTATTTCTATAAAATTTAAATACTTAATGATTAAGGCATAAAAGTGTCAATAGAGAACATCTTACATATATGGACATGGAGAATTTTACTCTACATATCCCTCTTGTAGAATTAAATTTCTGAGGTTGTTTATTTATATATTTATTTATGGTTACTTTTTTGGTGAAGAGACATTTTGGCAATAGTGATATGTAAATATTTAGGGTAAGATGAATGAATGAAACATCATCCTCATCATCAACATCATCCTCATGGTCTGTCATCATCCAGCCTTGGATATGTTAATTTCCTGCATAATTATCATTCACAGCATGTGGGTTAAATAGGATCTGTTTGTCAAACAGTGGTGATCTATGAGAGCAGATATTTTATTATTGAGTTTAGGCTATCAAGGCATGGACTGTATGGTCCACCAGTTATCTATACATGCATTTTAACTAGGAAATGATTCAGATAAATGATGATGCAAAGTAGTAGTCACTGAGTCTTTTTTTTTTTTTTTAAGATTTTATTTATTTATTTGACAGATAGAGATCACAAGTAGGCAGAGAGGCAGGCAGAGACAGGAAGGGAAGTAGGCTCCCTGATGAGCAGAGAACCCAATGTGGGGCTCGATCCCAGGACCCTGGGATCATGACCTGTGCCGAAGGCAGAGGCCTTAACCCCTGGAGCCACCCAGGTGCTCCAGTATTCACTGAGTCTTAAAAATTTATTTGTTATCAGCCAAAAGGAAGATAACATTTGCCCAACTATATTGGTGGCTTGTCTATTCAGGTACTCAGCCTTTGGTGGGGACCACTGTTTGCTTCAAACATCAGAAATTTTCTTCCCTCAAGGGGAAAATAGTATATTATTCAAAGGAGAAATTTAGAAATTTAGAAAACCTTAGCAAATAATATTTCTGTAGGAACTTTTGGATATGAAGCCAGATACCTGGAAACCAAAGTTATTAGTGAAGCTAAAATTATCATTGTAAGTTAGATAACTTTTCTATTTCTTTTTTTAAAAATATTTTATTTATTTATTTGACAGAGATCACAAGTGGGCAGAGAGGCAGGCAGAGAGAGAGGGAGAAGCAGGCTCCCCACTGAGCAGAGAGCCTGATGCGGGGGTCGATCTCGATCCCAGGATTTCGATCCCAGGATCTCGATCCCAGGACCCTGGGATCATGACCTGAGCCGAAGGCAGAAGCTTTAACCCACTTAGCCACCCAGGCGCCCCAACTTTTCTACTTCTTAATAACTGCGCTGGTTGAAAGCGGGTTGAAAGAAAGACCTCCTGGGGGCAGTGAAGTTCAAAGATTATCATTGAGTGACAACTGTTTTTATGAATTCTATGTTTGCTCTTAGTTTTACTTAAAAAAAAAAAAAAAAGTTAAGGTTAAAAAAACTGGCCATATTCCAAAACTCAAACATGGTTTCCTGTGGATACAACTCAACTTTTTTTAGTGAAACTTTTGAACAAAGATAACAGAATTCGAACAAATTGCAGGATTTGATTCATAAAACGTTACTTATGATCCAGGCAAAAGAAGAGAGAGCAGGCATTTGAGATAGCAGCTAGAAAACCCGAGGATTAGTCCCAGATTTTTACAATGGGAAACATCTCCCTCACCTTACTTACACCTTCTAGGAAGGGTTAAAGAAGAGCAAGAAGAAACAGTAAACTATCTGGGTAAATACATTTAAAAAGAGCAAAGTTATTGCACATATAATGCAATGATTCCTGATTCAGAGAATGCTACAGACAGAATCCAGCATCTGGAGAAAGAGCATAAAAATAATCAGGTGCAAAAATGGCTCATATGAGGGAAAAATTGTAGATCATCAATGGAATGCCAGCTTTAAAATAGTTGTAGTGTCAATTACCAAAAAAAAAATTTTTTTTTTTTTTTTTAAGTAGGCTCCATGCCCAACTTGGGGCTTAAACTCACCACCCTGATATCAAGAGTCATATACTCTACCGACTGAGCCAGCCAAGGGCCCCTTTACTGTCAGTTGTTAATTAAATTACTTATACATAAACTCATATGTGGAAAAGGTCCACTTCGGTATCTAGTTTGATCTTGTCTACTGCAGCGGTTCTCTAGTATCCTTCCCTGATGCTCTGATGTTCAAGATTTGAGGATTTCTGGTGATGGAGAGTTCAACACTCGCAACATTAAGCACTTTAGCCATCTCCGGGGGAGTCAATGTCCCTGAACTCTACTCCAACATGGCTGAAACAGTCGTGAACCCTTCATTGTATGGACTCAACACTGAAATAAAACACATTTAAATTTCAGATGCTTCTTTGGCAGTGCATATATGGCACTTAGGATATGGCTCTTTCCCCGCTCACCTTAAGTAATAAACTAAATCACCGATCCTCCAGCCAGCCAGCCAGCCCATTTAATTGGTCAAACTCTTTCACGGTTTTCAAACTCCATGAACCCTCTCTTTTTCGTACAGGTTTTCAAGTGTCACCTGGGGTGAAGCCTTCATTTCCCTTTCGCCTCTGCTTTTTAATTCGGTACTTGATCCACGATCAAACGCAGAACTTCTTGAACACCTTCACTTTAGCACTTCAGGCTCAAAGTATGATCATACAGGCTACGAGAATCTACCCAATGAATGAAAGGCCGCTTTGGCATCAAACAGCAGAAAAGCTATTTGCGAGTGGGAGGCTGCTGGACTCACCCCAGCTCTTCCCCCAGCGCCTGCAAGACACCCTGCGACCGAGGGATGGGCGGGCCTGCCGCGACCCTCTCGGCCTCCGCCCACCCGCTGGCCTCCAGGTTTCCCAGCAAGCTCTAGGACAGAGGAGGTGGGGAAAGGAGGTCATCGCGCCTGCGTGCTAGGAGGTGTGACCCGGGTGGGAAAGCCCTCCGCGTCCGCCATTTTGGCTGCCTCTGTCGGTCTGTTCAGTTACCACGTGAACCGCCGACGGAGACCCGTGGGGGGGGGGGAGGCGGCGGCAGCGTTAAGTGAAAAAGGAAAAAAGACAACGAGGGGAAGGGGGGTGTCGGGGTTGGGTGACGCGGTGACACTCGAGGCGTGGTGGTGGCGGTGGATCGGGGCAATCAAGGCTGAAGCGGCCAGGGGACGACGGCGGCGGCGGCGGCGGCGGCGGCGGTCGGACAAACAGACTGACCGAGCCGGGCGGTGGCGGGAGCAGCGGGAGGAGCCGGAACGATGCCGGCCGTGAGCCTCCCGCCCAAGGAGAACGCTCTTTTCAAGCGGATCTTGGTAAGTGTGAGACTCTGGGCAAGAAGTGGGGAGGATTTAGCCGGTACACGGGCCTGTCACCCCTAACCTCGGCCCGGCGGGCACGGGGCCACCTCCGCCAGGAAACTCGTCTTCGTACTCCTAGTCAAGCAGTATGCACCTCCTCGTCCCTTCCCTGTGGTTCCCACTTCGCCCCGTGCGCCCCGGGCCACGGGCTTCCTCCTCCTGTCTCCACGCTTCGGAGGCCGTGATTCCGGAGTAGGCCCCGTTTTCCTAGCTCCTAGACTGCGGGTTTTCATCCGCCCCGAATGAAGGGAGGACAGGCCCGGCCTTTAGCCGGGAAGCGGGCAACACGGGCAGGAGTAGCGGCCGGGGTGGTGCAGGAACACTGCCGGTAGGTCGCGGTGGCACCCTTGTAAGGAACAGGTGGTGCGGATGCGGCACAGCTCATTCATTGCCCAAGCGCGGCTCTCCCTCCCTCCATGGTCCGTCCCTCCCTCTTCCTCTCTTGATATTCACCTGTCCCCGCCCGGGCCCCGGGTCACTGAATGACCTGGAAGGAGGGAAGGAAGGGATTTAGTAGAGGAAAAGAAGCTTTCTAAACGACTGCCTCCTTGTAGTTAGTTTCATACTTGAGTCTGCAGATTATCGGCCTTTTCCCCTCGTTTCTGTATGGAGAAGGGACATTTATTTCTTAGTTTCCGAGCGGGAAACAGCCCCACCCCATACCCTACTCGGGAGGTGGGGCCCACTGCGAGGGGGCGGTCCGGTTGGAAGTGAAAAGTTTATGGAGTTTCTGGTTTAGATGTTCTAGACGCGAATTTTCTCAGAGACTGAAGTGTATTAACACAAATGCAAAAATTTAGCAGCAAAGGCAACTTAAGAACTTTTGAGATGGATTTTATTGACGCGAGCTCACACTCACTTATTTCTTATATTTCAGATGTGTGCGGTTTGCATTTTTCTTTAATACTATAAAATACAGTGATGTTTGGAGGGACTGTTGACATTGTAAAATATATCTTGTGGCCTTGGCGCTGTGATTAATAATACATCATGGCACATTTTTAGTTTGGCATTTAGTGTGTGGGTTGCCCCTTCATGCGAAGATTTCTTTATGAAAGAATTAACTGACAAACTTAAAACTTTTAAAAAACTTGGAGTGTATGTATGAAAGTGTTAGCTGTTTTCCCTTGCAATTTTAATTTGCTTCAATTATTTGAAAAGTAGACCAATTTGGGGGATCCAGTCTTCTAGAAAGAGAAAGGAGTAATCCATGTTGAACTAACTTTGATTTTATAAAAATATCCGTATGCTTTACAGATTTAGTCAATTTATGTTGAAAAACTTACCAGAAAGTCACATCCAATACCAAGTAATTTTTCCTTTGAAATTCTTATTGCCATTTTTTGGTTTTAGGAATAACCAGGGTAGATGGAACTCTCACATAGTTTTAATAGAACAATTCATTTGTTTTTTATTTATTTATTTATTTATTTATAAATAAATAAATAAAGATTTTAACTTACTTAACTGAGGGAGAAGCGTGAGCATGCCTAAGAGGGGGGGAGTGGGAGACAAAGGTAGAGGGAGAAGCAGGTTACCGCTGAGTGGGCCTAGATCCCAGGACCTGAGCTGAAGGCAGGAGCCCAACCCACTGAGCCACTCAGGCATTCCTACTTTTAAATCTTTTAAAAGACCAACTGGTGTGTCAGTTCGGCAGTAACATACTTTCAGGGTAAAAATGTGTCTTAAATCTTACTCCTTAACTTTTTTTTTTTTAAAGAATTCAAGCAGAAAAGTTGAGAGAAGAGTACAAGGAGCACTCATGAATTCTTTACCTTAATTTAGTATGTAACATTTTGCCAGATTTGCTTCTTGCTCTTCCAATACACATAAGAGTAAATAGCAGGCATAATATTTAATCCATAAATGCTCCAGCAATAAGGGTATTTTCCTATCTATCCATAATATTGTTAACAGTCATTCCCTGGTACTGTGGAATATCCAGTTCATATTCAAATTATCCCAATTGTTAGGGTAGCAGTTTTTTTAAAAAAATCAGACTTTTTATTTTGAGATAACTAGATTCACATGCACTTTTAAGGAATAATACAGAGATCCCTTGTACCCTTTACATAGTTTCCCAGTGCTAACGCCTTATAAACCTGTAGTTCAATATCATAACATTGATATACTCTATCAATCTTATTCATATTTCTTGAGTTTATTTGTACTAATTTGTGTGTGTATTTAGTTCTCTGCAGTGTTATCGCAATTGTAATTACATAACCTCCACTACAGTCGGTATGCAGAATGGTTCCATAAGCACAAGGATTCTTCTGTTGCCCTTTTAGAACCACACCCTCCTACCTGCTTTCTATCCCCTTTACCCCCAAACTCTGGCAGTCACTAACTGTTCTGTTTCCTATTTCTATGATTTTGTCATTTCATGAATGTTTACTGAAAAGAATCATACAGCATATAACTTTTTAGGATTGGCCTTTTTTTTTTTTTTTAAAGATTTTATTTATTTATTTGGCAGAGATCACAAGTAGGCAGATAGGCAGGCAGAGAGATGGGGAAGCAGGCTCCCTGCTGAGCAAAGAGCCCGATGTGGGGCTCAATCCCAGGACCAGGACCCTGGGATCACGACCTGAGCGGAAGGCTTAACCCACTGAGCCACCCAGGTGCCCCGGATTGGCCTTGTTTTAATGCAATATAATTTCCTTGGGACACATCCCAGTTGTTGGGTGTATTAATACTAGTTTGTTCCTTTTTATTGTTGGGTAGAATTCTGTGATACAGGTGTAGCACAGTTTAACCATTCATAGAATAGTATTTTTTCATTAATCATTTTGCACACTTTTTTTTTCTTATGATAGTGGGGTGGGGCAGAACTTTTAAGTTCATTGCTAAAATTGAAGTGCTAAAGGATTTATTATGATACAGTATATGCAGAAGAAACGTGAAAATTACTAAAGAGAAGAGGATAGAGTGTTCTTTTTGTTCTGTTACATTAGGAATGAAGAAAACTTTGCGAACCAAAAGTATAGTTTGTATTTGCTTTTTCAAAATTCTTCTGATTCCTCAGTTTTTATGGTATGTTAGCCCTTTTGATTTTAAGACCGCCAATTCCGAAAAGTTGGGCATACTTAATGCCTGTAAACCAAGTGTTGCTGGGTTGGTAACTGTTAAATCATTCCAGTAGTATTCACTTTTTGAGCTGCTACTTAGTTAGTTGTACCATACTTGTTTGTAGTAAATTCCTTTAGGAAATGAAGTTCGTTTGTATTTTTAAATATTTGAAACCTCAATTTCAAAGTAATGAAATATGTTTTTGCCTTTATTTTTCAAAGGAGACCCAGAAAGTTTCTGTAGTGGATTTTCCTGGCTTGTTCTAGTTTAGTTTTTTTTTGTTTTTTTTTTTTTCCTAGTTTAGTTTTGATATCTAAAATTCAGTTTTGAGGGCGCCTGGGTGGCTCAGTCAGTTAAGTGCCTGCCTTTGGCTCAGGTCATGATCGCAGAGTCCTGGGATCAAGCCCTACCTCAGGCTCCTTGCTTAGCAGGGAGCCTTAGTCTCCCTTTCTCTCTGCCTGCTACTCCCCCTACTTGTGCTCTCTCCTGTCAAATAAAATCTTAAAAAAATTAAAAAATAATAAAATTCAATTTTGTTGCATATTGGGCCCTTTTTTCATATGTTACTTAACTGTTTTCTGACTGAAGAATTGTTATAAATTGGTCAGAATGTCTACAAAATGTGTCTTGTGTGTGATTTGTCTAGAGAAAGGGCAGGGCATGAATTTAATGTAACATATAGGAGTTTACTTTAAACAAGAGTTGTGTGTGTTTATCAGGAGTGGGGTTTTTTTTTGTGGGATTTTTGTTGTAATTATACATGATTTTAATGATTTGGAAAATTAAGTCATTAGAAAATTGTGACTTTGCCTCCTCATGATGCTATTGTTTATCTAAATAGTTTGAGAACAGTACCAGATCTCCATACCACTTTTTTAGGATCTAGGTTAAGGGTAGGAAAAATGAGTTGCTGGAGTGGAATGAAATTCACACCTTTTTAGATTTTAGTCCACTTGGACAAGTTGGGTATACCCTGATGCTTTGCAGTCAAGTGTTGCCAGGTTGGTGACTGTTGCTGCTGCCACTCTTTTTTTCTCAGGAGTTAATGTGAGCTATAATGGCAAAAAACCTGTGTTGGGAGCACTTAAAATAGTTTACATCATTAATCTGTTTTGGACTTTTGCCTGAATGATTTATGTTGTTAGTTAAAAATCTAGAGGACAGAATTTTTCTTTCCTAGAAAAGTGGCAAGAGAAGTTAGTGTAGCATGGTGATAACATTTGTGATTTACTGAAAACTTACCATTTGCACTGCACAATAGAACTTTCTGTGATGATGGAAATGTCCTGTATCTGCCTTGTCCAGTATGGTAGCTGTTAGTCACATGTGACTGTTGTACACCTCAGATAGGGCTAGTGTGATTGAGGAATTCAATTTTTAAATTTAATTAAGTTTAAATTCAAATAGCCACATGTGGTGGTGTGTGGTTGCCGTTTTGGACAGTGCCCTTTGTGGATCCTTCTTTATTCTTGAAACTTCCCAAGGTGGAGACATTTTTTATTAAGAAAGCAGACTGAGATTAAGGTTAACACTTAGGGTTAGATTCAAGAATCAGTTTTTTTGTTAGCTCAGGGCATTTGTACCATACCTGCCTAGTGTTTGTCTGTTTGGTGGTGGTGGTGTGGGGTAGGGGGTTTGGTTGTAGGTAGAGGGAGTTAGGTGAAAGTGTTGTAATAATTGTAGGTGACTAGATGTATTATAGGTACCTACAGATTGTAGGTAAATTATTTCATATGATTTATTGCATTTGGGAAGAAGTGCTCTTTTTACAGTAATACTTAGGTTGGATTTAGTTGCAGATGAAATTAAGAATAGGAATTGTCAAGAAAATTTCCATGTGTACATGGAAGGTGTGTTGATTTAAATTTATATGTAACAGTTGTAGTTTTGGCAACTGAATGTGGACAGTAACCTTGAAATTGGTTTTAATGTGCTTTGGCCTGCCCTGCATGTGTTCAGAATGTAACAGAGAAAAAAATAAAGAAACGGAAACAAAGTTTTACCTACAGTGAAGTCATTTTTCTTTTTCTTTTTAAAATATTTTTATTTATTTGAGAGAGAGAAGGTAAAGCAAATGAAAACATGAGTAGGGGAAGAGGGGCAGAGGGAGAGGGAGAAGCAGGGCTGAGCAGGGAGCCGGATGTTGGGCTCAATGCCAGGACTCTGGGATCAGGACCTGAGCTAAGGCAGAAGCTCAACTGACTGAGCCACCCAGGTGCCCCTGAAGTCCTTTTCTTTTGTACACTGTAGGTAATCAAATGTTTAAGCCAGAATAAATTTCTTCCTGGAAGTGTACTAGAAAAGGAAATGTACATTTGCTATACTGTACTATATTATAAAATACACAAAATGCTCTTTGTAAAAGTCTGTAAAAATCTTAGGAGAAAAAAACCTTTCGAAAATGTGGTGAATTCATGGTTTTGTTTGTTTGCATTTATACTAATACCCTAAATCCTTTTTGGAATGGGATGTAGAATGAATGAACAAACAAAGAGATGTTTTTATTTAAATGACAAAGCATATGTGTTTGTACGTGTGTGGGTTTTTTTATTTTTTATTTATTTTTTATTTTTAGGGGGGTGGGAGAGAATGTTACTTAAGTAGGCTCTATGCCTAGCATGGAGCCAGACATGGGATTGATCTCAAGACCCTGAGATCCTGACCTGAGCTGACATAATCAGTGGCCTGACTCTACCACCTAGGTGCTCCCAAACATATTTTTTAAATGGTTTATTGTGTTAGAAACCTGAAGTGTCTCAAAGTGATTCTTTTGGATTGAGAGTAGGTTAAAGTACTTGTTTATGCAGATTATTTGGAGAATACTTTGGTTAAAAAAAAAAAGAATTGACCACAGTTTAGGGTTTGTTTGTTTGTTTGTTTTTAAGATTTTATTTATTTGTCAGAATGAGAGAGAGAGCACAAGCAGGGGGAGCCGCAGGCAAAAGGAGAAGCAGGCTCCCACGGAGCAAGGAACCCAATGTAGGCTGGATGGCTTGATCCCAAGACTCTGGGATCATGACCTGAGCTGAATTCAGGCAGACACTTAACTAACTGAGCCACCCAGGTGCCCCCTGCAGTTTAGTTTTTAATAGTAGGAGATAACACTTTATGTTCAGAAAAGCATACAGAACTTTAACAGGGAATTGAATTTAATGTTTGATTCTGTGGATATTTTAAAGGCTTGCAGTCTTGGGTCATTATTGGGGATTATACAAACTAAGTTATTTGGTGATAATAGAATTGCTATCCCAGCTATTACTTTGAAGCACTGGTTAAAAGACAGTTTCCGCAGAGGCAGGCATGGTGCCCTGTATGGTTGGAGGACTGGAGAACTACTGGCCAACCTGCTTTAGCTAAAGGGATCTCTTTGTTTAGTGTGTATTATTTCCTTTAATATTTGTGCCTCTGACAATGCAGTTCTCACAGAGCATTGAATCAAATATATCGTCTTTGTACCTGAAAGTGGTTTTGGACATAAAAAGCCGGGTTATATAAGGGATCATATGCAAAGGACTATTCAGAATTTTTTCCCCCATCAGATACCTGCATGGCACATTTCTTCTTTTAGAATTCTGCTCAAATGTTCTCTAAATGATGTGTAGAGGCCTTCCTTCACCAGAAGTCTTCCTCAGCTCAATCTTATTTTCTTCCTCACTTTATGTCTTTCTATATCATTTTATTACCATATGACATATATGTGTGAGTAATTTATCACATGTCTTCTATAATTAAAATGTAGGTTTTATGATGATAGGACCTTTTTTCTGTTAATTACTATACCCCCATTGGTTAGAATAATGTACCATAATAGACACTGAATAAGTACTTGTTGCATAAAATGAGTGTATAAACAGTAACAAGAGAGAAAGCTCTTTGGATTATGTTCTTATATAAAGATTTTGAAAAAAGGGAGTTACTGGGCCTTGGCATTGAAGAGTACATTGTTACATGAGGTAATGGTAGGATATCAGGCAGAACCTGTATTACCCGGTAAGACCTTAGAAGTTTCATTTACGAATGAATCATAGTATTAGTTTGTTTACATGGCCTTTCTCCAATCACAGTATAATAAGAGGAAATTTTATTGTTTCTGTTTTGGTTGTTTTAGCACTGGAGGAAAAAATGGCATCTGGATTAAATGAGGATGTTTGTTGTGAGGAGCCTGCTGAATCAGATAGTAAGGTTCAGTCATCTATAGTTTCAGAAAGCTCTATAACTGATTCCAACACACATTTGGGGTTGAGGACCAGTGCATGTGATATCATAAAACAGGAAGGGACATTTTTGTAGATTAAAGTTGCTTTGTAAGTGTTTTACAGAAAATCTAAAGATCAAGTTGAATTTTTGGAATTGGAAAGGTATGCTGGGAGGCTGGTGTGGCAGAGCAAGCCGCATAACTAATCATTGAGCCTAGCCAGCCATCAACATTCACATCTAAATACAACTTTGCTGTCTATTTATAGGCAGTAGCCCTACTGAAGAGAGAAAAACTTAGTGAAAAATAGTTTTGAAAAGAATGTCACTTGCCATTGCTTATGGTGAGAAGCGCATGTGAAGAGGTTTAAAAGAGTGTTGGTTCTTAATATAAATATTAGGGTTTGGTGAGGAGGGAATTTTATGTTGTGATTGTATTCTTGACTTTGGGGAATTTCCCTGGAATATCAGCTGTATACCTAACATCTAAGCTGTTTTATAATGCAAACTTGTGTTGAAGTTTTAACTTTTGAAAAACTAGCTTAACTTGTTACATATGGTTTTTCCTCCTTAGGTAAGATAGAAATTATATTGTTCCCTGCTAATTTGGAAATAAAATAATTCTTTAAAATTTTAATTTAATAAAGCAATTTTTTTGACTATTTAAAAATAAAATAAAAATTGCAGTATAGGGGAACCTGGGTGGCTCAGTCGTTAAGCGTCTGCCTTTAGCTCAGGTCGTGATCCCAAGGGTCCTGGGATTGAGCTCTGCTTTGGGCTCCCTGCTTAGTGGGAAGCCTGCTTCTCCTTCTCCCACTCCCTGTGCTTGTGTTCTGTCTCTTGCTTGTCTCTCTCTGTCAAATAAATAAAATCTTTTTAAAAGAATTGTAGTATAGAAATAAATGATGGAAAGATTAATGTTTTTGTTGCCTGATATGCTCTATTCCACTGAAATTTTCTTCAGTTAGTATAATAGGAACACATTTTCAGTTGAGATAATTTGAAATTTCTGTCAAAGCCTACTGGGGAAATTACAATCTTAGTTCAAGCCAATGATTTTTTTTTCTTTTTTCTACTTTGAGTAAGCCTTAGGCCCAACATGGGGTTTGTACCACCACCCTAGGATCAGGATTTGCATGCTTTACCCACTGAGCCAGCCAGGCACCTCTAGCCAGTGATTTTTAAAGATTTTATTTATTTATTTGACAGACAGAGATCACAAGTAGGCAGAGAGGCAGGCGGGTTGGGGGTGGGGGGGAAAGAAGCAGGCTCCCTGCTGAGCAGAGAGCCTGATGCGGGACTCCATCTCAGGACCCTGGGATCATTACCTGAGCCTAAGGCAGCGGCTTAACCGACTTGAGCCACCCAGGCATCCCTAGCCAGTGATATTTTAAATCTTGAAGATTCCATTATGTAGGAGATTATTTAAATATTCCTGTGTGTTATCTGTTAGAATTATTCTATCTATCTACATATGTTGGATATAAAAGGAGAAATGAAAGTTTGCTTTTAAAAGTATAGACCTAGAAAAAAAACCCTTAAGGTTTGTTGTTTACTTCCACACATGGTTGTTCCAGTTAAAAAAATTTTTTTTCTCCTTACAGTAATGGCTTCCACTTAATATGATACTCTTTATTTTTCAGAGAGATCTCGTTGGAGATTACAAGATCATCTTTGAGTATCAGTGCTTTGAAACTGAGTCAGAATCTTTAAGAAGAGGGGAAATGAAGTAAACTGGCATTTATTGAAGATTATTTTGAGCCAGATTTTATGTTAGGCTCTTCTTACACATGAGCTGATGTAAATAAACCTTGCATCTCTCCTTTAAGGAAACTGTAATAAGTATAGCTCATACTTACGTTATTGTTAAAAGTAGATTTCTGATTGCTTTATATAGAGTCACTTGTGCTGTATCAGGACAAATGGGTTCCTGAAAGTCACTACACTATGCAAAATCATGCAATAAAAACCACAGGGCTTATAGAAAAAATGGGGTTAGGCACAACACTCAAAAAAATTATTAGTGAGGGGCACCTGGCTCCTTTAGTTAAGTGTCTGCCTTTGGCTCAGGTCGTGATCCTGAAGACCGGGATCGAGCCCTGCATGGGCTGCCTGTTCAGCAGGGAATCCCCTTCTTCTCCCTCTCAAATAAATAAATAAAATATTTTTTTTTGTTTTTTAAGATTTTATTTGACGGAGAGATCACAAGTAGGCAGAGAGGCACGCAGAGAAAGAGGGGGAAGCAGGCTCCCTGCTGAGCAGGGAGCCCGATGTGGGGCTCGATCCCAGGACCCTGGGATCACGACCTGAGCCGAAGGCAGAGGCTTAACTCATGAGCCACCCAGGCGCCCCTAAATAAATAAAATATTAAAAATTTTTTTTCATTAGTGAAAGAAGCAAAGGTAAGAACCAAATTAAAATGATAGCACAATTTTTACACGTTAAATGGTTAACAAATACATAAATATCATAGAATAAATACTGTATTTTACCATGGAAAGACCAGAAGTTTGTGGGAGTGTCAGAAGGACTGCAGCTTGTGGATTGTTTTGAAGTAATGGAAGGAAAGTTATCTAAAATCTGAGGGAAAGTTGTAACACTAGATAGGGATGGGTGTGGCTCATAACACAGCCAGAACCGATGTAGCTAGTAGATGTTTGAGGTGTATGTCTGTCCTGTACATGCCTATGTGGTTTGTCTCAGCTGAGTGCAGTTTTCTTTGTTCACCTAGTACTTCTGATGGACAAAATCTCACAGAAACAATCACGAAATTTGAAATTTAGTGTGTTCAAAATACTCCTTACTGTGTCAGTGATGTTGGAACAAACATGTGTTTTCCAAACAAGCATTATAGCAGAACGGACTATACATTATCTAACTTTGTGTTATAGTGATCACACAGCCTAGGTTTGGGTAACTCTTCTTCACTCTGGCATGTGATTATTTGGATTACTAAGTTAGAACTTCTTGCATTTAAGACCTGAGATAGTGTCACATTCTTTGCCATCTTAGTTGCCACTGCCACTGTGAAGACTTAAACTTATTTCAGTGTTTTTCTTGTTAAAGAGAAACTTTGTCCCATAATATCAAAAGTTTCAGGCCAATTCATCCTAAAGATTTTTTGTGGGAATATAGTATTTTATTTATTTATTTATTTATTTATTTATTTAATTTTTTTTTTTTTTTGGTAAAGATTTTATTCATTTGCCAGAGATCACAAGTAGGCAGAGAGGCAGGCAGAGAGAGAGGAAGGGAAGCAGGCTTCCCGCTGAGCAGAGAGCCCGATGTGGGGCTTGATCCCAGGACCCTGAGATCACGACCTGAGCCGAAGGCAGAGGCTTTAACCCACTGAGCCATCCAGGCGCCCCGGGAATATAATATTTTAAAAACAGGAAACAAACAGTACACATTTCTTAAATTTCTGTTCTGAAACAATTTCAGTGTTTAGTAGAGGGAACCTGGTGTGGAATGAAAAACATTCTGGAATTGAATCCTAGCTCAGCTTTGTTTTATTCCTTACTATTTTTAAGACTCAGTTTGCCTTAGGAGTAAAAACAGATAAAAGAGTACTTTTCTGACACACCTTACAGGTCGTGTAGTGAGATACATATGAAAGTGCCTGGCAAATGGTTAAGCATGTGAATTAGTACTTGTTTTGTTGTAGGTGTAGTGTATTAAGAACTTTAGTTTTTTTATTGATTTCCTTTTTGTTTTATGTTATCTTTATGTGTCTTATATTCTGTTTGATATTTTTATTTTGTTTTGTATATTTTTTGGTATTTAGGAAGGTTTATATCTACTTAGTTACCTTTATATTTTTACCTTTGGAAAGTTCTCTTAATCCTCTTTTTTTTTATTTAGGCTTTTGCTGTTTGATTTGTTAGCTGTAAATTAAATCCACTGATTCTCATTTTCTTACGTATGAGGCAGTGAATGAGCTTATTCTGCTTTACATTTTTTCCCATGTCTCTTTTCCTTTGACATTTTAAAGTGATTTTTACTTGGTTGAGAGTATGTAATTTTATGTACTGTTCTTTCACCCTCATCAATACCTTTGTTTTAGATTTAGTTCTGTAAGTAAATATAGTTTATATTCACAAGCAGACCGTTAGCTGAAGTTTTCCCAATCATCCCTTGGTTGGATAAAGCTCATTGTACACTAGACGTTCCTCAGCAGTGCTTATGGAAATCTTTTAAGTTCATACATGGTTAAACTGTTTTTCTGGAGCCTTGATATTTGAAAGACAGTTTGGCTGAATGTAAAACCTTTGATGTATGTCTTAAGTTTTTTTTGAAAATATTGCCCTCCTGTTCTCTAGCTTGTATATTGCTGATGCCACTGTGATTTTCTTTGTGGGTGATTTGGTCTTTTTGGAGATCTGAGGAGTTTTCCTTATATCATTTTACTAGGATTATGTCTCTTTGTTAACTGTTCTGGATAAATTTTCCCTGGTATGTGGTTTCAGGTACAATTACAGTTTGTTAGTTCTCTTCTCTTTTATTCTCTGATGATCTTTGCCTGTTTGATCTCCTTTTATTTTTTATTTTTCCTTGGATTCTTTTCATATTTATTTGTTTTTCACTTACTTGAGAAGCATTCCTATTTTCTATCACTTTAGATCATATATCTTGAAGTTTAGTCTTCATTTCTGAGATGCAGTTATGTTTCTCTTGTTTCTTTACTTCAGTCTAGTCTGTACCTGTACCTGTTTTATATTTTCCTATTATTAAGAAATAACTGACATAGGGGCATCTGGCAGGTTGTGATGGATTTTACTAGACTAACGCTTAGACAATTGTATTTTTTATTTCTAATTTTTTTTTAAAGATTTTATTTATTTGAGGCGGGGGAGAGAAGGGTCAGGGGGAGAAGGAGAAGCGGACTCCCCGCTGAGCAGGGAACCCGACTCGAGGCTTGATTCCAGGATCCTAAGACCATGACTGAAGGCAGATGCTTAACCAGCTGAAGCCACTCAGGCGCCCTTGGACAGTTTTATCTTTGGATTGAGGTTTGTGTGGCTTCTTCAGTCTCTTAGTTCAAGAGAGCATCCTCTTTTGTTGCTACAGTGAATCGTTTTTTAAAATAATTATATATCTCCCAATTGTTCTATCATTATTTTAGTAGAGTCTTCATCTTCAGTGGTTTCTTTTCTCTATTATGCTTTCAAGTGTCAATTCCTTCTTCTAAGGTGCCTCCTTCTCCCAGAATGCTATGCCTTGCTAAAACTGTCGTTTTTGATCTTTTTTGTTTTTTAAGTTTTTATTTAAATTCCAGCTAACATACATTGTAACGTTAGTTTCAGGTGTACAATATAGCGATTCAGCACTTCCATACATCACCCTGCACTCATCACAAGTATACTCCTTAATCTCTGTCACCTGTTTCACCCATCTTCCACCTACCTCCCCTCTGGTAACCATCAGTTTTCTGTAGTTAAGAGTCTGTTTCTTGGTTTGCTTGTGTTTTTCCCCTTTGCTTATTTGTTTTATTTCTTAAATTCCATATGTGAGTGAAATCATATGGTATTTGTCTTTCTCTAACTTATTTTACTTAACCTAACATGCTCTACCTCCACCCATGTCATTGCAAGTGGCAAGATTTCATTCTTTTTTATGGCTGAGTAATATCCCATTGTTCCCATTGTGTATATATACCACATCTTGTTTATCCATTCATCATGCAGTGGACCTTTGGTCTCTTTCCATAATTTGGCTATTGTTGATAATGCTGCTATAAACATTGGGGTGCATATATCCCTTTGAATTAGTATTTTTGTATTCTTTGGGTGAATGTCTAGTGTGTAACTGCTGGATAACTTTTTAAGATTTTATTTTTAAGGGGCATCTGGGTGGCTCAGTTGGTTAAGTGTGTTCCTTCGGCTCAGGTCATGATGCAGGGGTCTTGGAATTGAGCCCTGACTTTGGGCTCCCTGCTCAGCAGGGAGTCTGCTTCTCCCTCTCCCTCTTTCCTGTCCCCCACCATGCTCTCTCTCACTTGCTCTCTTTCTCAAGTAAATATATAAAATCTTAAAAAAAATTTAAAAAGATTTTATTTTTAAGTCATCTTTTTTTAAGTAATCTCTCTTTTTAAAGTAATTCCAACACTGGGCATGAACCCATAACCCTGAGATCAAGAGTTGCATGCTCTACAACTGAGCCAGCTAGGTGTCCCTATTTTTAATTTTTTTTTTTAAATGGGCTCCCCATGGAGCCAGCATGAGGCTTGAACTCAGAACACTGAGATCAAGAGTCAGATGCTTAACCAGTTGAGCCACCCAGGCACCCCTATTTTTAACTTTGTTTTTTAAAGATTTTATTTATTTGAGAGAAAGAGCACGCATGAGAGAGCACAAGTTGGGTGGGAGCGCATGCAGAGGGAGAAGCAGACTCCCCACTGAGCAGGGAGCCTGATGTGCTCTATCCCAGGACCCTGGCATTATGACCCGAGCTGAAGCAGATGCTCAGCCAACCGACTGAGCCATTCAGGTGTTCCTGTTTTTAACTTGTGGTGGAGTCTCCATATTGTTTTCTACAGTGGCTACCAGTTTGCATTCCCACCGTTAAGTGCAAAAGGGTTCCCCTTTCTCCACATCTTCGCCAACACCCAGTTGTTTCTTGTGTTGTTGATTTTAGCCATTTGGACAGGTGTGAGGTGGTGATACCTCATTGTAGTTTTAATTTGCTCTTCCCTGATGGTAAGTGATATTGAGCAACTTTTCATGAGTCTGATGGCCATCTGTATGTCTTTGGAGAAGTATCTTTTTGTGTCTTCTGCCCATTTTTAAATTGGATTATTTGTGTTTTGGATGTTGAGTTTTGCAAATTAATTATGTATTTTGGATACTAACCCTTTATTCATATGTCATTTGCAAATATCTTTTTCCATTCACTACGTTGCCTTTTTGTTTTGTTGATTGTTTCCATCACTCTGCAGAAGCCTTTTATTTTGATATAGTCTCAGTAGTTTATTTTTGCTTTTGTTTCCCCTGCCTCTGGAGACGTATCTAGAAGTTGTTAATGCTAATGTCAAAGAAACTACAGCCTGTGTTCTCTTCTAGTATTTTTATGGTTCCATGTCTCACATTTAGGTCTTTCATCCATTTTGAATTTTATGTGTATGGTATAAGAAAGTGTTCCAGTTTCATTCCTATGTATGTTGCTGTCCAGTTTTCCCAACACCATTTGTTGAAGAGATGGTCTTCACAGACTTTAAAGCCTCTCTCTTGATGTCCAGTAGCCATTATTCTCATCCATTGTGTCTCTAAGTACTTTCTTTCAAGATGGGGCCTTCTTCTGAGTGAATCCTAGGTAATATTACATATATTCAGTCACCATTTTGGCCCTGTTTTATTGCTCATTTCCTGTGGGAGCTTCTGATCTTGGGGGGGCTATGCACGTATATGCAAGCTGGAATATTTTACTTATCTCATCTTATGAAGCTGGCTTTGGGTGATTTTGTTTGCTCTCTTTCTTGGCCTGTGGTTTTTGTGAGGATTTGTGGAGTGTTTAGAAATTAGTGGGCAGCCTTTATGTTATAAAGAGTTTAGTTTTGGTTTTATGTGCTATGCTTGTCAATAATGGTGTCTTTTTTTTTTTAATTGCAGTTCAGGTTTTATACATATAAACTGAGTAATTGATTATACTTCTGTTTCTGTGTCTTCATGGCCACTCCATTGTTTCTCTTCAGACTCTCTTGGAAGTATTTATTATTGAAATAATTACAATGTTCTATTATATAGTTGACTATCAAATGTGTATGTACTTATGAGTTTTACTGAATTTTGTCCTATCTCTAGCATTAGAGCTCATAGCTAACAGCATTTCTTTAGCAGAGTTCTGTTCGTATTAAGCAGAATCTGAAATCTTCAACTTTTTTCTCAGGTGATGTAGTTGAATACTGAGAAAAAAAAAAGATGTAAGATAAAACACATTTTACAATGCATTAACAGTGGTGTAGTATCCAGAAAGCAGATGGTGATTGTCACATTGAATTCTGCTGCTAGTAAGACCATATCAGATTTTAACTTCTGTATCCAAAATTTAAGAAAGATATAGACTCCCTCAGGCTGATATGCCACAAGAATATTGGTGTAAAATTCGTACAGAACTTTCTTTGTTTTATTCTGAGACTGTGTATTTGTTACTTTTAAAATACTGAAATGCCTTTTGTTTTGTGAAATAATAAATACAATTTTTTTAAAAAAATGGTTTATTTAGAAAAATAAAATTTACAAACCTCATTTAAATGATTCTTTTTCTTTTTTTAGAAATTTTACTAGTTTTGAAAAATTATACAAGTATGGAAACAATACTGTATTAACCTCAGAGAGTGGCCCAGGTTGTTAAAGGACTTAAAACTTTCTTAAAAGGAACAGTTAAAGAACAAGGATGGTTAGCCTGAAAGAGAAAACTGAACTCTTTTTTTTTTTTTTTTTTTTTAGATTTTTTAATTTATTTATTTGACGAGAGAGAGACAGCGAGAGAGGAAATACAAGCAAGAGGGAGCAGCAGAGGGAGAGGGAGAAGCAGAAGCAGGCTTCCCGCTGAGCAGGGAGCCAATGCGGGGCTTGATCCCAGGACCTTGGGATCATGACTTGAGCTGAAGGCAGACGCTTAACGACTATGCCCCCCAGGCACCCCAGAAAACTGAACTCTGACAGAGCTAAAATCAGTAAACAGAAGGTAGAGTGAGATTTTGGCTCAGTATATCTGAAAACATTTTAATAGAGTGAGCTGGCAGCACATAGGAGCTATGTGACCACTTGCACCAGATGATGTTTAGGGTTTCTTTTGACTAGAGACTATAAAATAGCCTTGACTTGTTAAGTCTTCTCTCAGTGGATCTTAGTTTTGTTTTTTTATTGTATAAATAAGAGAAACATTAAAAAAATAGTATAAAACTAGGAGGAGAGAAGTCATCCTTAGGATTTCTTTTCATGGTTCTTGTGGTTTGCCAGAATTGTATGATATGAGAAGGACAATATATTGTCTGCAAATGGAAGTTGCAACTAAAATAATTTTGGGAAGGAAGATAGAGGTAGAGATCCTATGTTGTTTTTTGTTTTTTAAAGATTTATTTATTCATTTGAGAGAGAGAGAGTGCAGCAGGGAGGGTCAGAAGGGGAAGGAAGGCGAGTCTGAAGCAGACTCTGTGCGGAGCATGGAGCCCAACTTGGAACTTGATCTCATGACCCCGAGCACACAACCTGAGCCAAAACCAAGAGTTGGATGCCTAACTGACTGTACCATACGGGTGTCCCTCTGTGTTTTCTTTTTCTCTCTTTAATTATTTTTTTTAAACAAAAATACTTGATACATAATCCCTCAGGGTGCAAATTGTATAAAAGGGTGAATTGATTTTTGACCTGATAAGTTCAGCCTAATTACTAGACTTTTAGTGTTGTAAATGGAGGTTCTTTTTAGATTTTAGTTATTTATCAGAGAGAGATATGCGCACAAGCCGGGGGAGCAACAGGCAGAGGGAGAAGCAGGCTCCATGCTCAGCCACCCAAGGGTCCCTCTGTTTCCTTTTAAAAAAAAAATTTTCAAAAGTCAAAGTATAATATACAGTAACATGCACGGGTCTTGAGTGTACTGTTTTATTAGTTGTCTTGAGGGTACTGTTCTATTCATTTTGATAATTGCATATGCCTGTGAAACCTATATGCCCCTTTCAAGATGTAGAACATTTCCATCATCTCAGACGCTTCGTTCCCCTTGATTGTATAATTTAATTTAGTTTCTGCTTTCATATTCCTCTGCGCTCAGTCATTCTGGGTTAGGTATAAATATTGTAAGCTGTAACTGATACCACTGTGCTTTATTTAAACTTAAATTTTTTTTTGTTTTGTTTTTTTAAAGTAAACTCTACCCCCAACGTGGGGCTGGAACTCAGAGCTCAGGAGTCACATGCTCCACTGACTGAGCCAGCCACGTGCCCCTATTTAAACACTTTGATTGAGTACCTATTCAGGTTCTTTATAAAGTTTGTATTCAGTTCTTACCTAAACCCTGCATGGTGGTTGATGATATAGTTGAGGCTATAGTTAGGCCAGTGATACAAGCTGTATTTTCAGTGGCTGCTAGGATTTGAACTCTAGACCATTGTTGTCCAATAGAATTTGTCATGGTGATGGAAGCGTTCTACATCTGAATTTCCAGGACATTAGCCACTGTTCACATGTGGCTGTTGAATACCTGAGATATGGGTAGTGTGAGAGCTTTACTGAAGAATTTTAATTTTTTTTTTTTTAAAGGGAAAAGAGGGGAGGGGCAGAGGGAGAGAGAAAGAATCTTAAGCAGGCTCCACACCCAACGTGATCTCCATGTGGGCTTGATCTCACAACTCTGAGATCATGACCTAAGCTGAAATCACGGGTCAGATGCTTAAGTGACTGAACCATCCAGGTGCCCCTCAAGAATCTTAATTTTTATTTAATCATTGATGAGCTGAAATGTTAAATGGCTACAGCTCTAATCTCTGACTCCTAAGGCTTTATGTCGTCTTTCACCATACCTTTCTGCTCTGCGGAAGTAGAATCACTAAACTAGCTCCAATACACTGGCACTAAGTGCTAGTCAGGCTTCTGGTAAGTGAATAAACGCTTCTTCTTCTTCTTCTTTTTTTTTTTTTTAAATTTATTTATTTGACAGAGATCACAAGTAGGCAGAGAGGCAGGCAGAGAGAGGGAGGAAGAGAAGCAGGCTCCTTGCTGAGCAGAGAGCTGGATGGGATGTGGGGCTTGATCCCAATGACCTGAGCTGGAAGCAGAGGCTTTAACTTACTGAGCCACCCAGGCACCCCTGAATAAACGCTTCTTGATTTGATTTTGGCATACCTAAGACTTGTTTTCTTTTTAACTTAATTGTGAAAAATTTCAAACATGAGAAAATAAAGAAAATAATATAATGAGCCTATCTCCTAATTTTGATGGTTACCAACTCTGGTTCATTCTTTTTCATCTGTGACCTCTATCCCTTAGACTATTTTGAAGAAATCCTAGGCATCATTTCAACATGGTTGACTTTTAAAGCCAGGTTTGGCTTTTATCATTTAGCTTGATTTGAAGCTACATTCTTTTCAGTTTAAAGAATGAAATGTTTTTGAAAGCATTAGCTGAAGGAAAGCAGTGGAAGGATATATATAATACTAAAGAAAATCATGTAATCTTAATGCCAAATCTAAATTGTATGTACAGTTTTTGCCTAGTTTCTTTATTTGCCCTGTCATAGTTCCCACTTGTAGGGAACTGTTTTTTTCTGTAACAAGGATTCAGAAAAGGTTGATGAACTTTATTTCTGCAGTAGATAACCTTATATAGTTTCTCTGGCCTTTTCACAACTTGTCTAGTTATTCTGTTTTTGTTTTTGTTTTTGTTTTTTCCCCCAAGATTTTATTTATTTATTGAGGCAGAGAGAGAGAGCGAGAGCTCACACAAAGGGAGAGGGAGAGAGACAAGGAGACTCCCTGCCAAGCAGAGAACCCTACATGGGGCTCAGTCCCAGGACCCTGAGATCATGACCTGAGCAGAAGGCAAATGCTGGACTGACTGAGCCACCCAGGCGCTCCTTGTCCAACTATTGTATTCTTTTTGATTTATTTACTTCCTAAAGATTTGTTTTGGAGAGTACTTGTGCAAGTGGGGAGAGGGGCAGAGGGAGAGCATCTTCAAGCTGACTCCCCAAGGAGCACCATGCCCCATGTGGGGGCTCAGTCCCACAACCCATGAGACCACGATCTGATCCAAAACCAAGCACCAGTCACCCAACTGCCTGAGATACCCAGGCACCGCCAGCTATTCTATTTATATAAACAACCACCTGTTTGGAGATTTCTTAAGAGCCTTCATATTCATTTCATTTTATTATATATATATTTGAGAGAGAGCATGCAAGTGGGGAGTATGTGTAGGGAGGGAGGGAGAGAGAGAACCCTTGGCAGGCTCCACACCCAGCATGGAGCCCGATGCAGGGCTTGATCCCACGACCCTGAGATCACGACCCAAGCCTAAATAGAGAGTCAGACACTTAACCAGCTGAGCCACCCATGTGCTCCAACCTCCTTCATGTTAGTCAAATTAGAGATCATTTTCCTAGGGAAGAATAGTGGAATAATTTTCAGTATTATGACAAAAGTTCTGTTACTTAACATCATGAGTTTGATTTGCTATGACCTCATGGTACCATATAGTGCTTCACCTCAGGCATTGGTGGCTGATGAAATGTGCTGGGCCACTTAGGGGATCCCAGAGGATCCCCTCTTCCAGGATTCCTCTGGCACAAGTGCCTAAGGCTATGTTCATTTTTTTTTTTTTAAGATTTTATTTATTTATTTGACAGATAGATCACAAGTAGGCAGAGAGGCAGGCAGAGAGAGGAAGGGAAGCAGGCTCCCTGCTGAGCAGAGAGCCCGATGCGGGGCTCGATCCCAGGACCCTGGGATCATGACCTGAGCCGAAGGCAGAGGCTTTAACCCACTGAGCCACCCAGGTGCCCCTATGTTCATTTTTTCAAAAGAGTCTTTTTCTCTGTTCTTCAGATTGGATAAATTTTTCTTATTGATTTACCAGTACACTGATTCTTTCCTGTTATCTCCATTCCAGTATTGAGCCCATGTGATGAGTTTTCTTATCTTCCCAAAAAGAGTGTTGGAAAGTGTTCAGTAATTGCTTCCTCTGGTATTTTTATAATAGCTAATTTAAAGTCTTAAATCTCTCTCATCTTGATACTTGCACCCATAAGTTGTCTTTTTCCTTGCAAGTTGAAATTTTTCCTGTGTCTTCGCATGCCATATAATTTTGAATTTTATCCTGGACATTTTGAATATCCGCTTACCAGAATCTGGGTCTTATTGAGATCCTGTGGAGAATGCTATTTTTGTTTTAGCAAATCTGGTTAGGTTCAAGCTGCAAGTTTCAACTCTTTCTTTTGGCTGTGGTTGTAATATCAGTTCAGTTTTTAAAATCTTTGTAGTCAGTTTTAAAATCCTGTATGTGCCACCATGTAACTAATCTGAGTCTTGGACAGTGTATCTTTTAGTTCATTTCTCAGTCTTTGGTGTCATGAATAGGATCAGATCCATCCATGTATGTGCAGTTTAGGGCTGAACCATGGAGTTCATAAATGACTATAGGGTTGCTTTCTCTAGTTCCTCCTTTTCTGTGATATTCTTGGTACTTTCTGTTTCCCTGAGTCTTCTCTTTTCATCCTCTAGCTAGAAAGCTGGGGTTCTAGTTAATTCACTGTACTCTGCACTTTTGCGATAATGCCTGTGTCTGGCTAGAGCTTAAATTCATTGATCTCAAAGAACTAGCTTTTGGTTTCAGTGGTTTCCTCAGTTTTCCTTCTTTTTATTTCATTGATTTGGCTCTTAATCTTTTTTGTTTCCTTTCTGCTTGCTTGAAGTTTAATTTGCTCTTATTTTTCTAATTTCTTAAGGTAGAAGCTGAGGTAATTGGAGGCCTTCTTTTATAATACAGGCTTTTCTTTTGTTACTTTTCAGCAATGGATTGTGATGTGCCTCTATTCTCTTCCCATCTTTTTTCAGTTTATCTTGCTCGGGGTTTGTTGAGATTCTTGGATCTGCCGATTTAGAGTTTTTATCACATTTGCAGGTTTTTTTTTTTTTTTTAATATTTATTTATTTGACACAGAGAGAGAGGGAGAGTGAACGTGAATGAGCACACAAGCAGGGGGAGTGGGAGAACCAGGCTCCGCACTGATCAGGAAGCCTGATGAGGGGCTCAATCCCTGGACCCTGGATCATGACCTGCGCTGAAGGCAGACGCTTAACTGACTCAGCCACCCAGGTGCCCCAAATTTGCAGTTTGTTTTTTTTTTTAAAGATTTTATTTATTTATTTGACAGAGATCACAAGTAGACAGAGAGGCAGGCAGAGAGAGGGAGGGAAGCAGGCAGGCTCCCTGCTGAGCAGAGAGCCCGATGCAGGACTCGATCCCAGGACCCTAAGATCAGGACCTGAGCCGAAGGCAGCGGCTTAACCCACTGAGCCACCCAGGCGCCCAAATTTGCAGTTTTTTATATTTATCCCACTTCAGTCTTTATTTTCTTTTGGTGTTCCTGTTACATGTATGTGTTAATACTTTTAGACTACTTGTTGTAGTTTATGTAGACAGTGTTATTCCACAGGTCGTTGAGTGTGTCTGTTTTCTTTCCCGGCTGCCCCCTTCATTTTCCTCTTTTAGCTTCCATTTTGGATCATTTCTGTTGCATGTTTTCACATTCATTGCTGCCACTTTAAGTTCTCTCAGTGGTTTTATGTTCACTGTACCGGCTTCAAATTCACTGCAGTGTCTAATATTTTAAGCCTATATGATTAACTTTTCACTTTTTGGTATTTTCTAGTCTACAATGTCCTTTTTTTTTTTTTTTAAGCTTCGATTTTTCTTGTTTTTTAAAAATAAATTTAAAAAAATTTTATTTTTAAGTAATCTCTGTACACAACATGGAGCTTGAACCCACAACCCCAAGATCAAGAGTCACATGTTTCACAGACTGAGCCAGCCAGGAGCCCATCTTTTTCTTCCTCTTCTTCTTCTTCTTCTTCTTCTTCTTCTTCTTCTTCCTTTTTTTTTTTTTTAAAGTTAACTATCCCCAATGTTGGGCTTGAACTCCTGACCCTAAGATTGAGTCACATGTTCCATTGACTGAGGCCAGCCAGGTGCCTCCCCCCACCACAAAGTTTCCATTTTTCTATTGAGTTTTTCTGTTTTCTGATTGGGTTCATGTTTTCCTTTCAGTCCTTTATTATTACCTAATAGTTAACTGGTTTAAATCTCTGTTACTTCCATCATCATTATTTTTGAATTTCTGTTGATCTTTTTTTTCTCTAGGTTGTGGGTCACAATTTTTGCTTTTTCACCTTTCTAATAATTTTTTTTCATAATACTAGGTATTAACAGACACTAGGACATTGAACGTCTGGCTACTGTTGTCTGTCTTAGTAGAATTTTGTTTTGACAGACTGTTAATTTGCTTGTATGTCAGCTTCTCTCCAGGGCTTGTTTTAAGACTTTAATAAAAGTAGATCTAGATTAGCCTTATTCCTAAAGTGTTGGCTTTCTAGGTCTCTACTGAATCTTGGAGTATTTAATGAAGTCTCTAACTGGTTGTTAGGAACTCCGATGTCTCCTCCCATCCATGTATGAATGAGCACCAGTAGTTATTCTGTTCATGCTAGTTCATAGTTGTTTTTGCCTAGCTTCTGTATAATCTTTCAGTCAATCCACTTAGCTTAATATTTGACAGAAGATTCAGGGTGCCTGGGTGGCTCAGTCAGTTAGGCATCCAGCTCTTGATTTTGTCTTGGTCGTGATCTCAGGGTTGTGAGATTGAGCCCCATGTAGACTCTGTACTCAGTGCAGACTCACTTGAGAGCCTCTACCTCTGCCCCTTTGTTTGCTGGCTCTCAAATAAATAAAATCTTAAAAAAATATATTTGACTGAAGTTTCCTACGCAGATTTCCAAAGCTTCATCTTTGTATACTTCTCTCCGGTACCCTGCCCCAGTAATACTAACTATTGGAGCACTTTCTAACTCAGATTATCTGCTTAGATCAGTGAGATTGCCATGTTGTTTGCTCCCCACCCCAACGTATCCCCCCCCCCATCCTACAGTCTGGAATATGCTTCTAGGCAGAGAAAAGGATTTTCTTGGGGTTTACCTTGATTCCCTTCTGAGATGACAACCTTGTGTTGGCTCTCATCCAACATCTGAAAACAGTTATTTCATATTTACTTGTTTTATGCTTAGCAGAAGTTTCATCTTTTTTCTTTTTCTTTTTTTTCCAGAAGTAGTATTTGTGCCGGTTTTTCCTATACATTTTGGAAGCAGGATTCTCAGAGTATGGTACCATCATTTAGCACATTTTCTTTAAATTTAATTTTTAATTTTAATTTAATTTAATTTAATTTTTTTTAGAGATTTTATTTATTTATTTGATAGAGGTCACAGGTGGGGAGACAGAGACAGAGAGGGGAAGCAGGCTCCCTGCTGAGCAGAGAGCCCGATGCGGACCTCGATCCCAGGACCCTGAGATCATGACCTGAGCTGAAGGCAGAGGCCTAAACCACTGAGCCACTCAGGTGCCCTTTAATTTTTATTTTAATCTATTAGGACCATTTATTCTATTTTTTTTTTTTTTAAAGATTTTATTTACTTATTTGACAGAGAGAGACAGTGAGAGAAGGAACACAAGCAAGGGGAGTGGGAGAGGCAGAAGCAGACGTCCCGCCAAGGAGGGAGCCTGATGTGGGGCTCTGTCCCAGGACTCTGGGATCATGACCTGAGCTAAAGGCAAACACTTAACAACTGAGCCACCCAGGCACTGTGACATTTTACTCTATTTTAATTATATCCTATTTTGCTTTACCTTTTTTTTTTTTTTAAAGATCTTTTTACTTATTTTTAGAGAGAGAGCGAGCACAAGTTGGAGGGGCAGAAGGAGGAGGGAGACTATCAAGCAGACTCCACACCCAGCGTGGAGCCCAGCATGGGGCTCTATCCCACGACCGTGGGACCACCATCTGTGTCAAAACCAAGAGTCAGAGGCTTAATCAACTGTGCCACCCCGTTGCCTCATGGTTTACCCTTTCTAGAGCATAGTGTTAGTATTAAATTTAATTCCTAATGGAAGGTTATAGTCCCAATGTTCTACTGTTTTTGAAACTACTATGTCTAATTTTGAATTAACATATACCTGTGTTATAGGTAAGAGAACAAATAGAGCACTGTGGTATTCATTCCATACCAAGGGAAACCCTTACAGTTCTGGAATTTCAAGAACTCCCAAATACAAGAGTTTTAGAGATAGGGTTGTAGACTGCTTCTATTTTTTTTTTTTTTCCTTAAAGCAGTCTCCACACTGGGCTTGAACTCACAACACTTGAGATCAAGACCTGAGCTGAGATTAGGAGTCAGATGCTCAACTGACTGAGCCACCTAGGCACCCCTGTAGTCTTGTACTTTTATTTAATTGGATGATTCCACGAGAACTTAATATGTCTGTCTACCATGTTGTTTTTTAAAATCTATTTTAAATGAATTGAATATGAAACTTTTCTTCAAAGTATACTGTATGTGGTATTTTGCGTCTTTATTTTCCTAAGTAAAAGTTCCTTAGAAACTTACTTTCAGCCTATGGGATTGGTTAAGGCATTAAGAATCTTGTCATGTGGCGCGCCTGGGTGGCTCAGTCGGTTAAGTGGCTGCCTTTGGCTCAGATCATGATCCCAGCGTCCTGGGATCGAGTCCCACATTGGGCTTGCTCTGCAGGGAGCCTGCTTCTCCCTCTGCCTCTGCCTGCCTCTCTGCATGCCTGTACTCTCTCTGCTCTCTGACAAATAAATAAATAAAATCATTAAAAAACAAGAAAAAGAATGTTGTCATGATGCCTGCCTTTTATATAGTTCTGTAGAATTAATTTAGTGTTACATAGGATTTTGAAAAATAAGCAGATTTTTTTCATTTTGTACATCTCTTTTTGAATGGTTCAAAAAAGGACTTTTTATATATTTTATATTTGCTATTGCTTTTTCTATTAAACTAGGAATACTACTTTCATTTGTAAAGAGTGACCTGTTGTAGAAGTAGTGCTTTTAGGAGAAAAAGAGACTGGGATTCATATCTCTTAAATATACACTGATTCTTAAGTATATAGAGATGAATTCTTAGCAGTTTTTTGGAGGAGTATGCCATTTTGAATTATTTTTACAGGTCACATTGACGGCAATCATTGGTTTAATGGCCCTGAGTATAATTTTAAAATGGAAGACTGTCAGAATTCATTAATTGAGAATATAATCATTAGGAACTTAATTATTGGTTTGAAATGTGATAAAATAAAAAGCTAGGTAGTATAGTATTACCACATTTAAAGAAAGTGGAGTTTTTAAATTTTCATTCGGTAAACTGAATTATTCGGAGGAAGTATCCAGTTAATCTGTGTGTGTTCATTTTTCTCACCTTACTTTGGCACTTCTGTTGCCCTTTTATTTGACAATAATAATAAGAAAAGAAAAGAAACCAGGTGAGGGGCGCTTGGGTGGCTTAGTCAGTTAAACCTCTGACTGTTGGTTTCAGCTAAGATCTCAGAGTCCTGAGATCGAGTCCCGAGTTGGGCTCTGCACTCAAATGAGATTCTGCTTGAGATTATCTCTCTTCCTCCATGTGCCTCTCTGTCTAAAATAAATCTTAAAAAAAAAAAAAGAGGTAATGTTTGGATTTGATTAGAAGGTCTATTAAAAGATTATAGGCTTTTTAAAAATTTTTAAAGATTTTATTTATTTGACAGAGAGAGAGCACAAGCAGGGGGAGCAGGAGAGGCAGGGGAGAAGCAGACTCCTCTGCTGAGCTGGGAGCCTGACTTGGGGTTCTGTCCCAGGACCCAGGGATCGTGACCTGAGCCGAAGGCAGACGCTTAACGATTAAGCCATCCAGGCACCCCAGCTTTTAAAATTTTTATTTAGTTTTTAAGTAGGCTCCATTCCCAATGTGGCACTTGAACTCATGACCCTGAGATTGAGTGAGTCACATGCTCTCATGATAGAGCCAGCAGGCACCTCAAAACTATAGGCCCTTTTTTTTTTTTTTTTTTTTTTTTTTTTTTTTTTAAAGAGAGGTAATGCAAGTAGGGGTCAGGGGTTGGGGAGAGAGGGAGAGAGGGAATCTTAAGCAGGCTTCACACCCAGTGTAGAGCCCAATGTGGGGCTCGATCTCAGGACCGTGAGATCATGACCTGAGTCAAAATCAAGAGTCAGACGTTTAACCATCTGAGGTACCCAAGTGTTCCCCCCCCCCAAAAAAAACTATAGCCTTTAATAATATTTTATGTTAATAAAATTTCTACATATGATGGAAAGTGCTTTCATCTGGGCGTCAGAGGGCCTAGGATGTTGTCTAAATTTTGCCACTATCTAGGTAAATTGCTTGTTTTCTAAATCTTACTTATACAATAAGGATTAACCCTTTTATTCCTAGTTTACAGGAGTATCATGAAGAGTAAATGAGAAGTTAGTGTGCAGTCCCTTTGAAAAATGTGGTGCTGTGAACAATGTAAGGTATTTTCAGTAAGACCAAGAAAAAAGCAACTGGAATCCCGAGTATTTTAAGTTCAACTATACAAAACAAAGTCACATTTTGCATATCAAGTAAGAATATAAATATCTAGGGGTGCCTGGGTGGCTCAGTGGTTTAGGCCTCTGCCTTTGGCTCAGGTCATGAACTCAGGGTCCTGGGGTTGAGCCCCACATGGGGCTCTCTGCTCAGCAGGGAGCCTGCTTCCCCTCCCCCCCCACCCCGCCTACTTGTGATCTCTCTGTCAAATAAATAAAAATCTTTTTAAAAAGGGAATATAAATGTCTGTAATTTTTATATGCTTGTTATCAATTATATTTATACAGGTTCACATTTATACTATGGGACAGTGGGCTGTTCTATAGTTTTTGAACTAAAACCTTATTAAAAAATCAGAATGTTAATAGCAGTTCTCTCTGTAATGGGATATAGCTAGCTAGCTTGCTTGCTTTCTTGCCTGCTTTCTTGCCTGTCTGCTTTCTACAGTGGCCTTCTATTTCTTGTGTTAGAGGTTTTCTTTAAGAACCTTTTCTCTTTTTTCTTGGGTTTTTTGTGTTTGTTTGTTTTTGTTTTGGTCTGTGCTACACTAAACTGTAGTAGAAAGGCAGTTATAATGGCTAGGTGTAATGGCTCTGAATCCAGATTGTCTGGTTTAAATCTTTTTTTCAATCATTTTGTAGCTGTGTGACCTTGGCCAAATGATATAATCTCCCTGGACCTCAGATATCTCATCTAAAATGAGGATAAAAAGAACACTTACTTCATAACATTGTGAGAGTAAATGAGTTTTCCTTGTAAGGCATTTAGCACAGTACATGGCATTCAGTAAATGTGCAGTAAGTATTAGCTGTTAGTACTGTTTTACATGTTTTTTCCTGGCAAGTTTTCTCCAGGATTTAAGGATTCTTTCTGATACTCAGCAAAGTACTTAAGACTACGTAACTAGTTTATTATCTGAAGTCAGAGCTATTTGATTCCATAGGTACCTCTTTACTGTTTGATTAATTCCTTGAAGTAAATTTTTCTATTCATAATGTTACTAGTCTGTAAAAATTACCTACAAATTTAATTCTAGGATTATGACATAGTGGCCACACTTTATATGATTTGTTTACTTTACCAGAGAAGACCTTTAGTACCATATTTATTGTATTGGCTCTGGTAAATTTAAGCCTTAGGCATAAAGGCAATTTTTTTTTTTAAAGATTTAAAATAAATCTTTTAAATTTATTTTAAAATCAAATAAATAAGACAGAGATCACAAGTAGGCAGAGAGGCAGGCAGAGGGTGGGGGGAAGCAGGCTCCCCGCCAAGCAGAGAGCCTGATGCAGGACTCCATCCCAGGACCCTGAGATCCTGACCTGAACCGAAGGCAAAGGCTCAACCTCTACTTAGCCACCCAGGTACCCCATAAAAGCAATTCTTTTTTTTTTTTTTTTAATAACACTGCCCATTACGGGTTGTTTTTGTTTTTGTTTTTGTTTTTTAAAGATTTTATTTATTTATTTATTTATTTGACGACAGAGATCACAAGCAGGCAGAGAGAGAGGGGGAAGCAGGCTCCCCTTCGAGCAGGGAGCTAGATGCAGATGCGGGGCTTGATCCCAGGACCCTGGGATCATGACCTGAGCTGAAGGCAGAGGCTTAACCCATTGAGCCACCCAGTTGTCCCCTTGACCAATTTTTTAATGAGCTATCTTTTTGATACTAACTTAAAGGAGTTCTTTATATATTCTAGATATAGGATCTTTGTTGGGCATTGCTTATGTCTTCTCTGGTTTGCCTTTTTTTTTTTTTTTTAAAGATTTTATTTATCCATTGTGAGAGAGGGAGAGCATGAGCAGGTGGAGAGGCAGATGGAGAGGGAGAGGCAAACTTCTTCCACTGAGCAGGGAGCCCAATGTGGGGCTTGATTCCAGGACCTGGGATCATGACTCAAGCTGAAGTCAGATGCTTAACTGACTGAGCCACCCAGGTGTCCCCTGGCTTGCATTTTATTAATACTATGTTAAACATTTAAACTTACCTGTTTAAGGGATAAAGGAGTCTGTCAACCCAACCTATAATGAAGATATTTTAAAATGGTTTTGGGGCATCTGGGTGGCTCAGTGTATTAAGCCTCTGCCTTCAGCTCCGGTTGTGATCTCGGGGTCCTGGGATTGAGCTCCGCATTGGGCTCTCTGCTTGGCGGGGAGCCTGTTTCCCCCTCTTTCTCTGCCTACTTGAGATCTCTCTCTGTCAAATAAATAAAATCTTAAAAAAAAATAAAATAAATGGGTTTTTTATGGAAGTTTTATTGTTACACCTTTTTCATTTAGATTGGTGGTGCTTTTAGGATTTTTCTTTTGTAAAGAAGGGTTGTTTGGCTTCATGAAGTTTTACCCTACATATTTAAGACTTGGTACTCAACAGTTCTTAGCAACAGATGCATGGGGACTCTGCTCATCTACTTTTTCTATCTTTTTTCTCTGTATTTCAGTTTGGGTAGTTTCTATTGCTGTGTCTTTTTCATTCATTTTTGCTTTTACAATGTCAGTACCTTTAATCTGATGACATTTTCATTGTATAATATTATATTTTGCACCTCTAGAAGCACTGTTTGGTTGTTTTTTTATATGTTCTGTTTCCCTTTCCTCATGTTTATGTTTTTCTTAAACTCTTGAGCATCTACTTGTCTTGATATTTTTACCTCATTATTTCATCATTTCTCTTATTTCTCCTGGTTATGGATCATGTTTTCTTGCTTCTTAGCTTATCTAATAATATTTTGTTGAATATTGGGTATTTATGAATTCTACATTGTTTTCTGTGACTTAACTGTCTTAAAAGTGTTGAACTTTGTTAATAGCAGACAGTGAGGGTACTTGTATATCAGCCTAGGACTCTGCTTAGAGTGGGTCTAGAGTACACTTATTCTAGGGTTAGTTTTTGTCTAATGCTGAGTAGACCTTTTTGCAGTATTTACTGAATTCTGCAGGTGTTCAGTGAAGACGCCATTCTGGCTATTTGGAATTCTCAGTACCATGTGAACCCTGAAAATTCTTGAACTTACTGCTTTCTGGTCACTCTTTATTTATTTATTTATTTATTTGACAGAGCATAAGCAGGTGGAGCAGAAGGGGAGTGAGAAGCAGACTCCCTGCTGAGCAGGGAGCCCAACTCAGGACTCGATCCCAGGACCCTGGGATCATGACTGGAGCTGAAGGCAGATGCTTAACCATCTGAGCCACCCAGGTGCCCAAGTGTCCCACTCTTGATCAGCTCTTGATCTAAAGTCCCATGTTGGGCTCCACACTGGCCATGAAGCCTACTTAGATAAAATTAAAAATATAGGGGTGCCTGGGTTGCTCAGTGGGTTAAGCCTCTGCCTTTGGCTTAGGTCATGATCCCAGGGTCCTGGGATCGAGCCCTGCCTCTTGCTCTCTGCTCAGCAGGGAGCCTGCTTCCTCCTCTCCCTCTGCCTGCCTCTCTGCCTACTTGTGATCTCTGTCTATCAAATAAATAAATAAATTCTTTAAAAAATTAAAAAAATATATATATAAAGAAATAAATTTTCAGAAAGGTAATTGAAGGGTTTAAGAACAATGCCCTTAAATGGTCTTTGTATGTATATAGTTCCTGGAAAATATTGACACATCAAGAGTGTCCCTTTTAACTAGTGTTTACATTATTTATTATTATAATTATAAATTTATATATAAATTATAGTTGGTTATAAATAATTACTATAAGAAGAATATACTTATACTGTAATTGGGCTTTCTACTTAGTAAATAGGAACACGAAATTTAATTAGTTATGTTTCTTTGACTACATATGGTTGATGATAGCCCTAAGTTACTGCTTCTGCTTTCCCTTCTCTCTTATCCTCAGATAACGCCTGCAAAGTGTATAGTTGATGGTAGGAAGAGGGGGTAGGGAATTAGGAAGCTCTTATAGAGGACTAATGGTACTAGAGGATGGAAGTATGAGTGAAAGAAAGCACCCAAGATAAATAGGGTTTTGGGTTGCTTTTTTTCCCCCTTCATACCTGGTTGGGTGAGAAGAGATTCTGGGAGGAAAATTCAGTTGTGTTTTGGATATATTAAGTTTGAGGTGAGAAATAGCGAAGTAGAGATGATGAGTACATACTTGGTTATAGAACAATTCTGTATTTGGCCCTAGCATTGAGCTTAAGCAGTTGATTTCTTTCTACACTTTTTTTTTCTTTCTACACATTTTTTTCTGTTTGATTTTTGTCATCATTTGCATTAAGTCTCCCTCCCAGATTTTGAAGATACTGTTTTAAAAGTTGTGAGGAAAATTTGCTTAAATTTATGACGTGAGTTCTGGCGTAGATCATTACATCTTTAAGATGCAGGCTTTTCTCTGTAACAAGTAGAATGGTTTAAAAAATAATTATTGGGGCACCTGGATGGCTCACTCAGTTAAGCATCTGACTCTTGTTTTTGGCTCAGGTCTTGGTTTAAATGCACTGAGTATAGGTTCTGCACTGGGGTCCACGTTGGGCATGGAGCCTACTTAAAAAAACCACAAACATTAAAAAATAGTAATTATTAGTGAAACCACACATTGATACCTGAAAGTCAAATAGCACTAAAACATTTATGATGAAAAAATATGTCCCCCTCTTTCATTTTACACTAAGACCGTATTTTTCTTTCTCCTAGAGTTAATACTTGTCTCATTTAGTTACCTGGTTTTCTGTAGACCTATTGCTCATTTTTCCCAAATGTGTCTGTCATTTGCTTATGAATAATGATTTCCATATTATGAAATCTATGAGTTCCATTTTGTCCTTACTGGAAATCTGTGTCATGGTGGCCTTTGGCTTCCTTTTTTATTTTGGAGTGGTTGTTCTCTATTCTTTTTTCTGCATTAAATTTATTTACTAAGTGCCATAAATTTATTTACTAAGTTGTCTTTTTTTGTTTGTTTTCTTTTAATAGCTTCATAAGAAAGAATGCATAGAGATAATATTTTAATTTCCTGAGAAGCCTGTGTCATTTTCACATACTTGATAATTTGGCTGGCTTTAGAATTCTAGGTCAAAACTTGATTTCACTCTGAATTTTGGAGGTTTTCTAGTTTTTAGCAGAATTGCATTGTGACTTTGGAATAAAAGTTCAGTGACATTCTAATTACAGATCCTTTTTATGTGCCTTTTTTCCCCTCTCTGGAAGTTTTTAAGGACCTTTTCTTTATTTCCAAGGCTTTGAAATTTCATTATGATCTGCCATGGTATAGATCTTTTTCTTCTTCATTATTTTGCATGTACTTGTTCGTTCCTTTGGCTTGAGAGATTTCTTTACTGCAGTAAGAAGAAAATAATACTTTATAATACAATTTCCATATGTTTATTTTCTTGCAGATTTCATTTTCTGTAACATTTGCTGGACATTTTGGAGTGAGCTAATGATTTCTTATTTTACCGACTCTGTATTCTGTCTCTTTGTCTTGCTTTTACTTTCTATATTTGAATCTTCTGTATTTTTATTTTCTTACTGGAATTTTAGTGGGATTTAGGAGAATATGGAAATAACATTTGATCATTCTGTTGTATTTAGCAATCAAAATTTTAAGATCAAATTTAAAATTGTTTGCATTTCTTGCTGAACCCAATTTTTTCTTTTTTGTTTTGACAGAGATGTTATGAACATAAACAGTATCGAAATGGGTTGAAATTCTGTAAACAAATCCTTTCTAATCCCAAATTTGCAGAGCATGGAGGTAAGTATAAATACCATAGACTAGTAAGTGTAAATAAATAAAGCTTTGCTAACATGTCTGGCTTCACTTACTTGGGTAAGTGAAGCCCTAACTATCTCAGCTGCCCTATTTTTCGACAGAATGGACCTCTCCAACTCTTGTGTGAAGATGTTTTAATATTTTAGTTTGAATTTAATGTCAAGAAAACTGTGACACATTCTACTTGATTTCTGGTTTATTCCCGTTTTGAAGATTAGTGCTGTAGGAAAGGCAGAGGAAATTAACAGGGACAGATATGTTTAAATTTAATAAATAAGCTCATTTAAGATATTGACAGTTTTTGTTTAGAACTTACGTTGAGCTGGAAAAATTTGATGTCTTACATTAAGCTTACTCAGAAAGTGTCCATTTTGTCCTTAGCTTATGAGCTAGCATCTTTTTATTCAGCATTGTATCGGGTTTTCAAGACAGTCATGTTTAAGACTTATTTGTGTATAGTAATGTTCTGAAAATTTACATATACCTTTTGCCTAGGTGAAGGTAAGATTGGACAGTGAGATGTTGGTAGGGTAAGAATGTGTGGCTGAACTTGCAAAGACACATAGGAAAGCTAAGCTTTCGCAAGTCTGATTTGTACAGTTAGGAAACATGGCTCTTAGTAATTAGATAATCTTTTAGTATTGAAGAAGAGGGAGAGAGCAATAGTTCTTATCGGCTCTCTTTACTCCTGTGTGTTTTTACTGTAATAATAAAATTGGAGGTGGAAAGCAGAGGGAATAAAACCGTCTAAATTGGGGCACCTGGGTGGCTCAGTCAGTTAAGCCTTGACCTTTGGCTCAGGTCATGATCCCAGGGTCTGGGATTGAGCCCCATGTTGAGTTCCCTGCTCCACGGGGAGCCTGCTTCTCCCTCTTCTCTGCTTGCCTCTCCCCCATTCGTGTGTTCTCTCTTTTTCTGTCAAATAAATAAATAAAATCTTCAAAAAAATATTCTTTCTGTTAGAGTGATGGTATGTTGTATGAAGTGCCATAATTTAATTGAAAGTATTTTAATAGTACGTAAAATGATGGTTTGTCTTAGACTCACTAGCAGTACAGGGCTTCATTAATTAAGGCACTTTTAAGATGTTTGGTAAAACTTGTATGAATGGATTTTAATATTTGACAACAAAGAACTATTTTATACTGTTCGCTACCTTGCTAGTTTGGCTACTTGCCAAATATATTTTGTTTGCTTCCTTTCCTTTAAAGTTTTATATGATTTATAATGATTTGTACTTGATCCCCTCACTTTTCTATTTCCTAACTGTATTTTTCTAATAAATGTTGATTTTTTCCTCAGGGTAATACCTTTCTTTTAATCCTTACTTTTTATTCTTTATTAATTCTTCTATAAATTATAAATTTTAGCCCTAAAATTTAAGTAAATCATAATGAGTATTTTTTATTCCTATATGCTTCATAACATGCATGTTATAAAATTAGGAATCTTTTTTTCTTTTCCTTTTCTGAGAACTTAGTATTTCCCTGAACTCTGTTAATCTTTTGATTGTGAATGACAGGTGCCTGGCATTTTCTTTGTTGTGTATTTGGTAGTAATCCCAAAGAATCATTTAAAAATTTATGAAAGTCAGAACTGTTAGATAATTTATGTGAATTGTTTAACCATTGAACAGTGAATTTTTTTTTTAAAGATTTTATTTATTTATTTGTCAGAGAGAGAGCGAGAGCGAGCACAGGCAGACAGAGTGGCAGGCAGAGTCAGAGGGAGAAGCAGGCTCCCCGCTGAGCAAGGAGCCCGATGCGGGACTCGATCCCAGGACGCTGGGATCATGACCTGAGCCGAAGGCAGCTGCTCAACCAACTGAGCCACCCAGGCGTCCCTGAACAGTGAATTTAATTTTAATGTAACTTAGGTTCACAGAAATAAAGTCTGTTTTAAGGTAAAGTTTTCCATACTTTAAGGTAGTGATTAATTACATGAGGTGACCCATGGAATTCCCTTGAAGAACAATAATAGAGTCATTGTATCTTGTTAGCATAGGAATTGCCAGATATCCATGCATTTTTGTATCTTTTTATTTAGAAAAGATTTCTGGGGATGCCTAGACTATAGAAATGTGTTTCTTCTTGGTTTGTCAAATTTTAAAATGTTTTAATTCTGTAGAAGTCTGAAATTTTTCCAAGTAACCCTTTTGAAAGTTTAAATTCTTAGGATAATGTAACATTTGTTTTTCAGATTATGATTACTTTTTTGTTAATTATTTTAAATCTTTAATTACTTTCTTTTTTCTTCAATTTCTTTCTCTTTTTTTAAAAATAGAAACCCTGGCTATGAAAGGATTAACATTGAACTGTTTGGGGAAAAAGGAAGAAGCGTACGAATTGGTTCGTAGAGGTTTGAGAAATGACTTGAAGAGTCATGTGTGTATCCTTTTTGAGATGTTTAAGGATTGGTTTGGGATGTCTTAAGCTAAGACAGCAAATTGGGAGTCAGAAGTCTTAGATTCCTCTTATTGTGTAATTCCAGAGTTTTAAATTGAGTAACAGCTGTCACCTTGAAACATTTTTGTGTACCTCCCCTGTTCTCACATTACTTCTATTCGGATACATTGGACTCACCTTGTAAAATACCATAGTCCCACCTTATCCGCATTTTCACTTTCTGCAGTTTCAGTTACCCGAGCTCACCTGCCGTGAGCTCACTTGCACATGACCCTTCTGATGCACTGTCAGGTCAGTAGTGGTGTTACCCGACATCATAATGCCTGCGTCATTCACTTCACTTCATCTCATCACATAGGCATTTTATCATCTCACATCACAAGGAAAAGGGTGAGTACAGTATAATAAAATATTTAAAAGAGAGGCCACATTCACACAACTTTTATTACAGTGTATTGTTATAGTTCTATTTTGTTATTAGTTATTGTTAATCTTTTACCATGCCTAATTTGTAAAATAAGTTTTATCATAGGTGTGTGTAAAGGAGAAAACATACTGTATATAGGTTTCAGTACGTTGATTGTTTCAGGCCGTTTTTGAGAGTCTTGAAACCTATCTCCCACAGATGGGGGTACCATATTTGCGAAAGCTCTTCCCACAATTACAAACAAAGTAACACCCTGGAGATTTCATCATCATTATAAATTTAGAAAAAATATATACAATAGGAATAATAAAGGGGCAGATAGTATACTGATGAAGAGCACAGGCTTTGGAGTAAGCTTCCCTTAGGTTTGAATTTCACCTCATCACCTTTTTGTGATCTTAAGACTTAGTTTCCTAGTGTATGAAATGAGGATAACCATATCTATCTCATTGTGGTGTTTTGAGGATTTAATGATGAGGTAGATGTTTAACATAGTTTCTGATAATCCCAAGGTATTATACGAGATAAATTTTAAGAGATGTGTGAAGTTGGGAGCAAATACAAATGTCTGAAGGAAGAGAGAGAAAAAATTGTGGTTGCTCTTTTTTTTTCTGCATAAAATTAATATTTTTTTAAAATTATTTTTATTAAAATTAGGTTATTTTTTTTATAAACCATTTTTAACAATATTTCTTTACTTATTTTGTGAGCTGGCACAATTTTTAGTGCTGAGACATTTGAATTTCAGGTGTTTACCAGACCTCTGGTAAACTACAGATGAAGAAAAGTTAGGGATTTTGCTGTTGAGAGATTTATAGTCTGGTGAAAGAAGGTACTTACTGGAAGCATATATAGAAACATGTTTGAGTATTACATAAAACGTTACAGCTTGTTCAAAAACTATAACTAATCCAGTAAATCAGAAATGAGTTGGGAGTAAGCAGAAACTCTAAGGTTATCAAAGGACTAATTAGTAAGACTGTTGTAGATACTTTTTCATCCTTTTTAATGATTACATAGTGTTCTGTATGTATTTATTTGTGTTCCCCTTGATGGACATATGTTTCTTTAAATTTTTAGCAATATTAAACTCCTTAAGTATAAATTTATAGGAGTTTAAAAGCAGTTAAAAGATAGTTGCAGGGGCGCCTGGGTGGCGCAGTGGTTAAAGCCTCTGCCTTCGGCTCGGGTCGTGATCCCAGGGTCCTGGGATCGAGCCCCGCATCGGGCTCTCTGCTCAGTGCAGAGCCTGCTTCTCTCTCTCTCTCTCTCTGCCTGCTTCTCTGCCTACTTGTGTTCTCTGTCTGTCAAATAAATAAATAAAATCTTTAAAAAAAAAAAAAAGATAGTTGCAGTGCTTGAGAGGTGATAAAGTCCTGAAATAAAGGTGGTGGGGGCCAGATTATGGAGGGTAGTGCCTTAGGCTTTTAAAAACATGTACTAGCCAAATGAGAAGATTGTGTTAAGCTTTACTTTGTCATTTATAGTGTGAAGGCAAGGATTTTTCAAATAAAATGTATGGTATTAAATATGTTTTTCAGTTAAATTGCCATCCTGGACATTATGTATTTAACTGACTCTGTTGAGGATCCCTGGCATAAAAGTTGGTAGATTGAAAAGTTTAAATCTGATCTAAGAGAGAAACACTACAAGTTTCTAGAAAGGGAAGTGAATTATTTTCTTTTGATTTTATTTATTTATTTTAAAGAAAGGTTACTCTGGAGAGAATAAAAGTAGAGAGACCGAAGGTAGGAAGATAGGTGACTGTGCAGTAATCAAGATCTGAAGTGAAAAGGACCTATTAGGGGAGTGGAATTAATTTACATATTTTCCCCCTTTATAGCATTTTTTACAACCAACTATAGTTTACTTAGCTGTGCCCTTACTAGCCCTTTAGATTTTTTGAATGCAGGAAACAATCCATTTCGGTCACCTACACCCTGATTATTAAGATTTTTTTTTTTTAAGATTTTATTTATTTATTTGACAGAGATCACAAGTAGGCAGAGAAGCAGGCAGAGAGAGAGGAGGAAGCAGGCTCCCTGCTGAGCAGAGAGCCCAACGCGGGGCTCCATCCCAAGACCCTGGGATCATGACCTGAGCCGAAGGCAGAGGCTTTAACCCACTGAGCCACCCAGGCGCCCCTATTAAGATATTTTAATTATTTGCTAAATGAATTTTTATCTTACATGTGGTTTTTATCTTCTTTGTATTGACTTTCAGGAACTTTGAACTGCACTAAACATTCTATACTAAGGATATTGTTAGCTAAAGAAAATGTACATGATGTAAAATAATTATAGGTCATGTATATACCAATTCCCTCTTTTTTTCTTTTAAAAGTAGGATGATTCCAGGGGCACCTGGGTGGCTCAGTTGGTTATGCATCTGACTTTTTTTTTTTTTTTTTTTAATTAAATTAAATTAAATTTTATTTTTCAGTGTTCCAAAATTCATTGTCTATGCACCACACCCAGTGCGTCTAACTCTTGATTTTGGCTCAGGTCATGAGCTCAGGGTCCTGAGATCCAGACCAGTGGTGTAGAGCCAGCTTGGGATTCTCCCTATCCCTCTGCGTACCATGCACATCCCATTCCCTCCCACCCCCCAAACTCATGTGCGCATGTGCACTCGCTCTCTCTTGCTCTCAATAGATAATTCATAACATTTATTGAGCATTTATCTTATACCAGTCTTTTCCATTTAGTTATGAAACTGTGCTGTGTAAACTTTCTGTTTACATTTTATAATTAAGGAAACAAAGCAAGACTAAGTAACTTACCAAGGTCACAGCTAATAAGACAGGTGAGTCCTTTTTTCTCTGGCTCAAAAAGCTGTGTTTTCTAGAGTGTTAAACTTCTATCTTTATATTCTCTCCCTTTTTTTTTTTAACGCTTATAATTTTATAAATAGCTATAGTTTTCTGAGTTTCTTGAGAAATATTACTGGAATATTATTTCTTGACTTGTAGGTTGTGTCCTTAACTAAATCCTTTAGGTTGGCATGTTTATGGCCTTCTCCAGAGGTCAGACAAGAAGTATGATGAAGCCATTAAATGTTATAGGAATGCATTAAAATGGGATAAAGACAATCTTCAAATCTTAAGGGACCTTTCTTTACTACAGATTCAAATGAGAGATCTTGAGGGTTACAGGGTAAGTAAAATAGCCATTTTTTTTTATTCTAAGGGGAAAGTAGTATTAAAATATATAAAACTTCTGTGAGTACTTACTGAAAACAAAATTTTCTGTTTTTAAACAGAATTGGATTGACTCTTAATCATCTTCTAGTAGTGATTGTGTATATGTTATGACTAGACTAACCAGATTTTTTAAATAAATTATTTTACTGAGGCAGAATAGGATTACTTTGTAGAATGGAGTTAATTCAGTGAAAATTAACATTGATGTTCCTCAAATAGGCAATGCCTTAGTCTGCTGTTAACGTGTAAATACAACCTTTAGTTCTCACATTTTTCTGGAAAGCGTATTTGTTTCTTCTTTTTACCTCCGCTGAGACTATTCTGTCTTTGTGCCTATATTTTAACCCTTAAATCAGTCTATTAATTCACACCTATAAAGTTCATGTAGTACCTGCTCAGTTGTTTTCTATAGATCTTAACTCAGTAGTTGGGCCCTGTATTTTTAAAAAATGTTTTTCTTATGTACTCTTTCTCATGCTGTCTCTCTCTTTTTTAAAGTAGTTCAGGAATTAATAAAGCATATTTAGTCTTAAGTTCTAAAACAGTTACAAGATTATCTTGGAAGCTCATTGTACTTCTTACCAAATATTGTTTTGCTTCTATAAAGCTATACAATATGGGTGTCTGTAGCTATTTTCTGTTACTATTCCCAGTGTTGTGTTGCAAATTACTCAGCATTGTTGGATAAATTAATTTAATCTTTTTAAAGAGCATTTGCTTTCACTGTAAACCTAAGAAAAAGTGGTTTTTTTCCCTCAAGGAAACGAGGTATCAATTACTTCAGCTTCGCCCTGCACAGAGAGCATCATGGATTGGTTATGCTATTGCTTACCATTTGTTAGAAGATTATGAAATGGCAGCAAAGATTTTAGAAGAATTTAGGAAAACACAACAGGTAACAACCAGAAGCCAGACCTAGTAAACTGGGTCTAATTCTAAGTATAATCATTAAAAAAGAAGTGCATATAGACTTGCAAATTTTTTATTTTGAAATAGTTTCAAACTTCCAGAAAAGTTGCAAGACTAGTACAAAGAACTCTATATATGAGTTCAGTCACATTAATGATAATACTTGGCACATTTACTTTACAATTTTTATTAGTTACTTTTTAAATTTTTTTCCTGAAACATTTGAGAGTAATGCAGACGCCCTGATCTTATACTCCTAAATCTGTTATGTTAGTGTGATATTTCCTGAGAATAATTCTTATCATTATTAACTCTATACATACTACAATATAGATTATCAAAAATTAGGAAATTTAACATTGATAGACTGTTATCTAATCCACAGCTCATATTAAAAATATATTAATTGCTCTATTTATATCCTTTCTAAGATTCCCCCCATTAATGGAATCATACTTTGCATTTAGTTATCATTTCTTTGCAGTCTGATTTAATCTGAAAATTTCGAAGACTTTATCTGTATTTCATGACATTGAAATTTTTGACGAGTACAGCAGGTGCTTGTGGAATGTCCATCAATTTGGATTTCTTTGATGTTTCTTCATTATTAGAAATAGTTAAGAATTTGGGGGAGGAAACTATAGGAGTTATATTTACTCCTTCTCTGTTCATCACATTGAGAAGTGCAGAAGGTTTTTTTGTTCTGTTTAATTACTTGGTTAGGGTGGTGCCTGCCGGCTTTTTATGCTAAAAAATTGTTATTTTTTTCCTCTCTGTATTTAGTAAACAGTTTGAGATTTTATGAGTAGCCTGTTCTTCATCAAACTTAACACTAGTTTTAACATTCATTGATTGTGATTCTTGCCTGAATCAACTGTTCTATGATAGTTAAAAAGTGGTGATTCTTTAACTCTCTTACTTTTTCTAGATTTCTTATTTGACATTCTACTCTTAAGTAAGAGCTTTCCTTTCTCCCCTGTTTACTAATTATATGTAAGGACTTAAGGATTCTAACTTTATTCAGTTAATAAGTTAATACTGTCATTTTTTACTTAGTTGCTCTCTAGACAAATGTTTAAGACTTTTTAGAAAATGAATTTTGTCAGTTATTATCCTTTGATTTCTTAAATGTATTTTGAGTGTTTAAATGGTTTTTTAATATGAAAACAAAATTCTTACTGTTAGTATTCCTTATATCCATATATAGACATCCCCTGATAAAGTGGATTATGAATATAGTGAACTCCTTTTATATCAGAACCAAGTTCTTCGGGAAGCAGGTCTCTATAGAGAAGCCCTGGAACATCTTTGTACCTATGAAAAGCAAATTTGTGATAAACTTGCTGTAGAAGAAACCAAAGGTATTTAAAAAATTTTTTATTTTTATTTACTTATTTATTTTAAAGATTTTATTTATTTGAGAGAGAGAGAGAGAGAGCCTGTGCGTGCACAAGTGTGGGGGTGGGGGCAGAGGGAGAAGCCAACTTCTGCTGAGCAGGGAGCCTAATGTGGGGTTCTATACCAGGACCCTGGGATCATGACCTGAGCCAAAACCAAGAGTTGAACACTTAACTGACTGAGCCGCCCAGGTGCCCCAAAGGTATTTTTCTTTAAAGGATATCATTTATGCTAGTATTTAGTTATGACAAAGAGCGAGACTAAAAAACTAGTTGCTGCTGATAACTGAATATAATTCAGCTTTTTGGTGATAGAAAATCTGTTTCTTGCTCATACACGCTGAATAATTTGTAATGTTGGAAAATACACATTTAAACAATGGATGTTTATATAGGAAAGAATAATTGCAAAAAATAAGATCATTAAATGAAGTGACTCAAGATATTTTTCTTTAAAAATGTTTTTGGCTTGAAAATATTAATAGGGTTTGATCAAAATACGGGAGGTAATTGCTTAATTTTATAAGGCAGGAATTAATTTCTTAGGGACAGCTTATTAGCAAAACTATTGCTATATTGACAGTAATATTTGTTGATAGTCTTTTTTTTTTTTTTAAGATTTTATTCATTTATTTGACAGACAGAAATCACAAGTAGGCAGAGAGGCAGGCAGAGAGAGAGGAAGGGAAGCAGGCTCCCCGCTGAACCAGAGAGCCAGACGCGGGGCTCGATCCCAGGACCCCGGGATCATGACCTGGGCCAAAGGCAGAGGCTCAACCCACCGAGCCACCCAGGCGCCCCGATAGTCAGTCTTTACTGAAGTATATATGGGGCAATAATGAGGTCTTTCTAGTTTATTTGGATGTCTTTCTGGACATAGAATATGAATTGAAACCAGACATTTGGCTTTATGTGTTTGGATTGTGATAAGAGGGATAGATCCCTCAATAAAGCTCTCTAATGCTGCCATTTATTAGAAGGCTGAAAAAAGGAGTCTCGGTTTTAAAACTTGAGGACCTTATTATGGAAAACGAAAGAAGAATAACCAGTAACTGAAAATAGAAGTACTTTTCTAAGAATTACCATCTGAAATGTCTCTTTGCCTGGGTTAGTCCAGGGAACTGATATTTGCTGCTTTCATATTCCTTTGGCTCCTGTTGAAGTTGAACACTAAAAAAGTATGGTACTTGGTTAGGTTTGAGATTGGTGTTGAGGAGCATAACTACCATGACTTCCAGTGCTTTGATGAAACCTCCGATGCGAGGCCTTCTGGCCAAGCATCTGTGATTTTATGTTGTTGGAGCCTTTGTTGTGTATCCCTGGGGGTTACAGCTTTCTCTAAGTTTGCTGTGGCCGAACCAAGAAAGAAAGCATATGCAGATTTCTACAGAAATTATGATTCCATGAAAGATTTTGAGATGAAGAAGGCTGGTATCTTTCAGAGTGCAGAGGGATTTTGGAATGTATAGAATTGCTTTGGGTTGAGTTCATTTGAAGTTTGTCACTGACCTGTGTTCCTGAACTATGAAGCACGGATATTGGGTTATGGAATTGTTTGTCTTGATAAATAAACAACTAACAAATACTTTGGACAGTTAAAAAAAAAAAAAGTACGGTACTTGCTTACATAGTGGATATGACCATTATTTGCCAGATGAGCTTTCAGCAGAGGATACTGCTATTGGCAAGAAAAAAAAATGGAAGTCTGTACCTCTTCTGGAGCTCATTTGTGAGCTATATAGATCCAGAAGAGCTGACTTTCCTTTGAATTGATCATTCTGTAACAATCTATTAGTTATAAAGGAAGGGTATTTCTGACTTCATGGAAAGATCACAAGATTGGAAAAAACTAGTTTGGATTTCTTTAATGGTTACTATAACTAGCTGTATGACCAGTCACAAGGCTTGGACGTTTGTTTCTTTATCAAAATACATGCTAGTTTTCAAAATACTCTTAAGTACCTCATTTCATTTGATCACTTTGATAATTATATTAGCAAGAAAGAATGACAGATCAAGTTAGGCGAGGATTCACAATTGATCAGTGGATTTTAGGAATTTGGAAGTCATTGGTGACTTTAACAAAAGCATTTTCTGAACATTTGGAAGGAGGGTGGAAAAAGTTAAACAAATTAAGTAGAATTAAATGACATTGGAAGTCAAGTAATTAAAGATAGAATGCATGGATGACTCATAAAAGGAGTTTTGTTATCTAGGGAAACAGATAAGTGGGGTTGTGCTAGATGAAATAGAATACAGACTCAAAAGGTTTTTTTACAGTATCTGCTTAGGCTCACTGGAGAATGATCCAGTAGAGACAGAATATTTGATACAACAGAGAAGATGTGATCTAGTGGTAAGTTGAAAGATTAGCTTTAGGTAACAACATGAATAGTTCACAGTAGCAAGAGAGGGTAGAATATATAGGCAAGTAGATATATAGATGTAGTGGGTATTTGGGAGTTCTTTTCTTATTGCTTCCATGTTCTCAGTGAAATAGGAAACAGCCATCATTTCATTCCAAAAAGTATGTATTGATAATTACAGTGAGTCAGGTGATGGGCACGGGGTATATAAAGAGAATAGAAAGGAACTGAGAGTAGTAGAACATTAATCTTTGGAAATTCCAGTAATAAAGGCATTGTTAGTGGTCTGAATAATTTGCAAACTTCTGGAGAGGGCATAATTAGCAGAAACTTTCATTGTTGATTCTTAAACCACCGGTTCCTTCTACAAAGAAGAGGTGGGAGAAAATTAAAGAAATGTTGGGTGGGTATAGTATAGGCGAGAAAAGTTGCAGGATTTTTTTGTTCTCAGTGAGGTAGGCTTTTGATTAGTAGAGAGCAGGTTTATCAACCTTGGCACTGTTTTGGGACTGAGATGTTGGGGGTGGAAGTTTCCTGTACGTTGTAGAACATTTAACAACATCCCTAGCTTCTACTTATCAGAATACCAGCAGCACAACCTATCCCTTACTGTGATAACCAAAAAATGTCTCCAGATAATGACAAAAGTGCCTTTGGCTGAGAGCCACTGATGTTAAGAATATGGGCTTTTTTTTTTTTTTTTTTTAAAGATTTTATTTATTTATTTATTTGACAGACAGAGATCACAAGTAGATGGAGAGGCAGGCAGAGAGAGAGAGAGAGGGAAGCAGGCTCCCTGCTGAGCAGAGAGCCCGATGCGGGACTCCATCCCAGGACCCTGAGATCATGACCTGAGCCGAAGGCAGCGCTTAACCCACTGAGCCACCCAGGCACCCAGAATATGGGCTTTTTAAGCCACATTACTTGGATTCAAATCCTGATTCCAACAATTAACTATCTGACAGTCCCTCAGCAAGTTTGCTTATGTTCTCTCTGCTTTAAAATGATGAAAATAATGTTTTTTTTTTTTTAAGATTTTATTTATTTATTTGACAGAGATCACAAGTAGGCAGAGAGAGAGAGAGAGAGAGGAGGAAGCAGGCTCCCAGCCGAGCAGAGAGCTGATGCAGGGCTTGATTCCAGGACCCTGGGATCATGACCCGAGCCGAAGACAGAGGCTTTAACCCACTGAGCCACCCAGGCGCCCCCAGAATAATAGTGTTTTGAGAATTGAATAACTTAATGCATATGAAACCATTGAAAGTTAGTGGCACACAGTGAATACCCTGTGTTTGTCTTTATTGTCTGATGAGAGCAGAGCGTGCAAGGGTGAAGTTGTGGTTTGAAAATAATGCCTTTGGTGGATGGAAACCCATTAAAGATAAGGAAACGTGTACCTGAGCAGTGTTTGAAGCTCATTTGACTTTGGAACTCATAGATTTCTAGTGAAACTGGTGTCTCTGTCCATTCTTCTAATGACGTTTTGTGAGAACATGTGTAGCAAGCAAACATTTGGGATGATCCAGGCCTTGAAATTGGTAAATAAGGGAGCCTTGTGTTTTGAGACTGATTTTGATATTTGGGTCTCAATGTCATTTGGGGATGAGATTTGTCGTGCAGCTCAGAGAAAACCAGCAATGAATCTGTGACTTACTGCAGGGTCTGAAGGAAAGGGAATGGTTTTTCTCTAAGATTAGTGAGACAGTAATAAGCTAGACAAGACAGTGAAGCTTAAAGCAAGATAGGTGTCCTATTTGGTAGTTGGAAGAGCTAGAAAAAGCAGGTTTTGAATGTGGCCATGACTGTGGGCTGCTATAGCTGAATCCTTTTATAATTTATTTGGAGATCATAAGGTTAGAGTGTTGGATTTGGTCAGTAATTCAGATATGAAATTGTGTTATGTCAGGCATAATTAAGTACCAGATGGGTGGCTTGGTAACTGTGTTTAGTGAATTTGGGAATAGCCTGTAGTTAGACAAATACCTTAATTGGTCGAGGATGTGGAAAGGATGGCATTTCTACATAAGAACTTCAAAAAGAGACAATAATATTTGTTGAAGGGTATTGGGAATTGAGAATGATACCGAATCCAATTCCCAACATTGGAGAGGCCTTAAGAGAAAGTTTAAAGAAAAGTTAAAGTTATAATCAGAAGATATCTAGTTAATTTAATTTGTTTTTCATCAGGGGAACTTCTGTTGCAGTTAGGTCGTTTGGAAGATGCAGCCGATGTTTATAGAGGATTACAAGAGAGAAATCCTGAAAACTGGGCCTATTACAAAGGTCTGGAAAAGGCACTCAAACCAGGTAGTATTAAAACTTATAAGTTTTAATTGTACCTTTTGTTGATAAATATTTTATTAACTTATTGAAAAGCATAACTTAGAAAAATAGTCGTTAAGAATTGATTTCAGAAAAAAAAAGAATTGGTTTTAGAATCTGAATACAAAAGTACAGTAGCAAACTTCCATTTAATATGGGAGAGTGAGCATTTTCTGAAACTTCTCTTCCACACATTTATAGAAATAGTTGAGAAAAGAATTCAGAAACAACTTGCAGAAATTCACAAATGGCATGGCAGCTACAAAAATTGAAAGGGAAATTCCTACTGATAGAAATGTCTCCTCACTTAGAGAGATATCTCCCTAAAGGAAAGAAACAAGCGTAACTTCTGTGGCCACAGCAGCATGGCCTCCCAAGGGCATATGAATGTAACCAAGCTGAAAGAGCAATACTGTTTCCTATGTGGGAAGAGGGACTAAATTTCCATCACTCAAATGAACTTGGGTCCAGAGAGTCTCCCCACAACTTCCTTTCATCCTCTCCCATGAACGGGACCTAATTGGGAGGACAGACCCAGAAACATGTCATCTACAAATAGGGTCCTTAGCCATGATGATCTGATTTGAGGCTGTCTCCTCCAAGACTGGAAGTGAGCCATTACTGATATATTGATAAATACAAGAGAAACCTTATAACAAGGAATATTTTACTATTCTGGAACACTATCACGGGAATGGTTATCATTAGTACAGCAAAAGAGAGTAAATGGAGGAATTTAAGATGAAAAAAGGGAATTGTAGCCATGAAGTATGAAGTTTTGAGAAAGTACCAATTAGGAATTTAAGAAATGAGAAGCCTACTTCTCGACATAAAAATCTTAACAGATTGAATGAAAGAGAGTCCACAAGTGAGGAGAAATTAGTGAACTGGAAGACTAAACCGAGGAGAGCTCTCAGCTAAGAGTAAAACAAAATATAAAAGAAATAAGGAAAAATGGAAGATGAGGGGATAGATCCAAAAGTTCTGTAATAAAGGATATACTGAAGAGAATAGCAGAGAAGCTATGGAAAAATAATAACCAAGGTTTTCTTAGAAATAAAGTAAACTCTGAGTCCTTAAATTCTGAAAGGTACCTAAAGCAGAATGGATTAAAAAATTACATATTTTAGATGATTATAGGTATTTAAAATATGAAAATATTAGGAAAAAATACTCTAAAATGATTGGTGTATTTGGGTGGTTATTTGAAATTTTCTTTTCACCTTCAACTTTTCTGCTTAATAAGAATTTATATATACTTGGAGAAATTTATAATTTGTTAAAAAAACATACAAGTTATAATTATATATAAAAATAATTTTTTCTTTGTTTGCAGCTAATATGTTAGAACGACTAAAAATTTATGAGGAAGCCTGGACTAAATATCCCAGGGGACTGGTGCCAAGAAGACTACCGTTGAACTTTTTATCTGGTGAGAGTAATTGCAAAGGAATGAAAATGTTAGGATTTATAGTTTGTTTTCTTGGTTTTAGATATATGAATATGCATATTAATATTAAAGTATGCATTTTAGAGTTGTCTGGGTAAATGCAAATCAACAGAATTTTCTTCTTCCAAGGTGAGAAGTTTAAAGAATGTTTGGATAAGTTTCTAAGGATGAATTTCAGCAAAGGTTGCCCACCAGTCTTCAATACTTTGAGGTCATTATACAAAGATAAAGAAAAGGTAAAGCAAAATACCATTTTTCCCCCCACTATCATTTCTTTGCTCAGTATTTGGAATTGTTGATTTCTGATTGTCTGTGTACATGGTACACATTTGGTGAATCTGGTATCTGTTTTCCTATCTTGCAGTTTAAATGCTTCTGTACCTCTTTATTTTCCTGTTTTCTCTTTTATTTCTGCTATTTACTTTGAGTCTGTGTAGGTATGGAAAGTTCGTAAGGTAGTGATTTCTTCAGTACTTTCTCTAATCCTTGTTCATGGTGAAGGTTAGATGTGGTTTTTAAACTAAGGTTTTGCTTAGTAATTTTTCTCCTTCTTTATTTGGTGGAAAGAAAATTCTGTCAGCAGTTCATTTGCTGTCCCAGTAAGTTAACTTACTCTTTGAGCTATGTATAAAAATGCTCAAATTGCTTATTAAGAGGCCGTTTTAATTTTAATTTAGATTATTTTGCTTGCAAGTACAGTGACATCAAGACATGTTGGTTGACTAAATGGAAATCAGTTTACAGTGAAGAATCAGAAAGATGGGACAAATTGAACATGCTGAACACTTTAACCTAAAGCACAGAAGGTGTGCTTATTTTCCAGTCTTTTGTTGAGAGGCCCAAGCTATGGGCTTTATGATGATTTTCACTTTTTTTTAAATTGCATAAATCACATTCATAAAATGTGATCTCTTGTTTTCAGTATCAATATTATGGGAACTGGATGCTTACAAAGCAATCTTGATTATAGAAGCCTGTTTATTAATGATTTTCCCCTTTGTGGTTATATCATTGAAACCTTAATTTGTTAGAAATATCTAATTTATCCTTGAGTCTTTCCATGGTATTCAACGTAAAACAGTTTTTTCTTTCATTCTCATTTATTCAGTTTGCATAATATTGAGTTCTGTAATGATGATAATAAATGGAACTGATTCAAACAGGTTTGGGAAAACAAAACTCTTACTAAGCAGGTAGCTCACCTTGTGGGAGCAGAAGAACATGGGCACACCGGAATAACCTAGCTGTGACCATTCAGTCCTCACAATTTTCTGAGGTAATGGAGAGTGCTGGTGTTAATCTATTGAGTCGGTTAAGTTGAGGTCATTTAGGAGAGCTTCTATAGTAACAAATCCATTATAGATGGATTAAGTGAGGAAGGGAATTAATAAATTAAAAGTGTTCACAGATCTCTTACAAAGCCAGGAGCAAGTGGTATAGTCATGACTCAGAAGAAACCAGAACCTGGACATCCACTCACTATCCTGGATTTCAGAAACCCACCTGCTGTTCTGTTTTTACTAATGCTTTTCCTTGGATTTTAAAATCAAGAGTTGATGGTATTTTGTACTTTCAGAATTTCTCTTTTCACATAGTTTTTAATTCTTGATTCTTGGAGGGCAGATGTTAACTGTGGGTGTTATTTATGTGAATTGAGATAAAAATGAACCGAGGTTAAGAGTCATCTGTAGTGTTACTTATAGTATTACTTCTTTTTAGCCAACATTTTCCTGATTTTTAGCTTGATGCAAATTCCCTCCTTCCTAGCAGGGAAAGAAGTTGTCAGTAAGTTTCTAGAAAGTTACATCTTTTTTTTTAAGACTTAATTTATTTGAGAGAGAGGGAGAGAGCATGAGCAGGGGGAGGGGCAGAGGGAGAAGGACAAGCAGACTTGCCAGTGAGCGCAGAGTCTGATGTGGGACTCAGTCCCAGAACCCTGAGATCATAACCTGAACCAAAATCAGGAGTTGGGCACTTAACTGACTGAGCCACCCAGGTACCCTGAAAATTACATCTTAATACCTTCAAAAATGTATGGCTTACTTGCTTTTAAGTTTTTTTTTTTGTTTTGTTTTTTAAGATTTTACTTATTTATTTGACAGACAGAAATCACAAGTAGGCAGAGAGGCAGGCGGTCGGCGGTGGGTGTGGGGAGCAGGCTCCCTGCTGAGCAGAGAGCCTGAAAGCGGACCTGAAAGGACCCTGGGATCATGACCTGAGCCGAAGGCAGAGGCTTTAACCCACTGAGCCATCCAGGCGTCCCTGCTTTTAAGTTTTTATCCTTAGGTTAAGAGGTTTATAAAAGGGTGTGTACATGAGAGAGAGAGAGAGAGAGTGTGTGTGTGCGCGCGTGCGTGCACGCACACACACCAGTTTTTGGAATGTTGATGCAGCTCTTTAATAACATTTTGTACAAGAATGGTGGCTGCATGTATATATATTTTATTAAAGTGTGCTTGTTTGTATTCTAGGTGGCAATCATAGAAGAATTAGTAGTAGGTTATGAAACCTCTTTAAAAAGCTGCCGGTTGTTTAACCCTAATGGTAAGTGCTCAAGTTTTATGTTTTAAAACATCTTGAAATTTTTAATATATTATGAAATTCTTAATCAGAAGGTCAGTATATTCATTATTTAGACAGTAAGCTTAGTATATTTAAACTTTTTTTCTTTTTAAGATGGAGATGCATTAATTTGCACACTGTGAAAATATTTGGCTAAGAAGAGAATCGTATTTTACTGGAAAAAAATATAAAATTTAAAACATCTATAAAACTAGACTTAATCATACAATGATCCTCCATCATTTACCCATCATCCAGTTTTAATAATTTTTAACTCATGGGAAAACATATTTCATGTATATTCTTACCTGCTTCCCTCTTTTCCCATGGTATTCTGAAGTAAAATCTCCAACCCAGTCACATCATTTTATCTATGACTATTTCAGTAGTCTAAGATTATAACCATAATATTATCACTACACTGGACATTAATACTTTGTTAAGATCAAAGAAAAAAGTCCATGCTTAACATTTCCAGTTGTCTTAGAAATGTCATCACTCCCCACACCCCTTGTTTTTAAAGTTTGTTTGAATGAGGATCCATATGAAATCTGTGCTTTGAGTTTGATATGTCTCAACTCTCTTATAAAAAATCCATAGGTTTTCTGTTTGCTCTTTTTCCTGCAATTTATTTGTTTAAAAAATTAGGGTTTTTTCTAAAGTTTTTCCATAGTCCATATTTTCTTGAATGGATTCTTATGGTGTTGCTTAACACGTTATTCCTCTGTCCTCTGAATTTGTTATAAATTGGTAGTTGGATGTAGAGCTGTGCTGTCTAGTATAATAGCTATCAGGCTCATGTGACTATTAAAATTTTTAAAATTAAATAAAATAAAAACTTTCCTTAGTTGCAGTAGCCACATTTTAGGTGCTGCTCAGTAACTGTGTAAAGCCAATTCCTACTACCATATTGGCCAGGGCAAATACAGAACATTTCCAAACTTGTTTAAGCTTTTCATGGACAGGTCGGAGTAGAGGATTAATAAGATCTACTTTTTTTTTGTTTTCCCCTTTTAAATATAGGGGGTGGACAAGGTTATTTCTTGGTGGCCGGGGTGATAGTATATTCTTCCATCAGGAGGCATTTAGTGTTTTGTATGTTAGCAACTGTCAGGAATTACAAACTGGTGATAGTCTATCATTCATCTTCTATTATCTTACAAGAGAAATTTCCCTTCATCTGTTACCTGTTTATCCAGTATTTTGGTTTGTATAGGAAAAGCAAGGTAAATGCTGCTTCTTTCCCCTTTATCTCCTACTTTTTGTTGTTTTCTTTACTAGTTTTCAGAATAATGAATTCATTTAGTAGCATCCTTCAAAGATGCCAGTACACATTTTAAAGGTATTATGAATTCATGGGTTTAAACATACTTGATGTTTTAAATCACTGCAGTTTCGAATGGTTCCAGCCTTCACATACCATGGTGTAGTAGTTGATAGCTTTTTTGCAGTTTGGTATGACAAGATATTCCAGTTTATCTGGTACACTGCCCATAGCAGACCTGGAATCAATTGTTATTCCAAAGGAGCCCTGGTTCTTACAGTGGGAAAGCCCAGTATGGGACCTGGGGTGCTCATTGCTATTGGGTTGATCATTGTTTCTAGGTCTCAGATTAATTTTAATAATACTTTTTAGAAGGCGTTACCATGGTTTCATTGGTTAATCATCATGATGTTCCTTTGATTATCAGCATTTTCCTACATATTTTACAAATGTGGAAGAGGTTCAATGACATGCCCAAGAATATGCAGCACTTTAGTTGCAGATCTATCAGATCGGGAGTTGGTGAGTTCCACTCCTATTGTTTGTCCACTGAGCCATCCTGCTTTTACTAGGATAAAAATAAGCAATCTATTGCTTTCTTTGAAAGCAAATTAACAGTTCTTAGATTTTAGATATTGGTATTAAAAAAAGTATTTTATAGTGTGTGGGTTGTATATTTAACTTACACATTTTCTTGTGAGCGTATAAAAATTATGAAATAAAATGTAGAGTAAGCATTTTTATTTATCTCAATTTTGGGGTATAGTTTTTATTCAAGCTAAATTATGCATCATTGCATATCAGCATAATATTAGAATATATTAGTATAATCACCCAAAACTCAACCACATCACAAGTATATTTATGTATAGTTTAGTACATTAGCTAGAAACCCAATTAAGCAGTCAGGCGTTTTTGTTTTTTTTTTTTTTCACCTCACATTAATGGAAAATCAAAGTTTCTTCTGATACCTGTTTCACCCCTCATAAATAACATCCTGATCTTTATAGTTTCATAGTACTAGCACAATTTGTCTCTCCCCCATCCCCATTCCTTTCAGTATCTTTTTAAGGTAGTTTTTTTATATCTTTGATCTAATTTATCTGCCATATTTATTATATAAAGTCTTTACTAAATTCAAGGTTTTGTGTTAGGGGCTATAATGATACAGAACAGACAACATGGTCCCTTCCAAAGATCTTATAAATTTAAGGATGGTTTTATAGCTAGATACATAAATAAATGGTTCAAACTACTTTTCCGTTTTAATAAAGATAAAGCCATTTGGAGGTGGGTACTCTATTAATATATGTAATGACTAATCTTGGTTTATTTCCTCTCCCACCCACCTCCCCCACTTTTTAAAGATGATGGAAAAGAGGAACCACCAACCACATTACTTTGGGTCCAGTACTACTTGGCACAACATTATGACAAAATTGGTCAGCCATCGATTGCTCTGGAATACATAAATACTGCTATTGAAAGTACACCTACATTGATAGAACTCTTTCTTGTGAAAGCTAAAATCTATAAGGTAAACCCCCCCCTTTTTATAAGGTAATGAGTCTTATAAAAACTTCTTTCTATAATTTGTAGATTCTGAAAGCGATAATTAAAATGATAGATTTGATGGCTCGTAAAACCTGGAATAAGTATAGAACATTTCTCAGTCTGATTACTTTTAGATTTGTCATGGTGATAATTTACTCATTTTTATCTCTGTATACACGCAGATATACATATATGCATGTGGTTATTCAGATATATGGTTATTCATATTACATATTCTTATATACACACACATCTGGTTATTTTCTTGGGTTTAAGTAATAACAGTATAGTTACTTGAAAGTAATTTGCTGCGACATGTTTGTTTCTATTAATATTGGAGTATGATCATGATCAGTATCTGGTAATCTCAGTGAAGATTAGTGAAAAATCTGTGAAAAACTGAAGATTTTACTATTTTACTTGCCTTCTTAACTTCTTGGTCTTACTTGAAAATCTCCAGCCATATGTTTTAGCATCATCATAATGTTGGCTCTTCTTTTTCTTAATACAAATACAAAGTAGTAATAATAGGTCTTAGGGAAGAGATTGTAAACTTATAATTTCTTTACCAAAAACTAATAAAATTAAGAATTATTTTGAAAGCACTTTTCAAAGCCAGGTTATGCTCATTAGTTTTGTGGCTTTGACAGATGGACTAGTAATGTAAATTAAAACACATCGTGGAACGTCCGGTAATAGGCAGTAATGTTTCCATGATTGCTTTAGGCCACCCTAAAGGCCATATCTTTGCCTTTTTTTTTTTTTTTTTAACTTTTCAATATTGATCAATAATTTTTTTAAAAATAAGCATTTTTATATGTTAATAGAATTTCCCTGGTATTCAACCATGAACTCTTTTATGAACTGTATGCTGTTCTGACTTAAAGATTTTAATTATTATTTATTCTTAAATTCAGCCATTACTTTTGGGTATTTGTTATGTGCCAGACACTGATACAGGCAGTGAGATATAACTGTAAACAAAAACAAGTCTTTACTGTCAGAGAGCCTGTATTCTACATGGCCAGAAAAGTATCAAAATGTATGTGTCTGCATTGATTAGTGTCTTAAGATCAGTCAGAAGAATACCTTTTTTTCTCATTTGTGTTTTAGTTATTTATCAGTAGGACTAATTACCTGCGTGGTAAAATTAGCATACTGACTGGTTTATTTTGCTTTTCTGTAAGCATGCTGGAAATATTAGAGAAGCTGCGAGGTGGATGGATGAGGCCCAGGCCTTGGACACAGCAGACAGATTTATCAATTCCAAGTGTGCAAAGTACATGCTAAAAGCCAATCTGATAAAAGAGGCTGAAGAAATGTGCTCAAAGTTTACAAGGGTTTGTACATCTAATGTTCTCATGAATAGTTTATACTTGTATAGTTTTCAAAATTTGTTTTTAGTATTTTTAGTATGAAAATAGGATTTTAGCTGAATTGCCATAGAAGGAAACTGAAATCAATATTAGTATAAAACATAAATAAAATTTTCTTTTTAGTTGGTTGTGGGTTTTTAAACTCTGATTTATATTGATGTATGTTCAGATGAATTTTTTTTAGGGGTGAAAGGAACTAATGTTAAGACTGCTTGCTGTGTGCTAATGTTCTCTTACTTATGTTACTCTCGAACTCCAGTTATGTAGATCTTTTGATTATTTACAAAGATACTTTTTTTTTCAGTGATTAGAAATATAATTCCACTTCCTTACCCATAAGTGTTTCCTCTAATTCTGAAAATGGTTAGAAAGATAGAAAGTGATTTTGAAAGAATTCATTTATCAGTTGACCATATTTTCCTTCTTAAATTCTATGATGAAGCGCTGTATTTGGTAAGAAATGGTCTTAAAATTTTCATACAGGAAGGAACATCAGCAGTAGAGAATTTGAATGAAATGCAGTGCATGTGGTTCCAGACAGAATGTGCCCAGGCTTATAAGGCAATGAATAAATTTGGTGAAGCACTTAAGAAGTGTCATGAGATTGAGAGAGTAAGTACTATATATATATGAGTTTCTCATTTTTTTGTTATATGTTGAAGGTTTTGAGAAAGAAAAACTATAGTTTTTCTTCTTTATAATTCACAGCAAGTGATTTCTAAGTATCAGTTTTTTAACGGAAATGTTATAGACCACATTTTCAGCAGACTTGCCCATTATCTACTCTTCTGGCAAGAATTCATTTGAAAAACTTGATCGAAAGTTTGTAGCTTGGCTGTTTTTATTGATTTTTGAATGTTTCACATTGCTGCTCCATCTTCAGTAATGCTAAGCTCATTAAGTTATCCTAGAAAGCTGTTTGTTTCAGGGGTTGATTGGTAATGCAATATATCTTTGATAGTCATAAAGTATAAACTTTGAATCCTTTTTACAGTATTTCTGTAGCCTGTATAATTCCTCATTTTCTGATACATGCATTGTTTTCTTAGTCCTCTTCTGATTTATTTCTATCATGAATGGTTAGTTTTCTTTTTTTCTGTTTTTCACAGATAAAAATAATTTATATAATTTTATGCTGTTCTCTTACTAAGCTCAGAACCCCAGAGCTAGTTGAATGTGTTAGGTTCTGGTTACTCGACTTAAATGCTAATTGATTTCTCTCCCACATACCAGCATAATGTTATGTAGGATTCAAATTTGTATTTTTAGAAAAATTGCCAAATACTACACATAGTCTTTGCAGGTTATTCTAAATATAAAAACTGAATGTTTAATGTGCAAATGTACTACATTATTATGTGTATTAATTATGTTAATTAGTTGATTATGTTAATTAATTGATTTGTTATGCTAGCTTTACGAATGATTAAGGAAGAAATAAATACATATATTTCAAATCATGTGTTTACTTTTCATTCAGCAAATCAGTGCTTGGTGTGTGCCATATATTGTGCTAGGGGATGGCCAGTTGTATTTGCTTATTTGATATGCAAAGTATTTATATTGGATGATTGTAATTTTTAATATATTTTTATTTTACTAATTTTTTCATGCATAGGAAACAAGTAATTTGGAGTTTGATTTCTATAGTTTTCTTTGACATTGTTTTATTTCAGTATAATAAAAGAGATAATTTTGTTAGCATTTTATAGAAATCACTGATGACCAGTTTGACTTTCATACATACTGTATGAGGAAGATTACCCTTAGATCATACGTGGACTTACTAAAACTAGAAGATGTACTTCGACAACATCCATTTTACTTTAAAGCAGCAAGAATTGCTATAGAGATTTATTTGAAGCTTCATGACAACCCCCTTACAGATGAGAATAAAGAACATGAAGCTGATACAGGTATAATCCTCAAAGATATCTTATTATTTGCTGTGGTGTGTATATGCGTCTTTGTATTTTTGTGTAGCATAAATTTTTCTTGAGATTTTTAGTAGGCACCTTGTGGGAAGATGTTATACATGCTTAGAAAATGATCAACATTTTGTGGATTTCCCTAAGCAATAAAAGAAAAATACTGTTTATACTTTAAAAAGTTAAGCAAGAATTTAATTTGTAACTGATCATTAGCTCTTAAGAAGTTGAATTTTATGAGTTTAACATTTAAAATCTGGTTTACCCTGTACTGTAAATTGCTAAGTATCATTAGTGTCGGCACTCTACATTAGTGTTGGCTATTAGTATATCTAGTTAGTCTTATTTGTAATATTTATAATGAACCTACTGAAAGTTGAATATTGCTTAAACATTAAAAGCCAGCTTGGAATCAAACTAGTGAAATTGCCTAATGATTTCACATTTGGCCAATTTTTAAAGTGCTGTTTTTATGCCATGATGCCAGAATGTATCGTCTTCCTTAGATAATTATTTGGGAAGGGATCTCAGAATGAAAATGATACAGGCATGTAGAAGGAAAATGTGTGTCAGATTTTATTATTCATTCTTGAGCTTATTTTTCTTCCGAAGTTACGGTTGGTTGTTTTCTGTTTCCTTCTTCCTGTTAAAGACCTTTAGGTTCCTTTTGTTAATTTTTATTAAAATTTAAAATCATAAATTGAAACCCTTGTATAGATTTCACTTGACCTTCTTCCTGTCGTTGCCTCTTTAACTAGAAAGCAAATGCCGGGAAGAATCTACAGAACAATTTGCAGTTGAAGCTGAGAGCCGTGATCCTGTGGCTTTTGTTTACCTTTCTGTTCGCTCCTCTTCTTCAAATTATACAAATGATACGTAATTAATTCTAGTTAGACAAAGTTAAAACAATTCAGAAATACAACTAGCAAGTGTGAAAATCCCCTTTTACTATTCTTTGTACCCATAGATAATCTTTCAGAAGTTATCCCTATAAAAGTTTCAGTTGCTTTTGTACAAAACTACATATTTGTTTTATGTGTATGTAAACTCCAAACACATATTTCAGGGCAGTTCCTGGAGTTTTTGGTTTTCATTGTTTTTTTATTTTAATCCCATAAATGAGTGATGTTCTCTCCAGTATTTTACAACTTAGACTTGGTTTTTCATAGTGTTGCTCCGTATCTGCATGTAACCTATTACAGTCGTCAGTCATTTTATTTATTTTTTTAAAAATCTTTTTTTTTTTTTAAATTTTTATGATTATTTACTTATTTGACAGACAGAGAGCACAGGTAGGCAGAGAGGCAGGCAGAGAGGGCGGGGGAAGCAGGCTCCCTGCTGAAGCAGAGAGCCCAATGCGGGACTTGATCCCAGGATCCTGGGATCAAGACCTGAGCCGAAGGCAGCAGCCTAACCCACTGAGCTACCCAGGCGCCCCATTTTAAAGGCTATGTAGGAACCTGTGTGGGGTTTTTTTCCCGCTCACCATTACAGTGCTATAGTAAATGTCCTTGTACATCATTTTGTACTTGTTTATTTAGCATGGATTGTTAGAAGTGGAAATTACTGGGTTAGAGTATGAGAATTTGAAATAGTTTCAAATTGCCTTCCATAAAAGATTCATCAGTTTTTATTATCCCAGACACTATGTTGAGCTTATCTTTTACTTTTTTGCTAACTCAAAAAATTATCCATCCTTTACATTTTCACTATTTTGGGGAAAATACCTGATTCATAATTCCTAGATTATTTAAAGATTTATTTACTTATTTTTAGAAAGAGGACACATGTGGGCACGCTCGTCTGGGGGGTGGGGCAGAGGGAGAGAAAGTCCTAAGCAGACTCTGTGCTGAGTGTGGAGCCTGACACAGGGCTCGATCTCACAACCCCAAAATCATGACACAAGCTGAAATCAAGAATCAGACACTCAACTGGCTGTGCCAGTTAACTCCTAGATTTTTAAGAATGGAACATCTGTATATATTTTCATGTGGCCTTTGGCTTTCTTGTGTAAATTGCCTGTTCATGTCTTTTCCCATTTTATTTTTCAACTTGGTTTGTAGAAGTTCTCTGCGTGTTCGGGACTTTGATCCTTGGTTTTGTATTGTAGAAATTTTCTTCCTGTTTTACTTCAGTCTTAACTTTATGGTGGGTATCTTTTATTATGGAAAAGTATTTTTATGAGACAGAATTTCTTTAGTCTTTTGTGACTTCTAAGTCTTGCATAGAAAGGCTTTTTTACTTCAGAATTTAAAATATATTTTAGAAGGTATTTATCTTCTGTGTTTCCTTATAATATTGTTATGTTTACAATCATCTGTAGTTAATATTTTAAAAGGTTTATTTATTTATTTTGAGAGGGTGGTGGAGGGATAGAGAGAGAGGGAGAGAGAGAATCCCTAGCAGACATGGGGCTCCATCCCGTGACCCTGAGATCATAAACCCAGCCAAAACCAAGAGTTGGATGCTCATCTGACTGTACCACCCAGGCGCCCCTCATCTGGAGTTAATTGTTACATAATGATGTGAAGTAGAAGGTAGCTTATCACCCCCAAATAGACTGCTGGCTCCTCAACAGTATTTATTGGTACATTGTCATATTCGCCACTGATTTAAAAAGGGGCACCTGCCTGGCTCAGTCTGTGGAGCATGCAACTCTTAATCTCTGGGTTTTGAGTTTGAGCCCCACATTGGATGTAGAGATTACTTAAAATTTTTAAAAATAAAAAAATAAAATGCCACCTTTATCATGAACTAAACTGTGAAATACAACGTAGTGGATTGTAGCTGTCTGGTTCTAACATACATCAGAACTGCTTGTAAAGATATTAAACTGTGGTGTTGACATCAGTATACAGGATTCTATTATGATCTCTTTGTCTCCTTAAAAAAATCTAATACTATGTCTTTAGAATTTTCTTGATTTTATATCAACTTTCTTTTATTGAACTGTAGAATTAGCTTGTCAGAAAGTTTCTTTTGGAGTTTTTAATTTGAATTGCATTTAAGATACAGATTACCATTTGGGGTAGGGGTATCTTAAATAATATTGCATCTTTGCATACTAGAATGCATTGTATCTCCTATTTGTGTTTTAGTGTAATTGTCATATAACTGGTGAATTTACTGTTAGCATTATCTCTACATGTCTTATTTTTTTTCCCATTACAGTATTCTAAATGAATATTGTTGTAGTTTTTGGTATACTTTTAGTTGTAGTTGTTGGTGTACTTATTGAGTATGTCTTATTTTTTTCCCATTACAGTATTCTAAATGAATATTGTTGTAGTTTTTGGTATACTTATTGTTGTAGTTGTTGGTATACTTATTGAACTCTGATATTAAGCTTAATAGTTTTTTCAGTTGATTTTTAAATAATTTTCTATGTAAGCAATTAATCTGTAAACACTGGTAGTTTTCTTTCAGTATTTATACCTCTCTTTTTCATGCCTTATCGCATTGGTAAAGGCTGCTAAAAGTGCTAATTAATGGAAGCAGTAGTATGCTTGCTGCTTTTTTTAACTTTAGACTTAATGTTTCTATGGTCTGCCATAATGCCTGCTATTTGTAGTAAATATTTGGTAGTTACCCTTTATTTGGTTGAGAAGTTGTGGTGTTTTTATCTATTTTCAGTAAACTTCAGAATCTTACTCGTGTGGCCAGATTTCTTTTATTTTGCCTTATGTGAATGTTGATTTGGCTGTATAGAGTAGTCTAGATTTGGGTGTTATTTGCTATGTATACACTTATGTATGCATACACATACACATACACATAATTTTTTTTTTCATGATAGTGCAATATTCCAACATAGTAGAATTCTCCTCTGGCTCCTCCTAAGTGAAAATTCTGAGCCTTTATTTTGTACACACAAGTAGTAGGTAATTCATGTAAAGTTGAGACACCGTGCTTATCCAGATAACTAGTGCTACATTAAGTGAAACAGGATTTGAACTCTTAGTTTCTGTATTAACTTCTGATGTGGTTATTCCTTTCTCTGTTTTTGTGTGGCAACTCTGTTATTATGAGTTAGGTGAGTCCTTTCAAGGCAGTGGTAGATAATACAGAATAAGATCACAGAATAGCCAGTGGGCCAGATCCATACTGCAGTTTGATTTGATAAATAGAGTTTTATTGGGACTTAAGTTTATGTATTATTTATGGCTAATTTTGTGCTACAACAGCTGCGTTTAGTTGCACCAGAGACCCATGGCTTACAGAGCTGAAAATATTTAGTATCTGGCCCATTACAGAAAAAGATTATTGACTCCTGGTATAAGCATAGTGGAAAGAAAGAACCCAGACTTTGGAGTCAGAGTGAAGTGGATTTAAATCCTTGTTCTACCTTTTATTATTAATCTTGAGTTAATATTTTTCCTCTGATACCTCAGTTTTCTCATACATAAAATAATATTATACTCTAATCCATGAGATTATTGAGGATATTAAGTAAAATGTATGCATGGTGTCTAGTATATAGTAAGGATGCAAGTGGTAGCAGTTATTTTACAAGTCATTAAAAGGTCTGAATTCTTGTGGTTATTCATTTATAATGTCTTATATTTCCAGAATGTAATTTTTGGTCCTTGTTTGAAATTTTCTTTTTTAGTAGTAAGGGCTTCTTTACTAGGAAAAAGAGAAACAGGTATTTTTTTTTTTTGATGGTTGTTGTCTATTGACACATAATAAATTTCCCTAAATTTAGCAGCTTAGAACAACCATTTTCATAGTTCAGGAATTTAGAAGTATCTTGGTTGTTCCAGCTCAGGGTCTCTTATAAAGCTGTAGTTAAGTTGTTGATGGGGCGGTGGGGGGCGCACCTGGGTGGCTTAGTTGGATAAGTGTCTCTGCCCCTTTGGCTCAGGTCATGATACCACGTCCTGGGATTGAGCCCCACATTGGGCTCCCTGCTCAGCCGGAATCCGCTTCTCCCTTTCTCCCACTCCCCCTGTTGTGGGTTCTCTTTCCTTCTCTCTCTTTCAAATAAATAAATAAATAAAATATTTAAAAAGAAAAAGGTTAACTGGGGCTAGAAGATCCATTTCCCAGATGGCTTTCTCACGTGGCTTTTGGCAGGTGACCTTAATATTGTTAGTCTCTCTAGAGGGTTTCTTCAGTTCCACGAGACATAATAGCTAGCCATGAGGGCAAGGAAGAAGCCACAACACTTTTAACGTTCTGTTCTCTTGACATAACACCCCATCACTTCCTACATGTTCTGTTTGGTGGAAGTGAGTCACCAAGTATAACCTATATTTGAGTGGGAGAAGAATCAAACAATTTGTAGACATATTTTTAACTGCCATGTTCTACATTCTGGACACAAATTATTTACATTATTCTTTTTTTCCCTTTTTTTTTTTTTTAAGATTTTATTTGTTGGAGAGAGAGAGAGCAAGAGCAGGAGCAGGGAATCCAATGCGATACTTGATCCCAGGATTCTGGGATCATGACCTGAGCCGAACGCAGACGCTTAACTGACTGAGCCACCCAGGCACCCTATTTATATTATTCTTACATGCAGATTATACTTGCCCCTTCCGAGGCCTTCAGAAGTCTCATTCCATTACAGCATTAACTTGAAGTCTAGTTAGTTATGTATGTATATGAGGTACTAGTGCTGATGTGATTTCTTGAATATGGTTCTTTAGTATAGCTGGTATAGCTCTTCATGTGTAGTTCTTGATATGAAATCCTGTGCCAGGGCTTCTGGCTCATTCTCTCAAATACGTAAATAAAATCTTAAAAAATCCTATGCCAAGTACATGTCCAATATAAATTGATTGCAAAGGAATATTCTTGGTCAAAAGTGGGTGGTGAAGGGGAAATGGAAGATACACAGGAGTTACTGGTTCTGTCAGTTCTCAAGTCCAGTTGAGGATAGCAGTTCTTTGATGAGGGCTCACGATGTAGGACTAATTCTCTAATGGTTCCTGGTTCTGTGCTCTGGTTTTTTGGTTCCACCTTCTGCATTTTCTTTCCTGTTCTTAAAAGTTAGCATTTGTGGGGTGCCTGGCCAGCTCACTTGGAAGAGCTTGCAACTCTTGATCCTGGTGTGGGGGTTCAAGCCCCATGTTGGGTGGTAGTGTGATTACTAAAATTAATTTTTTAAAAAAAGTTAGCATTTGTTTGCAACTGAGTAGTTTTTCAGTTTGCTTCCAAAATTTGGGGGTCTTTTATACTATCTCTATTCCTTTCAGTCCAAATTTGCTGTTTCTGCCCATAGAATTCTCTTAAGAACTTGATGGATTTTTTGTGAATTTTATTGGAAGCCACATGCACAAATATCATTGTCTACCTTGAATTTTTGCTGAGAGGACAGCACCTTTGAGTCTCTTAGAAGCTCTGTTGTTTGAAAGGATCAGTGAATCATACCCTTAAAGTTTTTAAGAGAAAAGAGCCTTTTGGGTGACCGGTAGCTGAGGCACCATCTTTTTGAGTTTCAAAGGATTTTAAAGCCAAACTCTGCTTTCCCTGTTGACATATTTTCTTGGCAGTTCTCTGAATTTGACCTTTGCTTAGGAGCCAGTTCCAAAGAGGCTGAGAATTTTGGACACTGTCAAGTCCTTCTTCCATTTGTTTCTTTCTCTTGCATTTAATTACAAGCTGCAAGAGGAATCAGGTGCTACCTGAACAACCTTTTTTTTTTCAGTTTGGAAATCCCTCTAGCTAGATCTCTAAGTTCATTTGATACATTTTATGATGTTACTAAATACATGTTATTAAACTTTCTGCCTGTGTGAGTATGACATGTTTCACTTGTAGCCTCTTCAAAATCCAGACTCTATTAAATAGTCTAGGGTCCTTTGAGCTTCATTAATACTTTTTTCCATGTCTTTCCACCTTTTGCCATGCTCTGGAACCACAGTCAGTCCTACATTTTAGGTTTTTATTGCAGCAGCATCCCACTTCCAGGTACCAAAATCTGCCTTGGTTATCTGTTTGCTGCCTAACAGATTGCTTACACAGAGCTTTAAATAGCAAACATTTATTGTCTCAGAGTTACTGTGGGCCAGGAATTCAGAAGTCACTTAGCTTAGCTGTAGGATTTTGAAAGATGTGGGTTCTCTCAGGAGATTGAAGTCAAGATGGCAGCCAACGACTTCTGAAGGGTAGATTTTAGTAGGAAAATCTGCTTTCAAGATGGCTTACTTTAATGGCTGGAGGGCTTTTTTGGCCACACGTGTCCTTCCATAAGGTTGTCTGTGTATCTTCACAAAATGGCAGTTGGTTTCTTCTGAGTGGTCCAAGAGAAAGCAAGGAGGAATCCACTGTGTTTTTATGTTCTGATCTTGGATGTCATACAGTTTGATTTCTAGCATATTCCATTTGTTGGAAGTGAGTTAAGTATAGCCTACAATTAAGGGAAGGGGAAATAGGTTCCACCTTTTGAAGGAAAGAGTTTATGGGCATATTTGAAAATCACCACCGTGATGGTATACTCTAGAATGACCTTATTCATTTCTCACTAAGTATTACCCAAATAAATACCAGTTGCACACGTAACTTTCATATTTATTGCTTGAAGACTATAGTTTTTTTACTTTATTATCTAATATTTGTGATTTTCAGTCTTTCGAGACATTCCATAGTTTGTACCACAAGAGCTATTGTTAATTTTCAGTGTCGAGCTTTTGATTTACCATATAGTTATTTATTATTCCATGAACAAATATTTGAATATTTTTTGTATATTCTGCTAGTATTCTGGTAGGCCCTGAGAATACAAATTTATGAATAAGACAGGGTCTCTTCACCAAGAGTTCACAGTCTAAAAGAGAAGCACATGTATAAATGAAGTATTGTGACAAGCGAATATATATGTCATAGTAGCAGCACTGAGTATAGAGAATGAATAACTCACAAGGATAGAGAGGCATGACTAAGAAAAAGTGTAGTCTAAGGCCGTAGAAATACGGAACAGCTTGTTAGATTTCTAGAACTGCAGGTATAAATTGCTGGGGGAACTTGTATGCTCTTATGTTTTGCTATGATTGCGACACCAGGTCTCCACCTAGTTTCAGAACATTTTTTTGAAGGGATCACAGTGTTCTCTAGCCATTGTGGAACCATTAAATGGCAAGGTACACATAGGCACATGAACTTGTATAACATGTCATATTTTGTCTGGGAGTTTTAATGAGAATGTTAAATTAGTGATTGATCATTACCAACCTGGTTAATATGCTTTTCATTAATTAACATATTGCCTACAGCAAACATGTCTGACAAAGAGCTAAAGAAGCTACGGAATAAACAAAGAAGAGCTCAAAAGAAAGCCCAGATAGAAGAAGAGAAAAAAAATGCAGAAAAAGAAAAGCAGCAGAGAAATCAGAAAAAGAAAAAGGATGATGATGATGAGGAAATTGGAGGTCCAAAAGAAGAGCTTATCCCTGAGAAACTAGCCAAGGTACTTAATAATGTTGAGCACAATTGAGTGAAATTTTGTGACCAGCTATTGTCATTTTATACTATCTTATTTAACTAATTTGATTATAGATTTTAGAGTGAAAAATCATTTTAATTTTTTATCTATTTTCTTTCTCTTTCTCTTTTTCTTTCTTTCTTTCTCTCTCTCTTTCTTTCTTTCTTTCTTTCCCTCTCCCTCTGTCTCTCCTTCCCCTTCTTTCCCTCCCTCCCTTCCTTCCTTCCTTTGTCTTTCTGTCTGTTTGTCTTTCTGTCTTCCTATCTGTCTTTTTTTCTTTTGTGGATAATGTTCCTGATCCAGAGTAATCTAGTATGGTATAGTGGAAGGTTTGGGCTTTTGAGTCATTCTGATCTGGGACCACATATCAGCACTTATACTTCACTGTGTGTCTTGGACACTTTGTCTAACCTCTCTGATGGTATTCTCTTGTATAAAATGGGACTAGGAAAAAATCCCTACTGGCCAGGGATGTTAGGATTAAAGGAACTTTATGTGCAAAGAATGAAGCATCTGTTAAAAGTGGTAACATGCAACTATTTATATCTAGACCAAATTGAGCTTATCTCTCACCAGTGTGTCAGTTTACGGTATTTCTTTATTGGACTTTGTGATTTGAACCTAATCTCTCTAAAAGCCCCTAAATATCTTCCCCCACGCCAAAAATCATATCTGCCGTTATTAACTGTTAAGCTGAAACCAAGGTATTCATTGTCAGATGAGCCATTTTGATTAGTAACATATCCATGCAGTTTTCTTCTGGCCCTTGGTGTTGGGCTACTCCATGTGAAAATAATTGCATAGTTTATTATGCTAAAGCAGTAAATACAGTACGCACATTGCACTAGGGTTCAGTATTAGCCTCACTAGTAACTAAAAAGTCAAAATCAGCTGCCTTATAACTAAGAAAAATTACAATACCTAATAAGTAGAGTTGAAAAATAGTTTTAGGATCAAATCAGAGCAGATGGACGATAATATCTCATAGTAGTATTGCTAAGAACCATAGAGAAATCGAGCTTGGATTTCAAAGGATATATTGACATCTTTTCACAAGTAAATGTATAACTTCTAGGCACAAAGATACTACCTTTTTATTGTTGAGAGTTTATTGGAAGAATATACAGAATAGTGAGGAAGCACAGAAAATTGACCTTTTAGGCCTCAGGGAGAATTACTCAGTTATTCAGGGGTAATATCAGCTTTAAGAGCTTTCCATCTTTATGCTCAGCTTTCTTTATTACTACCACTTTTACCACTGTCACTGACTGTGTGCCACCACCATTTTTTCTACATGCTTTGTTTATAGCCCATAATTTTTCCTAATGACTTTTCTTTGTAACACTTCATATCTTCCATTATACTTCTTAAAGAGAGGATCTATTTGGATTGCTTAGTTACTGTCTAATAAAGGTTACTTACCCCCACAGAGCAGAATTTTTATACCAAGCCTCCTTATAGACTGTTGACCTTGTGTCCACCGTATCATAGCTGCTTTTAGGCCAGATACCAAGTTATAGTCTATTTATAGCTAGAGATTTATAGAGTCTCAGAAGAAAATAATCCTTATAGAAATTGCTTTATTTGGAAAGAGCCCAGTGAAAGGTACCCAGTTTCATAGGCTGCCATTTAATATATACTATTCTTGCCTGTTAGGCACATGGCACACTTCTCTTCCTAGGATAACTACCTCCAGGATGCCCCCTTCTAATAGCATCCACACTTACTTATATCCCCAGTGTGGTGGCAGTGCTAGATTACACCAAGCCATCATAATAAGGTTTGGCATTGTAGGCTGTTTAAAAAGCTGCTTGCCAAATCTGGATTTACAGTGTCTAGATTCTGATTTTTTGTGATCCTATATTTTATCATTCTTAATGTTATATCATTATTAATGTTATATCATTCTTAGTGTTATTAATGGTATATTTAGTGTCACCAGTTCAGGATTTTATATATTTAATATAAAATAAAAGCATTATTAAGTTAGCAGTAATTCCACTTAAAGAAAAAAGGAAAATAGGAAGAGGTTTAGTGAGTTTAATATTCAGTTAACTGAGTATAAACCTAAAGTCTTTGTTTCTCCAACTTAAGGCAGTAATTGGTATTTATGAATTCCCTCATGTACCACCTATGCCGTGTTCCTCCTTGCCTTCGGGTAGTATTCATCTCAGCTGGATTATTTTTTTTCCTTCTGTGCACACATACGTTTCTCCTCATCAATGTATTCTTATTATTCTGTCTGTATAGGGTTTAACAGTTTTAAACTTTCTGTTGCTACTCTGGGAGTATAGGGAGATGTATTCCTATACAACATATTGTAATACAGATTAGACTTCACATCAGCTTATAAATTTAAAAACCGCGTATGATCAAAACTGCCCTTGCAAATCTCTTTCATTGCCCATCAACACAATGCAGTCCCATTCTGTATCTCTTCCAACTTAAGTAAATTCAGATCTTCATGACTAGATGTAAGTTTGAGAGCCAAAAATGAGTATGCATAATTCTGGCAATTTTCATCCAGTACTCCACTCAGTGAACACAGGACCCTAGCTGAGTTTGAGACCAAGGAATTATGACTACCATTTGTTTAGTCCGTGTCAGTTCCTGTGTGCCTCTCCCAGTGTGAACATTTTGCTATATTGAGTCTCATTTTGGTACTTAAGAGGGTTGTCATGCACAGAATGCAAAGTTGTGAGAGAGAGAGAGAGAGATTTATTTCTATGCATCTTGTCTTCTTTACAGCTTTAGGGACTTGATGGTACTTTTTTCTTTTTTTTTTTATCTTAAACACTGATTTTAGAACTCAACCCTGTTGATAGGCTTTTGTATATATAACTTCGTATTTCATTATGTATATATGAATATAGAATGTAGGTAGCTTTATTATGGTTATGTACATAACCATATGTGCATGGTTTTGTCAGACAAAATGATAAAAATTTTACCTATACGAGGCACACAGAAACATGTGGGGACAACAGGTCCAGATTTTTTTGTGGTGGCATATGTTCTTCTTTATTAGGATTGCAGGCAGAATTTCTCTTTTCTTTTTCTAAGTTTAAATACTTAAGATTTCAGTAAGTATAATGCTCATATTGACTTAGCTTCCCTATATTCCTTGTTTCCATTTTGTGACAGCAGCCATATCTCCCTGGTAGTAAATTACCCTGGTCATTACAGTGATCCTCATTTCAGTCTGTGCTCTGGAAGTCTTAAAAAACTTGATACAGCTCCATTACAATTTCAGTTTTCAGTTCTTTACCTTTCCCTGGTAGATCTTTCTCCTCTGTATACCACAAATCCCAAATCAGTAGAACATAAAATTGTGGAAATAAGAAGCAAAATATATACAAATGTATGAGAAAGGCATACTTAGGAGGTCTCTTCTGTCCCTGCTGTCTCTTGGTATCTACGGCTCGTAGACTGACAGTGCCATATAGTGATTTCTTATTTAGAGCATGTGTCCTCAGAATAATGCCAGCTGCCTACATGCTAGTGTAAGGTAAAACTCCTAGACATCACTTTCTTGCCTATGGTGTTTTTTATTTCTTTGTTTATTTGTTTTTAATGCTGTGAAATAATTTCCTTAGCCAGAATCTGTGTTGGTAAAACTACAATTACCGTATTGGTAGAGGCATGTTGGATTGTTATGGCAAATACAAATTCCACCAAGGATAAATCTTACTACCTCTGTGATGAGACAAGGCAAATACAGGCATGAATATTCAGTGCCTTTCTGATAAATATGGTATTCCTCTCCAGCCCCATCCCAGTCTACAGAGATGACTTTTGTCTTAGATACTCAGTCTAGGAGTGTAACAGTAACACAATTAGGTAGTAAGTATTTCCTGTCCAGGAATTATTACAAGTATATAATTAATATGACATCTACATAACTAATAAAGGGTGACAGAGACAGTTCAATAAATAGAAATCTTCTTAAATGCTATCTCACCATTAGTATGGCATTGGAATAAATATGGATTCTATAGAATTTGTATGAGAACAAAGCAAGATAGAATGGATATTTTACTGCCTTTAATAGCTTGATCATACTTCACTTTGAATTTAAAAAGAATGTTGACTCATTCTGTAATATTCTCTCTCTCTCTCTCTCAACCCCTCTGCATCCTGTTTAATATTTCTCTTCTGTCCTCCCCCCATCCTACCCCGTGGCTACCTTACCTGTTCATCTCACTGTCTTTCTTTGCCTGGTTCTGTTTTATCTTTCTTTTTACTTGTTGGATAGTTTCTATCCAGACATAATGTAATATATATGGTTAAAAACCTGTGAAGAGTTGTAGAGTTCAAATTCCCCTTCCTTTAGATTATGGGAAGTTAAAATATGACAGTATTTCTGGGTAATGGGTAAGTGATTTTTCCCAAAAAGAAAAAACCCAGAAAGTGAAGTGTTTTTAATAAAATAAGGTCACATCCTTTTCCCCCTCCCCCCATCTTGCTTCCATTTGTATAATATCTTTTATTTTTGTTAGGTTGAAACTCCATTGGAAGAAGCTATTAAATTTTTAACACCGTTGAAGAACTTGGTGAAGAACAAGATAGAAACGCATCTTTTTGCCTTTGAGATTTACTTTAGGAAAGGTAGGCAATTAGGGTATAGTGGCCCTGACAAAATTGATCACTGTATTTCTTAGATATAGTCACCCAAATCCAGTGTTCTCACCACCGTAGGGTTTTTTCCCAATGTAGCTTCTCACAGAAATGCCTGTTACATGTGTACGATACTGTGGGTCTCCTAGGACATTAAAATCAACAATAGATATACATACATAATTAAGATTAAGGTCAGATACAGTAGTTACTGTGTATAGGTGTGAATAAAATTAGTTAATGATACAGAGCTTTGATTAGTGCTTGATACAGAGGGAGCACTGAATAAATGTTGGTTATTATTAACTATTGCTAGAAGGTGTGGTGCTTGAGGTGTATCTTGAAAAATGGATATTTCTAAAAGAAGATGCATGGAAAGGAAGAAGATGCATTAAGAAAACACAAATATGCTTAAATAATGTTGAGGTTGTCTATATTGCCTGAGTCAGGTAAAAGATAATGGAACGTCTTGGTTGTCTTGCTTAAAATGCCTAGACTATATATAAATACTAAGACTTTGTGGTATTGAATTGCTATAATCCAGGTAGTTCATTAAAAAAAAAAAAAAAAGTATATCATTAAGGTGACACATCCTGAAGGGAAGAGAAATTGGTTAGTAAGATCTGACAGAAGGTTTTTGCTCCAAGCAGTGTAACTGTTCTAAAAGAGATTGAATAAAATGGTACCTCTATAGAGTATCCATTAAAAAATCAAGTTTATCCAAAGTAATTAGTAATAATGTTGGGTAAAGGTTGCTATATAGCATTGCTTGGAAATAGAACACAAAACTATAGCTTGGTTTTAATTTTTATTAAGATATTTACATGGGTATGTAAGATAGAGAAAGGGCCAGGAAGAAATAGATAAAAAAATAACAGATGGTCTTTTGATGGATTTGAGTGATTACAGTGGTTTCCATTATATTTCTGTTTTCCAAAATGATTGTGTTGTAATTTGGAAAAGAAATTTAATAAATAGTCCAGTAATTTAGAAACTTTTAAAGACAAGTTAACACAACTCCCCTTTTTCTTTTTTTTCTTTCTTTCTTTTCTTTATTTAGAGAGAGCGTGGGAGCTGTGTGGGGTTTGGCGGGAGAGAGGGAGAGAGAATCTTAAGCAGGCTCCATGCATGGAGGAGCCCAGTGCAGGGCTTGATCTCATGACTCTGAGTTCATGACCTGAGCCAAAATCAAGAGTCAGACATGTAACCTTGAGCCACCCATCTGTCGCAATACAACAAATGTTCTTAAACAGAATCCTGAAGTATAAAAAAGCTGTTCTCCTTAAAGTGGGGAAGGGCAATCTGAATTCCTTACAATTGGCTTCTTGGTTGTGTTCTAACCTCTGAAGGGCTCTTCAGCATTTGGAATTCACTGTAGTTGTGTGATAAGGCAGTATTTTTAGCTTTCTGAGTGTTGGAGTAGGGAAAAAGAAATGTCAGAGGAGCCTGGAGTTTTGAATTTTGTTATTTGGAGAATGGCATCAAATGGGGAAGTCTTAACAAAGAAGTGGTTTTTAGATGGGACTTGGAAGTGCAGTGAGTAATCAGGTGAAATTTCCATTCAACAGATGGAAACACAACTGAAGCTTGGGAAACATGGGGGTGTGAGTGTAGGGATAGTGTAGAAAGATGAGAAATCACTGAAAACATAACCTTAGTGAATATTGTACCTTTCGAGGAGGAAGCAGAACCAGGGATTGATTAGGAGAGGACACTCAAGTAGGAGGGAAACCATTTCATATGACTGTCACAAAACCCAAGAAAAGAGCTAGTCTGAAGTATAAATAATGAAGTTTTATAAGTAGTGCAGAAAATCCATTTAACTTTATTAAATTAGGAGGTTAAGAAATGGCTTAAATTTTGTTTATATGGCATGAGTTCAAATATTATTGAATGCTATCTAAATTTTTTGTACTTCATAGGACATTTTTTTCTTAATGAATATTGTGTGGAAAATATTAGCTAATGTTCTAATCTGAGGAAATCATTTGCTTCAGTCATGTTGCAGTTCACATATGATTGACTCTAAATTAGTTTCTCTATTTGTAATTCTCTAAATTAATCCTCCAAAGGAGGGCAGCTTATTTTATCAAATGATCAAAATATATCTTACTTTTTCTTTTTATAGAAAAGTTTCTTTTGATGCTACAATCAGTAAAGAGGGCATTTGCTATTGATTCTAGTCATCCCTGGCTTCATGAGTGTATGATTCGACTCTTTAGTGCTGGTATGTTTTTGTTTTACATTACTTAAGTATTTGATTACAGTAGTGGGTAGTGACTGTATAAGTGCTCTATTTAACTTTGTCATAAACTCAATCGTTTTAAAGCTGATGGATTTTAAATTAGCTAAGGGGAAAAGCAGGATTCTTTTCTTTGTGATGAAGGTCTTTATTTTAAGGCTAGAAATGTTACATGATTTTGATACAGAATTGTTCAGTCCAAATATTTGAGAATCACCTTTGTTCCTGTTTCTAAAAAGTTACATGTAAGTTGAAACTTTGAATCATACTCATTGTGTAAAGCTTTTTAATAAATCGTTCTAAAATTGAAAAATCTCGTTGAAATTGACTAGCTACCTCCTTGCATATCTGTCTTCAGAATTCCTGGAGTCATAAAATTTTTGTTACTAAATATAGATTTAAAAGAACTTTAAGGCAGTCACTACTTTTCAAATATTTTCATAGTAAGATCCATATATTACTTTTAATGTGAAGTAGAACTAAAGAATTTGAGAATGTAAAAGGTAGAATTTTATGCTAATTATTTTTCATTTTATAGTTGAGAAATCTAGGACCTTAAAAGATTAAATGACTTATTCAAGGTAACACAAATAATTAGTAATGAAGCAGGAATGAGAGCTCAGGTCTTCATATTATTCTTTATACTAAAGAGCTATACATTTAAAGTAAAGTATTCCTGTAGTCAAGTGATGGTGGTAGTTTTAATTTCAAGTGACTGAATCTTTATAATAGAACAGTCTGCAAATACTGTTAAATTACCTGTCTCGTTGCTGAATACTCAACATATGAATCCATACATATTTAAATAATGAGAGTAAATCAGGCATCCCAATCAGTCTTTTGAGAAATGCTAAATTGTCCTGATTAAGAACATTCTTTTGACTTCTGAGAAAAAATAAAACCTTACTTAAATCATATTTATGCTTGACAAAAAAAATGATTCCTGTTCTAGACACTGAATCATAGAATGTTTCTCAGATTCTTAAATTATGAAATTAATAAATAACATAACCACCTTATAGAAAATAGAAGAAAGAATTGCTGTATTTTTTTTTTTAAGATTTTATTTATTTATTTGACAGAGAGAGATCACAAGTAGGCAGAGAGGCAGGCAGAGAGAGAAGGGGAAGCAGGCTCCCCACTGAGCAGAGAGCCCGATGCGGGGCTCGATCCCAGGACCTTGGAATCATGACCTGAGCCAAAGGCAGAGGCTTAACCCACTGAGCGACCCAGGCAGCCCAGAATTGCTGTATTTAGAGAAAATAAAATTTCTAGTCTCTTTTTTTGTATTAAACTTTTTGAAATTGTGAGTCAGAAGATGAAGGCCAAGAGTAATGGTCTTAAATCCATTCCTTGTTAGGATGGAGTGCACTTAAGCTGTTTTCAGAATTAATATAAACACTTTACTCTGTGTAATCAGCTCTTTCCTAAAACGTAGTAAAATAATACATAAAATTCTATGGATTTGGAGACTAACCTTTGAAATAGGAATTAAAAGTGGCATATCTGAATATATTTACTTACAGTATGTGTGTGGATTGATGAACATACGACTGTTTCCTTGGAACAGTTTTTTCACGAATTAAAATGCTTTTGGACTTCAGAAGAACCAAGTCAGGATGGTCCTGATGTAAGAGTAGAATTATTTTGTGTCCCTGTTAGCTATACCCGTTGCTCCAGATGTTTAGCTGACAGCATTGTCAGGAAGAGAGTTACAAAGTAATTCTGATTTTAACTAAATTTAGACAGTTAAGTGATAATTTGGAGTGATAAAGATGCACTGTCTCTTTAAAAAGCCTTCAAGAATTGGGTAGACTGCTTACTACCTCTGTTAAAAACAGGTGTGTACTGTATAAAAACATCTGTGAAACTACAAAGGCACAGAGTAGGGGCATCTTTGATATACCCCACAGGGTTCCTTTAACTAATATATTTGGTACTTAAAAAAAAAAAACCACTAACTTTGAAGTAATTTTTCAAGAACACGTTTGTCATGTCAAGTTATATTCTAACTCCTTCTTCACAAAGAAATTCTCACAGTAACACCTTTCTGGGAAGTAAGTATGGGGATAAAAAGGTGCATCAACATCTATTTTATTATAGAAACTTCTCCAAGTAAATATACTCATTTTAATCTGGTTATGAGTACCCTCAAAATCCTCCGAATGTTGTTATACTACCAATGTAATTAGTATCTGCTACATAGTAATTTACCATACAGGTCATCTTCCTTTCCCCTTTTAATTATGAAGATGATTTTCAAGTTTTTTTTTTTTAAGTTATAGGACTTAGAGCAACTTAAACTACTACATTCCTGCTCGTGCTAAGTAAAAGATAGGAGCTTAGGTATTCAGTTGTTTCATTATTCACTTATATGCTTTTAAAATCACTGGTCATCTTGTTCTACAATGAATCTTTTGTCTTTTCCTCTGTCATTTGTACAAAATCCTTTTTTCTTTTATTTGCAGATTATTTTTCTTCTGTACTAATGTATTTCTCTCCTAAAAACTTCATTAATACTCTGATTTACCTACTTTACTGTTTTGAATGGTAATCACTTTTAGGTTGTCCTTTAACTAGTAGTGAGTAGTCTTTAGCTTACACAAAATACGAGCTTTTTTTTTTTTTTTTTTTTTTTTTTAGATATTATTTATTTATTTGCCAGAGAGAGAGAGCACGCACAAGCAGGCAGAGTAGCAGGCAGAGGCAGAGAGAGAAGTAGACTCCCTGCCGAGCAAGGAGACTGATGTGGAACTTGATCCCAGGACCCTGGGATCATGACCTGAGCCGAAGGCATCGGCTTAACCGACTGAGCCACCCAGGTGTCCCGAAAATATGAGCATTTTCTACCCAAATTATAAACGAAAATGCCAGCTAGCCTGGGAATCCAGAGAAATTCTTTTTTTTTTTTTTTTAAGATTTTATTTATTTATTTGACAGAGATCACAAGTAGGCAGAGAGGCAGGCAGAGGGTGGGGGAAGCAGGCTCCCCACTGAGCTGGGAACCCGATGTGGGGCTCGATCCCAGGACCCTGAGATCATGACCTGAGCTGAAGGCAGAGGCTTAACCCACTGAGCCACCCAGGTCCCCAGAGAAATTCTTTTTGCTAAGAATCAGCCCCCTTTTCAATGCGACTGTTAACCATTGATGATTACTAACTTAATTTAATCTACTTTAGGATGAACCAACCATTATTTTAATTTTAAGATGTTGAAAGACTCAAATCAAAAGCCTCTTAGGGTTTTATTACCCTTCCCTCAATCAAGTATTGCTTTTCCGTGATTCACAAGACATTGTTCAATCAGAAGTAGCAAGGAAGATAAGTAGTCTGGGATTTTTTATTTTCCTGAGACCTCAATAGTTTTTGTTTTAATCACTTTCAAAGGATTTTTAGATTGATCCGGCAGCCCACTAGTCTTTAACAATAAAAGCTTATCTAATAGATTATGACATTTGTGGTTGCTCCTTTCCTTAAAGATACAGGTAAAATTGCATTCTATAGAATTCCATACAACATTCTAAGTTGTACTGCAGCAGAGTTTTGTTGTTGTAATTAGTATCTTCCTGGAAATTAGAGTTCTAGTCTACATAACACAGGGGAGTAAACAGAGTCAGCCTCAAACATTTTGTGATTTAGTGACAAATATTTTTGGAAATAGCTATTAATGGAAGTTGGAAGTTACATAAATATTTCCTCTTTATATATCCCAAATATATATATTTTTTAATTGTGTGGGCTTTTTTTTTTTTTTAAAGCAGTTTTGATTTTTCTGGGGAGATTGTTTTAATCTGAGGAAAACAAATTTAATAAAGAGCATAAAAACATGAAAATCTTAGCTTCCACCTGTAACCAACTGTAATGTAACTATATGGTTACTTTCCCATCTTCATATAGTGTCCGGAAAGCACTTAATGCAAACCAACAAAGCCCATGGAAGTACCACATTTTATAGAAAACCTGTGGTTTTGACATAATGTTCATTGTAATTGGCTATAATCTATTTTACCAACTTTTCTTTCAGTTCTCTCTCTACTCCGGCTTCCCCTGAAAACCAAATACTGATAAATTGCAAAAGTTGAAAGTACAGCCATGATGGAGCTTAAGCTATATTCTTTAATAACTCATTTAATTGGGGAGAAAAGCCCTCATTTAATTGAACCACTCAATTCTATACAATGATAGAAGAAATGTTATTTAACCAACAAAAGTCCTATAATTAATTACTTAGGTACATAATAATTATATGTTGAATATTTCATGTAGATGTTTGCTACCCAAGATTTCATGTTTAATTTTAAACTTAGGATAGTGATCCATTAGGGAGATAATGAAAGCAGTTTAGTAAGTCATTACTACCATTTGAAAATCTAAAATAGAAATAGAGTAGAAAATACCAGAATGCATAGCACAAAGTTAGGGTTAGTGTTCTGTGCAACTTTTGCTTCACATAAGGAGTTAAGTACATAGGATACATATTCATGAGTACAATATTTGAAAAGTGACCACCATGGTTTCTAACCATAAGGAAGATATATTTTCAATCTATGACAAAAGTAATAATAATTTGTCAAATTATATATTTAGCTATTATATAATTAGCTCTTTTATATATAACCTTTCTTTACTGTGATCATTTTAGGTTAGGTATTTCCTCAATTTTACAGATCAAGAAATAAGTTCAGAGAGGTTGTGACTTGTCCAAGCCTAGATCCATACCCAGGTCTGTCTGGCTCAAAGCTTCAGACTCTCTCTCTCTATACCAAAATAATGATGGGGAAAAAAGCACACCAAAATTCAGTCAGCGTTTGGGGCGGGGGGTCAGCTTTTCCATCTCTAAATCCCAAGCCCTGGAAATAAGATTATTACTAGCATGTAGTCATTACAGGAAAATACTTTGTTGATCCTTTAGAATTTATTATATAGTGATAACTCAGTTTAAATAGCCCCTGCAAATAAAGGTCAATGAAGTCAGTCATGTTGTCTTTTAAAATTGCTAAATTTTATAATGCCTTACTTGGGTATAGAAGATGGAGGTGAGGAAAATTCTGTTGTCTTCAGCACTGCATAATTACTGTGACAGTATTTATCAGGTAGGTGTCATCAAAGCCCCTACTTTACAGACTTGATTTGAAGTTGAAGGGGGCAGCCCTTTGGGCTTGGAAGGCTGCAGAATTAACATCTTTCATTATCTGTTTTGCTTTCTGTTTTTTTCTGAAAATGAATCATTTATCAATGAAATGTCTTTGAATGCTATTAGAAAATCATTAGATTATTCTGCTGACACACATTCTTTACATTTATATAATAAGCTCTTTAAATGTTGAATTATAAGTAGGTTCATCCAGTTTTTACATATAATTGCTGTATTTCATCAGACTCGTCCACGTAATTTTTTAACTTCTGCAAACTGTATCAGAGTATCTAACTACTAATTGAGTTTGTTTTTAATTTGTTCAGCAGTGTGTGAAAGTAAAGATTTACCTGATACAGTTAGAACAGTATTAAAACAAGAAATGAATCGTCTTTTTGGAGCAACGAATCCAAAGAATTTTAATGAAACTTTTCTGAAAAGGAATTCTGATTCATTGCCACACAGATTATCAGGTAATCTCGTTATTTTCTTTTTATCCTAACCTTCTAAAACAATTTCAGTTTTTATTGTAATGGATCAGTGATAAGGTTACATATTTCTCGTGGAAGAGGTATTGCAATTATCTCACATTTTAGTCTTATGAAAATAGGCAGCTTAAATATGCTTCCTATAAACTTTTAAATCTTTTAGACAAAATTATTCCTGTGCAACAAGGTCAGTAGTTTTTCCTGGTTCAGCATTGTCTTTACAACAAAGCAAGTATACTGCATTTAGCTGTATATTACATATAGTGAAGGTGGGGGGAGCGTTCTCTTTTTTTTTCCTTTCTCCCTTCAGTGTGTTCTTAAAGTTCACTTGGATGTGACCATCATCTTTTACTTCTCATGCTTATATAAGATATTAAACTAAACAATGCAGAATACTAGAAACCTTTTCACAGGCAGGGGTCCATGCTGGCAGTCCAGAGTCTGGACTTGATGGGACTGTGTGGGTAGTGCGTTAAGTAGGATGCTTTTAGAATACCTGGCTAAGAATGCAAGCAGCTTTGTATGCCTTTGTGGAATTCTGAATTCAGCTTTATGGCCCATTCCATCAAGGTTGGATGTCTCCCTCCCACATCCCCATCCCTATCACATTTTGCGGAGTATTCCCCTCAGCCCCAAATTATGTTCATTTTAAAAAAGAAAACTATCCATGGTTCCGCTGCACAAACACAACTATTATTAGAATATTTTATTTCTTCCTGGTTTTTTTTACTTTAATCCTAGTTTAAGCTATTTTTGGTCTATCAGGGTTTTTTTAAACAGTGTTTCAAATGACTATTCCTATTTTTCTAATAAAGTGCCTTACTGAGTACACATATATGTTACATTTTATATTTGAATGGATAGAGGATCAGATGCTGATTTTACTTTGAAATAAAACAGATTTCCTTTTTACTTGTCCTTTAGCTGCCAAAATGGTATATTATTTAGATCCTTCTAGTCAGAAGCGAGCTGTAGAGTTGGCAACAACGCTTGATGAATCCCTCACTAACAGAAACCTCCAGGTAAAGAGTTTCTCATAATCTCTGTTAAGAGTACCTGATTACTTCTCTGTTTCTCTTTTAATGAGAATTTCTCTTTTTACGAAGAGAATAATTTTTACCCAGGTAACTGTTTTTTGTTATTTATGCATACTGTTTACCAAACCATTATGAATACATATCAGAAACTAACCTTATCTTAAATTTATGTACGATTGTCTATGTGTGCACACACACATAGCAGGCTACCTGGCATTCAAGAGCTAGTTCCACATCTGTTACTTATTTTTTTCTAGATATATGTTTTAGTAAAATCATATATTCCATAGTTAATTTTAGATTTCACTTCATTCATATCTATGCATTTTTTAAAACATTTATTTATTTTAGAGAGAGTGTGTATGTAAGTTGGGGAGAGTGGTAGAGGGGGAGGGAGAATCCCAAGCAGGGAAGCTCAGTCTCACCACCCCGAGAAAATGGACCGAGCCCAAATCAGGAGTCAGATGCGCATCCGACTGAGCCACCTAGGCGCTGCCCTATCTGCATTTTTGGGGAAGCAATGGTCTCTGTGAGGCTCTTTTTTTAAGATTTATTTACTGAGAGAGTGCACATGCATGCACACAGGAGTTGGGAGGGACAGAGGAAGAAGACAATCTTAAGCAGACTCTGAATGATCCCCATGCAGGGCTGGATAGTACCACCCAAGATCACTACCTGAGCTGAAACCAAGAGTCATTCGCTTAACTGACTGAACCACCCAGGCACCCCCTTGGTGAAGATTCTGACATGTTGAAGATGCATATGCCAGGGGTCAAATTAAAACACTCATTTCATAACTTGTAATGTAACATGAGATTAAATAGAATAAAAGACAAATGGATGTCTTGCAAAATACAGATTCTAGTTTAAACTAAAAACAAAGGACATAGTGTTACTTCCTGTGATAATTAGCCAGACAAAATAAGCATTTGATATATTGCTTTAATAGCAAATGAAGTAAATACCTTCAAGAAACATTTGACTTTTTGATTGCTAATATTTTAATACATCATTTAGATTAGAACATTTCTAGAGTGGCGAAGTTGTTGGATACTATATATCTGCAAACTACATAATGTTTTTTTAGGTGAAAAGATAAAACATAAGAAATGCAAGTCAACATATAAGATATTTTAAAATGTAAGAAGATACACTAAGGGGTTTGGTTGAAACGGTTGTCAGTTTTTATGAACAAATTTTTCTTGTGTATATGCCCTTTGGTTTGAGATTTCCTTTCCTGCTTTGTTAGTAGAGTACTACAATTTGAATAGAAGGGTGAAAAACAATGTTTGATACTGCCAACTATCTCTAAGCCTCTTAAAAAACAAAACTGTGGAAGGTGTAAGTAACCGACGTTACCATAGAAAGTTTTGCATTTATATACAGGGCCAGCCTGGGCTGAGGCAGGGTTTCCACCTGGGTTTGAGCACTTGCTCAGAGTGAGTGGGTCTTTAAATGCAGCACCCTGCACACTTTGCTTGCCCAACAAAATTCATCCTTTTGTGTAAACCCTGCAATTCCAAAGAAACTAATTCTTACGGGATATATATGTGCAAGTGAAATGCTTTTGTGTATCTTAAATATGTGTGTTTTAGAAAATCTGTGGATAATGAAATGTCTAATGAATTCACAGTACAAACTTCTTCTTTGACAAGTTATAACATGACCTTTTCTCTTTCTTTAGACATGTATGGAGGTATTAGAAGCCTTGTGTGATGGTAGCCTAGGAGACTGTAAAGAAGCTGCTGAAGTTTATAGAGCAAATTGTCATAAGCTTTTCCCCTATGCTTTGGCTTTCATGCCTCCTGGATATGAAGAGGATATGAAGATCACAGTTAATGGAGATAGTTCTGCAGAAACTGAAGAACTGGCCAATGAAATTTGAACATCATTAAACAAGCAATTGGAATGACTTTGGACCATATCTAGTGTATAATATTTTTGTCACGCACCTGCTGCATTGCTCTAACTTACACAGAATGAGAAGAGTAAATGTTCTTGCCTTCAAATAGTGTTTTACGTTTTTTTATCCTGCTGAAAAAGTATATATAAAATATCTAACATATTACAGGATATAGGTTCAGTTTCTTAAAAAAATTAAAAGCTGCTAAAATTGAGGGATTAAAAGAAGATACCTTATTCTATTCCTACCTACCCACCCATGTTTTTTAACTAATTTATATAAAATCTGGAGGCTGTTACAGCTAACAAAGCAGGTGTGTGGCAGAAATATTACTTTAAAATTTGTCTTGTGAGATTTTACTATATCTCAGACAGCAAAAACGCTGTTTTAGCACTGGATTCTTTCACTGAGCACAAAGAGTTGTTGGGGCTTTAGCATCTGACTGATTTTGTTACGGGGTTGATTCTGACCATAGGAAGTATGCAATGTGAATCACTATTTACAGAGAAACCTACAACAGATGCTTGATGTTGTAGAAGGTGGGACATATAGATACCAAGCAGAACTATAAGAAACCTAGAGGGTGTTCAATACGCTTGTTGTGTTTCCAAAATTCACTGTACATGATCAGTTTGGTGTTCTTGTACCACAGTTTTTAACTGAAGGAACCAGTTGGAACAATCTCAATTTTAACTAAAACTTGAAGAACTAAAATAGCAATGCAAACCTTTCAGCATTGTTTTGGCCAAACTTGTTAAAACTGTAATGCAAGAACCAAATGCACTGTGATGTGGCACCAACTAATTAGCACGCATGAATTTTTTCACCCAAGAGTGAAAAAAGAAAATCTACCGTGGCTTGAAGTTAAAGAGCAGAACTCCTGACTACCATTCTATGACTGATCAAGAGACTAATAGTTTAAAACCTCAGCAGGCCTTGTTCACGATATGCAGAAAAAAAGTGCTGCAGTTTAGATACCTCTGGAATTTTTCCACAGTGTCACAGGTTTGTAATACTTGAAGCCCTACATTTCTAAGAATATATTTCTTGCTCAGTCGTTTCAGGCAAGCCCAAGACTTTGTAATTTTTAAAGGGCCCAAGATTTTTTTTTCAATAACAGACCAGCTTCTTTTTCCTGCAGTTACAGATGTAATTTCCTTTTTGTTGTCAAACATAAGGTACCAAATATGATGCAATAAATTGTTTTGAAAAACAGTTGTGTGAATATTTCAACTAATCTGTGTTGGGCTTCTGTGAAAATACACAGGTGGAAACAGAGGTGCAAGCCAGAGGCAATGTAACGTGCTGTACAACTAGTGCTGATGGGAGCGTTTAGGATGGGCCAAGTGCCGATGTCAGGGGAACTCCATAATGCGGGTGTAGTGCCTCTCCTGCATTAAGATTTCATCGAGGGCTAGGATGGTGGCAGGTACTATGAATGTAATTCCTAACTCATCATTTGAGAGGAAAACTGAATACTGCGATTTTGATGGAGAAAACGAGCCTTAAAATGTTAAACCTATATACTGAGATCCGGCCTCAGGCTCAATATTCTCATTGCGTTTGCAAGATCCAAGCAAATTAAGTGACTCAATTGTATATATAATTGACCTTTTTGTGGTACTTTAAGTTTATAAGACGTATATTCTAAAGGGAATTTTCAGGAGACCTTCTGCTCCTACTGACTGAACAGTTGTGCTAAACTCAACCTTTCATAGTACGTGACCTGCATTCCGTGTCCCAGTCTAACGAATTAGTGATGTAAAGAGAAGTACAAACTGAACTCCAGTGCTTTGTTATGTTTTCTTAACTGGCCCTGTCTCAGGAACATCTTAACAGATGGCAAAAAACAAACAAACAAACTTTTTTTCAACTTCTCCTATGAGTGGCAACTGAAGTTCTTAATGTTGGGAAAGAACACTAGTGCTACCTCTGCCACTACTGAAGTGTTGGGAGGAGGCACCAGCCATATAATAGGGGTATATGTGTGAATTATGTTTAAACTCTACTGTATATTGAAATGAAATTCATATATTTGTCTTGATAATGTTCAAATGATGTAGATTGTCTTAGAATGAAAATTCATAAATACTCAGAACTCTTGATGCAGATGCCACCCGTGAGGAGCTAAATTCCTAACATGTATATTGTACTCCAACCCGATTTTACTGGAACTATTGAATAAATATTTTATTTTCTTTCAGGTTTACTTGATAGTGGATACATTGTCTGGTGTCAGAAGATCTTGACAGGGTTCATTTTATGTCCAGACAGCAACCCTAAAGCATCGTACTGTACTGTCTAGCTCTGAGTAGTATCAACTGGATCATCTCACATTTGCCTCATTCACTCTATTAATTCCAAATGATACTGTGGGGGAAAACAGGGTTAGAAAAACAAGTGGGGGGGGGGAATGCAGTGATGTTGTATTCTAAACAAGTGCCTTATGTTTATTGCTGAGAACTGGTGTTATCAACCCTTTTCAGAAGAAAGGGTCCCTTGACCTGTATTAACATAGGAAAGTAAAGTTATTTTTGTTTTTCTTTATATTTACTACTCTTGTCATTTCTCATTTAAAAATTGAATTCCGACTAGGTTAGTTTACTCAGCTTTAATTAGATGGTTGAGTCCTACATTTTCAACATTTTTCTATATTTATTTTGCACAAAGTGTGATCTATAATAGTATGGCTCAAAGTAGTCCCAATATTAGAGAATAGCTTTTCTGTGGGTTTTGTCAGGCCCTTGTTTTCCAGTGATGTTTGTACTCCATGGTGTGTTGCTGTTAGAGCTGTGAAATTAAAGCTGTGATTGTAAGAGGAGGCCAGAAATTGTGGTCTAGTTTCAGGTAGGTGGTGATAAATTCAGGGAAGTCTCGCTCCTGCACAATTTCTAGGAATATTCCAGTTGCCATGTGTAGAGTCTGTTTGGGAAAAGGTAAAAAGTGAAGTGTTAAATTTTCTTACAAGATAACGTGTATACTTAGTAACTATGAGCCTTAAATTTTGAAATAACTCTAAGAAATGTATCAAGAAAGACTGACCTGTCAGATGGAAGGTGGTCTTCGTGTTCTAGCTCATGCTCCACTTGAAGTTCTAGGCAAGCTTTCTTGATGCCATCCAGCTACCATCTAAACTTTGTTGAATCTACTGCCGAAACTAAATTAAAAACAAAGTCACATGAAATGGCTGTATTGCCCCATAAGGAGCTGAAACCTTAGGTTTTGTTCCAATTTTGATGATTAAGAAATCTCACTACTTGTAGCAATAAAACATTTTTGGAAAAGGCCATTGTTCTTTATTGAATTGCACTTTCACCTTTTTTAGTATGCAGCCTACAGGGTGGATGTTAAAAGTATTGGTAGTGTGCAGAAGGTTTGGGAGAAAATGCTCATTTCAATAAAGCAGAAGAGTATCTTATATACTGTAGGTTATATAGCTGAGTTAACACTGCTACTACCTCCATCAAGTTCTACTCCTTTTATGATGACATAAAGGTGGGCAGGAAGAAAGGAAGCAGTATGGGGTAGAAAGTGGGTCTTCACAGTTTGCAGCCTCAGTTTATCCAGTTGCCTTTGAAATGACACCATCTTGGGACTGTAGCCAGAAGAAAAAATTGGTACTGTTGATATCAGAATTTTTACCAAATTGTCAGTGATAGTCAAGCTTGCAATATTAATGTTCAGTGCTCTTCCTAGAGTGCTAGATGCCAAAAACAATATGGACTGTTTTAAGGTGGCTTGTAAAGCAAAAGTAAAGTTGGTACTTGGCAGTTTAACAAAGACTGTAATGTAGTTCTTGTATTTTTTTATATCAGGCCTTGTGTCTTTTTTAACAGTCTGTATTATTTCACACAGGTGGTACAATTCTTAACTAAAAAATAGTGATCTTGAGCCTGAATATGTGATGAAAAATTTCCTGTGATGTATATTCTGCTGTTGCTAAATCAGCTTGGTCTCAGTAAGTTCAAATTATCCTCTCATTTAGAAACAACATAGGAGCGAAGAGATTTGGGGAATATGATTTGGGTCCCCTGGCTTGCTTTCAGCTAATAATTACATTTGCCTTCTATATCTAGTTGTGCATTGTCTTAACAAACAAGAAGCCTTTCTCCACACCATTCTGTGTTATCTTTCCAGTCCACTATAGTTTCCTAATGGGCTTTTATGAACTTGCCACTTGTTTGATCTGCAAGTTTACCAGGTCCATTGCTTAATGCTTGAAGCTTCATCACAATTGAGATAGGTGCTGGGTTTTCTAAAGTGTTTTTCCAGAACTCTGGTGTTTCTTCATTAATAATGAGTACTTAAATTAGCTACCACTTTTTTTCTTTCAAACTACTTACTTGCCTTCTAGTAGTCAGACTACTGTTTGATATCTTTAAAAATGAAAAGGGAGCCATTTAAAAAAGTAAAAAACATCTCCCATATCTTATATTTGAAGTTCTGAACTATGGATATACAAAATGCTAATTCTTCCCTTCATTAACTTCTAATAAAATTTACTATGCATTAATAACAGTAGTAGAAGTATTCAGAAACGTGTTCAGCTGGCATTTTTTACTGTTAAGCATAATTTGCTTAGATCTGATTTAGGGTATTCCCATTCGTCTTGTGCTTCTCTCTTGGTCTTTGGGAATTTCCTCAAAATACCACAGATCATTATATTTTACTTATTCTAAGTACATTTCTCACATCTAATTTTTGTTTCTTTCCTGTAGTTTATCAATGGAATGGTTGTGACTGGCCTTGTAGGAAGCAGATGACTGGAGGACCATCCTCTAACTTTTTCAGTTGCCTGTTCATTGTCGCATAAGTTAGCAGTGAATCTACTCATCCTTCATGTCTTTAGCAACCAGCCACCCAGGTAACATCCCATCCCGTGGAATTAAGTCACTACAGAGATTGTCATTCAGTGGTTGCTTTTCATCTTTCCAACATTTTAAAGGGATTGGTAACACACACACCAACCACCTGTCTAGAGAGCTCTGTTGTCTATAGCCTACTGTCTCTACTTTTAATCATTACAAGTAGGGAGACACTGGGGTAAGGTCTGCAATGGGTAGCTCTAGTCACATGACCTACAGCCAGTGTTCATCACAAGGAGAAGTTGTGGTCCACAGTTGATCTTAAGGTAGGCAATTAAATCCTTTTATGTCATAAATTTAACCTTGTTTATTAAAGTCTCAGGGGCACTATTTAAAAAAGACAACCCTCAATACCTGGGTCTACCTGCAGAGATTCTGATTTGAATGATCTGGAATCAGGCCTGGGCATGGGTCGTTGTCTCCTTTCCTCCATACCCCACAGTGATTTTAAGGTGTAGCCAACGTTGAGGACCACTATCTTTGAAATTTAAAATATTTTATAGTACTGAGTTTTTTCCTTAGCTTGAAGAAGGAAGCAACTATGTAAGTGCAAAAAGATGAACTTTCCCCCATCTTAACATTAAGGGGAAGAACTTAGGTTTGAATTTTCTGTCAAGACCTTTGTCAAGCTTCTGTCAAGACTTCAAAGTCTATGACAGACTTTTCCCTACTTAAATCATGCTGCTACTGTACTACCAGAGATGCTGGTACTCAAAGAAAAAAAATCAATAGTTTTATTGGATGTCATGGAAACTTGTCTTCATTGAAGCAAGTTTTAAAACATAATTGCCATGGATAGATAGATGCTTGAATTTTTGAGTGGATGAGTACCAAAGCAGAGCATGGACTTTTAAATAAGAATGGGTGCTAGATCGTACTCCCTGGAAATCCATGCATACCTAACCCCCAATCAAATACATGTGTTTTTTCTCCCTAAAGGACATTTTATATAAATGAGTGGATTACTGTTACAGATCAGATGTGAAAAGAACCATGATTCTTGGAAAGACAGAATTCAAAGCTGTCTTGGCCGGTTAGTGTAGAACCTGGAAAGGAGATTTACATAACATGTAGTCTTATATCAAACTAAAACCTGCTTTGTGAGATCTGTTGAAATAACATTCTGGGTAGATAACCCAAAACTATCCAATCTAGTGTGGTTTTTTTTAGTAAAATAGGAATTGTTTTATAGACAAGCCTCAATTCTGTCTAGCTTGTTCTTGGCTGGTTAAAGGATTTGATAAACGAGTCTGGTTTTAATACTGTTCGTCACCATTCTTGAGTTCCTAGAGGTGGATGATCTTCCCTCACCTTTGCAAACTAGAAAATCTAAATTGTTTTTGTCTTTTCACATAGAAGCCTGGCCTTATGTGTTAGTTACTTTTCTCTGATCCTTGTGACTAAATGCCCACTTTGTGGCTTGGTACAATAGTGTGATGTAGTTGAGAACATAAGCTTGTAGATGAGACAGAACTAGGTTTAACTCCTGGTTCAGTCCCTTAGGCAAGATAATAAGAATTTCTAGTTCATAGTTGTTGGAAGGATTAAGTAACATATATACTGTATAGAAAATGATTAGCACAAGGCCTGACCTGACACATAGTAAGCATTCATTATAAATACTATTATTTGCAAAAGGATGTTCTTTTCTGTTTGAGTATTTGACTTGGTTATCCTTATTTGTTGAGTGTAGTACATTGGGCCAGCATATTCAGGAAATAGTTTATAATCTTTATCTGGATACTGAAGGCTCAGTTTTTTTTTTATTTTTTTCCCTAGTATTTTACTTCACATGAGAACTTTACGTTGTTTTGCCTTTTCTCACAGTAGAAAAAACCACCTGTAATACCTACATCCTTCAGTGATCATTTTGACATTCTTGGAAATGTTTACTGGTGTTAGCGAACCTGACAGATTTCTGCAGTTTAAAGTTATTTAGAAGGTGTGGAATTAGGCCAGTTCCAGTGTCCATCCAGTAGTTAATGAATGCCTACTACCCCCAGGAATTGTGCTTCATATTGGAAATAGATGACCTAGTCCTTGCTCTCACATTTTTTACAGGCTAGTAAAGGAGACAGACAAATCAAGAAATGAGTGCAGCAGCAATTTATAAAGCCCTGGAGTCAGTACTCATTTCTTTTTGAATGGGCTAGGAAAAGCTTGACATAATATTCCCTAGAGCTTGGAAAGATAAAGACCAGTTTCCTAGACATATAGTAGGTAGGTAGCATGTACCTAATGGCACAGATACCTGAAACATGTATTCAGGGACTATGTTAACTAGTGAGAGTAGAATCTAGGAAATGAGGCTGGGGCTCGGATTAAAGTGTGTTAGATTTATTAGAAGGCTCGAATTGGCTTTGTGTAAACAGAGGACAGTTATTGAAGAAAGAGGGAAGGGTAAATGAGAGAATTCTGCTCGCATTGTGATCATGAGGGCGGGGAGAAAGATTGTAGACGCCAAAGCTAATTACAACACTCAAGTTGAGCTAATGAAGAATAGCTATCACTGAGTTCTTACTGTGTGCCGAGCAATGTAGGGAGCACTTTGCATTTGTTAGCTCATTTAATCCTTGAAGAGAACACATGATGTAGATATTGTTCCCATTTAACAGAAAACTTGATTATAATTTGCTCATGGTCACACAGTTTATAAGTGATAAAAATCTGCATTCAAGCCCAGGTGCGTCTAACTCCAAAGTGCTTGTTTCTGATCAGTATAACCTCTGGCAAAAAGTGGTAAGGACAACAACAGTAAGTATGGAGAGGAGAGCAAGATACAAGAGATGTTAAAAAGGTGGGACTTACAGGTCACCTGGGTGATTCAGTTGGTTAAACATCTGCCATTGGCTCAGGTCTTGATCCCAGAGTCAGGCTCCCTGCTCTGCCGTAAGTCTGCCCCTCCTCCCATTCATTCTCCCAGTCTCTCTCCCCTCTCTTCAAATAAATAAAATCTTAAAAAAAAAAAAAATCAGCTGACTTGTTGGAGGGGAGAGGGCAGTGGATGGAGAAGTAAAAGTTAATGATGTCCAGCGTTTGGGCATGAAACACTTTGTCTTTGAGAGTATCATTAAGCAGTAAGAGTTGGGAAGAAGAAATTGAGGGGAAAAGAGAGGTCTTTTCAGAATGAATTTTAGTTGTTTATAGGACATGTAAGTCCCATAAGATTAGTAGGCAGCTAGGCATATAGGTCTGAAGTTTAGAAGAGAGGTGACTTGTAGATTTGAGGAATTAGTTGTGAGTAGTGTAAGCTGGACAAGACTGCTCAAAAGAGAATAAACAAAGATGATGACCTGCAATGCCAAGAGAAGTGGGTAGAGGAAAAGAAACTAACAAAAGAGACCAAGAAATAATAGAAAGTTAGGAGTAGAAGATAATAATGTTGGGAAATCAAAGTTCTGCAACAATTAGGATCAATGGGGTCAAAATCAAGTTATTAAAATTTGTGTTAGTCAAGATGGTAACATTTTAGAGGTCTGAATATCACATGTTGGCGGGGATGTTGAAAAAACATAGAACTCTCAGGTACTGTCTTCGGGAGTATAAATTGATAGTCATTATGAGGGCAATTTGGCAGTATTCATTTACTAAAATTAAATGTATGCATATGAACCAGCAATTCCACTAGGATATACATACACACATATATATGCCCTGTAAATATTCCTGCGTATTTGCCAGAGAGACATGGAAGAATGTTCATCAGAGTATTGTTTATAATAATGAAATTTGGAAATAAAGTGTCTGTAACATAAGAATGAATAAGTTGTGCTATATTTTCATTTAATGGAATGCTGTCCAGTTAAAATGAGTAAGCCAGCATTAAGTGAATCATTTACCCTCCAAAACAGTGGTGATTTAAAAAAAAACAAGTTAATGGCGTATTATATTTCTTATATGTATATTTATTAATGTAAGACAATACTGTGTGGTTTATGGATATATTCATTTAAAGTAAAGTTTTAAAGGGGTGCCTGGCAGCCTCATTCAGTGGGACATGTGACTCTTGATCTTGGGGTTGTGAGTTTGAGCCTCACATTGGGTATAGAGATTACTTAAAGATAAAATATATTTTTTAAAGATTTTGTTTATTTCTCTGACAGAGATCACAAGTAGGCAGAGAGGCAGGCAGAGGGCGGTGGGGGGTGGGGGAGCAGGCTCCCTGCTGAGCAGAGAGCCTGATGACAGGCTCTATCCCAGGACCCTGAGATCATGACCTGAGTCAAAGACAGAGGCTTTAACCCACCGAGCCACCCAGGTGCCCCTAAAGATAAAATCTTTAAAAAAAAAAAAAAAAAGTAAAGCTTTAAAAACGGGTTTGGGAATTGTAAACCCAAAATTCAGGACCAAGGTTCTCTTTATAGGAGGGAAAGGCACATAGGTAGCCATACTTTCTATTAAAAAGTATTCTGCAATGTGGCAAAACATTAAGATTTGATGTCCTTATTAATTTTGGGTCTATATAAGATACTTTGTTGAAGTTAAATAATTTTATTGATTTTTTAAAAAACAATTTTATTTGTTATACCCCACTAAAAAAATAGATAGATAAAAATGCCCCTACAATTGAAACAAAATTTCCTCTTTTTAGGGGGGAAGGGCAAAAGGAAAGGGGAAGAGAATCTTAAGCAAGCTCCATGCCCAGCACAGAGTCTGACATGGGGCTTGATCTCACAACCCTGAGATCATGACCTGAGCTGAAATCAAGAGTCAGATGGTTAACTGACTAAGCCATCCAGGCGCCCCAAATTTTGCTTTGATATTTTTATTGATGTACCAAGAATGAGAAAATGAAGGGACGATCACCAGGGTATGTGACATAATTTTTCAGGAGGAAAAGTGGCTCCCATAATATCTAAATTTATTACCTTTTGTAATTACTCATATGTAGGTATAATCATTACAGAATATCTCAGAGATGTTAAATGACTTGCCGAGGGAACCCAGCTAATAGTAGTGCGAGTGGTACATTAGGTATTCAGGTTACAGACCTATAGATGTTAGAACAGGAACTTGAGCCCAGGTTTTTTGTGTCAAGGCACACAAAACTAAGTATGGTGTGTTTCTGGATCCTACTGTTTTGCCCAGAGAGCTATTAGTGAAGTTAAATGTCTTGTGCTATTGAGAAGTCCCTTAGAAGAAAGAATTGATGAAATGAGATATGGATATTTTCTTAAGTATGCATTTTTATACAGTATCTGTTTACCCCCCCCCCTTTTTAAAGATTTTATTTATTTATTTGACACAGAGAGAGAAATCAGTAGGCAGAGAGGCAGGCAGAGAGAGAGGGGGAAGCAGGCTCCCTGTTGAGCAGAGAGCCTGATGCAGGGGTCGATCCCAGAACCCTGAGATTATGACCTGAGCCAAAGGCAGAGGCCTAACCTGCTGAGCTACCCAGGCGCCCCTGTTTATCCCTTTTGATACATACCACATACTTAATGCTGATAGTGCTTTATGTTTCAGACTTATCTTTTTTTTCCCCATAAGCCCCTGTTATGCTGGCATTTGGATTTCCTTTTGCAGTGATCACCATCTTTAAAATGGTGAAGATAAATGTTTAAGTTCATTTACCAATTCCATAAATTAGAACTACAATCCCTGTATCCCTCAAGTGAAACGCCGTGTCCTACAAAAGAAACTACACTAGTGGGTAGGATACCGGCAGTAACGTGGTCAAGAGCTGTAGGTTATAGATGTATTAATTATCAGACATTGCCAGGCTTTCTTGTCTTTGTACCTGGATCATGCTAACCCTTCAAATCTCAATTTTTTAAATCATTTTCTAGGAGATTTAAGCATTCAAGTGGATGATCTGTCCAATACCCAAATATCACAGTTCCCAGGCCACGTCAACCCATTCCCTTGGCCATATTCCCTACTTTGTTATAGAATAGTTCTGAGTGATTTCAGTACCCTTCTCCCATCCATATTATCCCCAGTACGCCTGATCAGAATCTCATCAAGAGCTCTATTCCTGTAATACTGCCTTCCAGTTTATTCTTGGTCACATTTCTTCCATATCTGGCCATGATCTCTTAATTGGTCACATGACCTGCTCTCTCACCAGTGCTTCCCATCCCCTTCCATATTTTTCCTTTCCTGGTATCTTTCTCCCAAAGCACATTTCTAGAACAGTGCTGTATTATGCCTGGCTTCAATACCCTCAATTCCCCTCCTCCTCGTCTTTCTCCTCGATCTGACATCCAACTCACAATTCTGGATCAGTCCTATAATATCTGGCCCTATAAGCCATTCAGCTAAGATACTAGAAACAATCATAAAACCACTATGCTTTTATGATTTCCACACTTATTTTGGTAGCTAACACCACCATTAATGCCTTTGTCTTCTATTTCAGAATGTCTCCATTCTCTTTAAACCCCCTTTTCACTCCTTCGTACTTCACAATAACATCAACTATTACTTCCTACTTCACAAAAAATAATGAGGCCATATAGTAAAAAACCTTTCCTTTCACAGCTATAAATTTATTTGTAACCGTTCCCCTGTTCCCTTGATTTCTGAGAAAAGGTATTTTTTTCAAGGGCCATCTTTCTGGTCTCCTTTGGGACCTGGCTCCAATATTCTTTCCCCTTCTCTACAAGCTCCTTTTCATTCAAATTGTCATCATGCTCAGATCTCTCAAATATCATGACTCCTCTCTCTTTTTTTTTTTTTAAGGAATTTTTTTTTTAAAGATTTTATTTATTTGACAAACAGAGATCACAAGTAGGCAGAGAGACAGGCAGAGAGAGAGGAGGAAGCAGGCTCCCTGCTGAGCAGAGAGCCCGAAGTGGGGCTCGATCCCAGGATCCCAAGACCCTGAGATCCTGACCTGAGCGGAAGGCAGAGGCCTTAACCCACTGAGCCACCCAGGCGCCCCATGACCCCTCTCTTTTTAATGCTTATTTCTTTCTGGTTTCTGCCCTCTATCTCTCCTTTCCATCTTACCTCCAAAACATTTTGAAAGAGTGATTCTCTTGAAGTCTATGTCCTCATCTCTCATTTCTTCAACTTGTTCCTTGGCTTCAATTCCCACTGTTCTGTGGAAACTAATTTTGCTAAGAGATGACGTCTAATAGCGAAATCTAACATTAGAATTTGTGTTTATAATAGTTTTCAGTAATGGTAATGTTTTCCCTAATTTTACTTGGGAGGAGTTACTCTTCAACCTGAAGTATAATATTTTAACTGGGGTATAAGGTAAGTACAGATAGATCCTACATTCTTGGTTTCTAATTGTAATACTTTAGCAAGAAAGAAAGCCTGGCAGTTCCCATTCCTTTCCAAAGCTCAGAAACGTATTTTTCACTTTCTTTGTGAAGCATCCCTCACCATTTTAAGCCACAGTGATGCCCCCTTCCTGGAAATTCAACCACTGTCTTACTACTCACATGAAAACATCTGATTGTAACAGCTCAAGTTTGTATTTAGTTCTCGATTTACTTGGCATTTTTATTTATTGAGATCTTTCCTACCAAACTGGGTTTTGTACCTGGCACCTTGTATTTTTCTTATATACTTTATTATCCTGACCATAAGTCCTTGCACAAAGGAAATGCTCACTGAATATTTATTAAGTGAATGACTTTTATCTCACCTAGAAATGTATTATAAACTTCACGTATGCCCTTAATTTGATTAGCAGAAGGTAGGTAATTTCTATCCTCAAAATCAGCCTGTAAGATATCAAAAAGAATTGTATTTCCATATTACTTGACATTGTCACGATTTTGTGTATGACCAGCTAATGGATTGCTTCAAGTAATAATATGTTAGACAACAGGGTTGGGCCTGATATGTGGCTAAAGCACAGGTTCAGGAACTCTGTCTTAAAAGTTTATCTACTGGTAATAAAGCTTGGTGAGACTAGTTCACACAAACATCTGAATAAATTAGACGGCCAGCTTAAATTTATTAACTTACCATAAGAAAGGTCATCATACAGGGTGACTAATCCACTTTAAACAAGTCCTAGTTCAGAAGATGGCTCAGTGAGCCAACATAAGCAACCAGAAAGTGCTCAAAAAAGATCACCAGTCGGGATGCCTGGGTGGCTCAGTCAGTCAAGCCGCTGCCTTTGGCTCAGGTCATGATCCCGGGGTCCTGGGATCGAGTCCCGCATCGGGCTCCTTGCTCGGCAGGGAGCCTGCTCCTCTCTCCGCCTCTGCCTGCTTGTGTGCTCTCTCTCTCTCTGACAAATAAATAAAATCTTAAAAAAAAAAAAAAAAAGATCACCAGTCATTTCAATCTGTATTTTGGACTATAGGAGCTTTCCTCCTGGAGCTTAATAGCTGGAAAGTCTTAACTGTTCATGTAAGGTTAGAAATTAGGTAAGTCATAAAAGAAAAAGCTAATGCTTTTTAGAATCAAGCATATTGTGGGCCTTTAGAAATTAAATCAGTATGTGAGTACTGCTCTAGGTCAGATATTTAACTGATAAGACTCCATCCCTACTTGTAGTAGCTGTATGTCATGGGCCCAGGATCCTACACCTGGAGGAAACCTCATGTTTGCTAAGGAACAGTTTCAGCAGCTTACATGGTGTTTCCATGTCTCCAAGGTACAGGCGCCACTTGTTTTGTTTTTCATTTTGAATTTGGGCGTTGTGAGAGAAATTCAGAGGCTGAATTTCAGAGGTTAGGTTCAGTGAAATTTTTAAACAATTCTGGGTTGTAGGATCTCTCTAAAATATCTTTACTGCTGTTGTCAAGTCCTTATAGACAACTCTAATTCTTCTATTATGTAATAGCCAATACTTGGAAATGGTCAGAACTAAATTCAAACCTCAAGGACCAGATGAATTCTATCCCAGGGTTCTGAAAGAATAATCAATCCAGTAGGACACCAAGGTGGATGTAGAAAAGGTCTTCTCAAGGGAAAGCAATTTTTCATTAAAGCCAAGAGATAGAAGGAGTATTTTGTTGCACGGATGAGAAAAATAGGTGAGTTAGTTTTGAATCCGCAGGATTTCCAGAGGACACGGGGATAAAGAGCAAGAAGAGCTAGGGCTTAGGAGGATTGTAGGGCAGAATGGGAGAGGATGGCCACTTGGAGAGCCTCGTACTGGGGAATTGCTGAGTATGATAGGGAAGTGAGGATTAATGGACCTTACAGGTCTCAGGCCATACTTGGAAATGATATTTGAGGACTGGCCCAAGGCAAAGGCATAGGAGGCATCAATTCTGAGGAAGGGAACAGTTGGCAACCAAGTCTGGGAATACATCTCATTCTATCCTAACTGGTGTTAGAGACATAATGCTACTAGCAACCTTTATTCAAGTTTCTTTTGCTTATTCAACATATATTGATTGAGCATCTCTTATGTCCCAGGCATGATGCTTGATTCTAGGGGTGGGGTTACAATGGTATGCGATAGGTACAGCCTCAGTCCACAGGAAGCATAAAACAGTGTGAGATATAGGCTAGTTACAATGGTCTGAATGTGTTCCACCCACATTCATATGTTGCAATCCTAATCCCCAAGGGGACAGAATTTGAAGAGAGGCCTTTGGGAGGTTATTACGCATGAGAGTAGAGCCCTCATGAATGGGATTAATGCTCTTACAAAATGGGCCCTCGAGAGAGCTTGCTTACCTTTTCTACCATGTGAGGTTACAATGAGAAGTCTGCAACCCCAAAGAGGGTCCTCACTCACCACTGGCACCCTGACGTTAGACTTCCAACCCGAACTGTTAGAAATAAATGTCTGTTGTTTACAACCCACCCAGGTGTGATGTTTTGTTACAGTAGCCCAGATGGACTAAAAAAAATAGAAATGTAAGACAATTATATTTTATATTATGATAGGAGAAGCTCAGAGTGTAATGAGAATATGAGTAATTGGGGTGGGACACATAACCCAATTTAGGAAGATCTAGGAATGCTTCATGGAGGGAATGCCGTATAAGCGGAGTAGAAGTGTGAAGTAGCCAGATGAGGAGAGGGGGCAAAGAACAGGTGAAGAGGAAGCAGGATTATTTTAGGTGGAGGACAGCATATGTAAAGTTCCAGAGCAAGATGAAAAAAGGCTGAGACATTGAAAGAAGCTTGTTTCTGTCTTACAGGGTTGCTGTGAGGTTTAGCTGTGTCTGAAGAGAGTAAATGTCCCATATATATCAGAAATTAATTACTTCTGTGCCTAGAGCATAAAACTGAGGGTAAGTGTGAAAGGAGGTGAAAAATAAGGCTATGTGAATAAGCAGAAACCAAAGTAGAAGTCCTGTAAACCATGATACCAGGCATTTAGTCTTAATCCAGGAGTCGTTGGTAAAACCACTCACAGATAGTGAATAGGACGGTAAATTTCATGCATTTTAGGAAGATGGGCCGAGACTAGCGGCAGGGAGACAAGACAGAGGATTGTTTTAATTGTGGTCTGAGTTAGATAGGGGCAGTGATGATGGAGAAACATGGATGGATTTCAAAAGATACTTAGAAGATAGATACATTAGTTTTCCTAGGACTGTATAACAAATGACCACAGACTTGGTGATAAGGATAGAAATTTGTTCTTTCACAATTTTGGAGGCCAGAAGTCTGAAATCAAGGTGTTGATTGGGCTGGGCTGGCAGTCCTTGGTGCTCTTTGGCCTTTGGCAACATGACTTCCGTAGCTCCTGGCATCTTCTCAGGGGCCTGAACAGGGCCTTCTCTCCTGCTATTGGATCTCAGTTCTCCATCTCCTTCCTCCTCTTCTTTCTTATATAAGGATACCAGTCATATGATCTCATCTTCAGATCCTTAATCACATCTGTAAAGATCCTATCTGCAAATAAGATCACATTCACAGGTACCAGGGGGTCAGAACTTGGACGTCTTTGTTGGGGGCACAGTTTGATCCAATATTAAATTAACGGAACCTAATGATTGGCTGGACTGGGAGTGTGGGAAGTTGAAGGAGAAGGAGAAACCAAGAATAGAATCCATGAACACCTGGTTGAAAGCGATGGTACCATTCACTAAAATAAGTTAACAATGGAGGAAAAATAAGTTTGGAGAAGGAAGATGACATCTTTATTTTAAGGCACTTGTGGAAACCTAAGTGAGGATCAAGTAAGCACTAGGTCATGTAAATTGTGAGCCCAACAGAGGAAGATGTGGGCTGGGTATGCAGATTTGGGTGCTAATTGGAGCTATGGACATGATGGGAAAGATTGCCAAGAGAGAATGTGTAGAATAAGAAAAACCCAAATCAGAACCTGAGATACACAGAATTTAAGGGTGGGACAAGAAGAGTAGCAGGGAAGTGGGAGAAAAACAGTAAGAGAAGTATGTCTTAGAAAAGCTCAGGGAAGAAAATTAAAGCAGGAGTGAGCTGTTTCTAAGGACTTTTGGAGAAACTAGAATGAATGAAAGATAGGCAATGCAAAGAGGGTAAAGAAATATTTCAGAAAGTTTCACTTTGAAAAGCAAGGGAGGGGCGCCTGGGTAGCTCAGTGGGTTGAAGCCTCTGCCTTCAGCTCAGGTCATGATCCCAGGGTCCTGGGATTGAGCCCCACTTCGGGCTCTGCTCAGCAGGGAGCCTGCTTCCTCCTCTCTCTGACTGCCTCTCTGCCTACTTGTAATCTCTGTCTGTCAAATAAATAAATAAAATCTTAAAAAAAAAAAAAAAAGAGTTTGGCAGCTGACCAGAGATGAATACAGAGGATTTTTTTTTCTTCTGAGTTTTATTTAAAATGGGAGAGACTTGTGGCTGCTAGGAAAAATGTACACACTTAGAGATTTGAATGTAAAGGCTAAGTCAAGATCATTAAGGAGGCCAAATAATATAGGAGACAAATTCAGAGAGAAAAAAAAATCATCTACTTAAAGGGAGGAAGAGGGGAAAGAAGGCCTCTAGAAGTGCTAATTTGATGGCAGGAAGTCAAAAGTTTTTTTCATGGATTCATTCAAAAAATATTTTTGAATGCCTGGTATATGCCAATCATTGTTCTAGATGTAAGCAATATATATATATATATATATATATATATATATATGCAAAGTCCTCATCTTCTTAGAACTTACATTTCAGGTGGCAAGATACAGTAAATATATACGTATGTGTGTGTTTTACAATGCCAAGGTATGGTAATTGCTATGAGGAAAAATGAGTATAAAGAGAGTTTTGAAAGGGTATCTGTTTAAACAGAGTGCCTAGGTTTCAGCCTCTCTGAAGTGAGGAATGAGAAAGCGAGGCATGATGGATCTAGGTAGGAGGAGCATTCCAGGCAGAGCGAACAACAGATAAAAAGGCCCTGAGGAAGGAGTGTGCTTGGCAGGAGCAAAAAACAGCAATGGTATGAAGAGGGAGGAGAGAGGTACAAGAATGGTAGGCAGGAATCAGACCATGGAAGTCTCTTAGCTTTTGGTACGGACTTCAGATTCTTCGTCTAAGAGTGATGAGGATCTCTTGTAAGATTTTGAGCAAAGAAGTGACATGATATAATTTTTGAAAGAATACCGTCTGCATGCATAGAGTAGATGGTGGGGAGAAGAATGGAAGCAGGAAGTATAGTCAGGAAGTTGCTGCACCAGTCAGATGAGAGATGAGGATGGCTTGGACCGGGGGGTCATTGTGGAGGGATAAGAAATAGTTGAATTTGGGATCTGTTCTGAAAGTGAAGCCCACAGCACTCACTGATAGATTGAAAAAGGGATATCATATAAAAAAGAGTCTCCCAACACCTCAAATAGAACACTGGCTTAGATGTAAATGATTCTTTCAAGTAAATCCTAGCCCAAGTGTGCAAAAAACATCTGGATGAGTGCATAATGCAGGGAGAAGGGAAGAAAATGTCTATCTGCTAGATGCCCGTATGTCCTAGTTTTTTATGTCCTGTCTTTTAATCCTCTACCACCTTTGGTGATGCTAGGATTCTTAATTTTAGAGATAAGAATTTTAAGTTAAAAAATTTAATAATTTACTTAAATCATAGTTAATGTATGACAGTTAATATGTGAATTTTAACTTGAGACTAACACCTAAGGTCTTTTCACACACTGTCCTCTAAAAATAAAAAGCAGAAAAATAAAACACTTTTATAATCCTTGTACTAATTGTAAATTTTAATTTATTTTCAAGTAAGATGGTGCTTGAGGAAAAGCAGCTTTAGATGATAATTCAAAGTGTATTCATTTGGGGAGCAATTCTGAAAGATTTTTTGGGTTTTCTTAGGGCTTCAGAGGGTAATGGCCCCAGTTATTTCAGACTTTCAATTTCATTTCTTAAAGATTTATCACTGAGTACAATTTTTGCACTTATTAGCACTTATGCCATTTGGTTTTGAGCACAAAGATAGAAGCAGAGCTGGAGACTGTTTTCCCTGAGAATTTGGGCAAGAGCTAAAGAGAAAGGGGAAAATTTCATGAACAAGTGTACCTAGTGATGTTAATTCTAAGCTCTGGTCATCAAAAATTTAAGTAGGGAGCATAGCATGGATAAAACTGGCACAGGGGAACCCAAAAAAAGTCTATCCATAGTCCTAAATCTCTGACAGAAGATTCTTTGTTTCCTCATATTCCTCTCAGTAAATGTTTATACTTTCTTTTCAACCATGAGGAACGTGACATTGGGGATATGCTGAGAGCTGTCACCAAAGTGCGGAAGGAAGAGGCACTGGGGTAGAGCAGCTGCAGGTGGACCTCAGCGTGGCTAGCTCTGCCCCACTGTGACTCACTCACTTTCTCTGAGCCTCAGGATCCTCACATGTTAAATGGGGATAAATGAGAGTAAAAACAGGACCTACCTCATGAATTCCTATGAGAATACAATGAGATAATCCATGTAAAGTACTTAGAAAACTGGTTCAACAAATGTTTGTTACTAATAATAAGTTTCATCAGCAGCGTGACTTCAGACAAGTGGCTTCAAATTTTTGCTTTATTTCCTCAGTTCTAAAATGATGGATAGAACTAGGTGATACTGCAGGTTTCTTTACTACTTAGAATTATGATGTTGTGTGCACTGTTTCTTAAAGTGACAGAAAAAGAAGTAAGAAACCTCTCTGCGGTAGCCACCAGGTGGCAACAGTGAAGAGTTTAACTGCTCTCCCATTTTGGAGAAAACTTCACTAATTTTTCAGGATACAAATTCAAAAAGAAAAAAGAATTGTTTCATCATCCTTAATTCTTATTTCAAGGGAACCACTGTTAACATTTTGATGTATAACCTTCCATCCAGGTTACTTCTTCACCTATGTATATAAATTATTATTTTTAAATTTTATATAAATGAGGATACTATTGTATATCCTGTTTTATAATCAGCTTTTTCTTTAACAAAGGGAATATGCAAACACCTTCCATAGTAATTAATGTAATTCTACACTACATAATTCTGAAAGGCTCCGTGACGTTCTCCAGGTATTTAAGCCATGATTTGTCTGAACCATCCTCTACTTGGAGAACACGAATTATTCCTGTTATTTTGGCATTACAGACATTGCTCTGATAAACAACTTTGCCATATTATATAACTGTAAGGGCCTATTTAGCCAGAGCGAGTCCATCCGGTTAAACAGTGATTTTGTTTATGCAGTAAAACAAACTGACCCTGCTCCCTGCCCCCCAGGGGAACTTACTTAAAAGCAAGTCCAGGAAACCAGTAAAATATGGTCGACCAGTCCCCGATAACAGAGCCCAAATACAAGGGTGGGTCAGGTCAGGTGGAGATAACAGCCCAAACGCAGGGATGAGTTGGGCCAGGTGGAGACATCCAATCAGTAAAGCGCGCATACTGTCTCCCTAGCTACCAAGGAGTGTGGGCCCTGCCTTTTGGGCGCCAATTCTGACTAAGGTGATAGGCTAGTTCAAATAGCTACTATGGGGTGAATTGTAATTCAATTGGCCACCCGTGTGTGACCTAGCATGACTGTGCAGCTTTCTCTGTGTGTTGCAATCTCATTGGCCACCTGTGTGTGGCCAGGCTCAACCACATGGCCTTTGCTCTATAAAAGTTAGTCTGTGAGGCTGGGAGGGGTCGCCCTCTCTGCAAAAGGCGGCCCCAAACGGTCGGTTTGATTCTCGATGCTTGGCGCAAAATAAAGCTTTGCTTGACTTTTGCTTTTTATCAGTCTCGCTCCTTTGATCATGGACCTGTCATTGGGAGACCTTTCAATAACTATTTCTTGGGAGAGATTTCTACAAGTGGAATGTCCGGGTTAAAGGATACACTTTTTTTTTAAGCTTTCAATACAATTTGTCTTTTCCCATGTTTTCTCGTCTGGGAGAGCAAGGTCCCTGATTAGTACCTTTCCTCAGAATTTAATTTACTATTCTACAACACTTACTCTTTCTGATGAAATTTAAAATCTTTTTGTCAACTTTTGCCTTTCCCTTTTTCCTAAAATTGTTAGTTGGGATTTTGACTGATACTGTGTTAAATTTATAGATTAACTTGGGGTGAATTTGCATCCTTAAAATATGCTTTTCCATTCAGCAACATGGTATGCTTCTTTATGTATTCAATTCTTCTGTCAGTAAAATTTGAACGTTACTTAGTTTCCATATCTCATATGCCTATTTGCCTCTTTTTACAGGTCAAGACCATATACAGATTTTTTTTTTTAAGATTTTTATTTATCTATTTGACAGATACAGATCACAAGTACGCACAGAGGCAGGCAGAGAGAGAGGGGGCGGGGAGCAGGCTCCCTGCTGAGCAGAGCCTAACGTGGAGCTCGATCCCAGGACCCCGAGATCATGACCTGAGCCGAAGGCAGAGGCTTTAGCTCACTGAGCCACCCAGGCACCCCATATACAGATTCTTAACCCCAAAATGCCTTGCTTTAATCTAGCCTAACTTCCCATTTCTTTTAATCTACTTGATTCTTCTGTTGTGCTGAGATCAAATGCCCTGTATCTTTAACAGTTTTTCTAAACATTCCCTTTATTTTCTTACTCTAACCAAAAACCTAGCCATTTCCGGAAAACATGGCTTCCTCTGCAATACTTTTATTCATTTATTTTTTAAAGATTTTATTTATTTATTTTACACAGAGAGAGAGAGAGAGAGAGAGAGAGAGAGAGAGAGAGAACACCAGCAGGGGGAGCAGCAGAGGGAGAGAGCCCCATGTGGGGCTCAATCCCAGGACCCTGGGATCATGACCTGAGCTGAAGGCAGAAGATTAATGATTGAGCCACCCAGGTGCCTCTCCTCTGCAGTATTCTTGAGTTGTGGTTTTTTGTTTTTGTTTTTAATCCCTCACTCCACGAAACAAAAGGCCTAAAGATGAGGTAGGTGGCTTGCTTGCTCCCTATTGCCAATTCCACACCTTTCCTCTTCCTTCCAAAATCCTCTTCCCTTAGGTGCATACTGTTATGCTACATTATCCATTCTCCCTCCTTGTGACAGTCACCTACTGGTCTGGCAGTCCCTTTGCTCTTACCACAGAAGAGTTCAGCATGTGATATCCTGCCTTTCTCTCCACCACTAGTCCTGTCATTATTCTTGACCTCGGTAACCCATCCAGTACCTGATCTATGGCTCCACATGATCTGGCCTTTGCCTACTTCAACTTCTACATCCTGCCCCTGTTAAGACCGAAACGGAGGTGTCTGAGAGTGTATCCTCCTTGTGAGCTGGCAGGGTGGCCTGCCACAGTTGCATACACATATACTGACAGACGACACCAAACTCCTGGGCCAGGGACATAGAGGATTGGTTACTCATAGCAAATAGCATTTACAGCAATATTTTATGTCAGTTCCTCATGTCTCAGTTCCTACAGGTGACAGGATGAGGGCCAGATGTATGTGCAGTGGGCTCTATCACAGGAGAATAATTTGAATTTAGGAGTCTAAGCTTTTATCAAGGCCGCTGGGTACTGGATCATTCCCGCCTTAGGAGAATTACTCATTATCTTGAAATGCAAGCAGATCTCCTCCAGAGGAGAGGAGAAAGTCACCTGTAGGTTTATTATCTTGGAATGTAGTAAACATTGGGGTTTTTTTTGCTAGGTATTTATATTACTACGCCCTTTCCCGCCCACAGAAGGCTACTTTAAACCAATCCAGGTTGATTGCCTGCTAAAACAAAAACATCAGCATTCTCAGTAGAATGTAAACAAGACCTAGAGTCTCAAAGCAATATTCAAACTGTCGAGGATACAATCCACAATTGTTAAGCATACGAAAAACCAGGAAATTTTCAATTTATATGGGGAAAAAAAAGATGCTAACCATCGAGAGAACAGAGATGATGGAATTATCTTAGAAAAGCCTTAAAGCAGTTATTTGTTGGGAGATAATTCTCCATCGATCTCCTGTATTTCCACCTGTCCTTTCTCGGGCAAAGGCATTAACAGCTTTTTTCCTGGACTGTCTTTTCAGGGATGCTTGTATAGCAAACATCCTTGAAAAATAGAGATAACATCTCGTATCTGTCTCCAGGGCACAGGTGGATAGTTCGCTAGCCCCTCATTAGAAGAGTTTCCCATAAGAGTTCCTCTCTTGTAATGCAACTCACTTCAGGTACAGGTATCACCTTGTCCTCCAGGCATCATTCTGTGGAAACTGGGACTCAGGAAACTGGCATAAATGCTGATGCTTTGCTTCCTGCTACTGCTGTGGGTAACAGATTGTTCTTTGTTTTGGACCCAGGATATTTCTGCCACTATCTATGAAACTGCAGGCAGCCTAACTTATTAATTTTCAGGTAAGGTAAAACCTCAGGCCCTTCAAAGTTCTTGACTATTATAAAAATTCTTTACAAGTCGGTCTCCTGGCTGGCTCAGTCGGTCTAGCATCAAACTTTGGCCCAGGCCATGATCTCAGGGTCCTGTGATTGAGCCCTGCATCAAGCCCCACCCCACCCCACTGGACTCCACATGCAGCAGGGAGTCTGCTTATTCCTCTGCCCCACCCCAACTCATGCTCTTTCTCTCTCAAATAAATAAAATCTTTAAAAAGATGTTCTCTTACAAGCAATCAAAACCACTTTTGAAACCAATGAAAAAATATAAAATCAGCAAAGATATTAAAAATATAATGAAAACCAAATGGTTATTTGAGAATTGAAAACTATAGTAGCCAAAATTTTAAAAAACTCAATGAGGTAGTCTCAGAAGCAGAATGGAGATGACAGAAAAAAGTGGTAGTGAACTTGCAAATAAATCAATAGAGATTACCCAATCTGAACAACAGAAAAAAAAAAAAATACTGGCTTAACAGTGAACGGAATCTGAGGGATTGTGGCACAATAACAAAAAGGGTTGAAAATAAGTTTTTAAAAAATTTTTACGTATTTATTTGTCAGAGAGAGAAAGAGAGCATGAGCGCAAGTACACAGAGGCAGGGGGAGAGGCAGGCTCCCCGCCAAGCGAGGAGCCCAAAGTGGGGCTTGATCCCAGGACTCTGGGATCATGACCTGAGCAGCAGGTAGACACTTAACCGAATGAGCCACCCAGGTATCCTGCTGAAAATAAATTTGAATAAATAATTAATGAAAAGTCTTAGATTTGGCAAAAGACAATAGGTTCAACAAAGCCCAAACACGATGAACGTGAAGAAATCTCTGCCCAGATACATAATAATTGAACTGAAAAATAAAGACAAAGTCTTGAAAGAAGCCAGAAGAGTACAATGTATTATCTTCAGGGTAACAGTTTGCAGATTTCTTCTTATCATTAAGGAGTCATGTAGTCCAATAGAAAGTGGCACACGATTTTTTAAGTGCCGAAAGAAAAGAATGGTCAACATGTAATAGTATATCCAGTGAAAATATCCTCCAGAAATTAAGATGAAATAATGGCATCCTCAGAGGACGAAAACTGAAAGAATTCATTGCCAGCAGACCTGTTCTAAACAAATTGCTAAAGGAAATTCTTCAGACAGAAGAGAAGTACCCTGGAAAGAAACTTTAAACATCAGGAATGCAAGGAAGAGCACCAGAAATGGTAAATGTTTGTATAAATATAGAAGACCATTCTCCGTTTGAGTTCTTTAAAATATGTTTGACATAGGAAGCAAAATTTACATTTCCTCATGGAATTTTCAACATACATAGATGCAACTGATGACAACTATAACATAAAGAGGATAGGTTGTTTGGGCCTATTATGATGGTAGGGTTTCTGCGTTTCACTTAAAATGGAAAAACTTGTGTTGATTCTAAGTAAGTTCTAAAAATATAAATACATATATTTGCATTCCTTGAACCTTATTTTTGTGTCAGGGTCTCTGTAGTTGCTTCTCCCTTTGCCTGAAAACCCATCACATCATATATATTCATCACCCACTCCCTCACCTACTGGGGTCTCTGCATAAATACCAGTTCCTCAAAGAAGTCTTCCCTTAACCACTCACATGAAATGCCACCTCTTCCAATCATGCTCTCGCTGCTTATCTTGCTCTATTTTACTTCTTTCATTTATCATTAGCCAAACTTTATGGTATACGTATTTTTGAGACAGAGAGAGAGTGTGGCGGAGAGGGACAGAGGGAGATAGAGTCCTAAGCTCCCGGTTGAGCATGGAGCCCAATGCAGGGCTTGATATCATGAGCTGAGCTGAAACCAAGAGTCGGACACCCAACCACTGTGACACCCAGGCACCCCTTATCATATTTTTGTTAAAATGTTTTCCTTCTCTAACATACAGGCTTTCTATGAAGGTAATGTTTTACCTCACTGACTTCAGTATACCTGGTGCCTAGGCCAGTGTACTGATTTTTATTTATTTATTTATTTATTTTTGCTTAACCTGTCAAGAATTGAGAGGGTTGCCTGGAAATTTGCCACAAAAATCTGTAGTTTTTCTCTTGTATACATTCCAAGTCCATTTTATTAGTTACAAACAGGTTTAGAATTATTTTATCTTTCTGGTGAATGAAACCTTTTTTCATTAGATCATGATCCTTTCTATTTCTAATAATGTTTTTTGTCTTAAAATCTTTTTCTCTGATATTAATATAGGTAGGTGAGTTTTCTTTGGGTTAGGATTTGCCTGATATGTTTTTCTATCCCATATCTTCTGTTTAGGCCCTTATGTTTTGAGTGTCTTGTACATGGCAAATAACTAGACTTTTTCCTCTTTATTTCAATGTGACAAATTTTATCTTTTAATTAGTAAATTTAAGACACATATCTATTGTGATTTTTTATATATTTGGACTTGTTTTTACATCTTACTTTTTAAATTTATGTTTGCCCTTGCACTTTTTTTTTTTTTTTTTGCCGTTGCTTTTTCTAAGCAATTTTTTTCACCCTTTTATTTGCACTTTTTTAAACTGAGTTTTTGGTTAGATTTTTTTTTTTTTTTTTAATTTTATTTGAAACAGAGAGAGAGATCACAAGTATGCAGAGAGGCAGGCATAGAGAGAGAGAGGAGAAAGCAGGCTCCCCGCTGAGCAGAGAGCCCGATGCGGGCCTCGATCCCAGGACCCTGAGATCATGACCTGAGCCGAAGGCAGAGGCTTAACCCACTGAGCCACCCAGGCGCCCTAGATTTTTTTTTAATTCCATTTTTTCTCCATTTATTGGGAATTCATAATTCTCTATTCTTTTTTAGAAGTTTTCTTATAACTCTAACTTTAAAAATGTAAAGGTAAACAGCATATTAATCCTCCTTCCAAACAAAACAATGATCTTAGAATAATTTAACTCCATTGACCACTCATCCTCTCAACACCTACATGCTATTGATATTCAAGATATTGGTTTTGTTTTTTAAATCTCATAAGTCAGACTTTTTTTTTTCTTAAGGCAGTGTTTGGATTGACAGGCTTTTTTACTGTTTGATTCACTCACCATTCTCCCTTGTATCTCAAACATTCTTTTAGGATAATTTCCTTCTTAATTTTTTTTAAAAAGCTCTCACAAAGTATTTATGTTCAGCTTTGTACTAAATGTTTTATTTTCTATTAACTAATCCTCACTTAACAATTCTGTGAAGTATATACTATTATTGTCAACATTTTACAAATGAGAAAACTGAAGCCCAAAGACGTTAACTCACTTTTCTAAAGCCCTACAACTAGCAAATGACAGAATAGGGATTTGCATGTAGGCGGTCTCCAAAGTAAATGTTCTTAACCTCTAGAAATCCTGCCACTCAAATCTATTATTTAGGAGTTCCCTTAATGCAGGCCTCTGAGGTAAACTCTCAGTTCTCACTTACCTTTAAATGTTTTGATTCCAGTATTGTTCTTGAAAGATAGTTTGGTTAAGTACACAACTTAGTTGTTCATTATTTTCCTTCAGCATTTGAAATGTATTATTCCATTAACTTCTGATTTCCACTGCTTGCTGATGAGAAATCCACTATGGTTTTGTTTTAAGATTTTATTTATTCGTCAGAGAGAGAGAGAGAGAGACTGAGCAAGCAGAGAGAGTGGCAGGCAGAGGGAGAAGCAGGCTCCCCGCGGAGCACGGAGCCCAGTGTGGGACTCCATTCTAGGACTTTGAACCAAGAGCTGATGACCTGAACCAACGGCTGATGCTTAACAGACTGAGCCACCCAGGCATCCCCCATTGTGGTTTTAATTGCTGGTTTTTTGGCAAGTGATTTTTGGCTTTCTCTCTGGCTGCTTTTAGGATCTTTTTTGGTGAATTCTTCAGTTTCTTTACAGTGTGTTATTATGCATTTCTTTTTATTTATCCTGTTTTGGTTATGTGATTCTTGAACCTCTGGGTTCATGTTTTTTGTCATTACTGCAAAAGTCATGGTACTGTTTCTTTAAATGTTGCCTCTTATTATAGCAGTGGTTACCAGTGGGAGGTAGGGTACAGGGTTTGACTGACAAGGGACATGAGGGAACTTTTGGGGTGATGGATATGTTTTGTTTTTTCTTTTTTTCCTTAGGAGGCTCCACTCCCAGCATGGAGCCCAATACAAGGTTTGACTGAGCTACTTTGGTGCCCCATATGTTTTATGTTTTGATAGGCATGTTTGTTACACCAGTATATGCACTTGTAAAAGCTCAGGGAATGTTGCATTTAAGACTTGTGCATTTTACTGTACTTAAATTTTACCGGGGGTGGGTGTGTGTGTGTAAAAAACCCTGTAACACAATATTGGACACTAGTTAATGGTAAACATCTTAAGGGCGAGGACTGCAAATGTACTGTGAAATGCATCAAAAAATATAATGCTTTGATGGATGGGTAGGAGAATAGGTAAATGATATAGTGTATGAAATAAAATGTTAATTCTAGGATCTTGGTGGTGGATTTGAATATTTGCTGTAAAATTTTTTCCACTTTATGTTTGAAGTTTTATAAAATGTTGAGGAAAAATACTTCTTCTCTTTTATTATGTCCTCCTTTTATTCCAATTAGTTATGTGATAGACTCTCTCATCCTAGCCTCCATCCTTTTTGTTTTTTTAGATTATTTATCCCTCTCCCCTCTGACCCTCCTCCCTGCTCATGCTTGCTCACTCTAATAAATTAAAAAAAAATCTTTTTAAAAAAAGTTCACTTATTTGAGTGACCAATGTGGGGGCAAGGGAAGATGGAGAGGGGGAGAGACTCTGCACTGACCATGGAGCCTGACATAGGGATCCATCTTGCAACTGAGATCATGAACTGAGCCAAAATTGAGTTGGATGCTTAACCGACTATGCCACTCAGGCACCCCCTAGCCTCCATCTTTTAATATCTTTTCCATATTTTTAGTTCCTTGTCTTTCTATAGTATATTCTATATAATTTCTTCAGGTGTATCTTTTCATTTATTAATTCTCTCTTCATCTATATCTAATTTATTCTTTAATCTTTCCACTGAGTTTTGTCATTCTGGTCATTTATTTTTCTTGTCTAGAAATTCTCCCCTCTCCTACCTGCCTCTCAATCTGCCTGTTCTTTCTTACTAGTCTTTTGCTCATCTTTGTGATTACATCTTGTACTTTTTGAAACTTTTGGAACATAGATATTCTATACTCTGTATCTTTCAATTCTACTGTCTAGGGCCTTGGAGTTAATATATCTACTGAATGTTATTCCTACAGATATCCATATGGTTTCTTTGTGTTTGGAGTTATTTGATTGTGAGCTCATTGCTTGACCTTAATTTTGAAAGTCCTCTTGACCTAAATTGGGGATGTTTTCCTCCAGAGAGATTTTGCTTCTTTTTCTGCTTGTAGCCAGGGAGCAACACAGACTTCATATTAATTCAGTTCTTTATGGGAGAATGAGGATATTCTATGTATGGCTTTGTCACTTGCAGCTAATCCAGGGTTCTATGTCTGGATTGCAGCTGTTAGACACATGTCCTCCTGTCTGCTTGTTGATCAGCCTGTGCCAAGGGTTTGAGTGTGTGATGGTAGTGGGGATTCCTTAGGACTCTCAGTCTCCTGGGGACCAATGATGCCCTTTAGTGCATGTCTCATGCAGATTATAGCTGTTTGGCATCAGGGTTCCTCAAAGAACCTTACCAGCCATACTTCTAGAAGAAAATGTTCAATATCCTTTATTAGTATCCTATTCCTAATTTACCAAGGATTTTAAAATTAGACATGAATGTTAAATTTTGTATCAAATACCTTTTTAGCATCTGTAGATGTAGCATCTCTAAGCTTTTATTAAGAATTATTCTATCTCCTAGATTCACTGCTTGTCCTAAAACTGGAACTAAGCTCTTTAAACATTTTTCCTTTGCTAGATGACACAGTGTGAGGCTGTCAGTAGAGGATGCTGGAAAGAACTTTCCTTCCTAGTTCTTGCTTTCTTAGCTGGCACTTGCAAACACATAGCCTCTCGAGCAACCCCTATCCTTCACTGCTTACTTTTCCTTTGCCTGGCTCCTATAGTGCAAGTGGCTCCTGCAGCACAAGGGTCCAGCAGTATGGGCAATTTCTCCAGCGCCCGGCAGCTCCCGCAAATCCACCTTTAGACTGTTTTGTCTGTAAGATACCTACCTATGAACAGCTTTTCTGATACCCTAGAGGATGGACTTTCAGCAAGTTCCAAAGAGTGGATTACCATCATGTTTCACTGGCACAGTACCACAACAAATCCTTTACCAGTCATTAAGCCAGGGCCTTGTCCTCTGTAACAAGGTCTAGATCTCAGCCTGGAGCTGGGGGCAGGGTGTGTGTATGGAGGGGTGCTTTGGGGATCTCCACTTAGGGATAGCAACTGCTTCTTATATCTGATATGCCATAGAGTTTTCTTTATTTTCTACCAGCTAATCCCTTGTTACCTCAATCCCATCATAGTTAATAATTGTTTATATTAAACATTACATGGCCAAATTCCTATGTGGTTTCTATTTCCTGACTGGACATTGATTAGTAGAATTTTCAGTTATTTTTACATTTATTGAGAAGTAAAAAAAAAAAAGATCTCCCAGTTTGTGGTCTGTCTTGGTGAATCTTGCATGTGCATTTTGAAATAAATGCATATTCTGCCATTGTTTGATGTAATTTCCTCTGAATATTAGGTCAGATGGGTTGATAATACTGTTAAAGTCTTCTTTATCATTACAGATTTTAAAAATCTACTTGTTTATCAAATACCAAGAAGGAAACGTTGAAATCTTAGCCATAATTTTGGATTTGTCTATTTCCCTTTTCTATCAGTTTTTACTTCATGTATTTTAAGCTTTCTTGCTCTCTCTTCTTGATGAATTGATCTTTTTATATTATGAAATGCCCCTCTTTATCTCTTCCTAAAGATAGGCCAAATTCCTTTTCCTGAAGTCTACTTTGTCAGACTTCAGTAAATGTTCCAGCTTTATTCTGTTTGCTTATCTTTTTCCATCATTTTACTTTGAAATTGTCTGTGTCTTTATGTTGATGATGACTTTTTTTTTTGGTAAGCATTAGTACATAATTAGGCCTTGCTTTTCTATTTAGGGAGGCATGTCTTCCTTTTAATTGCAGTGTTTAAACCATTTACAATTAATTTAGTTTTTGATATATCATTTTCTACTTGTTCAGTCTACATCTTTTTCTTCTTGTCTTCTTTTGGATTAATTCATAGTATTTCATTTTAATTTCTCTGTTGGCTGCTTCTGTGTTTTACTGTAGCTGTTCTAAGTTTTACCATATGAATCTTTAACTTATCACAGTTTACCTTCAAGTAATATCGTACTACAACATATGTAATATAAAATATACAGTGGAAGCTTAAACAATGCAGGGGTTAGAGGTGCCAACCCCTTTTTTCTCTGGTATTCTGTTAAACAGGTTTCACAAATTAGGTCTGTTAACCACAGTATCTTTAGCAACTCATATAGTGCCTGTTTTTTATGTGGTAGGTGCTCAATAAAATATTTTTATGAATACGGAGTTATACATAGTATTCTCTTATATTTAAAATTCCTGGGGTGTCTGGGTAGCTTAGGTAGTTAAGCATCTGCCCTCAGCTCCAGACATTGTCCCCAGGGTCTTGGGATTATGCCGAGCTCCCTGCTCAGCTGGGAGTCTGCTTCTCCCTCTGTCCCTCCACCTCCCCTTGCTTGTGCTCATGCATGTGCTCTAATAAATAAATCTTTAAAAAAAAGTAAAAATAAAATTCCCTTTAGGGGTGTCTGGCTGGCTCAGTCAGTAGAGCATGTGACTCTTGATTTGTCAGTTTTGAGTTCAAGCCCTACACTGGGTATAGAGCTTATTTTAAAAAAAAAAAAAATCCCTCTGAATCTAACTCCTTTTTCATTCTTCACATCTTCTGATTTAAAAATCTTTGCTATTTTTGTTTTGCCATATTTTATTGATCATTTCAAAGAACCAGCTCTTTCCCTTTTGACCTGTTTTATTTTTCTGGTTTTAATTCTAAAACTCAGTAAGCTAACCTATAAAATGGTAGTAGTAATTTACTGTTTAGGTACTAAAATGAAACTCTGCTATTTATACTGTAGTATCTTTTTTTTTTTTTTAAGGATTTTATTTATTTGACAGAGAGAGTTCATAAGTAGGCAGAGAGGCAGGCAGAGGGTGGGGGAAGCACGCTTCCCACCGAGTAGAGAGCCAAATGCCAGGCTTGATCCAGGACCCCAAGATGATGACCTGAGCCAAAGGCAGATGCTTAACCCACTGAGCCACCCAGGCGCCCCTGCAGTATCTATTTTATATTTGGGGTTACTATTAAACACAGTGGTATGTTAATCTTGTGGAGGCCCATAAGACCAATTCTATACTTCTCTGGGGAATTGAGTTCTCTCTTTAGTGACTCCTACTATCAGCTGGGATGGACAGCTAACCAGAATTGTGAGAAGAGTCCCTATATAGGCCGGTGGTTTTCAGTGACAGCAGGGAGGGGCCACAGATTTGTCCCTCAGGGGCATTTGGTAATGTCTACAGAGGGTTTAGGTTATTACAACTAGGAGTGGAATAGTACTGGCATATATTTGGTGGTAGCCAGGGATGCTGCTGAACATCCTACAATACTCAGATCAGCTTCCCACAACAAAGAATTACTGGCTCAAAATGTCCTCAGGGCAGAAACTGAGAAACCGTTACCTGGGCAAGCAAGAGAACTCTCCTTTATCCTCCATGCTCAGTCCTGAACATAAGAGTGAAATTGCCTAGGAGCTATTCCATGGTAAGATCAGTTTAAAAATGGCCTCTACCACAGGGAAGCAGCATCTCTGCAGAAAAAGCTGAAAATAAGTAATTATACTTTGTATATAAGATTACCCTTATTTTGTGGTTCTAATATTCATTCACTTTTTTCCATTAGAAAAGTATTTTTATTTTTTAAAAAGATTATTTATTTGACAGAGATCACAAGTAGGCAGAGAGGCAGACAGAGAGGGATGAGGAAGCAGGCTCCCCGCTGAGCAGAGAGGCCGACTCGGGAATCCATCCCAGGACCCTGGGATCATGACCTGAGCCGAAGGCAGAGGCTTTAACCCACTGAGCCACCCAGGCGTCCTGAAAAGTATTTTTAAACATACATCTAAATAAATACCCTAATTATAAATTTATAAACCTAAATAAGTACCCTAAGCCGTTTATAATGTTAGTTTTTTTTAAAGATTTTATTTGTTTATTTGACAGAGATCACAAGTAGGCAGAGAGGCGGGGGGTGGGCGGGGGGAGCAGGCTCCCCGATGAGCAGAGACCCTGATGCAGGGCTCTATCCCAGGACCCTGAGATCATGACCTAAACCAAAGGCAGAGGCTTAGCCCACTGAGCCACCCAGGTGCCCCTATAATGTTCCAGTTTTAAGTTGTATTGCTATAAGTTCAAATTTAGTCTCTTCTCAGCTATATTGCAAAGTATTAAGAAAAAGTTAAATGCTGATGATATTTTGAGGTCAAGTGGTAGTGCCAGCAAATAGAGAAGAATTCCAAGGACAAAATGAATTTTCAGAAAACGGATTCATAATCCATCCACTCTTCAAATAGCAGAATCTCCAAGTATCAACCTGGAGGTTCTGGGATTATTCAGTTAAGAAGAGTGACATACTTCAGTCACACAGAGTCTCTCAAACTTCAAGCTGAAAATATAAAATGCTTCATAACGGTGTCAAGTGTTTATAGTATTTCTTCTCTTTAAGTAGTGCTGAAATGTGTATAATTGGTAAAGGGTTCAAACTGACAAACTTCATGCAAAAAATTTTCTCACTTCATTAATTTATTCATCACTTGCTGAAAAGCAATGAGCTTTCCGTCAGTACTCAAGAGCTGACAGTCTGGCTGGTAAGACACAACATATAATTATGAAACTTAAACAGTGAAGACAGTATTCAAAGACCAAATAAGCAATACCCCAAAAAACAAAGAACATTCTGAACTGAAGTCATCAGGAAAAGCTTCACAGAGGTGAAACTTTTGAAGTAAGAATAGGATTTGGATAAACAGACAAAAAAAATTTCTAATACAGTTTAGTAAGAGCTAGTCTGAAAAAGCTAGAATACAAAAGAAAAAGGGTCTTAGGATGCAAGGATGCTAATGCTTTTTTTTACTCATCCTTTGCAATTATCTAATTATCCAGAGCTCTGAATTCTTCAACTGGTTTTTGTTCTAAATCTTCAGCTTCTTTGAATGGGTACTTTACAGGTAGAGTAAATTAGAGGAATATATTTCAAGGCCTTTTAATAGTGTCTGGGATGATCAATCCTCACAGAAATAACCTCACAGATAAACAATTAGAATTTTCCAGCCCATGTTTTAGTTTCTCTAACAGGATACTGAATAAATGTAATTGGCATACACATTCAACCAGGTGAGTAAACCTTTTTTTCCTGGCTAACATAACTTGCTCTATTAGTGACTATAGTTTTTCTACAGCAAAAGAAGTTACTATATATTAGGGCTATCGCAAATTCCTAGTAATTCTGGGTAGCCTCGGGTTCTTCCACTAATTTCCAATGACTACATTTTCATTTTACCTAATGGAATAAGCAATTTATCTCCTTTCCTAGAACTTTTAGTGCTGTACTGTTCCCTTTACTCTAAAGCCTACCATGTCCTCCTCTCCATAGGCCTTCACTTTACAAGCGGCATAAGCATTTGCTCGGGGGGGGGGGGGGGGGGGGGTTTTTCCCTCCAAAAAAAAAAAACTTTTCAAAAAAAAACAAAGTTCGCACATTTTGGACCTTTTGAGTTACTGTGCGGGAGGTTTCATCTGACGAATTCCAGAGAAGATTCTTTCCGGCTGGGTGGTCTCGTCTGTTAATGTTTTTCTTAGTGGGCCAAGACAACAACTGCGTGCGCTCAGGAATACTGAGCGGCCACATCATCATCACCCAGGCATTAAGACATAACTAGGGCATAATGGGTTTTATTCTCATAGAGAGTCCGTCTGGAAACAACTCCCGGTTCAATGCCCCTAAGTGTCCCACCAGTGATCTGCTCTACTTCTTGGGCCTGGGGCATCCGCAAAACGAGCCCTGGGCACTAGAGTCCCGCGGATACCCTCACATGGCCTAGGGGGCGAGGAAATCTCCGTGCCACGGCGGCGGCGGCCTCGGTCTCCCCACGGCCTCACTGACAACTCCGCGAGGCCGGGGGCTCGCCTCCACTCGCGTCCCGGGCCTTCCGGCGGCACCTCACGCCCCACCCCCTACAGTCCTCCTTGCTACGGTCCCAAGTCCCGGGGTCCAGGGAGCCCCGAGGGGGCAGGCGGCACAGCCGATTCCGCGCCCCGCCCCCCCCACCCCGCTGCAAGCCGAGAGAACCCGCTTCCACCTGCAAGTCCGAGGAACCCCCAACAACGTCAACAACGGCGCCGAACCCCACATCCCAGCCTTCCGAAGACCTTTCGCCTCCTCACCAGGCACACGCCCCCGTTTAAGGCGGCTCTTCGGCCCTCTCGCGAGAGAGGCCTGGTGGTACCTCCTTCCTTTCAGCTGTCTTTCTCTCCCCGCCCCCAGAGTGATTGCGCTGCTTCCTCCGGAGGGCGTGAGTCTTGGACGAGGCGAGGCCGGTCCAGTCTGGGTGCCGGGCCTAGGGCGCTCTGCCCGGCCGTCTTCAGGTCGGCTCTCCGCACCCGCCGTCAAGCCCCCGGCAGGGCCCCCGGCCGTCAAGCCTTTCCAGGTAGACCCGGGCCGAGGGGAGAGACGGCGGGGCGGAGCCGCGGGCTAGGTGGGAGGAGCAGCGAGACGGGGCCGCTGGACGCCACACCTGCGCGACGTGTGGGCGGAAAGGTGCGCATGCGCGCTGCGGGTCCGGAGGGCGGTGGCTCTTGCGACGTTACGCTTCCGAGCCCGCACACTGGGCGCCTTCGCTAGAGGTGGCGTATTCTCTCTATCTTTCTGCGTCTCCTTTCCTCCGCCTCAGTTTGGGGCGGGTCCGGAGAATGGCTTCGGAGATGGAGTCGTCTCTGGAGGCGAGCTTCTCGTCCAGCGGTGCAGTGTCAGGGGGTTCAGTGTTCCTGCCTCCGGCTCGCTCCCGTATCTTCAAGATAATCGTGATCGGTGACTCCAACGTGGGCAAGACGTGCCTGACCTACCGCTTCTGCGCCGGCCGTTTCCCCGACCGCACCGAGGCTACCATCGGGGTGGATTTCCGAGAACGTGCGGTGGAGATAGATGGGGAGCGCATCAAGGTGAGCGGAGGGGGCAGTGTCAGGGAGGAAGGATGCCTTGGGGTGACAGGTCCCGACCCCACCGTGGGTTGATCGCTGGCCCTGTGCAACGTGTGCATGCCGTCTTTTCTCAAGCTGATGTAGAGATTGGAGCTGGGGCTCGGAAGGATTTATATATATAAAACTTAGAAGGCAGTGCTCCACAAACTTTAATGTCCCGCGATTTACCCGGCCAACTTTTTTTTTTTTTTTAATGCAGATTCTGATTTGTAAAGCCGCCGGTGATGCAGATGCAACTAGTCCGTGAATCACACTTTGAGTAGCAAAGAGTGTAGAAGGTATCCGTTGACTCGTTGGCAGGGTCTCATGTGTTGGGAGTCAGGGAAGTAAGGCTGAAGGAAAAACAGTGAAATTTCTCAGGCATGGAAAACATTTAATAAATATTGTATATTAAACAGTTGTCTGAGCACTGTCTCAGATATGGTGGAAGTAAAGCCTTATTGCCTTTGAGGAAGTAATTAGGTGTTCTGTAGCGTGCAGTGTGCTTCAGAAGTTTCAATCTGACATTGAGTTGTTGAGAAAAGTCTTATTTTCCTGCAGAACCATTCTATACACAATAGTTCCTACTTGGTTTGCCGGAAAACACATTCTTAGTACCACCCGCTCCCAATTCTTATTTCTTACTGGTGGCTCTGGAGACGAGGGAGGCAGTTATAGTGGAGAAGGGAGTAGGCCCAAGACCAAAATTAGGGTTCTGAGGGATTGGAATGGGTACATTGGAAAATGAGGATCAGTGACAGGGCTGAGATCTTCTTCTGGTATATGCTTCTTCATTCCAGACCACCACTAAGTCTGCAGCCACTGGCTAATACCACCCCTTAAAACATGCAGACCCCAGGATAAAGCTGTGCCTTCCTTATACTGTTTACTTTTTTGCTTAAATTAGTATGTACATCTTTACCTCAGTCCTGTGTGGGGTGGGGGAAACAGACTCATCTTTTCATTCCTCCTTTCACATCCTTGAGGCAAGAACAATTTATTTTTTAGTTCTCCAACCGCTGCCCTTCACCACCACCCCCCTCCCCAGAGGGGTTTAAATGCTAATGATGTAAAGGAAAAATAGGGTTGAAAAGAAATCAGCCGACTATAGGCCCTTTTGCCTTTTAGTTTTTATTTTAATCTTTTATCATTCCATTCAGGCTGCCTGTGGTGGTCTTTTGGGTACTCTGTATTAGGGAGTTAAGAAAGATCTATATATACTACAGAGGAAAAGACAGAATAAGAAAAGACTAAATCTTTTTCATCAGAATTAGGTTAGGCTCAGAATCCTGAGGGTGAGGAAAATAATGGGGCTTCTGAGGTTTCAGGAGGAGGTTAGTTTGGGAGAAGCAGGAGTCCTGGGAGAGAGTGCATGGGCTTTGGAGCCCAACTGACTTGGCCCAAATTTGAACCTATGAAAGGGTAAGGATGGACTATGTGAACTTAGATGGGTGACCGATTTTGCCCAAAACTTTCCCAGTTTTATTTTATTTTTTAAAAAAGATTTTATTTGTTTACTTGACAGAGAGGGAATACAAGCAGGGGGAGTGGCAGGCAGAGGGAGACGGAAAAGGAGCAGGGAGCCAGATGTGGGGCACGATCCCAGGACTTTGGGGTCCTGACCGGAGCCAAAGGCAGACACTTAACTGACTGAGCCACCCTGGCACCTCAAGACTTGCCCAGTTTTAAAACTGGAAGTCCCGTATCCCAGGAACCCCCTCAATCTCAGGCAAACTGGGGTAGTCAGTTACTCTAGTCCTAAGGCAGTTCTTTAATCTTTCAGGGACCATTTTCTTTTCTGAAAATACCGTATTTTCAGATAGTAATGAATTGGGATTCATATTGGGATTCAATTGGGATGATAATTGGGATGATAATACCATATGAGATTAGGTGAGCGGATTATATGAGAACATATGTGTAGCAACTGGTTCATTAATTGGTAATCTTAAGAAGATTCTTCTTCCTTAGTAGCTTAACATCATTACTCCTCTTTGACGGCATCACTTCTGTGGCTGTGCACTTAAAGCATGAAGCAAAGATAAAGTAGGGCATAAGCAGACCGGTGAAGGTGAGAGAATTTACCCCCAAAAGCGTGATTTTAAAGAAATAAGTAGAGGGAATAAAGGCAGGGGAGGAGTTAGGATTTTCCTCCTTTACCTACTTATGGCTTGCCATTTGTACTTGAACATCTCAGATGAATCAGTTGCAAATTTAAGAGACACTTAAAAAATATAAAACGTGTCCATTATCTAAGCTGAATACTTAACTACTGGAATAAGTGCTGGCAGTGATAAGTAAACCAAAAGCCATAAATGTGATGAATCTGGGAGCACAGAGCTCATTCTTCTGATTGAAAGCGGTAAGGAGAAAACATTTTGGGGGGGGATTATTCCTCCTGAGCTTTAGCCTAACCTATTTGGTTGGTAGACCTGGATACTGAGTTTCTTTTCCTTTGGAGGCCTTAGCCATTGGCTTGTACCTCCAACTTTTAAGACTTGAAAGATTTTTGTTATGGTTTAAAAGACTAACAGAAATATTCTGAGATCTCTGTAGTAGAAAAAGATAGGACTATTTTGGATATTTGCTTTCACAAAGTTTTAAGAAACAAAAGACATTTCAAAATATGTGTATCTCCATACATTATACATTGGACTTAAAAAAAAAAAAGGTTTATTTATTTGAGAGTGAGTAGAAAGAGGGGCAGAAGAGGAGGAAAAGAATCTCAAGTAGACTCCCCACTGAGCAAGGAGCCCTCATAGGGCTTGGTCTTAGGACCTGAGATCATGACCTGAGCAGAAATCAAGAGTGGGATGCTTAACTGACTGAGCCACCCAGGCGCCCCAGAACCTTTTTTTTTTTTTTTTTTTTTTTTAACTATTTTTAGGGGCACCTGAGTGGCTCAGTTGGTTAAGTCTCTGCCTTTGGCTCAGGTCATGATCTCAGGGTCCTGGGATCAAGCTCCACCACCCCACCCCAGTCAGGCTCCCTGCTCAGCAGGGAGTTTGCTGCTGCTTCTTCCTCTGCCCCTTCTCCTGAGTATGCATGCTTGCTTCCTGTCTCTCTAATAAACAAGTGAAATCTTAAAAAAAAAAAAAAACTTTTTTAGTGTCTTAAAAAAAATTGAAGTGAATATAGAAGAGCTTTATTCCATGTCCTGATTCTGCTTTTTTGTTGTTAACCTGTAATACATCTTAAGTGCTGCTCAAACGGTCATACATACTTTTTATTTGGAAAATTTTTAGCCTAATCTGAAATGACATGTCTTTTCATCTTTCATCTTAAAGTGAAAGCTGGAAAACATTATGTTACTTTACTAATAATATGACATTCTAGACATTTTTATTTGTTTGGTAAAAGTGAGATGTGTTAAATATATTTTTTTAAAGATTTATTTATTTGAGAGAGAGAGTACATGTGTGCACACACACGTGAGTGAGGGGGAGGGGCAGAGGGAGAGACTCTCAAGCAGACTCCCAACTCAGCAGGGACCCTGACTGGGGCTCTGTCCCACCACCCCAAGATCATGACCTGAGCCAAAATCAAGAGTCAGACACTTAACTGGTGCCCTGTGTTAAATTTTTTTAATTGTGGACTGGAGGTTTTTTAAAAAGCGTGCCTTAGGGCAGTGCCCTTTCAGAATCAGTTAAAATGTTTTATGAAATGTAGCAAAGTCTATATTTATTCGCTTTTTCCTAAGTACTATATATGTATGGTTGAAAAAGGAAAATCTTGTTTGCAGAATTTTGGAAGTTGAATAAAATTATAAAATGAATTCTTTAAATAAAAACACATTTGATTTTTAAATTAAGACTCTCAACCCTAATCCTTATGCTCCTTCCTTGTATGTGTATCCCCATGATAACTAGTTCATATAAGCATTTTACAATGGCAGACACCAACAGAATAATTAGAGCCTCATGTTGCATTTAATCTATCTTCTCATTAGAGGTCAGCAGTTTCTATTTGAACATTGGGATGGCTTAGTTATCAATTATAGAGGTATGACTTTTTGCCATGTTAAATATAAGATGTTAATATTAACTAAAGGAACATAATCAGGACACCTCTTCCCCTGTTGTTAAAACAAATATTTAATGAGTAATTGTAAGAAAGATAACATTTTTTTAGTCACAGAGAATTATGATATATCATAGGGGTTGGCAAACCATGCTTGAGGGCCGAATATGGCCTGCTGCCTGTTTTTGTGTGGCCAGCAAGCTAAAAGTGATTTTTACTTTTTTAAATGGTTGGGGGGAACATTGTAAGAGTATGATTTCATGACAGGTGAAAGTTATGCGAAATTCACATTTGAGTGTTTATAAATGAAGTATTGAAACACAGCTGTGTTCCTGTATTCACATATTGTGTTTGCTTTTGCACTACAGTGGCAAGAGCTGAGTAGTTGTGACACTGTTAGGCCCACAGAGCCCAAGATATTCACTCTTCACAGAAGAAGTTTGCTGACCCTGATATAGTGTATAGATTTTGTGCATAGATATAGTGCATAGATTTGACCCTGATATAGTGCATAGATCTTCTCCCAGATTGGGAGAAGAGGTATGTACCTAAAAAGATGACCAGCAAAACCAGGCAATGAATGAGTGCCAAGTTATTGTTTGGATGTGGGTGGAGGAATCATTTGTGTTTGGAATGCTAGATGAGGTTTCACAGAGGGAGGGCAGAGCTGAGGGGGCTTTTCTGAAGAGGACCAGGATGCTCCATCAGGATCAGAGGGTCTATAGAAAGGTGGCAAGTGGGAAGAATGTGAAGGTGTTGGTAGCAACATTTGTGAGAAGTCTAAAACACAAAGCTAAAGAGTCTAGGCTTCATTTTGTATGCATGGCGAAAAGTCCCCAGTGTTTTCAGAAGATAAATGTGGCAGCAATAGAGGAAGGATCTAGAGTGAGACTCAGTCTACCCCTTGACCTGGTTTTCTATCTACATTCTCTCCTTTGGAAGTCACTTGACTGTTGTCAGCTGTCAATCCATGAAGATAACTTTTAAATCTTTGTTTAGCCTGCCTCTCTCCTCATCTCACTCTGCATTTCCTACTGTCTTCTAGACATGGCTATTTGGATAATCCCTCCTTTGCCTTGAATGTCTGAAGTGAGTTCATCTTCCTTGGCAAATCTGCTGTTCCTGTTTCTCCCCACATCACCTAGGTTGTCATGATGGCATCCTTTTCCTCAAGGCCTCACTCCTCTCTTTTGTACCTAACTCCAGCCGGTTCTCTACATGCATGATTCTCTCATCCACCCTTTGTTCAAAATCCCAGGTCAGGTCTTTCTTACCTCCCTGTGAGCTGTTGCAGCAACTCAACTCATCTCTCATCCCTAGTTCTCAATGAGCCTGTTTTGTACATTGTTGCCAAAATGCCAGATTAGTGTTGCATTTAAGGGAGATTAATGTCTCCTGCCTCAGATGTCCTGGATAGTTCTCCATTATATTATAAAATTCCAATTTAAAAAAATTAATGTAGGACTTCCTTTATCTTGCTCCAGACTGCTTTTCAGACTTTTTTCCCCCATTAACTTTCCTTCAGGTACCCTATAGTCTAGCTGCTTATTTGCCGATCCCTGTGTTTCCCCTTGCATGCCCCGCTCTGCCTGGAATATTTCCTCTGCTCATATTTCAGCACATGTAATTCTTCCCTATTAAACTCAGTATGTCTATCAAAAACATCCCATCCCTCCTTCTCCATTCTATTTCTTCTTTCTGTGAACTCCCTTCAGCACCTACCTGAGCCTTTAAATGATCTCTTAACTCACTGTACTATTTAGATGTCTCTGTCTCTTTTATTAAGTCTTCTTCGGTCTTACTCAGAGCAGGATCCATGTCTAGTAATGCCATAGACTTCACTGAGTATCTAGCTTTAGTTTCTAGTTTAGGTTTCTAAACTAGGTGGTACTCAGGGGATACACATTGAATGTGTGGAAAACAAGGACATCAGTTAGTAGGCTACTCTGGTAAAATCCAGAATTGAGGTGATAATGGAAACTAATGGAAGTTTGATAGCTGATCAAAGAAGGAAGATCATTTGGGTTAATACCTTTATCATTTTCAGTCAAGCAAAAACAGTATTAAGTCATTTTAGCCAGACCATTTCTCATTTTGGTCATAAAAATACTAAAAGAAATTTCATCAACAGTAAGACTCTACTATTGGGATTGAGCAAAGAGCTAGGTTGCCATTTTTGTTTGAACTTTGTACTAGAATTTAGAATAGAGATTTGTGAAATATTATTAAAATATATTTTACATTGTCCTTATAATGTGTAAAGTGGGAGTAATATCTGTGGGAGCATGCATTAGCCATTTTTCGTAAAACATTATTAATATTGGGAAAATTGCTCTGAAAATATTTCCTAATTTAACCAAACAAATGCATGTCACTTCCTTAGGTTCCAAAGTGTTATTCTCGTTTTTAAAGCACTGTGTATCACTCTACTCATAGCTAAACCTCAAGACTTTTCTAAACTGTCATGGGGTTCTCCACTGAGTATCTCCCTATGTCTGTTTCTCTTTTGGTCAAAGTTTCCTCTTGCCTTTTATGGCTGACAGTGTTTATCATTTGTCCTATCCTTTCTTTGCAGAGTCTCTCTTTGCTCATCCCAGTCTCCTTGCCCTCGCCTCAGTGTCCCATGCAGGCCTGAAGGTTCCAGACAGCAAGGTGGTGTGCCTTTGCCTGAGCCTTCACTGTTTTAACAATTCTGTCAGTGAAATTTTGAAGGTTCTTTTAAAAGTACTCCTTTGCGGGATGCCTAGGTGGCTCAGTCTGTTAAGCGTCAGCCTTCACCTCAGGTCATGATCCCTGGGATCCAGTCTCCATCAGGCTCCTTGCTCAGTGGGGAGCCTGCTTCTCTCTCTGCCTGCTTCTCCCCCTGCTTGTGTTCTACCCCACCCCCCCACCCCCTGACAAATAAATAAAATCTTTAAATAAATAAATAAACACTCCGTGTAAATGCCTCTTTAACTTAGTAATTACTATTATGGCCTTCCAGTAAAGTGTGAGAGTTACTATTTCAAACCTCTTGTTTCCTGAAAGTCTTCCTAGGGTAGAATGCATTATTCTGAACAGGATTGGTGGAAATCCAAGTATTGTTGAGTCTGTCCCATCCTAAAACAAACAAGCGGTTTTCTTAGGGATAAACAGCCTCATCATCACCACTTTTATTGAGGACTTTCACAGTTCTTTGAGGCAGGTCTAAATTCTGGGTAATTATTATTTGTTTTAAAGTTTAGTTTGTTTTTATAGAAAAAGTGGTTGGTGGGGCACCTGGGTGGCTCAGTGGGTTAAGGCCTCTGCCTTTGGCTCAGGTCATGATCCCAGGGTCCTGGGATCGAGCCCCACATCGGGCTCTCTGCTCAGGAGGGAGCCTGCTTGCCCCTCTCTCTGTCTCTGCCTGCCTCTTTGCCTACTTGTGATCTCTCTCTGTCAAATAAATAAAATCTTTAAAAAGAAAAAAGTGGTTGGTTGTTATGGAAAACAAAAGTAGAAATAAAGGGAGAAATTGCTTTAAAGACAGCATGGTTATTTGGTATTATTTCCTGGTGTGCTTTTCATTTATTTATTTTTAACTTACAAAGATTCTTTGCTTAAACCCTTTAAAATCATTCTTCATTGATGAAATGGTTTTTGAGTACCTGAGCTACAGGAAATCTTTTTAAAGGAGAGAAGATCAGGTCCAGTTTCTCTGGACAGCTTTTATATGTCATCCAAATTATTCCCCAAATATCTTTCTAAATGATAAAGATACAGCATGGAGTGGGTTTTGTTTTGGGTTTTCTGGTCACTCTAAAAAACATATAATTCACCTGTCATAAGATTTACCCTTTTAAAATAAACAGTTTAGTGGTTTTTAGTATAATCACACAGTTTAGTGTATTATTTACTATCCTCACTATCTGATTCCAGAAATCCAAAAAGAAACCCCAGGCCCATTTTAACAGTCACTCCCTGTTCCTTCCCTTTTCTCAACCCTGGCAGCCACCAGTCAGTCTACTTTCTGTCTCAGATTTGCCTATCCTGGACATTTGATATACACAGAATCTTACAGTATGTGGCCTGTGGTGTCTGGCTTCCTTCACTTTCTAGATTCATCCATGTTGTAGCATGTGTCTGTACTTCATTCCTTTTTGTGGCTGAACAATACTCCACTATATGGACATACATTTTATTAGTTGATGGACATTTGGGTTGTTTTTACCTTTTAGCTATTCAAATACTGTTGCTATGAACATTTGGATACAAGTTTTTGTGTGAACATATCTTTTCGATTCTCTTAGGTACATACCTGGGAGTGGAATTACTGGGTTGTATAGCAACTCTGTTTGTTTCTTTTAAATAATTTATGGAAGTGGATTTCAGATAACATAAAATAAACTATTTTATTTTATTTTATTTTTTAAAAGATTTTATTTATTTATTTGACAGAGACACAGCAAAAGAAGGAACACAGCAGGGGGAGTGGGAGAGGGAGAAGCAGGCTTCCCACTGAGCAGGGAGCCCAATATGGGACTCTATCCCAGGACCCTGGGATCATGACCTAAGCCGAAGGCAGACGCTTAACGACTGAGCCACCCATGCGCCCCAAGATGAACTATTTTAAAGTAAACAATTCAGCAGCATTCAATAGATTGATAATGTTTTATAACCACATCTCTGTCCAGTTTTAAAATATTTCCATCACTCCACCAAGTAAAGTCCCTCCCCCAGTCAGCAGTTTCTCCCCATCCCCCAGCCCTGGCAACCACCCAATTTGTGTTCTCTCTCTATGATTTCTCTATTTTGGATACTTTATGTAAATGGAACCATAGAATATATGTCTGGCCTCTTTCACTTAGTGTATTTTAGAGGTTCATCTGTGTTACAGCACGTATCAGTACTTTGTTCCTTTTTGTGGGTATATCATAGACTGATTAACTTTTTGAGGAACTGCCAAACTGTTTTCTAAAGTGGCTGTACTATTTTAAAATACATCCGCACCAGCAATGTATGAAGTTTCCAATTTTTCTACATCTCTACCAACCCTTGTTACTGTCCATCTTTTTTGTTTTTTTAATGGCCATCCTGGTGTGAGTGTAAAGTGGTATTTCATTTGTTTTTTTGATTTGCATTTCCTTGATGGCTCATGATGTTGAGTCTCTTGTCATGTGCTTATTGACCATTTGTACATTTTCTTTGGAGAAATATCTATTCCGATTCTTTGCCAGTTTTTAAATTGGTTTATTTGTCCTTTTATTATTGAGTTATGAGAGGTCTTAAATATTCTGGATGGTACACCCCTCTCAGATATTATTTGCAGCTCTTTTCTCCCATTCTGTAAGTTGACTTTCACTTTCTTGATAATATTCTTTGAAACACAAACATTTTTAATTTTGATGAAGTCCAATTTATCTGTTCTTTGATTGCTTGTGCTTTAAATATCATATCTTAGAAACCATTGTCTAACCCATTTGTCACAAATATTTATCCCTAGGTTTTCTTCTAAGAATTTTATAGTTTCAGCCCTTAAATTTAGTTTTTTTTTAAACCATTTTCGATAAGTTTTTATATATGGTGTGAGGTAGGAGGTCCAACCTTGTGTTTTGTATGTTGTGCCAGAACCATTTGTTTAAACAACTATTCTTTCTCTATTGAATTGTCTCAGTGCTCTTGTTGAAAAGCAGTTGACCACAGATATATGGATTTATTTCTGGACCCTAAGTTTTGTTCTGTTGATCTGTATGTTTAATCTTAATTCCAGTAGCACAGTCTTGATTATTGTAGCTTTGTATAATATCTTTTGATATCTTTAGAAGCATTTTTAATTGTGTTGAGTGTTTTTATTCTAAACCTGTTAGTAGGGATAAAAAAGTTGTATTTTATTTTTTTTTTTTAGATTTTTTAATAGATTTTATTTATTTATTTGACAGAGGGAGAGAGCACAAGCAGGCAGAGAGGCAGGCAGAGAGAGAGGGGGAGGCTCCCCGCTGAGCAGAGAGCCCGATGCGGGGCTCAATCCCAGGACCCTGAGATCATGACCCAAGCCGAGGGCAGAGGCTCAACCCACTGAGCCACCCAAAAGTTTTATTTTTTTAAAGGAAAGTTGTGGGGCGCCTGGGTGGCTCAGTGGGTTAAGCCTCTGCCTTTGGCTCAGGTCATGATCCCAGGGTCCTGGGATCGAGCCCTGCATTGGGCTCTCTGCTCAGCAGGGAGCCTGCTTCCTCCTCTCTCTCCGCCTACCTCTCTGCCTACTTGTGATCTCTGACAAATAAATAAAATCTTAAAAAAAAAATAAAGGAAAGTTGTATTTTCAAAGAAAATATTAGCTCTTTGCATACTCAGTGTAGCTAGTCTATGAGTGCTTATTTTATAGGGTCTGAAACTAAATTTTACTTTCACTGGTGTAGAAGCTAAGGCCGAGAGGTATAACAGTCACCTATGGCACATAGGAGGCATTGAATTAATATTTGTTAATTTAAATATAATATATAAATATATAATACATTATATATTTATATTATTATATTATTATTATTATATATATTATTTTGATTTGCATTTCCTTGATGGCTAATGATGGCTAATAATAATATATATAATTATATATTATATATATTATTATATTTATATATTATATATAATATATTATATATCTATAATAAATATTTGTTAATTTAAATAATCTTCGATGTTAGTAGTTCTTAGTTTACCTTGCTGACAACTTATTTGCTTTTATCTCTGATTTATATGATATTGAGTCTTTATGGCCTATTTACCATTTATATTGCTTACATCACAAGAGTGGTATTTTATAGTAATTTATTTTGTGACATGGTTTTTGGGAAGGCATTGAGCCCAAACCTGTGATTTAGTGTGTAAATGTGAGTGTAAGGGATAAATAAAGATTTTAAACAGTGTGCGGGATAAGTAATTTTAGGATACCATTCAGCTACATGTAAGAGAAATTCAGCTATGATTTAACCATGTAAGGTTTTCTTTGTCTCATGTTATAAGGAGGCAGCAGTCTGTGTGATGGTACCTTGTCAGCTGGATTCCAGGTTTATGTAGATTGCTGCCATTCCTGTGTGGTCTTCTTCATGCTCATAAGATGGTTGCTGAACCCCAGTCATTATATCCCATTCCGGGCAGAAAGGGTAGGGTGAGAGAGGTGCAAAAGGCACGTGCCAAATGCTCTGTCTTTTTAAAATCATGTATCCATAGTTTTCCTGGAAAACCCCACTGAAAGACTGTCTACAAATTATTGGTGACTACTATGTCATTTGGCCTCCCTTAGTTCTAGGAGAGCCTGAGAGATCAAGTTTATATAGCATTTTATATTTCTGCCCAGAGCAAAATTTGGTTTATGTTAATTAGAAAGAAAGGGAGAATATTAAGAAAATGAAGAAATTTGGTCTTAAAAAGAACTACCAAAAAAAAAAAAAATCAGAGCTGATAAAATTTAAGGTAGCTTGGGGGTGCCCGGTGGGCTTGGTCAGAAGAGCATGCAACTCTTGATCTTGGGTTGTGAGTGCAAGCCCCACACTGGATGTAGAGATTACTAAAAAAAAAATTTTAAGTTAAGGTACCATATAAGAGATTAGTGATATTTTAATCTCTAATCACATGTTTTAAGATGTATTTATTCATTTGTTAAATCTTAATTGAGCACTTACCATGTGCTGCCATAATCTGAGCACTTTATAGCTTATATTCTTCTTTGTGAGCCATCTACAGAATCCCCTCATTTCCCTCTACTTCTCTGTCACTCTGTGAAGAATCACCAGTCTAGGCCTCTCTTAATTTATATAAGTAGTACAAGTCTTTTGGTCAAAATTTACCTAAGCAAATCTTTTTTTTTTTTTAAGATTTTATTTATTTATTTGACAGACAGAGATCACAAGTAGGCAGAGAGGCAGGTGGGGGAGGGGGGAGAAGGAGGCTTCCTGCTGAGCAGAGAGCCAGATGTGGGGCTTGATCCCAGGATCCTGGGATCATGACCTGAGTCAAACGCAGCAGCTTAACTGACTGAGCCACCCAGGCGCCCCATACTTAAGCAAATCTACCTCTAGTCTTTTCTACCCTCATCACTTAACTTTTTTAGGAAGTCAACAAAGGCAGGGTGATTCAGTGTTTTAAGAGAATCATAACACATGACTTATATTTAGCTGTAGATAATTATTTTCCTCAACTCCCCCCCCCCAGCCCCCATATTTCAATTAGGAGATATTGGGATATTGGAATAGTCTTACTGTTAGATATTTTTAGGTTAAATAAGTGATTTTCTAGCCTTTTAAGATTTTCAAGGGGGATTTCATAGAATGTCTCTCTCTATATATGTATATATATATATACATATATACATACCCATATGTATATATGTGTATATACATATACACATACAGGTTTGGGGACTAGACCTAATGACTCCTAGCATCTGTCTTAAGTGGACTCTTTTAAGTTAGTCTGGTGAAATGTAGAATGGTGTATAGTAATCAGTAACCAGATTTACAGGAATTAGTTAATTGGGGCACCTGGGTGGGTCAGTTGGTTAAGCATCTGCCTTATGCTCAGGTCATGATTCCAGGGTGCTGGGATCGAGCCCTGCATGGGGCTCCCTGCTCAGTAGGGAACCTGCTTTTCCCCTCCTTTTGCCTGTCCTCACCCTGCTTGTGCGCTCTCTCTCTCTCTCTCTCTGTCAAATAAAGAAATAAAATCTTAGAGAAAAAAAGAAACTATGGGGTGCCTGGGTGGCTCAGTCATTAAGCGTCTGCCTTTGGCTCAGGTCAGGTTCCCAGTGTCCTGGGAATAGAGCCCCTCATCAGGCTCCCTGCTCTGCAGGAAGCCTGCTTCTCCCTCTTCCACTCCCCCTGCTTGTGTTCCCTCTCTCGCTGTCTCTGTCTTTCTCTCTGTCAAATAAATAAATAAAATCTTAAGGAAAAAAAGAAAAGAAAAAGCAGACACTTAACATATTTGTTAAAACCTGATATATTTCTATTTACTATTTTATTTATTTCGATAGTTTTTTGTTGTTGTTTAGAGATTTTATCTTTTTATTTGAGAGAAAGAGAAAGCATGAGAAGAGGGAAAGGGAGAATCAGGCTTTCACCTGAGCAGGGAGCCAGAGGTGAGGCTCCATCCCAGGAACCTGTGATCATGATCCAAGCTGAAGGCAGACACTTAACTGACTGAGCCACCCACATGCCCCAATTTAATATTTTAAAATCAGTTTTTGAGGTATAATTTCATCCAAACAAATTTAACTTACTGAATTTAAGTGCTGAATTGAAATACTTGTTCCGACACTTGTATTGATTATGAGGTAACTGTATGATCATGATGTCTGGATCCCATAAATTACACTGAAAAGGCATTATGGATGGGAACAAAGTAATTTAAGTGAAGAAGTACTAAAGACCACGTGGAATTGATTAAAATATTCAATATGTATAATTGAAATGAAATTCTCAGTTTTCTCTTCTTTTTTTCGTTTTCAGATCCAGTTATGGGACACAGCAGGACAAGAACGATTTAGGAAGAGCATGGTACAGCACTATTACAGAAATGTCCATGCTGTTGTCTTCGTGTATGATATGACCAACATGGCTAGTTTTCATAGCCTGCCATCTTGGATAGAAGAATGCAAACAACATTTGCTAGCCAGTGACATACCACGGATTCTTGTTGGAAATAAATGTGACTTGAGAAGTGCCATTCAAGTACCTACAGACTTGGCACAAAAATTTGCTGACACACACAGTATGCCTTTGTTTGAAACCTCTGCAAAAAACCCCAATGATAATGACCATGTGGAAGCTATATTTATGACCTTGGCTCATAAACTTAAGAGCCACAAACCATTAATGCTTAGTCAACCCCCTGATAACGGAATTATACTGAAGCCTGAACCAAAGCCTGCAATGACATGCTGGTGCTAAGTAACAGTCTTTATTCTGCTATCTAATTTTCACTAAAGAAATGCTTTTGAAGTATGACAGTGATAAGTCATAAGATTTAATCTCAAATATAGTGGATCATCCTGACATTTTACTATTTATCATTGTCATGCTAATTTTTGTATTTTGTATCTACTTAATTACATTTGTCATTGTGACAACACAGGACAAAAGTTGGTTTTCATGTGAGGTTGAAAATGAAGTAAAGGTAGGATGAATCAGAGTATCTTCCCATTGAGAGCCCAGTGAAGGAGGCTTCAAATGAGAGCACGTTGGTATTTTAGGAATAGATGACTATATAATCCTGTGTTCCTGGGATTGAAAAAAAAAAATCAAGGGTTTAAGACATACATACTAGGTATGTCCTTTGAATGGGAAGTGTTCTTATTAGGACAAAACTGGTATTGCCTCTCCCTAGAGTTCTTTCTTTGTATTATTGATGTATTTTATTGCATTACTATTGGTACATTTGAGAACCAAGACTATTTAATTCCAGTGTGGGGAGAAGGCATAGAATATTTTTTGGTTCTCAGTGCATAAAGAACGACTTCCAGAGATTCCAGATGCGTGAGATTTCGAATCAGTATATCAATCAGATCTACAGAAGTCATTGTTATTTTTAGGAAAATAATTTGAATTGTTTTCTTACTAAATTCTACTAAAATATGCAAATGTAAGTCTAACTTTAATGTCAATGAAGTGACATAATAAGGTGCTTTATAATTTATTTTGGTATATTTAGTGAAAAACCAATTGAAAGCATTGGAGGAGTTATAACTTGGGGGAAAACAGGTAAAATGTGGTTCCTGGCTACTAAGACCTGTTCTTAGCTCTTAGTAATTCCAAGCTATGTATCTGGCATAGTATCTCTTGCTCTCCCCCATCATCAGTCAATTTAATGACTAAAGGTTGAATTAACAAATCAACTTCCATGTGGAATTGTGGCTCTGAAGGCATCCCTCTAATTCCTCGGAGCCTGCATATAGTTCTGTAATAATATTGTGTTGCAGTGTATCAGTCTTTAAAATCTTTAAATTTTATGGTCACAATGAGCTGTTCCTCCTCAGTATGAAAAATAAAGTAGGTATTGAGAAATACCTTGTCTCTCTCCCTCAGTGGTGTAAAGAGTAGTTCAAGAAGTTTCTTACCCTAAATATGTTTATTTTGAGCTTAAGACTTTGCACATAGAAAATAGTAACTTTTCATACAAAGCTATTACATGAATGGAATGTAAGCCATGAACTTTAACTGAAGTGTGCACATTCACTAATTCTGATGGATTGATGCCCTTGATAATTTTGGAAGTAATTAAGCCAAAAGATGATTATACTTATAATATTTTCAGAATGTGGGAAATCAGATAGGTAATCTAATCTAGTTTAGGATTTCTGTTTAATCATCATGATGATCCTAATTGGAGAATTTAATTATAAAAACAAGATAATGCTATTAAAAGAACTGAAAAATAATTATAGGAAATAATTATTCAGTTTTAAATATTAGAGCTTAAGGAAAAACAAGTTGGCTTTGTCTGTGTTTAGGGAGATTAATCCATTTTTCCTATCATGCTAGAATTAAAAATGGTTTGAATTTAAATTGTTGATTTGTAACTATTTTTGTAGTAAAACAATGACAACTGTGCTAATTGTGGTGGGTGTAACAGTTTTTTAAAGAAGGGAATCTGTTTATTGCTTTTAAAACATTTTCAAGTGTGGGAAGAAAGTTTACAAACTTTCCAAGCACATTTATGTTTTTAAGTGCTGTTAATAATGATTAAAAAATATATATAACTTTCTTTTTATAAGAACGTAATATAGGTATCATTTACAGTTCTGTGAAAGAACTTATTTTTTCACTTTAATATTTATTAATTTTAAAATATTTGTATCTCATTTGTAGTGATTTGCTGTTTTAATTTTTTTCTACACGTTTTTATTTTTTAAAGAGCACACTTATCAGTTGAATGGGGATAAAGGTTTTAGATATTTTCCAAAATATTTATAAAACACTTCATTGTTGAGAAATCACTTCCAGAATGGTGGCTATCAAACAAATAATTATAAATTTTTAAAGCACAAGTCACACATTTTGTAACTCCTGTGTGAATTTATTTTAATTATGACCCTTAACAGAAAACTTCAGGTATGTTTTGGGAAAGTCTTAATTTGAGAACAACTAAAGGGAGCTAATCCAGAATCTAATGTAGTTAGCTATTAATGACGATGCTTTATTGACAGTATATTGCTAATATGTTTCCTCAAGAAATCTAAAGTTAAATAATTTCATTGTGGAATAGTGTCGTTGTAACATTTCCCTTATGAAGTTCAATAAACCAGCTTTGCCATAAAGAAAGTGTGTTTCATTCCCTTTGTTTGGTTATTAGGATGATTACAGAGTAAAACAAAAAAATCTTTTTTCCACTCTGGCTTCCAGGTAATGTATAGTACATTAGGAAAAAACAAATCTATTTGGAAATACATTTGGGGTTAGAGAACTTTTTAGAAAAACACCTAAATATTAAAATTAGATGATAAGGGTAGATTTTTCATTTGTGCGGCTGAATAATCAGGTTGTTTAACAGTACTTCAGGGCAAACAAACACTGTTAAGAGTGGTTGACATCTTCAGATTCAGAGGTAAAACAGTTTAACAAAATGAATAATTATAAAATATATGACAAAAAAAGAGAATTATGTTGTCTAAGATCACAGTTTCTACCTTCACGTTACTGATTCAGGGTCTTTAGGAGAGTGCGGATGGGGGCTTGGGACCCTGAAGTTGATACTGCTTACCCGGCCCATTTATTTCACATATAAGTTACTCTTCTGCTCAGACACAAAATTGCATTATTCAATTAAGACTGCTTTCTTAATCAGATATTAAGCTGGTCAAGTCTTATGAGGGCAAATTTGCTAGAGCCTGTGTGGCAAGAGTTAATTGATAGGAATAACCTGATTTATCAAACATTTGTCAAGGGCTTTTTTTCCCCCTAGATTTTTGTATAGGAAGTATATTCACATGGTTCAGTATTTGGACCACATACAGATGAGTAAAAATTAAGTCTCTTTCCCTGCCCCTCTCAGCTCCCTGCTGCTTCCACCGCAAACAACCGGCAGCATGAGTTTGTTGTTTCTGTACATAACAACAGTATATCCTGAAGACGAGTTCATATTAAAATATGTAAGGATCATTTCTCTCTTAGGCCTCATGGAATTCCTTCAGCTGACCATAATTTAGACAGTGTTCTATTGCTAGACATTTGGGTTGTTTCCAGTCTTCTGCTATTACAAACCGTATTGAGATGAATAACCTTTGACATAAGTTATTTCATAAATGTGTGAATATGTCTGGAATATGTCCGAAGGGCAAATTCCTAAAAGTGACGTTGCTAGATGAAAGGTCGGTGCATTTGCCAGTGGGGTTTCTAATTGCCCTCCTCATAGGTGGTGCTAATGTGCAAAGAGTGTTGTTTCCTTAAACTCTCACCAGTGCAGTCTGTTATCAAAGATTTCGACCTTTGCAAATCAGTAGGTGAAAAATTGCATTTCTCTTATTGTGAATAGGGTTAAGCATCTTTTTAATGGTCATTTGTAGTTCTTTTTCTGTTGAATTGTCTGTAACCTTTGTTCTTTTTACTGATTTGTAGGAATACGTTATATATTTGAGAAGTTAACCTTTTTTTGGTGATAGGTGTTTTAAATCTTTTTTCTATTGTGTTCTTTGCCAATTGACTTCTTTTAATGGTTCTGGCATGAAAATGCTTTTAATTTGTCAAACCTAATGATCTTTTTTATGATTTTAGTTTAGTTTTATGTCACAATTAGATCTTCCTTATTCTGAGGTAACATAAGAATTCTCACATGGTTTCTCAGGACACGTGGGTGGCTCTGTCAGTTGGGTGTGCAACTTTGATTTCGGCTCAGGTCATGATCAGGGTCCTGGGATGGAGTCCTGCTTGGGCTCCACACTCAGCAGGGAGTCTCCCTGAGGATTCTCTCTTCCCTCTCCCCTTGCTCCTTCCCCTGCTCACATACTTGCTTTCTCTCTGTCTAAAATAAAAATAGACAAAACTTAAAAAAAAAATTATCAGTTAGTTTCTTGTAGTACTTTTATGGTTTGTTCTTTTTTTTCCCCACATAGAAATCTTTGATCCAGTTGAAATTTATTTCGATGAAAGATAAGAGCTATGAACACAAATTTTCTTTTTAGATGACACTTACTTGGCCTAACACCATCTTTTGAATAATCCATCCTTTCCCCCTTGAACTTGAGATGCCAACTTGATCATTGCCTAAATTTTGTATGTTTTTAGACTTATTTCTGGATTTTCTCTGTTCTCCCACCAATCTACCTATTCACATGCCATTTAATAATTATAGTTTATTTTTTAAAATAATTATAGTTTATTGCTTTTATATCTGGTAGGTAGGATTAGTTCTGTTTTTACTCTCTTTTCCCAAAGTTTTCATGGTTCTTGCTTATTTTTCCACAGGAACTTCAAAATTGGTTTAACATTTAAGCCTAGAACAACAAACGCAAAATCTTGTCCATGTTTTTATTAAGTCCATGTTCAATGTTGGGGTTAAAGAGAAAAGCTGTCTTTATGCTTTGAGGCTTCCTGTTCAAGATCATGGTGGGTCTTTTCATTCACTCCACTGTTCTTTTGTACCCCTCTGGAGCATTTAGAGATTTTTTTTTTTTTTAATAGATATTCCTCATTTCCTGAGAGGTCTATTTTTTTTTAATTTTTTATTTCTTTTCAGCGTAACAGTATTGTTTTTGCACCGTACCCAGTGCTCCATGCAATCCGTGTCCTCTCTAATACCCACCACCTGGTTCCCCCAACCTCCCCCCACCCCCCGCCCCTTCAAAACCCTCAGGTTGTTTTTCAGAGTCCATAGTCTCTCATGGTTCACTTCCCCTTCCAATTTCCCTCAACTCCCTTCTCCTCTCCATCGCCCCTTGTCCTCCATGCTATTTGTTATGCTCCACAATAAGTGAAGCCATATGATAATTGACTCTCTCTGCTTGACTTATTTCACTCAGTGTAATCTCTTCCAGTCCCGTCCATGTTGCCACAAAAGTTGGGTATTCATCCTTTCTGATGGAGGCATAATACTCCATAGTGTATATGGACCACATCTTCCTTATCCATTCGTCCGTTGAAGGGAATCTTGGTTCTTTCCACAGTTTGGCAACTGTGGCCATTGCTGCTATAAACATTGGGGTACAGATGGCCCTTCTTTTCACTACATCTGTATCTTTGGGGTAAATACCCAGTAGTGCAATTGCAGGGTCATAGGGAAGCTCTATTTTTAATTTCTTGAGGAATCTCCACACTGTTCTCCAAAGTGGCTGCACCAACTTGCATTCCCACCAACAGTGTAAGAGGGTTCCCCTTTCTCCACATCCTCTCCAACACATGTTGTTTCCTGTCTTGCTAATTTGGCCTCTAACTGGTGTAAGGTGGTGTCTCAATGTGGCTTTAATTTGAATCTCCCTGATGGCTAGTGATGATGAACATTTTTTCATGTGTCTGATAGCCATTTGTATGTCTTCATTGGAGAAGTGTCTGTTCATATCTTCTGCCCATTTTTTTATATGAGTGTCTGTTTTGTGTGTTGAGTTTGAGGAGTTCTTTATAGATCCTGGATATCAACCTTTTGTCTGTACTGTCATTTGCAAATATTTTCTCCCATTCCGTGGGTTGCCTCTTTGTTTTGTTGACTGTTTCCTTTGCTGTGCAGAAGCTTTTGATCTTGATGAAGTCCCAAAAGTTATTTTCGCTTTTGTTTCCTTTGCCTTTGGAGACATATCTTGAAAGAAGTTGCTGTGGCTGATATTGAAGAGGTTACTGCCTATGTTCTCCTCTAGGATTCTGATGGATTCCTGTCTCATGTTGAGGCCTTTTGTCCATTTTGAGTTTATCTTTGTGTACGGTGTAAGAGAATGGTCAAGTTTCATTCTTCTACATATAGCTGTCCAGTTTTTCCAGCACCATTTATTGAAGAGACTGTCTTTTTTCCACTATATATTTTTTCCTGTTTTGTCAGATTATTTGCCCATAGAGTTGAGGGTCCACATCTGGGCTCTCTACGCTGTTCCACTGGTCTATGTGTCTGTTTTTATGCCAGTACCATGCTGTCTTGGTGATCACAGCTTTGTAGTAAAGCTTGAAATCAGGTAACGTGATGCCCCCAGTTTTATTTTTGTTTTTCAACATTTCCTTAGCGATTCGGGGTCTCTTCTGATTCCATACAAATTTCTGGATTATTTGCCCCAGCTCTTTGAAAAATACCGGTGGAACTTTGATCGGAATGGCATTAAAAGTATAGATTGCTCTAGGCAGTATAGACATTTTAACAATGTTTATTCTTCCGATCCAAGAGCATGGAATGGTCTTCCATCTTTTTGTGTCTTCTTCAATTTCTTTCATGAGTGTTCTGTAGTTCCCCGAGTACATTTCCTTTACCTCTTTGGTTAGGTTTATTCCCGGGTATCTTATGGTTCTTGGTGCTATAGTAAATGGAATCGATTCTCTAATTTCCCTTTCTGTATTTTCCTTGTTAGTGTCTAAGAAAGCCACTGATCTCTGTACATTGACTTTGTATCCTGCCACATTGCTCAATTGCCGTATGAGTTCTAGTGGTTTGAGGGTGGAGTCTTTTGGGTTTTCCATATAAAGAATCATGTCATCTGCAAAGAGAGAGAGTCTGACTTCTTCACTGCCAATTTGGATACCTTTTATTTCTCTTTGTTGTCTGATTGCTGTTGCTAGGACTTCTAATACTATGTTGAACAAGTGTGGTGAGAGTGGGCATCCTTGTCGTGTTCCTGATCTCAACGGGAAGGCTGCAAGCTTTTTCCCATTGAGGATGATATTTGCTGTGGGTCTTTCATAGATAGATTTTATGAAGTTCAGGAATGTTCCCTCTATCCCTATACTTTGAAGCGTTTTAATCAGGAATGGATGCTGGATTTTGTCAAATGCTTTTTCTGCATCAATTGAGAGGACCATGTGGTTCTTCTCTCTTCTCTTATTAATTTGTTCTATCACATTGATTGATTTGCAAATGTTGAACCATGCTTGTAGCCCAGGGATGAATCCCGCCTGGTCATGGTGGATAATCTTTTTCATGTGCTGTTGGATCTTGTCTGCTAGGATCTTGTTGAGAATCTTAGCGTCCATATTCATCAGTGATATTGGTCTGAAATTCTCCTTTTTGGTATGGTCTTTGCCTGGTTTGGGGATCAGGGTAATGCTGGCTTCATAGAAAGAGTCTGGAAGTTTTCCTTCTGCTTCAATTTTTTGAAACAGCTTCAGGAGAATAGGTGTTATTTCTTCTTTGAAAGTTTGGTAGAATTCCCCAGGGAATCCATCAGGTCCTGGGCTCTTGTTTTTTGGGAGGTTTTTGATCACTGCTTCAATCTCATTACTAGATATCGGTCTACTCAGGTTGTCAATTTCTTCCTGGTTCAATTTTGGGAATTTATAGTTTTCCAGGAATGCATCCATTTCACCTAGATTGCATATAACTGTTGATAATAACTTCTGATGATTGTTTCTACTTCCTTGGTGTTGTGATCTCTCCCTTTTCATTCATAATTTTATTAATTTGTGCTTTCTCTTTTCTTTTGGATTAGTGTGGCCAATGGTTTATTGATATTATTCTTTCAAAAAACCAGCTTCTAGTTTCATTGATATGTTCTACTGTATCTCTGGTTTCTACCTCATTGATCTCTGCTCTAATCTTGATTATTTCCCTCCTTATGTGTGGAGTTGGTTTGATTTGTTGTTGATTCTCCAGTTCTTTAAGGTATAGAGACAGCTGGTGTATTCTGGATTTTTCAAATTTTTTTGAGGGAGGCTTGGATAGCTATGTATTTCCCCCTTAGGACCACCTTTGCTGTATCCCATAGGTTTTGGACCAAAGTGTCTTCATTCTCATTGGTTTCCATGAATTGTTTAAGTTCTTCTTTGATCTCCTGGTTGATCCAAGCATTCTTAAGCAAGGTGGTCTTTAGCTTCCAGGTGTTTGAGTTCCTTCCAAACTTTTCCTTGTGATTGAGCTCCAGTTTCAAAGCATTGTGATCTGAGAATATGCAGGGAATAATCTCAGTCTTCTGGTATTGGTTGCATCCTTATTTGTGACCCGGTATGTGGTCTCTTCTTGAGAAGGTTCCATGTGCACTTGAGAAGAATGAGTATTCTGTTGTTTTAGGATGGAATGTTCTGTATATATCTATGAGGTCCATCTGGTCCAATGTGTCATTCAATGCTCTTGTTTCTTTATTGATTTTCTGCTTCGATGATCTGTCTATTTCTGAGAGAGGCGTGTTAAGATCTCCTACTATTAATGTATTCATATCAATATGATTCTTTATCTTGATTAACAGTTTTCTTATGTAATTGGCTGCTCCCATATTGGGGGCATAGATATTTACAATTGTTAGATCATCTTGGTGGATAGTCCCTTTAAGAATGATGTAGTGTCCTTCTGTATCTCTGACTACAGTCTTTAGTTTAAAATCTAATTTATCTGATATGAGAATCACTACCCCGGCCTTCTTTTGAGACCCATTGGCATGAAAGATGCTTCTCCATCCCTTCACTTTCAGTCTGGGTGTATCTTTAGGTTTAGAATGGGTCTCTTGTAGACCACATATGGATGGGTCCTGTCGTTTTATCCAATCTGCAACCCTGTGTCATTTTATGGGAGCATTTAGGCCATTCACATTGAGAGTGATTATTGAGAGATATGTTTTTATTGACATCGTGTTACCTTTGAAGTCTTTCTTTCTGTAGATTGTCTCTAAATTTCTGTTCAATGCTATTCTTAGGATTTTTCCTCTTTTATAGAACCCCCCTTAATATTTCCTGCAGTGTCGGCTTGGTGGTTGCATAGTCTTTTAAGCCTTGCTGGTCTTGGAAACTCTTTATCACTCCATCCATTTTGAATGTCAGTCTTGCTGGATAAAGTATTCTTGGCTGCATGTTCTTCTCATTTAGTGCCCTGAATATATCTTGCCAACCCTTTCTGGCTTGCCAGGTCTCTGTGGACAGGTCTGACATTATTCTGATGGGCTTTCCTCTGTAAGTAAGGAGCTTCTTTGTCCTAGCGGCTTTCAAGAGATTGTATCTACAATTATGATTCCTCAGTTTGACTATCAGTTGCCTTGATGTTTTTTAGGAATCTATAATCTTGGGTGGAGACCATTCAACCTCTAGTACATGAACACTGGTTCCATTTGCGAGATTGGGAAAATTTTCATGAAGAACTTGTTCCACTATATCTTCTAGACTTCTTTCTTTCTCCTCCTCTTCAGGGATTCCAATAATTCTGACGTTGGAACGTTTCATGGCATCATTTATTTCCCTGATTCTGTTTTCGTGGCTCCTAAGCTGTTTGTTCCAGGCTTCCTCCTGATCCTTTCTCTCAATCTGTTTGTCCTCCAGATCACTAATTCTATCTTCTGTCTCAGTCACCCTAGCTTTGAGAGAATTTAGATTAGATTGGAACTCATTGAGAGCATTGTGAGCTTCATCCCTGGTCGCTTTCAGTTCTGCCCTAATCAGTTCCGTTTGGTCATCCATGGCTTTCTCCAACCTAGCTATTGCCTGGATAATTGTTAGCCTGAATTCTCTTTCCGACATATTGTTTATGTTGATAGCTGTTAGCTCTGTTGCAGAAGGCCCATCCTCTGTATTTTTCTTCTGTTGGCCATTCCTCCTCCTAGTCATTTTGGTGAGAGATGACTGAATGGATGTAGCTGGATGTATCGACGATGGTGCAGTCAAGGTGCACCCTGGAACACTTCTGAGAATCAGGATTCCTCACCCAAATGAGAGAAAAAAGAAAAGAAAAAGAAAAAAAAAAAAGAGAGAGAGAGACAGGAAAAAAAGGGAAGATATAAGAGAAGGTTCAGCCCAAATGGGCCCCAAGGTAAGATTTATGAATTATACAAAAACAGACAAACAAAAAGACTGATAAAAGTATATGACAAGAGAAAAAAAAAATATATATATATAAGCAAATAAAGGAAGAACATCGTCAAAAAGAACCCCAAGTATAAGATTTATATACTATCAGGACAAACACAAAAACACAGAAACACTGGCGGAAGAAAAAGATGGGAGAGTGGTTATAAATTCTCAGTGAGGGCGAGGAAGGTTGTTTTGATTCTTCCTGGACGTATCTTGATATCTTTGTTAAAGGACTCAACTTTCCTAAGATAAAGGGGGACTAAAAATTGGTTTACCTATAGGGGTAGCATTGATTGGGGAAAGGGGATTACCTTGAAGTTTAACTCTATATGAATATTAGAAAATGAAAATAAAAAAGGAATAAACTAGACTAAACTAAACTAAAATTTTAAAAAAATTTAAAAAAATGCAAAAGAAAAACATGTGTATGTATCAAAAAGTTCAGGTTAGAAGATTATTATGGAATTTGATGTACTGGACATCTCAGTGTGATGGTAAATAGGTTAAAAAAATTATCTATATAAAAAAAAATGAACCAGAATAGTGGGAACGAGTTAAAAATAAAAGTTGTCCTATGAAGTAGTGGTGGTGGTTCTCTTGTAGTCTTTTTTTTTTTTTTTTCCTTTCCTGGTTGGTTTTCTGGGGGAGGGGCCTACCACGTGAGTTTTCAGTCAATGATGTTCCCTGAGTTAAGTCCTCCCGCCCCCCTCAAGGGGGTGGGCTCTGAGGAAACTGGTTTTTTCAAGCCTTTTGTTCTATGGAGGTTTTTATGTTTATTCACTTTCTTTTCTCTCGCCTTGACCACTTTTGATGGTTTTTGTAGGTTTAGAGGAAAGCAAAGTGCACCCTGACCTCCCTCTCAGAGAGAAACCTCAGTCTGGCTGCAGAGCCCATATAAATTCCCCCTTGGCCGCTGGCAGAGCAGGTTCCAAGTCGCGGTCCCTGGGGATGCAGGATCTTCTGCTTGTACCCAAAACCACGGCAGCAGCGGCTGTCTGGGCAGCTCCGGACCGCCAGAGAGGTTCCAAGCAGCGATCGCACACTGAGATTTTCCTGCTGGCTCGGGCTGGGAGTGCCTGGTCTTTCTGGGTCTAAGAGCACCAGGCTGGCACGCACCTCTCTCAGGGGAGGCTGTGGGTCACACATGAGTCTCAGGCTCTGAAAGCAGGGTGTGGGTTCGAGAACACCAGGCTGGGCCTTCGCGCACCTCTCTCAGGAGAGGGTGAGGGGCGCATGCGTCTCAGGTTCTGTAGCACAGCTCGGAGTTCTGCCGTCTGGTGAGGGTCCCAGCCCCTCCCAGCCGGACCCCACGGGTTCTCGGGCGCACTGGTGGCTCAGGGACCAAGACCTGGTTTCTCCGCTGCACTCTCTCTGGCTCAGCGTCAGGGGAGGCTGTCCTGGGTCCGGGGACTTAAGCCCTTGTCCCTAGCCGCCCCGATTCCCACAATTCACCCCCCCCCCGCCATGATCCTTTGCTCTCTTTGAGTGCTTTCAACCAGTCTCCAAGTTAATGCTGGTCCCCAGATGCAGGGCTCTCGTATTGGGGTATTACTTTCCAACCGGTCATCTCTGGTGGCTCCCTCCCCCTTTTGTTTATCTTCCGGTATCAGTCCGACGTTCTCACTCTGCTGTACCTGCCCGCTGGCGTCTTCTGTCCCTGTAGAGATCCAGACGTGTATAATTCTGATCTCAGGCTGATTTCATGGGTGATCAGAGTTCTTTGGTAGGTAATCAGCTCACTTTAGGGTACAGGTTGAAACAGCGCCTCCTTCTACTTCCCCGCCATCTTGTCCTCTTCCCTGAGAGGTCTATTTTTGATACTTTATCTTTTTTATTGTCCTTTTAAATTTATGTTTTTGGGGTTATTAGGTGTTTTGAGAATGCATTTCAGAACTATTCTACATATTTGGTCAAGTTGGAGAAATTGGACCCAGATAGTCTCCAGTCTTTTTTATTTTTTTTTAAGATTTTAAAAATTTATTTGACAGAGAGAGAGCACTGGCAGGGGGTGTGGCTTGATTTCAGGACCCTGGGAACATAACCTGAGCTGAAGGCAGATGCTTAACCAACCGAGCCACCCAGGCGTCCCTGTTAGTCTCCAGTCTTGAACAATTAGAATTTTGGACAAAATATATCAAACACCAGTTTTTAGACCGTGGACAAAAAGCAGCACAGGACTTGCAATCCTAGAAAGAATGTAAGAAGAAATAAGTCCGCCATGGCCATGTATGCCCCTAATTAATCCTAGGCTCCCTTACAACTTGGTATGATCATGTGTCATGGTTCTGGTCAAAGAGATGTAAGCAGGTGCCTGCCAGAGATTCCCAGGTAAGTTTTGCTTTCCTGTAAAGAGGACTATCCTGTTTGCTTCCTTCTTTTTTGTTCCTGTATGGTAGGTGAAAGGGAGACTGGAGTTGGTATAAGTGTCTTATAATTTTTTTAAAAATGGACCGGAGGGGCGCCTGGGTGGCTCAGTGGGTTAAAGGCTCTGCCTTCGGCTCAGGTCATGATCCCAGGGTCTTGGGATCAAGCCCCACATCAGGTTCTCTGCTCAGCAGGAAGCCTGCTTCTCCCTCTCTCTCTCTGCCAACCTCTCTGCCTACTTGTGATCTCTGTCTGTCAAATAAATAAATAATATATTTCTTTAAAAAAAATGGACTGGAGAATGGCATCCAAATGCTACTACAGCTCAGACTATTTACCTCATGATTTGTGGTGAGAAAAATAACCCCGATTCTGGGGAGGTTTCAGTTACATAGTTTACCACAGCCCCAGCTGGAAGGACACTTTAGGTGGAAGAGTGAAGGAGACTTGGGGACACAGGGATTAAGGCTTCTGAAGAAAGACTGCACTAACTTACTCTAGGAACTCCTACTCTGCGGAGGCAGGGAGCCAACATGGTGGCCACAGCTGTCCTGGTGCACTAGTCCTTCATGGGGAGGAACTTTCTGGGAGAGTCTCAGTCAGTGCCATTTTGCTGCCCTCCAAAGCTGCCCCATGGAAAAATACCCTTTTAGGAACTTAGTGGAAAATGTGTGAGCCATGCAGATATTATTCTTAGGCAACATCCTAGGAGGGGCAGAACAACAAAACGGGAAGATCTTGGGTCCCAGAAGCCATGGGCATAAGCCTGGACAGCTAATGCCAAGACTATTGAGTCAGAGTCAAGTAGAAGCCTTCTATCTCGTTTAAGCCAGTGTTATTTGGGGTTGATTCCTCATCCAAGTTATCCCAAGAAAGTATATCTTGTGTCAAATTGTTAAAATTTGTCCATCCATGATAAAATTAAGGGTATAAAATTTTACCTTTCAATGTAAAGCAATATTTGTATAAAGTCTGTTATGGAATTGATAGACATTAGGGAACTCTTCTAGCTTCTTTATGATGAAAAAGACTTTTTCAACAGTTTTAGGTAACTTACAGAATCTCCAAGACCTGGAGCCAAGATTTGGATGCTACAAAGATAGGAAAACCATCAGCCAAGAGAAATACCCAGGTGTGTGGCAGAAGGTCCACCATATACTGCCTCCCCTCAGCACTTGTGACACTCAAGATCTGACACCAAAGTGTCCCCAGAGCTTCCCCAGAAGAGCTGAAGACTTCCAACCTCATGCTGGTTAGAAGGGCCATTCTCCTGTCACTCTCTTACTACACGTTCCCTCCCTTCCCAAATAGTAGGCTTGCGGGTTCAAACCCAGACCACACCCAATTCTGAAGCTGCAAAGAAGTCTGGAAATTACAGAGCAGAACATTCTAGGCTCTGCAACAGGAGAGCCACCAGAGCAGGACTGAGAGGCATTGTGTGAGCCGGTCATAATATCTCCCGCAGAAAGGGATGCTGACTTATGCCTGTGAGAGCTTTGCCCTGGGAAGTGTGGCACACTGTGTGTTGCTGTGCCTTTTGGAAGTACGTCTGAAACATGAACTAATGAAATCCTCAGGGACACCTGGATGGCTCAGTTGTTAAGCATCTGCCTTTGGCTCAGGTCCTGACCCCAGGGTTCTGGGATGGATTCCCGAGTCGGGCTCTCTGCTTAGCAGGAAGTCTGCTTCTCCCTCTCCCACTCCCCCTGCTTGTGTTCCTGTTCTCACTGGGTCTCCTTCTGCCAAATAAAGAAATAAAATCTTTTAAAAAGAATAATAAAGAGACCCTCACTAATGTGGTGATTTGTTATATTTCCATAAACTTCTTACGCAAATCAAATGTAAGATTAATAAATGTTGCTTGCTCCTGGGAATCTGTTACTCCATTGTACATCTACATACACAACATAGCACACATTTAAAAAAGTTTTTATTTAAATTCCAGTGAGTTAACATACAGAGTAGTATTGGTTTCAGGTGTACAATATAGTGATTCAACACTTCCACATACCACCCTGCCCTCATCACAAGTGCCCTCCTTAATCCCCATTGGTAATCCTTTGGTAATCAGTTTTTTTCTCTATAGTTAAGAATCTGTTTCTTGGGGCACCTGGGTGGCTCAGTGGGTTAAGCCTCTGCCTTCATTCAGTTCAGGTCATGATCTCAGGGTCCTGGGATCGAGCCCCACATCAGGCTCTCTGCTCAGCGGGGAGCCTGCTTCACCTTCTCTCTCTGCCTGCCTCTCTGCCTACTTGTGATCTCTCTCTCTGTGTCAAATAAATAAATAAAATCTTTTTTAAAAAAAGGAATCTGTTTCTTGGTTTGCCTCTCTCTTTTATCCCCCTTTGCTTATTTATTTCTTAAATTCCACATATGAGGGAAATCATAGGGCATTTGTCTTTCTCTGACTGACTTATTTTGTTTAGCATTATAATTTCTAGCTCCATCCATGTTTTTGCAAATGGCAAGATTGCATTCTTTTTTTTTATGGCTGAGTAATATTCCATTAAACATATATACCACCACCTCTCCTTTATCCACTCTTTAGTTGATGGACGCTGGGGCTATTTCTATGATTTGGCTATTGTAGATAATGCTGCTATAAACATTGGGGTGCCTAGTATTCTTGTATCCTTAAATACTTAGTAGGGAGATTGCTGGATCATGAGGTAGTTTTGTTTTTAACTTTTTGAGGAACTTCCATACAGTTTTCCAGAGTGTGGGCACCAGTCTGTACTTCTACCAACAGTATGGTGCACATTTTCTAATTCTGAAAATATTGGGAACTTAGTCACTTAAGGTCATGTGTATCATAATCCAGACAAGGAGACACTCCCTGAGCCTTAGGCCTTCTTCCTCTTTTTTCCCCGGCCGAATAGCCTTTCCCTTTGTGATCTCATCTTCAGGAAACACTTGGTTCCCCAGCCTACTTTCCAGGGCCTTGACAGCCCCTGAATACCTTTTGAGGTACCTAGTGGCACACCCAATGAACACGGCCAAATCCAAACTCACAAACCTCCTCCCTAAACTTAGTCTTCTTCCTGTGTTTCCTCCAAACCTCTCCCCGAGAGGCTGTGAACCCCGCACATAGACCGTGAGGTCCAGCAACATTGGGATCAAGTCCCCGAAATTCTAACGGTGAAACCTCTCACTGCCACCATGTTCTCTCATCTTAAGAGAGGGGGCTGCCAATCACTAAATGGTTACCGTGAGGGTGAGGTGAGTTCACCATGCGTGATGTCTGCGGCTGCATACCAGTCTCCTCCGAGACTGAGCGGAGAGAACAGCAATCACCGATGATACGACCTCTTGCTGCTGTGGCCGGTGGGGAATGCGGGCGTGCTCAGCCGGGCAGTTCTGCAGGGGGGCTCTCTAAAGGCTGAGCTGGGGACAGGGGGACACACAGCCCTCTCGGGGGCTGGCACAGCTGGTGTTCCTGAGGCCTCTCCCCCTCTTTCTCTCTGGGATCTCTGCACGGTGGCCTCAAGGTAGCCAGACTTCTTATGCAGTGGCCAGAGGATGCCCAGAGCAAGGGGCCCAAAACAAACCTGTACAAGCCCCAGGGAGTTTGTAACTGAGCTCAGGCGTCCTGCTCTAGTTACGGAGAACAGCGATCCCCAAAAACCTGCCTGGGGTCCCGGGGCGGAGGTACGAACTCCGACTGTGCATGGAGGCCTCTTGAAAAACTCCTGGGCTTATTAAAACAAGCTATTATAGTGAGTGACCATAAAAATGTTCCAGGGGTTAGCTTCACGGCAGAGTGATTAAAAGACTGAATTAAAGATCTGCTACTTATCTTTCTTTCACAAAGAGACAAGGTTCAAATTGTTGGTCACTTCTATAGCACAAATATCTGCGGGGCAAGTCATACTAAGGAACACCTTTCCTACCTGAGCTATTTTTAGGAAAACAAACACACTTAATCTCGCTGCCTGGTTGGTGTTTGGAAACGTTTCCATCTGATGTGCTCTGGTTTCCAAAGTCTGTGTCACCTGTGAAAACGCTCTCTGAACATTCTCTTCCAGCTGGCCTTCAGGGTCAGCTGGCTTCCTGCTGACGCGGTCCTTGCTTGCTGACCGAAACCCCACACTTGGCCGCAGAACTGATCTATTTCCCTTGAGACCCTGCAGACCGCTGGCTTTGGGGAAGAAAGAGCCAGACTTTTCAGAAAATAAGGCGTGATCGCACTTCAAAACAGCTGCCACTAGCCATGGTATCCCCCATAAGGAGTCTTGCTTCCTGGGGGAAAGGAGAGGTCTGGCCTGCCTCGCCCAGGTGCAGCTAGTTGGGCTGCGGAGGTATCCTTTACTGAGAAACCCCTGTCGAGAGGAGTAATCTGGAAGGCTTGCCAGACGAAATGATTAACTGCTGAGCGCCAGCTTCTCTTGCGTGAGGCCCCCTCACCTTTTCCAGTGACTTCCTCTTTAAAAGCCCTCTGCTTCACCTGGACTGGGAAGATGGTCTATGGGACGTTAGCCCATCGTCTTCTCTTAAGAAAGCATACATTTACATCAACCAGACTCTTTGAGTATTGGCTTTGGAGTGGCCAGTAGCTGACCGTGGGTTAGGAACTGGTTCTCTGCCCAGTAACCATTTTAAAAGCTAGAATTTTCCATTCAGTTTAAGAATCTTCCTGGGGCGTCTGTGTGCCTCAGTTGGTTGGGCAACTACTTTCAGCTCCAGTCCCATACCGGGCTCCCCCTCCGTGGGGAGTCTGTTTCTTTTTTTCTTTCTTTCTTTCTTTTTTTTTTTTTTAAGACTTTATTTATTTATTTGACAGAGAGAGTCAACCTACTGAATCACCCAGGCGCCCTGGGGAATCTGTTTCTCCCTCTGACCCTCCCACCTCTGGTGCTCGCCCGCTTTCTTTCACTTTCTCAAACAAAACAAAACAAAACAAAAAACTTAAAAAAAAAATCTGGGGTGCCTGGGTGGCTCAGTGGGTTGAGCCTCTGCCTTCAGCTCAGGTCATGGTCTCAGGGTCCTGGGATCCAGCCCCGCATTGGGCTCTCTGCTCAGCGAGGAGCCTGCTTCCCCCTCTCTCTGCCTGCCTCTCTGCCTACTTGTGATTTTTCTCTGCCAATAAATAAATAAAATCCTTAAAAAACAAATCTTCCAAACTAGAACTGACTTACACTACTAGACCATGGATCCATTTGTTAAAAATACAAATGCAAAATCGGGTAGTTCACAAGAACGCAGTAGGGAAATGGAAATCTAGCAAATGAATTCCAGTAAAAACCTTTGCATAGTTGATGGGTGGAACTGAAAACTCAGCATCAGGGTTTACTTTAATAAACCACTAGTTGATGGTCTATTTGGACCCAAGGTTCTTTGTGAGGTCTCCCCCCAACCCCTTCTATAGTCATTAAATGCAAGTATCAACAAAGTGGACCTTGGCCTTGTTTTATCATGAAGTGTTAAATCAGGATTTTCAAAATAATAAAGCATTTATTATTATTAGCAAAATAGGCCTTTGTGTGTGTGTGAGGGAATAAAAAGGCTTTTGATCACGTGCTTCTCCTGATAAGGATGTCGTGTGTAAAGCGCTGGAAGACCACTGACACGAACACTCTGTCAGCGGGCTGGAAGATGGCCTCAGCAGGTGACCTGGTGTCCTCAGCTTTGTGGCTTCGTGGCGCCGCCTCGACTGTGGGGGAAAGGGGAGAGTCAGGAGCCCTTGCCCCCGGGTTCCTGCTGAGCATCGTCCCCTCCCTCCCTTCCTAGAACCTTACACCCCCGGGAAGGAGGAGGAACAAGTTTCATTAATTCTGCCTATAGCAGCCTTGATTACATATGATTGTCCCCCAACGTTGCCGTCAGTCTCTATGAATGTCATTTGTTTCCTTCACAACCACCCTCTTTCTCCAAAGTGTTCACCATTTGGAAATCACTCATGTTCTTAAGTGATGCCTCTTGATTCTATCACAATTTGGCTCCAAGGGCTTTCAAGAGGAAAAAAATGTCCTGATGTGATGGCTGAGTCATGCTTCATGAAAATGAGCAATTCATTCCCAGCACGCGCTCTGGTAACATTACATTACATTTGCGGAGACCATGTGTCTTCTGGGAGTTTTGTTTCATGAAAGGAGAAATGAAGTCACTCTGCTTTTAACTCCTTTGATAAGCTTAACGAAACAAAGCAGCATTTCTTAATTTAAAGATGATCATGAACCGAAAGTACTGAAGTCCTCCTTTCTTTCTCTTGGATCCTGATGGCAAGCAAGGTCCTGTTCGGCCCGCCGAATCTTGGCAAGATGCCTACAAGCCATGTCACACTGCTTGGCCTCAGTTTCCCTATCTGCAAAACAGGGTCAGTAAAACCGGCCCCCTTTATGCCTTGTTAGGACAGTTATTATTGGATTGACTTAAACTAAGGAAGTCTTTTTAGAAGCCTAAGTGGGACCTCGTTCTGCTATTGACAATGCAGTTTCTGATAGAGAAGTTTCTGTTTTGTCTTATGTCTCCCTTCATGCCCCGATTTCCTACAGCTGGAATCTTTTTTGGCCTTATGAAATGAACTCAAATTAGATACCCTTAATTTCAGAAAACAATCAAAAACTTCCAAACAGCGGCCCCAATCTGAAGCTTACTCAGACTACCTCTTGCTACTTTTTTTTTTTGTAAGATTTTATTTATTTATTTGACAGACAGAGATCACAAGCAGGCAGAGAGAGGTGGGGGGGAAGCAGTCTCCCCCCTGAGCAGAGAGCTCGATGCGGGGCTGGATCCCAGGACCCTGAGATCATGACCTGAGCTGAAGGCAGACCTGAGCCACCCAGGCACTACCCTCTTGATACTTCTTAAAAGGCTCTTTCCCTGAGAGGTGACCGAGGAGCCAGGCAGGAAACCAATGTCTCTTAGAAGCAGCTTTTCTCCTCACCCTTTCTTCCTCTCTGAACCTCAGGGCTTCTCACTTCAGCCCAGTTTTTGGAACTTGGTCAACAGCTGCTGCTTGCGGGAGAAGGAGGTTCTGGGCTTAAGTCCGGTTCTATTTTGGAGGCCGCCCACTGAGTCACCCTCTCCTGCCCCCAGCCCCCAGCAAGCTCTCTTTATCCATTTGACAGCTTCTACACCATGTCTGGGACCGAGGAGCTTCGTGAAAAGCTATGGACATTTTTGAGACCTGACAAAAGGAAAGGATTGACCTCAAAATATAAAAACAAAATTGAGAAAAATTTAATTAAATGTCTACAAACTAAAAATTATGCTGACATTATTGATTGATAACTGTTAATATTCATATAAAGGCAATTAAATTTGAAAACAATTACTAGGTCAGATTATTTCCCTTGATCTTTTTTAAAGACTTACTTTTATTAGAGAGAGAGAGTGCAGCAGAGGGAAAGAAGAGAATCCCAAGTAGACTCCCCACTAAGCGTGGAGCCCAAGGCGGGGCTTGATATCAAGACCAGAGCTGGTGACTTAACTGACTAAGCCATCCACGTGCCCCAGGTGAGTTCCCTTTAAAAGAACTTGCCGAGAAACTGACTATAAATTGAGTGGTTGACTTGTAGCTAAATCATTTTGAAAAGTTTTCAGAAAACCAGTACTGTGTGTACATTTTAGTGTATTTGATAAGATGTGTAGTGAGAACTTCGAAAGACTGAGTGCTTGGAAATTAGAATACAGCCCATGTGCTAGATGGTGTTAGTCGATGATTGTTAGTTTTCTTAATTGTGTGGATGGTATTGAGCTTAAGTGGGAGAACCCTAGGAGAGACATCCGGAAGTATGTAGGGGTGAGGTCAGCAACGTGCTTTCAAAGTGTTCTGCAAAATATTAACAACTATGTGATCAAAAGGAGGAAGTAATGGTCTCATTTATTCTGCTCATAGTAGCCTTGATTATGGATAATAGTTTCCACATCTTTGTGGTCAATGTCTTATGTTTGAATGTCATTTGTTTCCTACAAAATCATCCTCTTCCCCTAGATGTTTGTCATTTGAGACTCACTGAGCGTGCCAGCCACCTGCTTTCAAAAGATTCTGTAAATGATAATACACATGTGTGTATAAATATATATGTATATATATATGATACACAAACATATATAATATGTATACTACACACACACATAAAGGGAGAGAAGCAGTGTGGTAAAATGTTAACAAGTGCTTTGAAGACCGTAATAAACCAGGTTAAGAGGATAATGAATGATGGATAGCATGGTCAGGAAAAACCTCTTGGAATAGTAACATCTAAACCAGATCAGAGTGAAGTGAAGAAACAAGATATATAAAGATTTGAAAGAAAAGTATTCCAGGTACAAGGAAAGGCATATACAAAGGCCCTGAGGCAGGACTTAATAGAACTTGATATTGTCCAGCTAAATTGTTGTTGTTAATCTGGTGAGAGTAGAACGTTCTCTAATGACCCAAATTTGTATTTCCCTGTTTATGTTTCATATATTTATTTACTACGTGTGTTTCATTTTTTGTGAAATTCTTGTCTTTTGCCTAGTTTTCTATTGGGTTGTCTATTTATTGATTTGTAGGAGTTATTAATATATTCTGGGTATGGCTCCTTTGCCTATTAGGTGTGCGGCATATATCTTCTTCCACTTTTATGGATTGTCTTTTCATTCTTTTTACGGTGTTTTTGTAAAAACAGGTGTTCTTCTTTTTCTTCTTCTTCTTTTTTTAAAGATTTTGTTTATTTATTTGACAGAGAGAGATCACAAGTAGGCAGAGAGGCAGGCAGAGAGAGAGGGGGAAGCAGGCTCCCTGCTGAGCAGAGAATCCGATGCGATGCGGGGCTCAATCCCAGGACCCTGGGATCACTACCTGAGCTGAAGGCAGAGGCTTTAACCCACCGAGCCACCCACGCACCCCCCTAACTTTTTTTTTTTTTAAGATTTTATTTATTTGACAGAGAAAGACACAGTGAGAGAGGGAACACAAGCAGGGGGAGTGGGAGAAAGAGAAGCAGGCTTCCTGCTGAGCAGGGAACCCGAGGCAGGGCTCAGGGCTCAATCCCAGAATCTTGGGGTCATGACCTGAGCTAAAGGCAGCCACTTAATGACTGGGCCACTCGGGCCCCCCATTCTTCATTTTAATATAGCTGGATTTATCAGTAATTTTATTTAAAGTGTGTTTTTGTGTCTGATTTAAGTTTTTTTCTTATCCTGAAGTAAAAAAGAGATGTTGCATTTATATTATTCTAAATGTTTTATGGTTGTGTTTTTCATATTGAAGTCTTCAATCCACCTAGAATTGAGTTATGTATAATATAAGGTAAGGATCCAGTTTTGTATTTTTTTTCCATATGAATATTTAATTGTTTGGACACCACTTCTTAAGTAGCCCTCCCTTTTCCTACTGATCTGTAGGGACCACTCTATCAAAAAAGGCACGATTTATGCATTTATGTTTTGGGCTATTTAATTCCATGGGTTTATTTGTCTGTTCCCAGATTGACACTATATAACCTGTAGTTTATATCTTGATATTTAACAAGGAAAGTCTCTCACCTTGCTCTTCAGCCAGAATCTTATTTATTCTTGAACCATTGTTTTCCTACCTAAGTGTTAGATTTAGCTTGTCAAATCCTATGAAAAATCCTGCTGGGATTATAACCGAGATAACTTTGAAGTTATCAGTCAGTGTAAGGGAATAAACATAATGAACATATCAACAAATGTTGAGTCTTCCTGCCCAAGAATATGGTTAATCTTCCCATTTATTTAGGCTTTCTTTAATGTCTTTGAATAAAGTTTTATAATTTTCTTCTTGAAGGACTTGATTTATTTCTAAGAACTTTCATTTGGTTCCCTTTTAAAGATATCTTTACAAATCTTCATTTTCTAATTTCTTGTGGCTGATGTATAGAAATATACTTGATTTCTGTATATTGATTTCGTATATTGGTTTTACCTAGGAAAAAGTGAAATATTTATTAATTCAATTATTTCTTGGTAGATTCTTTTCGGTGTTCTATGTAAGTAATCAATCACCTGCAAATAAGAACACTTTTTCTGTTATTTCTAATTCCTATACAGTTTTTACCTTTATCTGGTTTTATTGCACCAGTCAAAATGTTCACCACAATATTAAATAAGAGAGGTGAAGCTGACACACAAATCTTGTTCCTGATCTTAAAGAGAATGCTTCTGAAATTTCACTGGTAAATATGAGGTCTGCTGTAGGTTTTTCAAAGATACCTTTTCTGACATGTGTTTTCAAACACTACCATTTCTCAGCAGGCACTGACTGGGTGTCTCCCCAAGTTATTTTTTAAGATTTCATTTTTTAAAGTAATCTCTACACCCAGCGTGGGGCTCGAGGCCACAACCCTGAGATCAAGAGTCATGCACTCCACCAACTGAACCAGCAAGGTGCCCCAATGGTGGCCCACAAACTTAACTCGCTTCCGACACTCTCTACCTGGAGAGACTGTAAAATCCCACAGGTTTAGGGCTCAGCCCGCAAGACTGTCCCCGCTTCAGATGCCAATCACAAGCTGTCACGGACTACAATTTGGAGTTCCCACCACCCCCTCCTCAGGTTTAACTAACTTGCTGGAGCAGCTCACAGAACTCAGGAAAACCAGTTTACTCACTTGGGTACTAATATATCATCATAGGATATTAAAGGATACGAGTGAAGAGCTGGATAAAGAATGAACAGAATGAGGTCCAGAAGGGCCGTGAACACAGGGGCTTCTGTCCCTCTGGATTTTAGGGTGGGTCACCCTCTGGGCACGCGCTTACATCATGTTCTCATGTGCCAAACTTGAAACTTTCTAAACCCCATAGGTCAGGGATTTTTACAGGGGCTCCACTAAGTCATTATGTAATTGGCTAAATCATTGATGGCGATGGAACTCAGTCTCCAGCCCCTCTGTCTGCCTTAGAGGTCGGGGGTGGCGTTGAAAGTTTCAATCCTCTAATTACCTGGTTGGTCCTGCGGGCTACCAGCCTCTATCCTCAGGTTACCAAGGCACTTTTCAAGAGTAACCTCATTAACTTAATGAGGGGTGATTGTAAGGGGCTGTTTTTAATAACATTTTACCTTTATTGTTCTGAAGCTACTTCAAGAGTTAAGGGCAAAAGATGAGATATTATTCTCCCTTTGCTCTTAGTAGGAAATTCCAAGGGTTTTGTATTGTATCTATTGGTTCTAAGACCAATACATATTTCTGAATATAAACCACAATATCAAATATACACACCCTTTCCTCCTTAAATCCCCTCCAAGTCCACCCTGCTTGTTTTAAAATTATAACTTTATTACTCTCTTCTATACTGGACCAGGTGCCTTATACCTTACCTCATTTAATCTTTACAGTAACCCTTATGAAGCAGGTATTATTGCTTCTCTTAGAGAAATTAAGTAACTTTTTTTTTTAAGATCTTATTTATTTATTTGAGAGGGAGCAAGTGGGCACAGACGGAGACAGAGAAGCAGACTCTCCGCTGCACAAGGATCCCGATGTGGGGCTCGATCCCAGGACACCAGGATTATGGCCTGAGCCGAAGGCAGACGCTTAACCAACAACCACCCATGCACCCCTAAGTAACTTCTAGAATAGTATTGCTGGAAAGGGATTGAGCAAGGTTTGTCCAACTCTGCAAGCTCTGCTTTCCCCAGAAATCTTTGCTGCCTTCTCCTTGGGTTGAAATCTATTCCAAGGGGCGCCTGGGTGGCTCAGTGGGTTAAAGCCATTGCCTTCAGCTCAGGTCATGATCCCAGAGTCCCGGGATCAAGCCCTGCATTGGGTTCTCTGCTCAGCAGGGAGCCTGCTTCCCCCTCTCTCTCTGCCTGCCTCTCTGCCTACTTGTGATCGCTGTCTGTCAAATAAATAAATAAAATCTTAAAAAAAAAAAAAAAGATTTTCTTAAAAAAAAAAAAAGAAAAAAAGAAATCTATTCCAATATAGGGACCTCTGTGGGGATGAATCAGAGAAGTTGATTTGGACAGAGGAGCCTGTGAGGAGAGGAAGTGAACAGAACCGAGAACTTAAATGGACAGTGAGAGCCCCCTCCCCCGACATGTGATGCCGAATGTGTGGGAAGTAGTCATTTCACCTTGACTGACTGGGTCACCTTCACATCCAAATGTCTTCTCTCAGGACTCCCTCGGATGTCTGTAGCCATGGCAATCCAGGTAGTTCCGGGCCGACGAGGGCCACAAGGTGTTCCCCACCGCGTGCCACTCTCAAGCCCATAAGTGCTCCCTTACTTTGGTTTTGTTCTGTTGCTCCCAGGTTGGCTCCCTGAACACCGCTTCCTGGAAATCATCTCACCATCCTATGTGTTAAGTGTTTGTTATTCCTGCTACTACATCTTGGTTAACCTCTCATTTCCTTTGATGGAGAAGTAATAACAGGAGATGGAGATCCACAGGGAAGATGCATTCATTTGCTCCGCAAATACCGATTGAGTGCCTCATGTGTCTCAGGCACCATGCAAGCAGCTAAGGGTATAGCAACGAACAAGACTGGCAAACCCCACTGATGCCTGTATTCGAGTGACAGAAGACAGGCACCAAGCTAATAAACAAATATAATAAACTGTGGATTGGAATAAGAGATAACCATGCAACAAACTGGGTAATGAGCCGGAGGCTAAGTGGGCAGGACTTCCGAGACGAACGGTCAGGGAAGGCATCTCCAGCTCACGCCGGAGGAGTTAAGAGCTGACATTTGAAAGAGACAGCGCGCCCTATGAAGAGCGGGAAGGGAGCTCTGGACAGAAGAATCAGCAGGTGCACAGGCCTGCGGCCAGGAAAATGCTTGGCAAGTTTGAGGAACAGAAGGTCTGGCTGGAGTACAGTGAATGGGAGAACGGACTAAATGACACTAGAGAAGGAGGGGGAGCCCGGTCATGGCAAATCGTTTGTATTTTATTCTAACTGCAGGGAAAAGTCAACACAGGGCTTCAGCAAGGCAACAGCAGGATCTGCTTAACTGTTTTGAAAGATCACTTCAGCCCCGTGTGAAAAGTGGGTGGGAGAGTAAGAGATGCAGGCAGCATGCCTGGGGAGTGTTTTGTTTTTGTCTTTGTTTTGTTTTTTACATGGTTTCCTAGAGGCTCTGCTCAGGGAACCTCCTCCCTCCCCCGACATCTCATTGGTTAGGTGGTCAGCCCCAGCTGCAGGAGATTTATAGAAAGGTGACTGTTTTAGGCACAGGAAGGCAAAGGGAACAATGGTTTGTGAATGGCTTTTGGGTAGCCCATCCAGTGTCTGCCGGCTAAGCCTCCAGCTTGGTTGGCGCCCATTTTGGGGGGGCTTGTTTCTAAAGGGGAAACAGTTTTAAAACACACAGAGCTCACAGGGCTTGAGTCCCAGCCTTCTGACCTCAAATTCAGTGTGCTCCTTTCACTATCTTTCATTTTTCTGGGCCCTGCAAAAGGCCGACCCTGGTCACACAGGTCCTGCTGTGTCTACAGGTGAACAATTCTTCCAATTCTGTGTTCAATGTCCGGCGTTCCTGAGCAGTTATCACAGCTGAATGGGAACCGGAGCCTTTCAAAAATGAAGAGAAAAAATACTCTCTTGGGTTATACTCGGAAATACTGTTCTACCGAACAGAAGGATAAGGTAAAGACACCCAAAGGCGTGTGGAAGACAGTCCGATGGAGGATGGGAAGGATACTCCCATCTCGTCTTTGTGCGGCTATGGATGACAGAGGTGTGCAGGTTTAGCATTGCTAATATTTAATACGTGAATTGACACGAGAAGTCGGGCATGGAAGCTCCCTCACTGTGTGTTCCTTTCAGTGGATTGTGACAAAAATATGTGCTTATGAGTGCCTGCTTAAGGGGATTTTACCAGTAATTGTATCTTAAACGGAAAACTATAATTCTTTGATGAGATGGGGAGGGTCAGTGAAATTCTACTTAGAAAAACAATGGCTAGAGATGCCTGGGTGGCTCAGTCGGTTAAGTCACTGCCTTCGGCTCGGATCGTGATCCCAGGATCCTGGGATCGAGTCCCACATCAGACTCCTTGCTCTGTGGGGAGCCTGTTTCTCTCTCTGCCTTTGCCTGCTTGTACTCTCTTTCTCTGACAAATAAATAAAAACTTAAAAAAAAAAAAGAAAAACAATGGCTAAAAACCATTTATTTCTACACATGGCCTCATAGCCAGAATGTGGCATTATAGTCTATTCAATGACTATTTAACACAGGTACAGTTTTTTTTTTTTTTTTTTCCAGATTAAGGAAAGATCTCGTCCATGAATTCTTTTGGGTCGTCCCCCACCTTCAACCAGTTAGGATGGTAATCTCTTCGAAGTAATGACCTAGCCCCATGTTTTCTATCATGAAAATTCAGTGACGTAACTAACGGATAACTAGTCAGACAAGGAGCGGATAACCAGAATCCCGGATTAGTCACGGCTAACGAAGGGTATGCACACTAGCATGTGGGTTGGGGATTTGTGCTAACACAATCAGAGCACTATCTCCCTGAGGGCAGATTGACAGTCAGAGGATGGCTTTGGTGCACAAGGACTCAGAATGAGGGGAGTTTTCACATATCCATGCAATGTTTAATGCTATCTGATAGACCATTCACAACAGTGATCACTGGGCCAGTGGGCCCAGGAAATTCAGGGAAGGCAGAGTTGGATAGACATTAGGGTGGGTAATGTTGGCCTCTGGGACACTTGTTTTTTGATATATTTATGGTCACTAACTTTCACTTTTTAAAAATATCCTTTTTCCTTTATGTTTTTATTGTGGAGATTTGGAAACATATAAAAATACACAGTATGAAAGAATGACCTCCCCGCCCCCCGAACTGTGTACCCATCACCCAATTTCAATCGTTATTCACACAGGTCAGTCTGGTTTTTCCTACATCCCCAGCCCCTTTCTCTACTTTTTGTATTGGAATTTGAAGTAGACGCCGAAATCCTGATGGTTTCTTAAGATACCGTATGGAATCAAGTCCTGCTGGTTTGACCGTTGTTTTTTCCTTTCTCTGGTGACTGTACATGTCTCTGCTCTGATCTTAAGATGGCTCCCAAAGAGCCATTTCTGAGTTCTTGGAGGAAGCCTCTGTTCTCACAACAATTACCATTATCATTATGCAGAGTACATTCCACTTACTGTATCTTTCCTTAATTACACAGGAGTATCATTCTCAGATCCCCGACTAGACTGCACGGTGATGCAGAAATGCCAGGCTTTCTGGGTTCCGCCCAGGGACTCGACCCACATGCCGGATCTCTGCCACTAGGGTCCGAGAGTCTGCACTGTTAGCAAATTCTCAGGTGACTCTGCCCGCTCAGTTGGAAAAGCAATGGCGGAGCGTGCTGTCAGAGGCTGTTGAAGCACATAGGTTTTCCAGCCACAGTGCCGGGAAAACCAGCCACACTTTCTAATGCTCCTCCCTACACTCTCTCTTGCTGGCTCCCACCTCTCACCGCTCAGAGGCTCTGAGGCTGGAAGGTTGACGTTCCATGGCGGCTGTGTCAGGGAGGTTCTAGAGAACAAAGAGCACGAACTTTGAAATAGCTATTGGCGGCTCAGAAGACATTTGCTTTCAGATTTCTGGCTGTGTTCCACATAGCCATGGGTGCAAGTCTTCCCTACATAGGTGGTGTTCCAGTACACACACACACATATACACACATCATGCATGTACACACATGCATATGCGCACGCTCATGTGCACACACATACGGACACACACACACCCACACCCATGCACACATGCATGCACACACACAGGCCACCTGCTAAATTTTGGATAGCTCTATTATGTGAAGGAATTTTGAGAAATTTGTATGGTATCTCCATCCTACTGGATATTTTCCATTTAAGGACCAATTTTGGTAATATGGATGGACAAAGCTGCCCCCAGTATATATTCTGCTTACGTGGTGAGCTTGAATATGACTTCCTTTTTTATTTTTTAAATTTTTTAAAAAAGATTTTTTTGTATTTATTTGACAGAGAAATAGAGAGAAAGCACAAGCAGGCAGAGAGGCCTGCAGAGGGAGATGGAGAAGCAGGGTCCCTGCTGAGTAGGGAGCCCAATGTGAGGCTCGATCCCAGAACCCCAGAATCATAACTCGAGCCAAAGGCAGCTGCTTAACCGACTGAGCCACCCAGGTGCCCCGACTCCATTTATTTTAAGCTACTTAAGGTTCTCTTGCTTTGGAGAAACTGTATCCTTATGCTGCAGCTATGAGAGAGATTCTAGAGGTTAGAAGAAACTGGGGAAGTTGCTTATTGGTCAAGGTATCTTAAACACTTGCATTTGCTTCTGCATACCTTGTGCATATGGTTCTCTAGGTCATGTTCCCTGGTGATCCATGACTCTCTCACAACTCATGATTGACTCATGAAAGAAAGAAAGAAAGAAGGAGAGAGAGAGAGGGACAGAGGAAGGAAGAAAGAGAAAGAGAAAGAAAGAAAGAAGTGATAGGTTAGGGAAGTACAAGATTAGATTAACTCAGGACTAATGAATTTATAACCCATATTTTGCAGAAAACTGTGCTCTAGCTAGGTAGAGATTTTAAAGAGCTACATGACATGAAATGCTTTGGTTTGTTTTAAAAAATAAACAAGTTCTACAGGCAGCAATCTCTCTGACCTCAGCTGCAGCAACTTCTTCCTAGAGCATCACCAAAGGCAAGGGAAGCAAGGGCAAAAATGAACTATTGGAACTTCAAGATCAAAAGCTTTTGAACAGCAAAGGAAACAGTCAACAAAACCAAAAGACAACTCACAGAATGGGAGAAGATATTTGCAAACGACATTATCAGATAAAGGGCTAGTATCCAAAATCTATAAAGAACTTATCAAACTCAACATACAAAGAACAAATAATCCAATCAAGAAATGGGCAGAGGACATGAATAGACATTTCTGCAAAGAAGACATCCAGATGGCCAACAGACACACAAAAAAGTGCTGCACATCACGGCATCAGGGAAATACAAATAAAAATCACAATGAGATACCACCTCACACCAGTCAGAATGGCCAAAATTAATAAGTCAGGAAATGACAGATGTTGGCGAGGATGTGGAGAATGAGGCACCCTCCTACACTGTTGGTGGGAATGCAAGCTGGTGTGGCCACTCTGGAAAACAGCATGGAGGTTCCTCAAAAAGTTGGAAATAGAGCTACCCTATGACCCAACAATTGCATTACTAGGTATTTACCCTAAAGATACAAATGTAGTGATCCGAAGGGGCACATGCACCTGAATGCTTATAGCAGCAATGTCCACAATAGCCAAACTATGGAAAGAACCTAGATGTCCATTAACAGATGAATGGGTAAAGAAGAGGTGGTATATATACACAAGGGAATACTATGCAGCCATCAAAAGAAAGGAAATCTTGCCATTTGCAACGACATGGATGGAACTAGAGGGTATTACGGTGAGCGAAATAAGTCAGAGAAAGACAATTATCATATGATCTCTCTGATATGAGGAATGTGAGAGGCAGAGTGGGGGGTTTGGGGTCAGGGAAGGAAAAAATGAAACAAGATGGGATTAGGAGGGAGAAAAACCATAAGATACTCAATTTCACAAAACAAACTGAGGGTTGCTGGGGGGGTGGGGGTAGGGAGAGGGTGGTTGGGTTATGGACATTGGGGAAGGTATGTGCTATGCTGTGAAGTGTAAACCTCATGACTCACAGAACTGTAGCCCTGGGGCAAATAATACATTATATGTTATTAAAAAAAATAAAAATAAACAAGTTCTGTTCAACTTAGTTTACTGCAGGCTTCAAAAGGGTTACTGGCTCTTCTGAAAGTTGGGCTTATTTGAAAAGTGAAAAAGTCCTGAAAGTGATGTCTTCAGTTGGTTCATCAAAGTCCCACTTGATGACGGGGATAAACTCCAGCACAGGGTTTATGTTCGTCTTTGCAATGTTATTAAATCTTCTTTTTGCTCAAGTTCTTTTTGTTTTAGTTTCAGGTCAGAAACAGTACCAGATCCTTACCACAAGAGGGAGCTGGACCATGAAGAATTAATGGGTTGCTTCAGAGCTAGAGATTAAAAACAGGGCGAGTGCAAGTGAGATAAGATCAGCGATGGAGACAGAAGTTATTCCTCAAGTGATTAGCCCATTCTTGCAGTTGTTTACACCAAAATTCGGAGTCAGCCTCGACTTTTCTAACTTCCCAACGTATTAAGCTTGTTCCTCTTTGTTACTTTGACCGGCCCTGGACTACCAGTTCCCAGAGAGAGCAAACATCTGCTTTCCACACGCCCAGCGAGCACTGCGGAGCCCACACCACAGCTGGCTGCTTTGTACACGGTCTTCCAGGCTCTCGCTCGCCGGGCCAGCATCACCCAGGCCGGGCACCAGGCAGCTGAGGACCCCCTGCACCCCACAGCCTGCTGAAAGTATTCAGAGTAGTCAATCCTAAACCTACTTATCCTGCCTTGCCTGTTCCTTCCCCCCCAGATCGTAATAAAGGTCCCTGGACACCTTTTCCCTTGTTCCCTTGTGACCGATAGTCAGCCTTCCTCGTGTGGCCTCCTTGCCAACCCCCCCCCCCCCCGGCCCCCAAGCCCCGTGCCAGCTCCACGGTGGTGCCCTCTCCTTTGGGAACGGTGAGTTCCAAGGAGCCAACTGTTTTCCAGTGGCACTTGTCTCCTGGTGTGCTGGCCTCACCATATCCGGATAAGAATAAAATATGGCTTTGAAAAGAACGCCGTATCTCGTCTCTACAAATTCTATTGTCTTTGGCTTTACGGTATGTCTGAGAGTCAACCATTTCTTTGTCCCTTCTGTTCACCTCCTCCATCGTCTTGTCCCTCGTGCTGTCGCCTGGCCCCACACTCAACTGCTGTCTGTTCTCCGCCAGTTAAGGGCCAGAGTGACAGTGATCCTGCGATAGAAGGAGAGCAACTCTTCCTCTTCTGTTCAGAGCACTCCAGCGGTGGGCTCACAGCAATTACAATTTTTACAATGTTTTTGGAGCCTATAGTAAACAAAGTTAGACAATGCTGGTTTGTTTTCGAAAAACAGACTGAAGTATTTTATATCATCTGTTGGTTTCCCATTACACTCTGAGTTAATCCCAAAGTCCTCACAATGGCTTTGAGGGGCCCCATCGGTCTGGATTCCTGCTCTCCCTTTGAGTACATCACCCAATCCAGTCCCCGCCAGCCACCCTGTCCTCCTGCTGTCCTTGGACCCTCCAGGCAAGTGGCCCTCCCAGGGCTTGGCTCCTTGCTGCCCCTCCTGAGTCTGGAAACTTTCCCCAGGCCCCCTGATTTGTGCTCTCCCTTCCTCAGTGAGGGCTCCCCGATTTTTCCACTGCACACCTCTTCCCACACTCCTTCCCCCTTCCCTGTCCCGCAGCACTTCCCTGGCCAGTGTCCCCACCAGGTAGGGGGACTTTGTTCTTGTTCATTGCTGGGTTGTTCATGTGCTGGAATAGTGTCCGTTCGATGGTAAAGCTTAAGAAATCGATGTTGAACAGATGAGTAAACAGAACATAATTTTAAAAATTTTAAATAATTTAAAAAATTCTCATCTCAAATATTTGGAGACTGCTTTGTACGTATCCAGTAAGATACACTGCTGGTTCCCAAAAGCCTGTCGTGTGAGTGGGAAGCGAGCTGGAGGTTTCACTCGCTCAGCGGTCTAGAATACGCAGCACACACTTTTTGGCGTGGCCTTTTGGCCTCTGAGGAGTGCAGAGAAGGGGGACCGGTTAGGGTGGGTCCTGAGAGTCAGGCGAGCTGCCCCGGGGAAGGCGTCTTCACTGGGGACTTCTCGGAAGGAGGCAGGCTTTGGCTCTGCCCAGAACGTGGCATTCTGAAGCAGTAGAGCCATGGTTAGTGAGCCCGCACCATGGGTCAAACACAAGCTTTTTCTCTTTTTTTTTTCTCCAGGTGTCATTATTAGTGCAATTTTACAAAAATTGTAAAATTTACAAATTTATGAATAAAGAAACGGAGGCACAAGGAAGTTACGTCGCACAGTTAGGGCACGACAGAGGTGGGTTTTCAACCCAGGGTGACTGCCCAAGTTCTCTTAACCGTTATGACCTGCTCTGTCCCCATCCTTCGTGGGATTTAGTGACTGCTTACCGAGCACCAGCTGTTACAGATCCACCAGTGAATCAAACAGATTGAAATCCACGCCGGCCCGCAGCTGACAGTCCAGTGGGAGGAGACCATAAACAAACGTGATCGATCACTAAATGAGATAGTAGTTAGAAGGTGATGGGGGATATGGAGAACAAGGAAGGAAGGCAAATTGGTTTGGGGATTCTGGGAGTCAAGGGGGTTACAGTTTATGTGGCGTGGGCAAGGTAGACCTATTTCAGTGAGGACTTGAAGGTGGGAGGCAGCCAGGCAGCTACCAGGGAGGAAGACATGCCCGGGTTCCTAGAAGGGCGAGAGCCCAGCATTTCAAAAAACACAGGGAGGTGCCTGTGACTGCCCTGGAGGGAGGGAGGGAGTGGGGCACAGCACGCATCACTCAATCTCTTCAATCCCAAAGCAGCCCTGTGCAGCAGGGTTTATCCCCATTTGCTGGAGCGCAGTCTAAAGCCTGATGTCCCGTAGATTAAAGCCAGGCTGACTCAAAAGCAAACAATCTGATTAAAAAATGGGCAGAGGACTTAAATAGACATTTTTCCAAAGAAGACATCCACATGGCCAACAGACACATTAGACAATGCTCAACATCACTAAGCATCGTGGAAATGCAAATAAAACCACACTGAGCCGTCACCTTGCACCTATCAGGAGGGCTAGGATCAAAAAGATGAGAAAAAAAATAACTGTTGGCAAAGATGGGGAGAAAAAGAAAACCCTCATGCACGGTGGGAGTGTACATTGGTGCAGCCATTATGGAATAGAGTTTAGACATTCCTCCAACAATTAACACTAGAAATACCAAGTGATCTAGCAATTCTACATCTGAGTATGTATCTGCAGAAAACCAAAACACTAACTTGAAAAGACACATGCGCCCCTCTGTTCATTCCAGCATTATTTACCATAGCCAAGATATGGAAACAACCTCAGGGTTTACAGATTGTAGAATGGATAAAGAAGAGGTGGTGTGTAGACACTGTGGGATGCTACTCAGTCATCAAGAAGAACGGAATCCTGTCGCTCGTGACAACAGGGATAGACCGAGGGCCTATCGTGTGAGGTGAAATAAGTCAGAGAAAGACAAATACCATTTCATTCCACTTATGTACAGAATCTAAACACACCCACACCCAAAAAAACAAAACAGAAACAAATTCATAAATACAGAGAACAAACTGGTGGTTGCCAGAAAGGAGAGGGTGGGGATGGGAAAAATAGGAAAAAACAAAAATGCGAAGCAAAAAACCAGTCTGCCTGTAGAGCCCAGCTCCTCTCCAGCACATGGCCGTCCCAGGGCCACCAAGGACTCACAGGAACGGTGAAGCCCCGTCACTGAGGGAGCTTCATGTGGTGGGGGTGAGGACTGGGAAATGAGATCCAGGCAGAGGAGGGTGGGAGCTCTGGATCCGGGCAGAATTTGGTGAGAATTTGGTGGCAGCTGGTCTGGGTGTCCCATGGATTGGCTTAAGGAGGGACCACAATCTGTGAGATCAGTTGATTCGTTGGCTAAGCAAATGATCAAGGGAAAGATTAAGGATGTTAACGATGGCCTTAGCATGCGAAGGGCAGGAGGAGAGAGGCGCTCCCACCGGTAGTGGTTAAGAGAACAGCCTAGAGCCCAGCCTATACTCTGCCTCTACTACTTCCATGACTACTTAACATCTCTGTGCCTCAGTTTTTCCCTTCTGTAAAACGGATTAATAGCAGTACTCATATCATATGGCTGTTAAGAAATCATCTGAACATTTAAAACTGCCTTATAAACTCTACATGAATGTATCTCTATAGAACTTTTCCCATACCCACCACTTGAGAATACTCTAAATTCATGCGAATTAAAAATTCATTTATTTACTTAGAGACTAACCTTTCTTCTCCAAAGAAAATAAACGAAACCTGTGTTACAGATGAGGCAGATACTGTGGGTGGACAGCCCAAATGTCATTTCTCCTTTCTTTCTTGCTGGGAAACCCCAACTTTGTTTGGGCCACCCACTCCTCTCTACACAGCCCTATGCTTCCCTCAGATAATCATGGCATCCCCATGGCCCTTGCAAGTGATTTGTTTAGGTTATCTCAGTGGTAGAGAGAAGAGACTTTCCTTTTCACCCTCCAGATGCTGGCTGTGATGTCTGGAACTGCAACAGCCATGCTGTGACTGTGAGGTGGGTGGGCCCCTGAAGGTACGTCTGACAAGCTGAGAATTACAGGGTGGAAAGATAGAAAGGACTGGCTGAGCTGCTGAATTAACACCTCCAGGGTCACCCAACAGCATCTCATTATGTGAGGGTCTTATTACATGAGGTAATAAGTCTCCTTTATCGCTTAAGCAAATACTGAGTTGGGTTTTTATGTGTCTTGAAGCTGGAAGCATTCTGATACTTGAAGTAAACATTTAGTAGCAAGCTAGATAAATCCATTCCTCTTTTTCTATGTATACTATAAGAAGCGAACCTCTAATTTCAAAACCATGGCTTCTGGTTTTCACAAAGAAACCAAATTTTAAGAAAAACATATACCAATATACTGTTGTAGAATTAGCATTATGTTTTTACATAAAAGGCAACAGTTTTCTAAAATAGTTTTGGGGCAAAACTTTCTTATTGAATCACCCCAAATCAGTCAGATGCTGAGCTGAAAAGTGAAATGTTGAGCACAGGGGCGTCTGGGTGGCTCAGTCAGTTAACCATCTGCCTTCCGCTCAGGTCATGATCCCAGGGTCCTGGGATGGAGTCCCACTCCACATCATCGGGCTCCCTGCTCAGTGGGGAGCCTGCTTCTCCCTCTCATTGTGCTGCTCCCCTGCTGGTGCTCTCTTGCTGTCTCTCTCTCAAATAAATAAAAATTTTAAAAAAAGAATACATGTCGAGCATAGCACAAAATCCTTCTGAATGACTTACCTAATTCTGGATATGGCCACTGAAGTAATTTCAAGTGTTTTATGAACCAGCAGGCAGAATAATCTGGAACGTTAAAACCTCAAGGCAGACATTTAGTGAGTATATGTGGGACGACCACCGAGACTGAAATACTTGGGTCTCCGTCTCCCCCCCCCCTTACCTTATTCTACCACCCTTGACCCCACACCAAGTTTAATACCCAGGAAGTTGCCTGATCCTTCACTTTTGAGATTTTGGCTTCTCAGACTTACCCAATTTGCATTAGAATTTTAATCTCATCCCCGTTTCTTCCGCAAGGAGGAAGAATACTAATGTTGTGGGTCAGTGGGTGAAACTCTGTCTTAAAGATCCAGACACGATGTGTCCCCATCCGAGTGATGAAGCTGACCAGCGTGAGTTTGGATTTAGTTGTCTTACCTGCTTCCCTTTCCTTCCTTGGGTGGAAGGTAGTATCCGCAAATCAAAGACTGGTCAACGGAGGGAGGGAAGATAAGGCCGGAGGTCTCACAGCCTGCGTTGGTTTGATGCCTAACTGCGTCTCCCTTAGTAACGCCCCACTTACCAGAAACCACGGTTTTGGGTCCCTCGGCACAAGGGACTGCTGATACAAAGCACAATTTTTATGTGTGCGTCATTGGCTTTTGTTCTTTAGGAGTGTCGTAGTAGTGAGATCGGGAATGTGAGCTGTGATTTGGGGAGGAACAAGGGATTCCTGGTTTCCTGAGCTCAAAGCTGTCCTAAGAGGGCCCACGTCTACCACATCTAATAAAATCCCTATTATCTTCCTTAAACCGTGCGCTGAAGAGTCCCATCCTTCAGCTATTTCCCGATCATTTCATCTATATTTAATGCCCTTAACATTAATATAATTAACTACACTTTGGCTTGATGTTGAGGATTCTTCTGGATTCGTAGGTGTATGTGAAGTCAGGCTAAATAAATAAACCTCCTAGCCATTCCACACCCCTCCTCTCTTCTCTCTTCTTGTGCTTTGAAAACGGTAAATGGCTGATAACATTTTAAAACAACTCAAAATGTAAAGTTGTTTTAGTAATTTAAACACATAGGTACACATGTCATAATGAGGTTCCTAGGTGGTTAAGCGCCCATCTTCGGCTCAGGTCATGATCTCAGGGTTCTGGGATGGAGCCCCAAGTCAGGTTCCCCTCTCAGCCAGGAGTCTGCTTCTCCCTCTACCTCCCCCCACCCCCGCTCTTGCTCCCTGTCTCTCTCAAATAAATAAATAAATCTTTTAAAAAATATATAAAAAAAAAAGAAAAAGAAGAAAGTTACCGTCTTTCTGCCCTCAATGACCAAAGGAAGACAATGAGAGATGATTGTATATTTTGTTTAATACTTGCATTGTTTCTATAGCGCAATTATAGCAATCTTTAAATTTACTTTTCATTACAAATATTTGTCAAGTTTTGTTTCAGAAACATTTTTCCTACTCTCTTGCACATGCACCCAGACACACTACAAAAAAACTCATTCATAACACAGTAAGGGCAAACATTATTCATGTAAACATCTTTCATTAATTTCCCATAATTTAAAAAAATCATAGAATTATAGATATTTGAATAAGGCTCATAGATTTAGTTCAAATTCCACAAAGACCAATCTTTTGTTAACTGTGATGGGGTTAACTTTTGCTCTCAATAAATGATGAAAGCATACCCCTAGGTTCCAATCCTTAAACATACCTCACAACCTAATAAACACGTTTTAGGATAAAAGAGAACATAGAAAACCCAGGAGGAAAACTTTTGAAGGAGGGAGCTCAGACCATGAACCTAACTTCTTCCATGATAAGCAGGCATCACACATCCCTGTGGTTTCCCAACACAAGAATCAAGGTTAATTACAGTAACCCAAAATATAACCAAGTCACTATGATAAGATACATTGGCATGTGTGTACATATTGCTAGTAGACACAGTGAAAATTTTGTCATATTTATCATTTCGTATATCCAGGACCAAAGCAGAGGGGGAAAAAAACCACAAAAACAACCCACTCAAGTTGAATACCATTATAAAGGAGTGTTCTAGTAACGTAAGAGTCAGGAGAGTTGGGAGGTATGTCCCAGAGATGTGATTGGTCTTGATATTAAAACGACTTCTAACAACAGTGTGTAAAGTCACAGACAGAGGAAGCAAGGATTTGCATTATCCGAGGACGTCTCTCTCTGGATGGAAGTTTGGTGCTTGGGTGCATAGTCTCCCAGAGCCGAGACAGGAAATGTACTGTGCTGAGAAATGGGCCCCTTGCCAGCTGCTCCCTCCTCCTTTCCTCTCTGTGAGGTGGAGGCCAGGAGGCGGGGATGGCTGGCAAAACCGTGAAGTTCCACCCTGGGGCTGGAACCCCAACTCCACTGAGGGCAGCCTCCCTGACACGTGTGACTAGGCAGTAAGGGTGGCGGTTGATGGTGGCCAGAAAACCCAGCTCCGAGGTTCACGTGGCCATATCTGGCTTCGGATTCTGCTGCCCTGCAAAGAAATTGTGCTCTGGATAACTGCACCAGTGTCTCTAATGCCTCTAATCCACTCGCAGGCCCTCGGAGGCCAGGAGTGACGTCATTTAAAGGTAGACACACCTCCATGAGCACCTAACTTACACCAGGAAGCGGCTGAGGCACTGGGGAAGCCTACGAGCTCTCTCCATGTCAGACGCAACCACACAGGGAAGTTGCCGTGAGTCAGAGTTATGTGTAGGCTTTTGATTTTTTAAAAATCAAAATTGATCTGCATTGTATCTCGACAGACTCCGAGGATTCTCACCAAAAATTTTGTAATTTGTTTAAATAGCACTGGAATAATTCGACTTCATTTAAATATATTCATTCTACCATGAAAATATTTCATACAAACATCTATTTACATACAAACACATTAAAATTTGTGAAAAGGGTTTCTTTCCACCCCTGTGGTTGTATGGCTTGAAATAGTTTCATTGCTTTGAATATGTATGCACACATTTGGCAAAATAAAACTATCACAATTTAGTTTAGTTTTGTTTTGTTTTTTAAATAAAAAAGTGACACCAAGGCTCCAAATTCCTGAAGGGAAAGAGCAAAGAAAAAATAAAACCCATCTATCAAGGTACCTCAAGTAGATGTAAATTTAAAGTATTTTGTGAACCTTTGATCTGCGGCAAATAAACATTACACCTATCAGTCTTGCAACATAGTTTTGCTTGTTTTTCTAAAAGAAAAGATGTCTGGATTCTAAATCACTATTCTTAAGACAGAAACCTGAGGCAACAGTTTTTAAAACAAGGCAAAACAGAAAACTCTACCTTCTTGGAAGATCTTAAATGCACTTTGCAGTGAGTGATTTAAAATTTTATATATTAAAGGAAAGTTTCTAAAGTGCCACATACTGTCTCACTGAGAAGGCAACCCTTGAATTCACTGTTCACAGTTACTGCCATCTTAATGGTTATAATTAAACGTTGTCAGTGATGACACTTGCCTCCATGTCGGCCTCTCCAGGCTGTTGGTGATAAGGAAATCCTTTTTCAAGTGGGACGAACCCCTGGGAGGCAAATACATTTAACCATATGCCCCACACAGGTTCAAAGAGGTCTCGAAAAGCGAATTTCCTTCTTCGTTTCTCAGGCAGACCAGGGATGAAGCAGGATAAAACAAGAATAGGTACTCCGGAACTCAAGTCTTCCCTGCCTGTTGCCTTTTCATCTCCTCTTTGCTTTGGGTCAGAAATTCAGTCCTCACAGCGATTCTGTCAGGCCGTCCAAATGTCCACGTGGGGACATACTCCTACAGATTAGTTCCTATTCCTAACTCTAACACAAGAGAATATCTTGTCACAGAGAAGCTGCTAAGGAAAGAGCTAGTCATGCAGGGGGTGGGGACGAGACAGCTCTGAGTGAACCTCCTCGAGACCATGGCGTCACCAGGGGCCAGGCGTGTTTTGGGAGAGCACGAGGTTACTTCTTTATTCCCCACCACATGGAATCTTCTGCACTTCTGCTGTGATCATCGCGCCCATAAAACTGCCAGATTCGGCTGCTTCCTGACACGTTTCCTTCCACGGTGGATGTAAAGATTCGGTAGAGAAATAAAACAAGGAGAAACCCTTCCTTCCTCACCAGTAAATTCCTTATGGAACCTCACCCCACCTCGACTTCTTCACCTACCTGCGGAACACAGTGAATGTCAAGGCCCCCTCGGGCTTCTACTCTGTGACAGTCTTCCATTTGGGAGTGGGGGAGGGGCGGGGATGGGAGCAGGAGCCACAAAGCCGGGCAGAGACAAGGAGTGAAGGCACAGAGGTACACACCGAGGGCCTAGCAGGAGAGGAGAGACACTCAGAATGGGGAGGGAGAGGATGGAAAAGAGCAAGAGATCAGCGGGACAGGGACATCCAGGCATTCCCACAGACGAGAGACAGGATGGAAAGAGCTGGAACAGGAGAGAGAAGGCCCAGAAGATGCAGGAAGAGAGGAGGGAGACAGACAGACAGGCTTATTAGCGTGGGTGTGGTATTTCCTCTGATTTGTCTGAAGGTCACAGACACACTGCTGGGTTTTAACTCCAGTGCTGTCATTCAATACCTAATTTGAAAAATGGATTCGATGGTTAATTACTACTTACGACTCTTCAATCCCTTAGATCAAAAGAAAGAAAGGAAAAAAGAAAGATTCCATTTGAGTGGGGAATAATCAGAGTAACCCATGAGGACAGAAATTATACCCGTCCTGTAGCCTCAACAAGAATGGTATCACCACCAGGAATGAAATCCTTCAAAGCGAAACTGTGTTGGAAGTGTGGCCGGCTCCATTCTGACCTTGCTCGCTGACCTGGCTCCGACACCCAAATGCCCGGGGACCGCTTCAAGCCATCTTTCTCCTGAAGACAGTCGCTCACTTTGGGACGCATTTGAATTAAAGCACCCATCAGAACACAAGTCCCGAGACTGCCCATCGGTCACAGTTCGCAGAACGGTCTCTTTCTACAGAACAGAAGCTATCCTATCCTGGGGCGTTATCATCTAAAACCCCTACTCGGGTTCCCCTTGCGGGAGATCCCTCTGGCAGCCCTGACAACTTCTCATGTGGGGAACATCAGCTTACCTCCACCCCACCCCCTGGAGACCACTGCTGGCTAGCCGTACACCCTGCACTGGCCACGTGCACTGCCACCACCAGGGGAGGAGGGGAGCTCCGGGAAGCCTGGCCCTGCAGAGGACGGAAGGGCCCCTTCTGTCACTGTCTTAGAGGGCTGAATCCCGTGCTCAGGGGCCGCCTGAATGGAGAAATGTGAGCAGCCCTGGGTCAAGCACTTTTGTTGAATTCTTTCTAAGAGCAATGCATACCGGCCAAGAAACAGCAAAAACTTCCTTCCTGCCCATTTCTTTACTCTTCTCGCTGCCAGCCAGCGACCTCTGCTCGGCCAGAGCTCCCCATCGGCTGTGGCTTGGAAGCCTTTAGCTTTCAAGCCCAGACTGGCTCAGGCAACAGGTGCCGCCACTGGCAGTGGCCGCTCTCCACCACTTCCGGCAGCCTTGTCGAGGCCCTCGAAGACGGCACAGCTACGGCCTGGGGGTGAGGGCACTAACGAAAGCCCCAAACTCGCAGAATTCACTCAGAGCCATCCCGGGTCCATTATACACCTAACCAGCTAAACTAAAAAACAGGGTTTCTCGCCTTATTTCTGCAGTTGTGATTACACGTGGCTTGCAAAATGGCTGAAATGCTATTGATATCATTGCTTTGAAACTATACAGGTGTTACTCTTAACTCACAATGCTTTGAAGCAGGTAAGTGCTTTGAAAATACAACAATGAAGAGTTGTAGCATTAAGGTTTGATTTGCACCTAGTGATCAGTATGTCTCTCCTAACAGTAGCAATTAAAAAAAAAAAACACCTCAGCTTTAGAATTCCACATTAGAATTCTAGGTGGTTGTTTTACTTTTGAATTCAATGCACTGCGCCACAAGCCGGACTGCTCTATGTTATGTACATTTAATGTGTACCCGAGGAGAAGAAATTACTAGCACTATTGAAGAGATTGCAAAATTGCCACAGTTACTGCTTAGAAATACTAATTTCCCTCTCTCCTTTCTTAAAGTATATATTACAACTCTCCCATAACTCAATGCGAACGAAGTAAATTCATTTCTTCTCACATCTTAAAGCAAAGGTATCTTTGTTTACATGCGAGAATAATAGTTCTAGAATAATACCCTGGCCCTATGAGCCAGTTCTTTATATTAGGACGTGATAATGAAACAATGATATAGGAAGAACCAGAGAGACCTACGCAACTGGCACTGACACGAAATTCATTTGGAAGTTTTTTCTCTCGTAAAAGATATCTAAGATAGAGAATGGGACTGACAGGTGAAATGACTCAAAAAAGTGGGATTCTGTTCGCTAGGGGGGAAAAAAAAACCAAAGCCATTCTATTGCAAGATACAGATCAAAGGTTAAAAGGCAAATTATACTACATTTAGAGAATAAAAATGTAGTAATTCTCTATCCTCCCTACGGCCCGTATGCAAGTGCGAACACACCCTTTATGTTGGCCATAGGAAAAAACCTCATGGAAAAATCACAGACTACGAATGACTGAAAAGCCCCCTTTCCCTTTTTCAGTCTAATCATTTGGCATCTCTGAGTGTGGTACAGATTTAGGCTTGAACCACCCAAGAGCATCACGCTGTCTGTGTCAAGTGTGCGACAATACCTCTCAGTAGGACGTTGTTGCAAGGCTAGCTAATTTTAAATCTGGTATGAGTAATACAGTCAAACCTAGTTAGTATGCGAGAAAGTCGTTGCTAACGCGGAGTGAGAGGATGTGATGTCACAGCATGAGCAGTCCCTGGTTGTCCCGTTGTCGGAAAACGTAGTGCATAGATCCAAGTTTCTATTCCAGGTCTCGGAAGCTCAGGGATGAGCCTTTCACTTCTGCTGGGCGGCCTGGAAGGCCTTCAGCTCCACCTGGTACCACTCCGGGGCTTCAGGCCCGCTCTTCCCCGGGGGGCTGTGGTCGTAGCCATAGGCCACGGTGAGCTCCTCCTCGGCCTCCACGGCTCGGAGCGTGCGGATGCATTTGATGGGCCCGAAACGGGGGTGGACAAACCTGGACATCAAGATGCACACGGTCATTCCTGGGGCGGATCGGGAGCTTAGAAGCAAAGCCTGTGGGGCGGGTGGGGTGGTGAGGGGGCAGGAATCGCCCAGGAGCTCTCCCCTGGCCACCCGGGGTAGGTTCTCAAGTGTGGCCAGCAGCAGCTTCACCTTCCTGCTGCTAGACATGTTGCTAGACCTGCTGACTCAGTGTCTGCATTGTAACAACTCCCCCAGGTGATTCACACGCACATTCGAGTTTAAAAAGCACGGCTCCGTCTTCCTCTTTGAGCATATCTGGCACTCTATTTATAAACCAACAACATGGGCAACAACAAAAAACCTGGACTTAATGAGAAATTGGATGTAGCCCGGCCAGGAGACGTTTCGGTCCCCCTGGCCGGTGGTGGCCTCAGGTTACTGGCGGCGCCCTGGGGACAAGGCTTCACTTGGGCACTGTGCGAGGTGTAAGGAAGGGCCCCGTGGGCTTTCCTATGGCGAAAAACTGGATTCCACCTTGTACAGACAGAGGAAGTATTATTTTCTAGCACCAAAGTAGATGAAGACTTCTTTCTAGGAGCGAAGCCTAAACCTCTCTACCAACCTGCTTTCTAACTATTTCCCCATGAAGCATCTTGTGAAGGGAGCAGCTTCAAGCATCTTGGAACCCGAGGTAGGGCTAACGCTCTCGACTGTGTTCCTGTGCCAGAGGCTCCCAACCTGGTTCACCCCTCCAGCCCCTTTAGGAGACGAGGACACAGGTAAGGAATAGATTTAGCTCACCTAACAGCTTCTGAAACCCAGAAGGGAAATACGTAAGTCATGGCCAGAAAAGAAATTCACTTTATCTTTATATGCATCTGGTCAAATCAATCTCATTCATTTATAGTCACATTTTGAGCAAAGGATATTGAGACGCCACAGGAAGAAGCTTCCAGGCCCTAAGTGAGATGGGCACATAGGGCGTGACAGGAAGTACCTGGCTGGTTCCCTCGATGGGTGGTGGGGAAAGAGTGTGCCTGCGGTTTAGGAACACCTTCTATGTGGAGGACAAAGGAACAAGCTCACCCCCCACTCCAAGGGGCCTCCATGTCCACCTGCCTTGGGTGTCATCTTTACTGGAAAACAAACTTGATCTGGGGTCAGACACTTTGGCCTGAGTCCGGGTTCTGCACATTATTCCTGCCCCCTCTCAGAAAGCCCACTTCTGTATCTCTGACTCTCACCTTCCTCATCTACGGATTCACTAATACTAGCAATCCTAATGGTGTAAGAGTTGTCAGGGTGACAAAACAGGGTCCCCTATACGAAGCACCTCACAGGGGCTGGGCACAAAGTGAGGGCTAAGCTGCTGCCAGTGACAGGTGAGCACGTCTGTGTGTGTGTGTGTGCACAGGCACAGAATTCTCATACTGTGCTCCATCACAGACACCCCTGCACCAGGGATCCGGGAAGTCCTTATTAAAACTTGGGGCACCCGGGTGGCTCAGTTGGTTGGGCATCTGGCTCTTGGTTTTGGCTCAAGTCATGAGATCTCGGGGGCCTGGGATCGAGCCCCATGTGGGGCTCCCTGCACAGCGGAGGGACTGCTTGTCTCTCCGTCTTTCCCAGCTTGTGCTCTCTTTTCAATAAATATATCTTTAAAAAAATAATACAATCATGGGGCACCTGGGTGGCTCAGTGGGTTAAGCCTCTGCCTTCCGCTCAGGTCATGATCTCAGGGTCCTGGGATGGAGCCCCACATCGGGCTCTCTGCTCAGCAGGAGCCTGCTTCCTCCTCTCTCTCTGCCTGCCTCTCTGCCTACTTGCGATCTCTGTCTGTCAAATAAATAATAAACTCTTTAAAAAAGAATACAATCACAACTCTGTCTCTAAATTAAAATATTGCTTTAAAAAATAATATCCTTGAAGTGGAGCTACAGCTAAACTTCTTGCACACTGACAGAATTCCATGGGAAGCCCAAGACTTCTGGTATAATCCTCTTTTACTTTCATTTTTCCGCTTACTATCATTTTCAGAAGGTAGAAAAAGGACAGACTGAAAAGAAGGCACTCCATTTCAGGTGCCGATTCTCCCAGGTGGCACGGGGGCACAGAGCTTAGGGACACTTAGTCGCTGTGGCTGGGAGCTCCGTGGTTCCGGTCTGTGATGGGGGGCAGGGAGGACAGGACCAGAGGCTGCCCCGCGGAGATCCTGGGAGGCCTGAGTGAGAGAACTCAGGAGAAGCCGTTAGCCGGACACAGGCCTAAAGGTCCCAGTTCATGCCAGCAGCACGATGAGCGGTCAAAGCAAACTTCTGCCCCCCAGTGCTTTGGGCCCTTGGTGACATATTACCGCTATGGACGATGAGGGCAGTAGTTCGTGTCTGCTTGTCCATTGGATTTTGTAGCAGACTACTGCTTATACCGGGATATTGTTTTGCCGATGTTAAAGCGTGAAGAACGATACCAGTAATTCGAGAAGCAAATGAATGTCATGGATCAGTATCTGATTTTTATATTTTGCTTTTCAGGGAGTCTTCTCACTACCCCATATAACCAATTGTTCACACTGGACTGGAAGGAAGTAACCCCGAGGAGCCTGGGGACCTGATTTTGCACAACTGGCTCCCTCCCTTGTCTCCCGCGCATCCTCCTTTTTGGTGAGAAAAACCATGTCCTTGCAGCAAAATCACAGAACGCGTTTGTTTAAGAGAGTAGTTTTTAAGTAGCATGTGTTACTGTTAGTTACCACCGCTTTAAAAGGCCATTGGGAAGCTGTGTGCAAGCCTGGAACGGTGCTTTGGCCTAATTCACACTGGGCACAAAAGCCTTGGATTTAATAACAGTGTCAGTTTCATTTCTCATGACACATGTCCTTTGCCGTCTCTACCTGCCCTTTCCACAGGAGTCGGAGCTGCCGTACTCAGTGCCGGCTGCCAAGGAGAGCAAGGCACTGCCAGGACCATTTCCAAGCCATCTCAGGGATGCGAGGAGGGACATTCAAATCCTGGCAATTTTCCTACAGATTAAACGCACATGATCGGATCCTGCTCCTGTTAACAAGCAAGAGACCCTGGGGGGTCTTGAAGGGGACCCTTGAAGGGGACTTCAAGCTATAACTGAGCAAAAAAGGTGGCAACACAGCCACCTGGCTCCCAGGGGGAACAGGCATTTTCTGGCCAAGTTAAGGGGATCAATGACGATGGTCCAAGGAATGCCAACTGTACTCTTCAAGGAATAGTCAGGGACGCTTGACTTTGGAAGGAGAACATTCAGGGGGCATAGGAAAGCTCCTGAAATATTTGTAGGGCTACTATGTCGAAGAGAGACTGGGATAGTGCATAGGGAGATATTTAGGGCAAAGGGCTGGATGTCACAGGGAAACCCATTTGGGCTTCCTAAAAAGAACATTTTAATCATCAGAGCCTGAGAGCTAATTTCATAATATCTATGTCAGTCTGTCCAGATAGCTGTCTTCGTGGATAACAGTAACCTCCCCATCAGTGGAGGTCTACAAGAAGAGGTCAGCGAGCCGCTGGAAGGGGAGGCTCAAATTCTGAGAGGTAGGACTATTTGACTTTTTAAAAGTCTTCGAAAGGGGCGCCTGGGTGGCTCAGTGTGTTAAAGCCTCTGCCTTCGGCTCAGGTCATGATCCCAGGGTTCTGGGACTGAGCCCCGCATCGGGCTCTCTGCTCTGCAGGGAGCCTGCTTCCTTCTCTCTCTCTCTCTGCCTCTCTGCCTACTTGTGATCTTTGCCTGTCAAAAAATAAATAAATAAAAATCTTAAAAATAAATAAATAAATAAAAGTCTTTGAAAGACAGCTCTGTTGAGATGCAACTCAACAAATGTATACCCTAAAATTCACCCACCTGAAGCATACAATTCAGGGGGTTTCAGGTGGACGACCATCACATTATGTAATTTTAGTACACTGCGCTACCCTCAAAAGATACCCCATGCTCATTAGCCATCAGCTCCATTTCCCTCCACTTCCCCATCCCTAGCCCAGGGCAACCACTGATCTGTATTCTGTCTCTAAGAATTTCGCTGTAACAGGCAAGTCATCTCACTAGACTCACACACTATGGGGTCTTACGTGATTGGCTTCTCACACTTAGCACAGTGCAAGGCCCATCCACACTGTAATATCCCACAATATTTTTTTCCTCTTTATTGTCAAGTCATGGGGACTCTGATTTAATCAGTCTTTTCCAACACCAAGAACTTGTGCTCTAGGCTTAGCATTTTCTTTTCTTCCTTCCTTTCACAAACATCAAAAAGTTCCTGAGTCTCCACGGTGCAGAATAATTTTAATGTTTCTAATCTTTCAAATAACACTATCTTTAATTTTCCAGAGTGAGACCACCTAAGGACAAAAAGGCATCCATGAACAGCAGCCAGGAAGTGTGGTTTCCAGAGCATTTCTACCCTTCCAAGCGCTTTGCCATCTACGAGCCTACCAAGGCCAGGGAAGGGGTTGTTTAAATTCTGAGTGTCAAGTCCTAACCTCGAGGCCTCTGGGGGAGGAGCCTCAGGAACCCTGAGGGAGTGGCCTTCCCCGTGACACACCCCCGCCCAGTTGCAGGGCCCCTGAAGTTGGGGCCTGGACCCACCCTGGCACTCGCTGTAATACTCACATATCATAGATGCAGTTTGGAGTGAAGGAGTGATTGGCCTTGTGTCCCAAGGAGGCACAGTACTTGGACACGTGGTTGTAGGGCTCAGGCACATCAATGACCGTTTCTTCATCCAGGGAGAGGGTATTCCCATTAAGGGCCCAGTCCCTGCTGTCCACCTGCAGGAAACAAGAAAGCGAACATTAGAGAGGGCCTTTCTCCCCCAATCTCAGAGCACATCAGCAACATTCACTCATTCCCCCTTACCTTGTGCGGTTGAGCACCATATGCGTGAGAAGAACCCAAGGCGACCCACTCCATCGATGGTGCGAGAACCATCTGCAGGCAGCTCAACTTACTCCCTACTTACCTTTCCTCCTCTTAGGTGAAAAAAAAGGACCTAAAAAGTCCCTGACAAAGACACGCAAAAATATAACCAGATGTCCCTAGGCGGTTTTTTTCCTTCACTGCAGGATACGACCAATTACCTCTAAAGCCCTCCAGTACCAAACTCAAGTTTTTATACATCCAGTTGTTTCTTCAATAGCCCAAACAAAGCAGAGTTTTAGCCACTTTGTTAGGACTCCCGCTGGGACACGTGACCCCATGTCTGCTAGCAGATTAGACTCAGCCCAGCGCCACAAAGCCCCTAGACAGTCTCGTCCTTCAGAGCTCTGTGGCCCAGAGACTCCTCACCCTACATCACCTAGACACGCCAGCCCCCTCTCCAGCCTGCTTTTTCCTGGGAGTCCTTTGCCCCCCTCCTGCTCCGGACGGTGGCCGCTGGGCCACAAGCCGCTGGACCATCTCAGGCTGGGAGGGCCTCCCCTCTCTCGCCTCCCTGTCCAAACCCGGCCCTGTGTCAGGGAAGCATGCTGTGTGTGACTGCCTCCTGTGGTGGGATCTGCGGCTCTGACCAACCCCCAGGTCCCTGGAAGCCCTACTGTGAAGAAGACGAGGCAAAGGAAACACACAAGGAAAAACATCATTTGGAACCAGAACCATGAGGAATGCAAAACTGTGCTTCAAGCAGAGTCCCTCACCTTTGTTACAAGTGGGAGATCCATGGGGACAGTGTCCCCCGCTCCCAGTGTGCGTGCTCATCTACAACAGCACTCACTCACTGCAGGCACCAACAGATTCCCTTCGCCAAACCACTGCCCCACTCCAACCCATACCCCAGCATCTACTGATGTCAGCACAGCAGGGGTTTTTTGGAGCAATGTTTTTGGAGCATTATGTTAAACATTTTAAAAAATATTCTTTTAGAGAGCCCACGGGGAGCAGCAGAGGGAGAGGGACAAGCAGACCCCTGCTGAGCAGGGAGCCCCACGTGGGGCTCAATCCTACAACCCTGAGATCATGACCCGAGCTGAAACCAAGAGTCAGAGGTTTAACTGACTGAGCCATCCAGGAGCCCCTGGGATCATATTTTTATATAGAATTGTTGACTCTCACAGGTGTACTGCCTCTCTTGCCCCTAAATTACAATTACGCTGTTGTTTGTATCTTTTTTTTTTTTTAAGATTTCATTTATTTATTTGACAGAGATCACAAGCAGGCAGAGAGGCAGGCAGAGAGAGAGGAAGGGAAGCAGGCTCCCTGCTGGGCAGAGAGCCCGATGTGGGGCTCGATCCCAGGACCCCGGGACCATGACCTGAGCCCAAGGCAGAGGCCTTAACCCACTGAGCCACCCAGGCGCCCCTGTATCTGATTTTCATTCAATAAATATTTACTGATTGCCTCTCATATGTCAGGCACTATTCTAGGTGTAGGGGATATAGCAGTGACGAAAGTGAAAAAAATCTTCACAGATCTTAATATTCCAGCCCTGTCATAGGATACTGATATATGGTACTTGGTACCATCTACTTTTTTTTTTTTGGATTTTATTTATTTGACAGCGATCACAAGTAGGCAGAGAGGCAGGCAGAGAGCGAGAGGGAAGCAGGCTCCCTGCTGAGCAGAGAGCCCTATGTGGGGCTTGATCCCAGGACCCTGAGATCATGACCTGAGCCGAAGGCAGAGGCTTAACCCACTGAGCCACCCAGGCACCACCTACCTTATGTTGCCACTAGTTGCGTATATTTATCTCCCCAACAGAATCTAAAGATTTATTTATTACTTTGGAGTGAGAGGGAGGAAGAACAGAGGGAGAATGTCCTGAGATGCCCCACTGAGCACGGAGCCTGATGCAGGGCTGTGTCCCACGACCCTGACATCAGCACCCAAGCTGAAACCAAGAGTCCCGCTGACTGCACTACCCCGGCGCCCCTCCCTGACAGGATCTAAATTTCTTGAAGGCAAGGAGGGGGCCCCATTCGTGTCCATGGCACAGCACAGTGAGTCTCGCCAGGAGACAGATTCTGCTATTTGACAGCCCGCTTGCACTCTGCTGGTTCCTGTACTTGTGACCTCGGACAAAGAGCTCAACCCATTTCCTGGACCAGCAGTGCCGCAGACACAGAGGTCTGGCCATCCCCGGGGGTACTGTACTGTGCGCCAGACCATGGCTCAGTTTGAGGGCCTCGCCATCTTTGTACGACGGCTGTGAATAGGCAATAACTTGATTATTTCACGGCATGTCCCCCGTAGTATTCCACAGCAATAAGTGAAAAGGGGAAGTACATGAACGAGGGATATGAGCAATAAGTCCATGTCCCATTTGTTTAATGCAAGTGGGACCAGAAGGAGACTACAAGCCGTCTCAAGCAGCCGACTTTTTGCCCTTGAATGGACATGTAAGGAAGTCCATTGTGACGTGAAGAGGCAAAAACAAAAACCCCTCAGAATTCTGGAAAATACATCAAAGATTGTATTTTAAAAGCAAGAGGTGATTAACTTTTTATTTTTGGCTTTTTGGGCAATAGAATCTTTTCTGCCTGGATATAGGTTACTGTATGACTTTCACAAATACAGAAGTAGGGGGCCTTCTTATAAAGCCCTCTGTGCAAGATCATAAATTAATTACTGACAGAATCCAACTGGATCTCAATTTTTCAGACCCTGGGTGTAGTACGGTACAAAACAATTGCTGTCTTCTTGATGGGCGCCGTCCCACTTTCTAGAAAATAGCTGTGAAACTTAAAAGAGACCCCAGAGAGTTCCCGTGTCCCTCCCGCTGTATGAGGCTGCAGTGAGGAGAGAGCCATTCATGAACCAGGAAGTGGTTTCTGACCAGACACCACATCTGCAGACACACTGATCTTGATGTCCGGCCTCCAGAACTGTGAGGAATAAATTTCTGTTGTTTACAAGCCACCCAGTGTATGGTATTTAAAAAAAAACAAAGATTTTATTTATTTATTTGAGAGACAGGCAGACTGAGAGAGAGAGTGAGAGAGTACAAGCAGGGGGAGCAGCAGGCAGAGGGAGAGGGAGAAGCAGACTCCCCCTGGCCCTCCAGCAGGAAGCCTGATGTGGGTCTCGATCCTGGTACCCTGGGATCATGACCTGAGCTGAAGGTAGGTGCTCAATCGACTGAGCCACCCAGGCACCCCAGTGTGTGGTATTTTTGCTATAGCAAAGACAATTGCTATAGACAATATCTCATCAATTTTACAAAAAAAGACTGTGTATTCCTTCATACTTCTAGCGAATACTAAAATAAAGGGGATAACAGGAAAATTAAGGGTGTTTGAAACCAAGCCCTGTAACCAATCAAGTTGATTCTCCACTTTGACCCCACTCACCTCTTGGTGTGTAATCCGGACTCCATTATAAAAAGACATAACAGTGTTAGGTCCCACCGCTACCTTTGAAAACAGTCCTTCTCCAGCACTGGAAATGAGCGATTCAGCAACATAAACCCTAAATAGAAAAAAGGGCCATATCATGGTTCTTTTCGTTTGATATGTCACTATATCAACCACCAAAATATCAGTACCACTAATGAATCTTAAGCATCGGTTCACAGAAATCCAGTGAGGAAGGAAGGGAGGGAGCATGAGAAGTTAAACCACAGTATTTGGCACTGGAAACTGAAGAACTCATACTCCTGTATCTTTAAGAGTGGTGTTTAAAATCCGCTCTCCAATATGGGTATCATTCTACACAGCTGGCCCTTGAACAACATGGGTGTGAGCTGCAGGCCACTTACATGCGGATTACTTACAGTACTGAAAATGTCTTGTCTCTTCCTTATGACTTTTTTTTTTAAGGTTTTAAGTAATCTCTCCACCACATGGGGTTCCAACTCACAACCCCAAGATTAAGGGCCGCATGCTCTGCTGACTGAGCTGGACAGGCACACCTCCCCCCTTATGATTTTCTTAATAACATTTTCTTTTGTCTCGCTGACTTTACGGTAAGAATACAGTGTGTAACACGTATCACATACAAAATACGTGCGACTCAACCGTTTATGTCATCGGCGAGGCCTCCAGTCAACAGCAGGCTCTTAGTAGCTAAGTTTTTGGGGACTCCAAAGTTACACGTGCATTTTCAACTGCACGGGGCGGGGGCAGGGGTTGGTGCCCCAACCCCTGTGTTGTTCAAGGTCTCACTGTATTCAGAAAGTGCTTGATATAAGGTTTTTTTTTTTTAACTTACATTTTTAGGGACTGAGTATTTTCACTGGCTTCCTGGATAAGTAAACCATTTCCAAAGTAATTAAAGCTATACCCAAGCTTGCCAATGCCAAACCTGAGGGAAAGACTGTTTCAACTTAGCCCCAAGACGAATCTTTCACACGAAAGAGTGACAATTAATAAAACATATCCAATAAGCACTTCCCAACAGAAGAGTTTATCATGGGTCTAGCAACTATGGCCCCAGACCACATCTGGCAGCTGCGCCTTTTTGTAAATGAAGTTTCATGGAACACAGTCACCCCTATTTAGTTAGTGTTGTCTATTGTTGCTTTGGGGAGATAGAAGCAGAGCCGAGCAGTTGCAATAGAGATCCACAAAGCCTCAAATATGGGAAGTGTGGCTCTGTACAGAAGGAGTCTGCAAATCCCTGGATTCACAGGAAGACAGCGCTCATGACTACTGAACCACATTTAATAGGAGAGTACGTGTGTGCCCCACCAACAGCTACATCAGTTCTCTGGGCGCTGGGCTGTAATCACTTTGGTGGAACTGGTCATCCCTAATTTGTGTTACACGGATTGTCTGCTTCTCTTGTGGACTACAGGGGACTGCATTATTGTTTCCGACTCTTTCCTCCTTCCCTATGGTAGAATTATAGGTCCCGGTACTTTGCTGCATCACCTTGTGGTGCTCCTTTGGAGTGGGGAGACGATGTACCCCTGCCTGGATCCCTCTGGCCTTGGCCGTAGGATCTACTTTGCTACTTGAACATGGGCAGGAGGACTACATGCCAGGACTCGGATGGTGAGACGCATGGTGAATTTCTGCCAGCTTCCTTGAGTTTCTATTCATCTCCAAGGGCAGAAGATGCCCCAGGGGGCTGTTGCTCCTTTTGCTAGAGTCTTGGAACACAGACGTGTGAAATAGACCCGAACCCAACTTGAAATCTGGAGTCTAGCCTTGTTGAGCTGCGCCAAGAGGAGTCAAGTCGAGCCCAGTCGGAAGGAGCTGAAGCTCGACTAACCTACAGAACCATGAGTGTAAAATAAAATGTCGCGTTCATAAACCACTGTCAGTTTTGAGGGCGTCCTTACACAGCCTCATCACAACGACAGTAACAAAAAGGACCGACACACAGGATGGTCGCGCTACTGTGTTTTGGGGCTAACAAGAGACCAAACCTTTCCCTTTGTAAATAGACCAGGGCTCTGTATCAAGAAAGAGGCCATTCATTCATTGTGACATTGTGGCGTGAGCCCTGTCAGTTCGACCAGGGAAGAGGCCCACTTTTCAGATGGGAACAGGACAGGAAGCGAATGGAAGTCATGCTTTGTAAGCCATGCTTACGAAGAGTGAGGCAAAGAGAGAACTAACTACCTGCGGAGGGCTCTCTTCCTCATGAACAGGCCAGTTGCTGGGGGTAAGAATCTCGGGCCAAGTACTAGAGAAAGCCACACCCACAACGGCCAACTGGAGTTTAGAGAAGATGGAATGGAACAGGACTTGACACTTGGGGAGTGAGCTTATCGAATCAGAAGCCCATCATTCGTAAGCTGGAAGCTTGTTAGGTTTCTTATAGTCTTTCCTTCACTGCTGTTCTCCCTTCGTAAATCAAGAAATTGTCTAGCATTCGAGATCCCCTGTGGCTGGGCTGAGCAAAGGAGGCATTCTGGTTCCTGCCCAGGTCAGAGGTTTAAGGAGTTTGAAATGCTCCCCTAGAGGCCAGCATGCGGCTGCAGCATCAACTGTACCAGGGCCCCAAGAAAGGGGACATCGGGCCTAGAGGGCTCTCTAGACGTAGATGTTTCCTCTGGGACTGACCCACGGCCATTCTGTGCTTTCTGAGTGGAGAAACTCTCTCACAGGGACGGATTCCATACAAGCATAAAAACACTCTTCCTCGGACTCTATGAATATTTTCTTCTACTCAGAGGGCTACAAAGGAGGGTTGGTTCCCACCACGAGGGTTATTTAACTTCCCGTAAACAATGCCGTTCAAACCACAAGGAAAAAAGTTACCTCTCTGATTCATATGGATCTGGAAGAAGAGCACGGGTAGAAATGCAGGATGATGTCGATTTGTCAAAGTGGTACACCGAACCTGAAAAGCAAGTGAAAATCTTAATCTAGAGATTACCGAGTTAGGGAAGAGCTTTCAAAGCAGGAGTTAAATAACGAAAACGGTTATTCAAGTTACACCGACTAGGATAAACTCTTCAATATAAACGCACGGTCTTTAGATTTGCGTTGAGTTTATTTTTAGGTCTTAATGAACAGCCCTCAGACGTATCTCTTAAAATCCCATTTTTGGCCTTTAAATTTTCTTTCTTCACATGGTTTACAAAGTGCTCATGCAATTAAAAATTTTTAATCAAGAACCTGCTTTGTCATGAAATTTTGAGATCTCTCTGGTCAGATAGGGTTGTATGATGGTTTTAGAGTTTTCTTTGGTTTTCTTCCTACTAGACACCCTTCTGTAGACTCCAACCACCCAGCCCTGGCAATTGTCCCCTTCACTAAAAATAAACATTCGCCTCCCCAGAATTAAGAACAGAACTGCTTTTGATAAGGCAAAAACAAAGTCTTCTTATTTCTATAAAGGTAGTTCAGAAGCCAATCAGTAATTTATTCCAGAAACTAAGGACCACAACTGTTCTAGAATTAACACTGGTTCTCTGCAAAGGATTAGCCTCCGAGAATCTTCCCAGAGCACAGTGAAGACATCCATGCTCTAATCCCTCCTAAGAAACACATTTTAGAACGGAAGGTTTACTCCTTTTAGGCACTAAGACATCACGAATCATCCCATTAAGCAACTCCTCTGCAGTTATCAGGTCCTCCTTTTGGTTTTTGTTTGTTTGTTTGGTACAATCACAAAACCCAAATCAATGCCTCAAACTAAAAGTTAAAAAAGTGAGCCAGATCAGGGGTGCCTGGGTGGCTCAGTGGGTTAAGCCTCTGCCTTCGTCTCAGGTCATGATCTCAGGGTCCTGGGATTGAGCCCTGCATCCGGCTCTCTGCTCAATGGGGAGCCTGCTTTTCCTCCCTCTCTCTCTGCCTGCTGCTAGGCCTACTTGTGATCTCTCTCTCTCTGTCAAACAAATAAATAAAATCTTAAAACAAAACAAAAAAAAGCAATCCTGATCAGTCAGTGTCTAGCTAGGAAACAGACCATTTGCATATTTTGAAGAGAAGATTTCACTCAGGGAATTGGAGCACAGAGGAACTGAGAAGCCAAAGGGACCAGTGAGGAACCCAGAAACTGGCAGGAGCTGTCAGCCAGGTAACCCTAAGCCGGAGGGACAAAGGTGGAGGTGGTGTGTCTGGGCCTGGAGAGCTGGGGTATACCGGGCCAAGGAAGCTGGGATGTTGGGGGGAACCTTCCCGGTGGCAGATGGAATCAGGAGACAGGCCCCTGCTTGGAGACCCTGCTGGACACAGAGACAGCTTCTCCCTGATGCTTTCCCTCTCCATGTTCCTGGCCAGTGCCTCCCTGTGGCCAAAGCCAGATAGAAGCCAACGCATAAGAGCCTAGGAAATGTGGCCTGCAAGGGGCAGAAGCCCCCCACCATAAAAGCAGGGCAGCAGAAGGCCGAGAAACGCAGTGGGGACCAACTGGTAACGGACCAATGCACAATCTGTTAAAGGAAGTCAGCTGACAAAAGAACCCACATTTTTAAATGAAACTTTTCTGTGAAATACTTGTTCTGTTGTGCAGAAAATCTCTTGAGCTCCTCCTTCCCTTCCTTAGACTAAAGCTGTCATCACAAAGGTCCCATGTGCCAGCTATACGGAAAGCCCCACATTAGGGATCGGGCAGACGCAAATGGGAAAAGCATCCCCGGCTGCTTTCAAGGGGCTGATGCTGTCTTTTCCAACACACCCTGTCCTTTCCTGTTTTTCTGCCACTGGCCAATGCTCCGGGCCAATGGAGCATACCCTTTACTTTTCCTCCTCTCCTCTGTAATTTATACCACACCCTTTGACCAGAATCCATTCATTCCCTTAACCGACATTAATTCTAAGGGGCGAGCTAAGCCTTAGGATGGCACAGGAATTACCAGAGAAAGGAGTTCCTTTGTGGAGAAGGTAAAGAGATGAGGCAAGAAGAAAACCCAGTGTGAGCCCACCACGACCAGTTCTCAGGAATATAACTCTCTGAGATTATCACCCTCGCTTCCCAAAATCTGTTGCTTACTCACACCAAGAGGAATGCAAAGAGAACAATAACTTCTCTTATGCTGTTGTATACTTGGTGCCAATAGCTGTGTTTTATAATGAAGAAACAGATTCCGAAGGGATACATAACTTGCTCAAGACCATACACTATGGTAAATGTTCACACTGAAACACAAACCAGGTGATTCTCAAGTTCACGGCTCTTGCTGCTAAAACACTCTACCACTTTTGAAGTTTTAAAATGGGCATCATCCAGTGGGACCCTCCCCTGGCCCAGAGCCCCTCACTTCTAAACACGGTAGCACTGTCTCCGTTCAGAACTCATATGAAGAGCACAGAGAGTAGAATTTGAAGTGCGAAGATTACTGTTTCACTTAAAAAAAAAAATCTTTTCATTTTGGAAGGCTTTTAAACTTACAGAGAAGTTGAAAAGATAGTACAGGGCACCCCAATACTCCTCACAGTTTCTTGTAATGGTAACTCCTTAAGTTACATGGTATGTTTGTCCAAATTAAGAAACCAACATAGCTATGTTACTATTAACTAAGCTTCATACTTTTTTCAGATTTCACCAGTTTTTCCACTAATGCCTTCTTTCCGTTCCAGGATCCAATCCAAAATCCCTCACTGCATTTAGGCTGCCTCAATTTTTAACTTCAAAAACACAAAACCCGAGACATTTAAAACAACCAAGTTGGACCTAAGTGTAAATGCTAGATTTCCTATTTTTGGACATTCTCCTCTGGAAATTCTCCTTTGGATCACAAAGAGCTAAATATTATTTAGAACAATTAATGCATAGATTTATTCTCTTCTCTCCTTCTTTTCTCCGTATAACCTAACTTAGATTAGACACACAGGCATATCTTGCTTTCAAGGAATCAGACCAATTTAAACAGATTTTGTTATGCTACCCAAAATACAAAATCCTGGTTTTTCTCCTTGTTTTTTCCCCCAGACGTTCTACAGTAAATAATTTTATACTCAGAAAAAAAAATGCTTAGTATACCATACTGTATTTCTAAAAGGAAATAGGATTTTTTTCTAATATCGATTCCACCGGACTCACTCATGTACCCACCACGTGCCCCGTGGAGATACTGGGCTCTGAAGGAGGCAGGGGATACCAACATGGATTTATCTTTCCCAATCAGAGCTCAGGCTGAATCAGTTTTACAATTTGTACCAACCCAGAGATTTACCTAATTTGATTCTTTAATATCATTAAGCTGTATTTCAGTTTTTTCTGAGATCTAACCTTTTGAAATTCACCAAATTCCTGCTATCATCTTTTCGCTTCTTCCCTGTCTCAGAATTATACAGCTATGCCTTTATCTTGACTTTTTAGCACCTGCTACTGAAACGTGTGGCATCTATTTCCCCATCTCACTGATACTTGGCTTGGCTGTGTGACCTGCTTTGTACAGTGAAACGTGGGTGAACGTGACATGGTGTCCATTTCAAGCTAAGCTTTCAGAAGCAGCACAGGTGGCTACTCATGCACTGGCTTCCTGGGGCCCACCTGGGAAAATCTTGACCCAGGTCACCAAAGTCCCTTCAGACTGGGCCCCCAAATTAAGACGTATAAGGTGTAGTAAGATAAGAAGCCTCAAGTCCAGCCATGTCCAGCCCAGCCCAGCCCAGCCTAGACCGGCTGGAGTACAGCTTGCCAGCTGACCTGTATGTGAGGTGTTGACGTGTCTGTTATGCAGCAAGGCTGATTAATACATGATTCAAGTGGTCTAGACAAAGAAATTCATTTCTCTCAAATATGCCCTAACAACCTGCTTTGGAATTAGAGCAACCCATATGAAGCAGATCCGACTTACTTCCCGGCATCAGCTCAAAGTGAGGTCTTCCTTCTTCAGTGGACATAAGGGTAGCCAGTTTTCCCTCTATCATCTCTCCATCAATGAATTTTCCATAAAGGGCTGTCCTCTCATCAGGGTACACATAGGCTATCTTCTCTCCAGTCATCTCCCCATCTTCATTTACTTCTCCCACAAGGCTACCTCCATCCTGACAGGAGAAACCAAAAGCCAGAAAACATTATATGTAGTATTTATCCACAGGACACGACTTCAAGGAATTTTTCTTACATACTGCCGTCATTGATAGTGCTAACATGACAGTTGAAGAGCTCAAAGCTCAAAGTGAGTGTGAAAAACATGATGCATACCTCCCCAGCCAGCCCTATACAAATAAACTGCTAGAAGTTACACACACAGAAAAGCATAGAAACCCAATTTAGGGAGTCAGAGACCGAGCCCCACTTTTTAATCCTGACAAGTTATCGACACTCCATCTTGGTTCATTATCTAAGAAGCAAGTGCATTGTACTTGTAATATTAGTTACAAACTATTAAAGGAGGTGTAACTATGTGTTAAACTGTGGACCCACACCCAACCTGATGAGGAGCTAGAGCAAGATGGTTTTACCCGCTGTTCATACCATCTCACTTCTCCATGTGGGATTTTTGGATTTCAGGTCCATTAGGAAAATCTTTAGTTCAAATGTATCTAAGAGTTAATTTAGTGAATGTGAGTAAAGAGTGTTGTCTGCATGTCCTAGGAGATAAACAAAAGGACTGTGGTCACTGCTGTTGTGAGAATCCTACACTGTCACTTTCTATGGCATTACAAGGAAAAGGGAAAAAAAAAATCAACTAAATTTGATTCCCTCCCCCATCACCTCTTTCTTCCCACTTTCCTTTCTTTACTGCCCCCTTCTGTCTCCTTCCAGGAGAGAAGCCAGCTGTATTTTCTGCTTAACTGTCGCTTGCTTGCATTCCTAAGGGTTATTAAATACTTTAGGGCACAGGCTCTGATATAACTGTGCATCCTGGTAAGTGCTAGGGACACAGTAGGTGATCCATAAATGCTTTTTGAACTGAACTGGGATTACCAGTTCAATAATCTAATAAATAAGCTAATACATTATCAAAAAATTATTGAATCTAGGGTCCAAGCGACATTTCCTTTTTTCCTCCCCATGCAGAGGGTCTTTATGGTATAACTGAAAATCTGAGACCTATGTGGGTTCAATATAACAACAGTAATGCCACGACATCTTCTGAAAGCTTGGTTATTTCTCCAACTCAAAGGTTCTAGAAACAGCTACTCCAAGTCAGTGGTGTAGGACGGCTTCTGAGTGATCTCAAATGCTGCTTACTGAGAGAGGGCAGGAATAAATAACACCAGGTCCATGATTTCTACAGCTCACCACAGTCTAATTGCTCTTTGGAGAAAAAGGGTCATGAATTTTAAAATGAACCACAGCACTTGCTTAGAAAGAAAAACATTTGGCAGCATTTTTAACGCATAGAAAGTGCATTAGAGCTATCTAATTGCTCTCCTCCCAGAGTTAATTCTTAATAAGCCAGCATAAATGGGATGATACTTTCTGTAAGATCTGCCTTCAGGCTTTCAGTGGTGATTACTGAGCTGAAGGGTGTTAGCACACTTGTGCTCCTAACACGCTGTAACTAACGTAAGCCACTGTCACTCCTTATTAGTGCAGAATTCTGTCTTTCTAGGCTCTCACATTTTTTTTTTCCTTAAGTACCTTAAACTTCTGGTCAAGGAGGTGGTGAATGTATTTGTCTAGTATGATAAAGCAGAGATTCTTCTTTTATTTTGAAAAGAAGGTATATGTTTTAAAAATAGATTATTCATTTTTTGAGAGAGAGACAGAGATAGAGAGAGCACAAGCAGAGGGAGCTACAGGCAGAGGGAGAAGCAGGCTCTCTGCTGAGCAGATGCGGGGCCCGATCCCAGGACCCTGTGATCACGACCTGAGCCGAAGGCAGACGCTTAACTGACTGAGCCACCCAAGCGACATCACTGTTCCAAGGTAAAAATTTGAAGGACATAAGCTATCCTGAGAGTAAGCTTATAAATACTACAGGGCCAATCATGATTTTCCCTGCCTGCTCTGACTCCAGATCACAAAAACGTCCTTGTTTTGCTGTCGGGGAGCGTCGAGGAGGAAGGCGCTGCCTTCTGTCCTCTGCTCAGTGGCTCCTCTTCATGGGAGAAGGAATCATTCATTTGATTAGTGAGCAGGCAGGGTCTGACACCCAGTGACACCCATCTCTTTATTGGGTGGGGGTTAAGAGGATAAAGCCAGCTGCTCCCAGAGGTCCTGCTACATTTTCACTCACGCTGTCCTGGCAGCTGCCGGTGCCTGCAGGCTGCACCTGTCCCCCTCTCCCGTCCTGTCCTCTCCTTGGGGAAGCTCCCTCAGGCAGGCCCTACTCCCCCCAGGGAGACCTGCAACTTTCTAGAGCTCTATGTGCTGCTGGTCCAACTGTTTAGTTCACCGGGCGGGGTGGGGGGGGGAGCAGAGAAGCCCATTTTGACTTCAGGTCCACACCCTATCTCCAATCCGCCACTGCCATTAGAATAAACCCACCTTGATCTCTGACACCTAGAGACACAGGTGTCTCGATTGAATCCGAATCCAGGGGGAAAAGGGAGTGATTAGCTCCCTCACTGCCAACAGATATCATATATAAAGCAAGTGTTATTCCAAGTTAATTTTGGATGCTCCTATCTCCCTAGTGCTTCTTTCCCAAGGCAGAGTCTCCTTTTGGCCTTTAATAAGATAATCATTAACACCAAAGGCTAAAATGTAGGCACACCATTTAGGCGTCAAGATACAACTACACTGAGTGGACTGGATCCATTCATCTTGGTGCATCTTTCATCTCTTCGAGAGACTTTAATTGATCATCGTCATAAGTAATATAGCAGGTGGGAGGAGGCTCTGGTAATCCCCATTTTGCCTCTTTCCTCTACCCAGGCTCCCACAGAGGGTTCCACATTCTCTGACTTCATGATTCACTGTCATGTCAGCAGATCCCCGGTGCCAGGCAGCAAATGCTCCCCCGGCCTCCTCACAAGGCAACAAAAGTTTCAGTCTTCCTAAGCTGGTAAGTACCGCCACCACGTCCTTCTTCCTGCCTTAGAGGCAGTAACCGAAAGGACTTTGGATCTATTGCAGAGCCTACCAAGAAGATATGTCATTGCTTTGGGCATTATTTTAAACATGTTTTACAGTCTTCTTTCCTTAAGCCCTGTTCCCTAGAGTATAACCCGTTTTTAAAGAACAATAATGTGTAAGGAGATTTAGCTGGGGCTACTTTTCCTATTACACATGTAATAGATCATTTGTTTTTATTAACTTTTTTTAAGCATAAGAAGATAGGGTTCAGAGTAAGAAAAATGCTTTTGTATTTTGGCTGAAGCTCTGGAGGAAATAAAATATTACTATTATTATTATTTTTTTTTTTTTAAGTAAGCTCTATATCCCACACAGGGCTTGAACTGATAATTCCAAGATCAAGAGTTGCAAGCTCTACTGCCTCAAATCAGCGAGATGCCACGGACAAAATAAAATAGTAAACAAAATATTTTCTAAGGTTTATTTCCTGGCACATTTTCTGAAAATTCACTAATAACGGATGGGCTATTTGAGATGCAAACAATTAGAACATTAATTCCCAACCCCATGGGTTGTGCCACATCATTTTGCTCTAGTAAACTCCAAAAGTATTGGAAAATGTTATCAAATACTCAAAGGCAAGTTAATTTTAATCACCTTAATTTAAGCAACATAAGCCAAAAATCACTTATAAAGTCAGGAGTAGGGTTGTAAGAGCAACTAATAATAGTGCAGTACGTCCCTGAAGATGGGAGATTGCTGGGCCAGGTCTCCTGCATGAGAACCAGAATAAAATTAATAGCAACAATGAACTATTCCACCATCTCTTTCTATATACCAAAATAATATTTCTATATATACATATTTTTAAATATTTTATTTATTTATTTTTAACAAGAGAGAGCATAAGCAGGGTGAGTGGCAGGCAGGGGGAGAGGGAGAAGCAGACTCCCCGCTGAGCAGAGAGCCCCATGTGGGACTCGATCGCAGGACCCTGGGATCATGACCTGAGCCGAAGGCAGACACTTAACCGACTGAGCCACCCAGGCGCCCCCCCAAAAGAATATTTGTAAAAAGCATATATTTTTTATATTTATTAGTGGAACAATAAAGCCATTTAGTTTCAATTTATTTGAATCATGACTATTCATTCCTTTCCAGAACAACACCGAGGAGGAATGAATAGTGGCTGTGAGGACCCACAGTCTAGGAGGACAGCAAGTAACAGGGAGGGGCACACCTCAGCAGCAGCTGGGGGCTTCAGCTCCTGCAACTCTCCAGTTTCACAGATTCACATTTTCTAACACAGAGGATACATTTTACTCTTTATTGCCAGGAGCCAAAGCATCGGTTTAACCCATGTTACATTCCAGCAAAAGGAACAGTCACCAGGCTTACTGGGTAGTATATCCAGCAGACTCCATGCCGAATGTTATCCTTGTACTGCCCCTTGAAGATCAATCTCCCATCCGTGTCATACTCCTGGGCGGGCCCATTCAGCTCTCCGTCTACATATGTGCCCTGCAGCACGCCCCCGTCCTCATAAGTGTACACTCCCTGGCCCTGCAGGGCATCGTCCACATAATACCCCTCCAGGGTGCTGTGAGAGAAGGGAGAACAAAAGGGAACAGTCAGACCATGACTCCACTCTCTTAAAAGAAAGGATCACATGCAAGGAACTGCATGCCCAGCTCTGTTTCGCTGCTGACCCGTATTCAGTGCACCTCCTGAATTCCCCACATCTCTAGGAAAAATACTCCAGAGATGTGGGTGGGATTAGGGACAGGGGGGGATTTCATTCTTAACTTCCCAGTTCCCATTCACGTTTTTTCTCTGCTAGCAGAAATAAAGAGAACAAAACAGGTGGAAACTGAGAGACCAAGCCTCATCTAATATGTTTTCAAGGCTGATGCAGACCAATACCGGGCAAGAGAAATGGTGGCAGTACCCTTTTCATAAATAAAACACCCATGTTTAATTCCCTCAAGAGTGGTCCAGACATCACTGGGTTCTCAGGCTCTTTCAGATGGCCTGTATACAGTGGTCTTTAATAATACAATCGTGGTTTAGAATGTAAATATCTACATATTTATCGAAGTCATTAATGTATTACTTATGTGTGACAACCATAATTGATATCCAGTCAAAAGAATCCCTTCCATTTATCTGGATGATGTATGGGGATTTACTTAAGTATAGGCATGTGCACACGTGTGTGTGTGTGTGTGTGTACATGATCAGGGCAAATGGGGGCAAGTAAGGAAGACCTCAAGCTGAACCTTGTTAATATCATTAGCAACCTCATGGTGTTGAGACCCCTCCTTCCACAAGGAGAAAAAGAAACTCACAAGGGTGCGGCTCATGGTGAATTTACAAGAACCTCCCTGTCTCTCCCCTCCAAAGAACACTTTTGGCATTTCAATATGTTTTCAGGATTAGCTTCTCAAAGGCCATTATACCATGAAACTAACTTGACCAAAAATTTCTTCTCTGTACGGCCATTTGCAATAAGGGAAAGAGCAGCTCAAATAATTTTTTAAATTTAACATGTAAGATGTTAATTTAACATGTAAGATGTTTAACATGTAAGATGGTTTAACATCTGCAGATAGCACTCACCCATTAATTCAACTAACAAACATTTATAGGGTGCCTTGTAAGTAGCAAGCATTGTGGGAGGTTCTAGAGAGCACGAGGAACACGACAGCAGAGGCTGGCAGGCACATACTGTGTCATGCGAATAGATGGCATGCCAAGGGGCCACAGGGACTGAGGTAGCTGCACCTGGCTGTGCCTGCTAAAGTCTCGTCTTGCTTACCGAATGACAGAATGATCTGTGATCGTTAAATGAAAAGCACAAGCTAAATAACCGTAGCCTCTGATCACACTGTAATTACACTATGGGTAGTCTCCCACGGAGAGAAATCATTGTTTCAGTTTTGTTTGTACTACCAATGATAAACAGGCTGAATAAATTCATGAAGAGAATAGAGTGCACTTCAGCATAGCCCTTGCATAAATAATCAAAATTCTATACCAGTTGGAATTAATGAGATCCGACTCCCTCTATGGCCATTAGCCTCCCCCCATGGCCAAAAAAATAAAATTAAAAAAAATATATATATATGGTCATTAGGCTCCCCCCCATGGCCTGCCCCCCCCTATATATATATACATATATGTAACAACCTTGGGGAAGGATAGCTCATCAACTCACATAATGATATAAGAGTGCAAAAAACTACTTACTCACCTATCTTCCCATTTAGGTTGGCCAGATAAAATATAAGAGGCTCAGATAGGTTTCTGTGTTTGAGCAGAATTCTCCCGACACACGAGTCTGCCAATGTTTCTCAGGTCATGGTCAAATCCACAAAGCACAGGTCTTGGAAATCACTTAACAGTAATATGGACTTGCACATATTTCCCCCTAAGTAGCTTGTCCCATCCTCCCTTATACTGCGAGCCCATCCTTGCTAGTCTCGTAACACTAAGAATCACAGCTATTTCCCTCTGAGCCCAAATGACAAATGCGCACAAATGTCAACTCTTAAGGCGCTGGAGAGCAAAACTGATTGCAATGTTTTTCAGCACCTGCTTGAGCAAACAGCTCAGCTCTCTTGGCGGGTCTGTAGGATAGCTTGGATGAAATCTGATGACCAATGGGGCACATGATCTCATGAACTGGGGCCTCCAGGGCCAGAAAAATGATGAGGCTTTGACATCCTCTGTCACGGAGGAAACAAAATAAAAGTTTCTGGGTCTGGGGTCAAGGGTCTCACTGTTCCAACTTTTTCTTCCAGGGGAGGTTGGCAAAGCATGGCCCGTTGCCTGTTTTTGTAAATGCAGTTTACAGTCATGCACATTCCTTCCCCGCGTCCTCCAAGGCTGCTTTCCTCTCGCAAAGGCACAACAGCAGAGTTGCACCAGGCACTGTAGCTGGCCCAAAAAGTGGACATCGTTTACCATCTCACCCCATACCATAAAAGTTCACTGACTCTCGTTCTAGAGTCCCTGCTCACATAAGTTTATTCACTGGCCCCAAGCACACACACCTGTCTATATCTTACCTCCCATACCATGGTACCCTTGCTTCCACCTTTAAAACACAGGTAACCAAACGTTTTAAATCCCTGAGGACATAGTAAGGAAATCAGCTACGGGTCACATTCTCTCTTTATTTTTTTTCATTCAAAACAAAAATAACCTTGGGGGTAATAGTGAATATTCTTAAGCCTCTGGCATTTTTCTATTCAAAAAAGAAATATGCTGAGACAATGGCACTGTTTTGTGGCCGCTAAATTGTTAATATCAGAGAATATCAGAGAGGAAACTACATACAAGTGGCTTCCTCATCCTTCTTGCTGAAATTGGATGGACAGTTGTGTTTTGGAGCAAGTCTGCTCATCCTGGCTTAACTGGAGCCTGCCCACCCTCCCTGCGGAGCCCTGCTTCCCCCAGAGTCCACCCTGAGCAGTGCGCCCAAGCCACACTTCTCACTGGAGCCTCATCATGAACCATCGCAGAACTTTCCGGGTGTCTACCGGTGGTCACCTTAGTGCCCCACTTCTCTAACTAGATTGTAAGCCCTTCGTAGGAACAAATTAGGCATTACCCATCCACACATCCCTCCCAGACATGGGAACATAGCCTATCTTCAAGTGGTACTTCCGAAATGAAAGAATGGAAACGGAAACTGGGCTAATTTTGCTTTGAGAAGAGACGACTGAGAGGGAACATAACGATGTTACTCAAGGGCAGGGAGTACTCTTTCTACTTGTCAGGAAGTCTCTTTTCTTCATTTGTAAACTGCAGCTACTAACAGGGTTAATATATATCAAGTACTTAGATGATCTGGGACGTAGTGATGGCCCAAATAAGTAAGAGCTATTCTTATTAAGCATGCACGCTCATGGGTATGCTAATGAGCTTTCTCCTGAGAAACTGGGCTTTAAACAGCATCAGGGAAATAGTTATGAGATACTGGAGTAGTCAAAGACATTTACCAAAACTGCTTTAAATCTACTGAAAAAAAAACCAAACAAACCAACAAACAGGCAAGAAAGTGTCCTCTGTCTGGAATAATTTATGAGTGACCCATTACATGGCAGAAGGATGAAATAAATGCTTAAGTGAAAAAAGTAACATGTTTTCATTGTAAAACAAACCAAACCAAACCAAGTACCACAAAGATGTAGAAAGTAGGAATTCCCACTCCCCTTGCTCAGTTTGCCATATGCCACTGAAGGCTTTGTCCCCATTTACATATCATGCACTTTCCCACCTTTGTTGTTTCTGTTTTAATGAAAATGGGATCATATTATATATAGCATTCTTGACTGTTATTTCCTGAAGGCTCTTTCAACATCTTGGCAGATTCTTTAGTATGTTAAGAAACTTCAAAAATGGTCTTTCGACTGTTAGATTTTTCTGGCACCAGCATCGAATCAAGTAACCAGAAAATGTGGAGAAAATTAAAATATCAACTTTAAATTTCTTTCTGTACATATACACACAGACCATTGTTACCTGTTTTATCAAAGCTCTTGAAATTAAATGTGTGTAATAAATTAAATTAGGAAATCTAGCTTAAAAAGAAATTGGGAATTTTTATAATTATTTATCTAGGCTAACACATCTGCATTTTACTCAAATATTATTAAATTTTCTTTTTAAAATTCTCTTTAATATCTGAATACACAAAAGTGCTCTTAGGAGATGTGACAGCTTTGGCCTTTCCTTGGTATTCTGGAGACCAGGCTTTCCACCTTGTGAGGCATAAACTCTGTTCCCTTCCTTTCATCAGCTGTTGTAAAATAAGAATCAAGAGGAAAATTTTAAATGAATCATAATTCTACTTTAAATTCCCACTTCAAACCAGATTAAATTGTGACTCTTAGTATTAAAACATTGAACAATTATTTTGTGACAATATATATTACCTTTTTTAAAAAAACTGAGATGTAATTGACATACAGTATTATATTATACATTAGCTCTTAAAATATTGAAAAGTAAAGATAAAGAACATCCCCCACAAACCCAAACCATCTGCTCGGGCTCTCTCTGAGAGAAACGTCAACTTCTTACAAGGTGTGATAAGCAAGCTGAATGGAGCCCTACCACGCCTTCCCTGTGATAGAGTGTGTTGTCTATCTTGAAAGTTTTTTTTATCCTTTAGTAGAAGATCTGTGAGTCTGCAGGATCTGATTTTTATAAAGGTTCAAGATGACAGTAAAATTTCTGAAGAGCAATTAGTGAAACTGAGCTTTGCTCTCTAAAAATAAATCCTAAGGGGCACCTGGGTGGCTCAGTCAGTTAAGCACTGGACTCTTGATTTTGTCTCAGATCATGATCGCAGGGTTGTGAGATCGAGCCCCTTGTCTGACTCTGTGCTCAGCGGGGAGTCTGCTTGGGATTCTCTCTCTCCCTCACCCTCTGCCTCTCCCACCTTCTCTCCCCTCACCTAAAAACAAATAAATGAATAATTTTAAGAAAACTCTGCCAGCTATTGTTATCAACAAATAATAGTAACGGTAATAGTGAGAAATAATAATAAAAATCCATCCTTGATCTTGAGGGCATTGTGCTAAGAGAAATAAGTCAGACAAAGACAAATAGTGTATGTCCTGACTTACATGTGGGATCTAAAAAAGCCTAACTCATATAGAAACAGAGCAGAACAGTGGTGGCCAGGGGCTGGGGGCTGGGGGCAAAGGGGAGGCGTTCATCAAAGGAGACAAACTTCAGACTATAAGATGAGTAAGTTCTGGGGATCTGATGTACAGCATGATGACTATAATTAACAATACTGTATCACGTACTCCAAAGTTGTTAAGAGAGTAGATCTTCAATAATATCACCATTAATAAAAAGGTCATTATATCAGGGGGTGGAGGTGTTAACTAACCTTATTGTGGTAATCACTTCACCATATAAATGTATCAAATCAGCATGTTGTATACCTTACACTTACACATAGCATATGTTGATAATATCTCAATGAAGCTGGAAAAATGTAGATACAGAGCAACAGGAAACAAACCCAGGTTTTCCCATATGTGCCTCCTAGGTACCCTCCACGCTGCAAGGTCTTTACAGGTGTTCTCACTCGATCTTCAAAACAGCTTGAAGAAGTCAGTCTAATTATCCCCACTTTACAAATGAGGAAACAAGCTCACAAATCAGAGTTCTTCTGAGCTGCTTCTTTAAGTAAACTTCCCATCAATCTGCCAAGTTCCTACCAAAGTTGGTCAAGCCCTACAAGGAAGTAAATAAATTCACCCCAGCACTCTTTTGAACTTTTCACAAATAACAACTAATGAGTGACTTCAAGAAAACTTAAAGCAAACAAGAAAGGCAGTCGGGGTCAGGGCTATTTCCTGGCTCCTCGTTGGAGGAGAGTGATGGGTGTAATGAGAAAAGGAGGGCTCCGGGATTGAGCTCACTTTGGCTTAAATCTTAGCTCCAATACTCACTGATGGGTGACTGGGCAAGTTATTTAACCACTCTTTGTCTCAGCTTTTTTTTTTTTTCTTTTAAAGATTTTATTTATTTGACAGAGATCACAAGGAGGCAGAAAGACAGGCAGAGAGAGAGAAGGAAGCAGGCTCCCTGCTAAGCAGAGAGCCTGATGTGGGGCTTAATCCCAGGACCCTGGAATCATGACCTGAGTGGAGGGCAGAGGCTTTAACCCACTGAGCCACTCAGGCGCCCCTGTGTCTCAGTTTCTCATGCAGAATAGGATTTTAAGCCTACTATACAGCTTGTCCCTAAGGGAACGTGTTCAGTGTTGAACAGATGATAGGTATTCAAAGTTATCCATTTTTCCCCATTCCCTTTCCTTCTGTATGTCACAAAAAATTTTGCGTTAATCAGAACAGTTCATTAGAATACAGACAAATGTATTTGTTGAGCCTGGTTCCAGCAAAAGCTGGATGACTGTCAGAAATATAGAAAGAACTGTGGCTTGTGCGGGAGGCAGGAATACATGACTTCAGAAGTCCATTTCGGCTCCAATTTCCCTGAAATGTGACCAAGTATCTTCCAAAATCCAAACACAAGGAATCATGCATGGGCCTGTCACCAGGAAAATGTCAGCCTTTCTCAGTGGCTCATAGAATGGACAGCCTCGCTTACATTATTTGGCCAATGATAAATGACAAAAGGCCCTCTCAGCGGGACACATGAATGTAGCAATCAACACTAGGAGAAGTAAATAATACTTTGAAATCTGACTGACATGTTAAGGGGAAGCATCAATAATGTAAAAAATATGTAATTAAATGGATTACCTCACCTTTATCTCATAGTCAGGCTAAAAACCACATAATTCCCTAATATTACCCAGCCCAAAGCCAAGCTGCATTGAAATACCTCTTTCTTGTTATCATCCTAAAATTTCAAGTAGTTCTGCAAAATTACCTTTGTATCTATAAATCTTGGTTGAAATGAGAACAATTCAGAAAAAAAATGCACTGAAATGGACATCCAGAATTGGGATTAGCATAAAAATTAGAGATGTGTACCTCAAAGTACTCCACATGCTGAATACTTTCCCAATATGCCCCCTACCCAACCACAATCCAGTGGTGCCAGAGAGATCCCAGAACCACAGCAATGAAGCTCCTAGATCCCCTTCTTTTCACCGCATTAATGCCTTCATCTCAGGATCAGAGCAGATGTTAAGGCCCAATGACCTAATCTTAGTCTCAGGACATTTTCTTCATTTCTTTACAAAGGGGGAGAAAATGGAAAACAATAACTGCTTGAAAAGACAATTTAAAAAATAAGGTCGATTTTCCCATTCATTCCTAATTATTGGGATAACTTATCTGTTAAAGAATGACTGGTCTGACTTAAGCCAGTTTTAATGTTTTTCTGTTCTACATTTTACCATATAATAAATGAGAGACCCCACTGTTGAAGATCTCAAAACTAGCAAACATTCTAAGGCTAAGATAATAGTAAGGTACAATGTACATTTTGGCTATTTAAATTGATTTAGAAATAGCTACTTCCTTATTTTACCTTGAATATGTTTAATTAATATGCTTAAATTCTCTGCCAATAGTGGTTACCCCTGTGATGTGGGGGTGACGGCACAGAAAAAGGGAAGACATATTCACTTTTTACATTTATTCTTCTTTCGTTTGTTTAAAGATTTCCTTCCTTCCTTCCTTTCTCTCTCCCTCCCTCTCTTCCTTCCTTCCTTCCTTCTGAGAGAGAGCATGCATGTGCATGGGGGGGGGGGGAACAGAGGGAGAGGAACAAACAGACTCCCTGCTGAGTGCAGAGCCCAGTGCAGGCCTCCATTCCGGGCTCAAGCTCAGGACCCCGAGATCACGACCTGAGCTGAAACCAAGAGTCAGATACTTAACTGACTGAGCCACCCAGGAACCCCACATAGGTGTATTTCTTAAAGTCTGTTATTCTACCAAGTATTTGCTCTATGTGCAATTGAAAAATATTCTGCCTCTATCTAGGAAGTTGCCTAAAAAATTTAACAGGGCCATTTTTCCTCATGATCTTAATATTTAAAATTCTTATTCAGGATTATCATAGTCTATATAAAATAGAAAAGTGATTCTAGAATTTCCCTGCTATAAATCTGTGTTTGTTTGTAACCCTCTCATAAATCACATATGGAGCTTATGGCATAGACTGTGGTAATGGTTTCATGAATATATACTTACCTCCAAGTGCATCAAGCTGTATTAAATACGTACAGCTTTTTGTATGTGAGTTGTACTGTAAGTAAGCTTGCTTACAGAAATCCCACAGCCCCATTCAGGTGTCACATAAGATTAGAACGCACCAAGGCCAAATCTTTTGTCACGACACTTTGCAATTTTCCAGACAGGTTCCGGCAACTGCAAACAAATCCTCTGATGGGAACATAAGCCTGCATTACAGGTTTGGACAGCTTTTAAAAAACTCTCACAGAAACTTTCTGTTTCCTCACCTGCTATTTTAAAACCTTGATTTCAGCCCTTTTGGGGGAAATTTTTTCAGACTAAAGCTCCTGACTGGCAGTGAAAGCATAGGGTCCCCGCTTTGTTTTACCCAATACATCAGACTCTAAAAATTAGAAGCAGTTAATAGGGAGAAAAATTAATAGACAAACCTAAATTAGGGTACCATTTCATGGAGAAACAGCTGACTTCTCTATGACCACATCCTGCACCCTCCTTAAAAAGGCCCAGTAGATTCCATGGCCTTTTTTCAGTCTTAAGATTATCTCACTCATGTTTATGGCATATCCTTTTAACAAATGTCTCATAATACGCTCAGTATTGGGTTGAAGAAAGGAGGTGACAGTGACCTTTTGAGAACCTGTCATCATACCACTACATCATAAAAGCAGTGGTACGACTCTCTCCCCTCTAAGTGTTAGCCCCAATCTATCTGAAGAAGGGCACAACAGTAACCTCTTGAGGTCTGTGCTAATACCATCATTCTTTGATTCTATCTAACCTAAGTCTCTCCAGATGTTTGGTACATATAAAAACTAGTGAATTAGTGACTCAAAAAGGAAAAAAAAAAGGGGGGGGCAATCAATTTCTATTCCATTGATAGGTACTGGCCTCATGTTTCAATGGGACCCAGTGTTTCAGCTTTTTCACGTTGGGACACGCATGTGCAGGGCTGCAGGGGGACATGGGTAAATCTAGCTGCAGCTAGAAGTGACCCGCCTGACAGAGGGAGGGAGGGAGGGAGGGAGGGAAGGGCTTGGGAAGGGTCCGGCCTCACTCAGCTCCTCCCATGGCCAATAGGATCAGTATCTTGGAGCCAACACAGCTTATTCCTGGCACATTGGTGCGGAAGAGAAGTCTAGCCTTTCAACACTGCATGTCAGGTCTGGGGAGCAAGCAAGTCAGCAACATTCCCATCAGCTGACCCTGCTGCACTGTTTCCCCAGAGTCAATGACTGGCTGGGATCATCAGCTACCAGACATCAGTTACCAGAAAGCATGAGAGAGAGAGAGAGTGTGTGTGTGTGTGTGTGTGTGTGTGTGTGGTGAGGGTGGAGTGGGTGTTCTGGGTGAATTCTACCTTCTCTTTCTGTTCCCACACCCTTTTGCAAGGACTCTCTTTTTTTTTTTTTTTTTTTCTTTAAGTATCAAATTAAGGGAAAGTGCCATGAAGCGTAGCAGGTCAAACAGCTTCTGTCCTCAAGGAAACCTCTGTCCTCTAGGCGAAGTAAGACATTTGCACAAATATACATTTGTTGAATGAATAAAAGAATAACTGCCGCATGAGAGAAGAAGTAACACTTTTCCAGAAAAGAGGTATAAATAAACTGCTGTGAGAACAGGCAGGAGCAGCTACTCTCTGGACAGGCTAAAGGAATCGTGAGAGAAGCAAGCATTGATACCAGATCTTGGAAGAGTCCTGTGTGGGACTCTGGTGTCCATCAGGTATTCACAGGGGGGCAAAGGAAAGAGAGTGAAACATCTGGCCATTTAAAAGGTACAGTTTGTGGGGTGCCTGTCTGCCTCAGTCAGTGGAGAGTGCAACTCTTGATTTCAGGGTTGTGAGTTCAAGCCCCACGTTGGGTATAGAGATTACATAAAAGTAAAATCTTAAAAAAAATGTACAGTCTGTAAGCAAAGCTCACTGAAAAGAGATGTGGTGTGGGGTTGGGGAGCATAGGAAAGAGAAGGTTGGGATCAATAATGAAAATGAAATTGTACAAAAGTTCTGTGATAGATTTTTGCTACTTTCCTCATTGTATCAGATAACGGAGGGCCTGAAGAACTGTTAAAAACTTTAAAAACAACCCACTCCATCTACAGAAAAGGCATTCTGGTCACAAGCCAGTCCCTCTGTCACCCTTGAACTGTCAGCTTAGACATTTCCTTTCCCAGAGAAATTCAGAGGCATAGGAAGCTTTGGCTTATTACTGATGTCCAGAGCTTAGAAGCAGCGCTGTACCCCGCAGAATCTTAGAATCTGCTTTAGTTAAATCCATTTCCCTATTCTTCAATCAAGCGGGCAGAAAGAGAGCTGGCCTTCCCCTGTCTCTGAATTCCTCTCAGTGCTTGAGAAATTCACGTGGTCATTCTCGGTTTCTGAAACTGACATGGTTTAAAAGTAACAGTAGGAAAACTGTGCCCCCACAATTCCATCTTTTCTTGAAAGAGAAAGTCATTCCTGTGGTCATTCCCACCTATTTCAAGAGGGTAAGGAGCTTCTGCCTCATGGCATTCTCAGATGGGAGGTGAAAGCAAAATAACAAGAACCCTGCTGTGGAACATATTTTAGCTAGAGGCAGAGCATCAAAGGTAGCAATTGTGACGTCACCACAGAGGGACCACACATAATGACGGTCATCCCAAAGGGCAGCCTGTCAAACACCATGAGTCTGGAGTTGAACACCCTGTGTTCACCTGTCCCGTGTCTCCCTGGTTGACCTGTGATGAGGCAGCTTTGAAGAGCCTTGCTAAATGTTTTGTTGACCCGTCTCATGAGGACAGGGCATATGCTGAGAAAATTACGAAGCTGCGGAACCCACGAGGTGGCCGCATCATCCTTCAAAGTGTTTGAAGGAACCAGACCGTGACAGCAGAGAGAGAGAGAGGGCTGCAGGCACTGGAGTGTGTGTTGTCCTTGAAAAGAAGTGAGAATCAGTCACTACCTAAGCTGCCCAAGCTGGGCCCTGACAAAAACAACCCCCATCTGTGTGATTTCACAGGGATTCATTATGTGGACAAGCAGGTGAAATCCATCAAAGAACTGGGTGAGCCCCATAACTTATGTGTGCGTGATGGGAGCTCCCTGACTCGGGCACGACAGAGGAGCTGTGGCGAGCACAGCCTAGGAGGCAGTGATGAGGGACCTAAGCCTCAGGCTGACTCCCCAGAGGAGCACGAATGACTCCCTGGGTCCCCAAAGCAGTGTATAACTATTGGGGTGAATTTTGCCTCTTCTGTAAGAGGCACCAAAACATCCACTTAAATTCTTTCATTTGTATCATTCCTTCAAGTACAATAATTTGGTGACCCCCACCCCCCACCCCGCAACAAGACGAAACTCAACAAAACTGTGAGGGCTACCTGCCATCAAAGAAGAAGAACTTCCCTCGACCGTTCTTTTCTCCGTGAACAAAGTTCCCCTCAAATCTGTCTGTGGAGGAGTAGGTCACCGTGCAGAACCCGTGTGGTAATCCATCATCATCCAGGTGCCCTGGAGAAAGGGAAGCATACAGCAAAGCTTAACATCTTCAGTGAGCTCCCACCACCATGTCTGCACTCAGATCCTGCCAGCACGTTCCCTGAGCAGCCCGAGGGCCCCCTGCCTGCCTCGGGGGAGAGCACCTACCAAGCATTCTGTGCCCGCATCAGCAGTATCAACTGATCTGTTATGTACACTTTGTGAACAGGTTGGGGCTAGAGCAGAGGGACTTAAACAGATTTCAGACTAGGAAGCACAAACGAGCTGGCATTTTACTGGGGACTACAAGTTATTCCCAATAATAACATCTGCATGTTGCAATTTACCAAGTACTTCCCTACATGGCACTGCTCATATTTGGAATCAATGCCCCCAAACTCTCTTGCTTAATGAGATTGAGATAGCCCCATTTTATAGTCTATTGTAAGGTACTTTGTCTTTGCAGTAAGTTATCTAGTTGTAGAACTCAGTATATGATATAATTTTACAGATCATTATGTAGGAGGATGTGGAGGACTGCTAGCCGGTGTCTTTCGAAAACCTTACTGCTTGCTCTGTCATACTCACACAACAAGGGACACAGCCACATCTCTGAAACTGCCCTAATATTTATACATCTAACATTGTACTAACACATGAACTCAGAGTCCTTCTAAGCCTGAACTTCAACTTCAACTTGAACTTACTGCTTTCCTTTACAGTGTCTGTCAGCTTTGAATGTTTAGTAATAACATTGTCATTTACCCTCTCCCACTTTGTTCAGAGGGTTTGTGCTTTAAATGCAGCTGCAAGTATCCATGTGGTCATTTCGACAGTGATTTTGAACATCAGCAGCTCTGATACTGTGATCTTTAAATTGCTAGTTCTTCCTGGGTCACAGACTCGTATATTCCAATATTTATGTTTACAGTCAATGTTTAGGTTTTTATTATTATGTGCATATTTCACAAAACCCAGAAGTCACCTCATTGGTATCTCCCCAGTTATTCTGGGGAGCTAATTTTATGGAGGTGGCTGAAAATGAAGGCAGTAGTTAATCTCCTGGCTTTTTCCTGGGTTAATGACCTGGGTCATGGATGAAAAAGGTATGCAAGCATTAAACACGGTGTGCAATGCAGGGACATTAGACACTTAAATGGGGCTTCTAGATGGCTCACAGACATAAAGGTAAACACAAACTATACCACCACAGTGAATGCTTTAGTCTCCTAAAATGGTTTCTTCCAACATGATAAAAAAAAAAACAAAACACCCCTTAGAAGAGAGGTTAAGTAAGCGTTATTATGAACAACAAAAAAGCTCTCTATTTGTGTTATTGATTACATACATAAAACAACAATGAACAAATACACTGTTTTATTGCTACACTTGACTCTGTATGGAATGAATTATCTAGACTATTACAATAAAACGTGACTACTTAAATCACAATTGATATGGTTCCTTTCCTCTTAGCACAAATTTTTTTCTACAAAAGGCCAGAAAATTAATGGTTAGAAAGCAACCAGGCCATAATTGCTTTCTTCTCACTCAAAAATTAACTATACATGGCATGTTCAATGATACTCAAGTCATATGAAATAATTTGGACAATTATTTTCTAAATATGTACTGGTGACATTTCTCTCATTGAAATAAATTAAATATACTTTTTTTCTTTTCATTAAAAAACTCACTCTGTGTTTAGCTGAAAGCTTGCTTCTATGAAATGCTGGAATTAACATTTCTATGGATTTAGCATTCTACTTATGATTTAGGTATATCAGAATAATCATTTTAGCCTTATATTGAAGTGGTCACTAATTAGTTGAAAGTGCTTTCCCCACAGAAAAAAGTTCACATATTTTAAACTTTAAAATGTTAATGTTTGATGAAAATTTTTATGGTACTTCAGATGAAGAGATCTATTATAGTAAACATGAACACTAAGGAGGAAAAAAAACAGTGTAAAAATTTCATTTCCACCTTCCCTCATTCATGACAGTCCTGTCCTATTTCTGAATAAAACACCACAGGTGCATCCCCAGTGGTGGAAAATTAGAGAAAATTTAAAGTGTCATATGGACACTTCACATGGAACATGCTAAAAGCACCTGAGGGGCAGTACTGATCCCAACGGAGATGAAAGCAAAAACACTCAGTCCCATCCCGTGAAGGATGCTTATGTCAGTGTGTCTTTCAACAGGCCCGTGAAAAGTTGTCCCAACACCTTAGCCCCTAGCTGAGATAGGGACAGAAAACACGAGCCATTTCTTGGGTAACACAGTGTGTTTGGGAAGATGCGGATGCATGATGTTTCCCTCTCCCTCTATCAGTGCACAGCAGGCCCCTCTTGTTGGCTTGTTTTGTTTTCCTCTCATCTTTCCAAAAGGAGGACGATGTTATCAATGAACAGGATCAATTGAAAAGAGCTAGAAATTAAGTCCTGTGATCATTCGAGAATTCCACCCTGAATATTTAATAGCCTGGAGTGGTTTTCCTAGCAGTAGAACCTGGTATCTGAAACAACCCCAACAGTTAACAACAAAGAGACGTTCTGAAGAAAGTAATGTAGGGAAGAGAAGAGATTTGGTTGTTTGGCCCTCCCACTTCTGTTCAACATTAGAGCTTTTGTAGACGGTCTGGTATAGCTCTTGTTCAAGCACCACGTGGGTAACAGCATCATGGAATAGCTGTCTGGTCAGTTTTCGTCAATACCGCTGCTCTACAGAGAAGAAAAAAGTCTACATGCCTATTAGGCATCTGGCAATGGAGAGCATCCTTTCCTGTTATCTCAAGCACACCTCACAACAAGCCCTCACATTCCAAGCTCATCTCCTCATCTGAGGAAGCCCACGCCTTGCACCTGAGAAACATATGAACCACTTTGAACAGTGTTAATGAATACTGGAAGCCCCTTCCCCAATTCTTTCCATCTTTTTCTCTCCAGATAAGAGCAAACCAGCAGCATACCCTTTCTTTCCTGCTGCTGGTGGAAGAAGGTATCCCCTAAAGAGGTAGGTATTCTTGGGACCCAGGAAGAGAAGTGGAAGAAGCCTCTGGAATTACGATATTTCTCAAAAAAACACCAGGATCTCCAACAGCATGTCCTGCTTGCAAATTCCTATCACTTCCAAGTGTTACCTAACTCAAAGAGAAACACTAGTCCTCCTTGCTCTGATTGAGGTCAATTTGTAAAAATGCTCCAAGTCAGCCAACAGCCTTCTGGGCCAGTTCCCGATAAACAGAGGCTGAACACCAGACTCAAACAACAGGATAATTCACTGGAATGACTATTCTGCGTTGATAATACCGTCCCAGCCCAAGTGCTGTAGATCTGACCACAGCGTGATTTTAAATATTTATAGAGGTTAGAGAAGGAAAAAATGTAACAGTTTCATACTTTTACTTTTTCACTTTGTCCTAAAAATCATTATCTACTGAATAGTTAGAAAGTTAAAAACTCCCCCTCCAGTTACCTCTGAGCTTTTTTCTTAATCTGATGAGAGCCAGGCCTGTCTTCTGGGCAGTGATGGTCCATCTCCGCAAAGGAAATTCCCTCTGGGTCAGACACACCGCTGTTGACTGCCTCAGGCTTACCCACAGGAGATCTGAGAGTAGGGCTTGTGTGTGTATGTGCGTGTGTGTGCGTGCGCGCATGTACACACGCCTGTGTCTAGTGTGTTTCCTTCAGAACAAGATTTTGTTTGTGGTTTTGTAGAATAGAGCTGCTTAAAAAAGTAATAATAATAAAAGACAAACTGATTCTGTTTAGTGCAAAGAACAGGCCCCTCACGATGATGCATTTACACTGGGTGTTAAAAGCATACTTTGGTTTTTGAGAGTAATTCTTCATGAGAGCTCAATTACTAGTTGTGAGGATCATAATTTTAGTGCGTGGCCCACGGGGAAGGGGTGCTACCGGTGCACTTGGCATGCATTTTCCCCAAGTACAGAGCACGAGCCAGCCTTGTTAGAGACAGGCTGAGGAGCTGCAGACAGTGGAATACTGGCTTGCTTGTTTTCATCCTGGCTCCTTACTTTCAGACATTCTGATACTTCCTTTTTTTGGAGTATTTTTCCTCAGCATCTCCTATATTGCTCCAAGCCTTTCCTTTTTTTTTTTTTTTTTTTTTCCTGACTGCTTAACCACGTATCTGGATTATTTCAAAGAATCTTCTAGGTGATCCCTTATCCTGCTCACCATTGCTGGTTCACCTTCCCAGAGCAGAACTCTGCTCCTGTCATTCCCAGCTCTAAGAAGCCCCCATGGCCTCCCATGGCTTTCAGCACACAATCCACATTTTCAGCCTCTGATACACAGCCTCTTCCCCTGTCTTATTGTCCACTTTTCTCCCAGGCTCTCTGTTCTGGCAGAACTAAATGTTTAGTCTCTGAATGTGCCTCCATAATGACAAGATACCAACCTCTGTGTTCGCTCACTGAGGCCCCTTTCAACTAGAATCAACTCTATACCACCTCTTCTGGGAAATCTTTCTCCATCTCCCTCCCCAAGCTGGAAGTAATTTTTACTTCCTCTCAACCACCATAATTCATCTGTTTAGATAGATGTATTTAAAATTCTATTAGAGACCACAATGTATTCATCTTTGTTATCTACGGGTAGACAAAGAAATAAATCTAGTAATAAACACTACTTCCTACTGAACTAATGAGCCTGGAAGAGTTTTTAAAAAGCCACAGCAGGATCTCAGGTGGCTTTCTTGGGCCCTCTGAGGCCCGGGCTTGCTGCCTACCCAGCAGTAGTAAACAGCTACTCCCTCCACTGGCCACCTCCCCTTGGGATTCATCCACTCAGAGCCTAGAACTTCACCCAGGCTACCGTTCCACCCTGACAGAACCAACATTTCAACTCTACTCCTGCAAAGACCAATTTTTTCCCCAGGATAAATTGCTAAGGAAGAAGAAAAAGAGGAATAACGATGTCTGTTGGAGAGGCTGTCAGCTAAATTCTCTTCCCCCAAATACATTTTTCTGAAAGTCACTGAACTCTGTCAGAATCAAGCTCTCCAGGGATAAAAACTGATACTGAGTGATAAAAACAGTTACTGAGTATTGCATATATTGGACCGACTCACTAAAAACTAAAAAAAAAAAAAAAAAAAAAAGGGAAAAATGTGGGGAGACAGTCTGGTATGGTGGAGTGAGGTTCTGGAGGTCTAAGCCTATCTCCTACCTCGCTGAGTATCCCTGGATTAGTTCTTAACTCTTCTGTACCTCAGTCCCCTCCCCTGTAAAATTAGGATACTATTAGTGCCCACTTCATAAGACTGAGTGGATAACATGTGTGTGAAACATTTAGCACAAAGTCTGAACACAATAAGAACTAAACAATTACAGCAATGATCATAATAGGGAAGACAAAGGAACTGTGGAGACCAAAGGCTCTGTTTATGGAGCCTTTTACCAGTCTCCTAAGGACATGTTAGATGGTAAGCAAAGACTGTTACAGACGGCACTAGAAAGGCCAACACTGGCTGGAGAAAAGCCCACTGGTACAGTTCACTTCATGTATACACACACACCCGCTAGACAGAGTTTGAGCCTTAAATGCTTCTAAAGACTCTAAAAGATTCTGTCCTACTCTCATTGTTTACTGTCAGGTACAATGAGTGACCATGTGTCCTGGATTGCTCCCAAACATTCAAGGCTTGAACTAGTTGTGCCAGCATGAGCATTACTAGTGATCCCCTCACCCTCAAGCATATTCTTGATTTAGGACAGTAATGCATACAGTTGGTCCTATATAACAGATTCTTCCTTATTTATATAAAAGATTAACCAACAGACACATTTCTAAATCTGCTTGTTCACCTTCTGCAAGGAACCCAGGGGCCATGAACAACTGGGCCTTATGTTTCTAAACAGCTTCAAAAAGGAATGTGGTTTTTAACCTGGGGAGCACTGCCTGTGATCAAAGGTTTGCATTAAATTTTTACAAATAAAAATACGCTTTGAAGAATGAGAACAAGCCCTAACAATTTGAAGAGAGCACATGTTTTGTTTATCTTTCATAACATGAAGGCACAAGAAGTCAATAATTTAAATTAAATGAAGGCTTCCAATGGACTCTCTCAATCACCGTCTGTGGGGCCAGAAGCCCCCAACATTGAATTTGATTATTAGATAAATAGTTCTGTGAATTCACAACATTGTGAAATTAAAACAACAACAACTAACACTCTTTGAAGCTGGATAGAGAAATAATAAGTTTTAACAGTTACATCAGGATGGATATCTTCCAGAGAATTCAGAATTATTATTATACTTAATCTCACAGTAAGACCTCGAGATCACTGCAAAAGGAATCAATTGTTTTATGAAAACATAAAAATTGATTTCTTCTCCCAGTGTAGCAATAACTATATATCCTTATGCATTTGCACATTGTTGCTACTTTCGTTTTCATTACCTTTTGTGACAACTTGTTTATACAAATTAGATAGAAACCAGATTCAACCAAAATCTTAACGTTATTTACTTGGACGCTTGGTTTAAAATATTCTGGAATAATATCACACAACATTGCAAAACATCACGACGTGCTGTGGTGGAATCAAAAAAGTAAACATGCTAAAGAGTATTTTCCAGTACTCACTGTTACAAAATCATAACATCTCCTGATACAAACAACTAGATTGTATAACGTCCCCACCTCGCTTTTTAGAACTAGCAAAAAAAAAAAAAAAAAAGAGGTGGAGAAACTCAGCAAAACAAAGTGGCGAGAAAAGTCGGGGGAGGGGCGCTAGAAGAGAAGGGGCGGAGAAACACGACACCGAGGCGGTGGTATCACCCACAGCCAACGGCATGGAATTCAGAAAGTTAAGTGTCACCCAGCAATTTCGGTCAGGGCTTGCGGCGCGCCTGCACAGCGTGGCGGCGGCGGCACCCGAGCTCGGAAGCTGGAAGGGGGAGGGGCGGTTTGCCTGGGTTCGCTCGGGGGCAGCGGAGGGGCGGGCCTCCGGTCGGCGAGCGTTCAAACCCCGGGTCCGGAGCGTGGTGGTTGCCCTGCAATGATTTCATCTTTTCGGAAGAGCGGCCGCCGCGGCCGCGGCTGCCACGTGCCTGGGTCGGCCCCGTGCGCTGCGCCGGGAGACGAACCCGGACGCGGCCGCGGTCACCGCAGGTCGCAGCGGCGAGCGGAAGGAAAGGGCTGGCAGCCGGAGAGGGGCTCGGGTTGCCAAAGCCGGGCGGGAGGGAGCGCTCCGCGAGGCTGCGGGTCTCGGGGGGCTATCCTCCCGCGCACCCCCACCTTCCATCCCCAAAAGGGGGGAGGCCAGAGTGCGGGGCAGCTTCGCAACTCCCGAGGGCGGATGCGGGCGCTGGCCCGGCAGGCTGGAGCGGCCGTACCCTGCCGGCGGCCCCGGCCCCGCGGAACCCCGTTCCCGGCCTGCGCTCCGCCGCGCAGTGCGCGCTCCCGGCGGCGTGGCCGTGGCCGCCCGGCCCGTGCCCGAGCTGGGCAGCGGGCCACCCGCGTAGGGGACAGTGGGGGCTGCGGGGCCCGGCGTCGCGCCGGTCGCAGCCCGCCACTCCTTCCGCGTTCCAAGCCCTCGGCGCCTCCTCCCCCAGCCCCAGAGAAACGCTGTACCTTCCACCGCCTCCTCCACCATCTCGTCGTCGCTATCCATGGCGGCTGGGGACCTTGCCCAGCTCGGGGCCGCGCGGCTGCCTCCCGTCCGTCCGGGTGCTCCCGGCGGCTGAGCGAGCGCTGGGGCTGAACCCTGCGAGTTTGGAGGAGGAGGAGGAAGAGGAGGGGCAGTCGGGGCTGGTTCGCACTGCCTCCCCCTACAGCCCTTTCAGTTCCTTGGTCTTAAGCTGCTGCGGCAGCAGCGGTTCCCCCCCCTCCCTTCGCCCGCTGGCCCCTCGCCTCGGAGGCTCCGGGGTGCCGCCGTGACCGCCGCCGCCGCTGCAACTTTCTCCTGTAATACCCCCTCTTTGTTATCGAGCAGATGATCCGCTGACATCACCCAGCGCCGGTGCGCTCCCTCCCTCGCTGATTGACAGTTCCCTGTCCCTTCCCAGAAGTAAGGCTCCTTAAAACGAAAGGCGCTCCGGGTCCGCGCTGACTCTGCGCCGCAGCCGGCCAGCCCCCGGGCCCAGCGGGGTTTATCTTTTGCTTCTGCTCGGCTTGGTGCGCTCCGAGCGCGGCATGCGGTCGGTTGCACCGGGCTCCTGGCGGGTACTTGGGACAGCTGGGGCACCGCCCTCGGGGGGCTCAGAACTCCCGACCTCCAGCTGTGCGGGGGCAACTTGGAAGTCCGCCGTGCAGAGCCCTCCAGCCCCACCTCGGGACAGCCTCCGAAGAGCAGGGGAAGCCAAGGCAGCGTTTCTGACGCTCCAGCACCGCAACTTCCTCTCGCCCTCGCCCCCACTTCACCCCGTTTGCCACCCGGAGCTGCACGAGTGCGGCACGCAGGGGAGCGCAGGTGTCCCTGCGTCGCGGCATCACATCCGTGAGCAGGTTTCCTGGGTTCCAGGGGGTGACATCCAGTCCCGATTCCGCCGAACTGGGGCTCCCACCCCAGCGCACCGAGTCCCCACCGGTGATTCAGAAATTCAGAAATTCAGCAAATCCATACGGCAGCGGGCTCGCTATCAGGCAGGAAACACGCGGCGCGGAAGGCCCGGCAGGTTCCCCCTCGCGGTTGCGGTAATGGAAAAGGAGCCGCCGAGCGGAGCCAACGAGGAAGGACCCTCCGTCTGGCGCGCCGCCTCCTCGCGCCTTCCGCCTTGTACGTGTGATGCCCAGCTGTCTCCTTGTTCCTCCAAGGGCCAACCACTCCATAGATTCGGGCTCCTCAAGTGGAGAAAGTCACGGGGCACCCAGTTCCCGGCCCAGCCACTTAGACTCGTTATGGCATTGCCTCTTACAGGTGGCGGTAAAGGGCGGCTGTAAATAGCTGGTTGAGCGGATGCAAATGTACACAATGTCCCGTGGAATTACAGGGTGCTGCTCTGGGCATCTGCCAGGAACAGCCACGGGAGGAGGGGACAGGAGCGAGCAGAGAAAAGTTGCTCCATTTTGTTTCCTGAACAACAAATGAGACTTTCAGGATTTCAGCGTACTTCCAGCACCCGGGCGACCACGCCTTGTTTTTGGCTTTGTGCTTAAATGCTAGATATTTTTATCGAGTATTGTGAGTTTCTTCTTAAATTCATGTTCCCTTTGTGAAAAAAAGAACAATGCTAGGGACACTCGTACCATACACAGCCAGGAATTTCAATCCCTTTTCACTGCTTTAGAAACAGAGGGAAGGGTCCTGGACCAGGAAGGAGTTAGGACACTTGGGTCCTGGTGCAGCTGACCTGCAGGGGGGCCCTGGGAGTCCCCCGCCCTTGCCAGCCTGAATTCCTCCAGCAGGAGATAAGAGGCTTAGGCTACTCTGGTATAAGGCTGCTCAGACTTAGGCTAGACGACTCTGAGATCCCCAGTTTAGGGGAGAGCACGCAGAGGTCCCTTGGCTTAGGTTAGACCACTCTGAGTTCCTCCTGTGAGGCTATGCTGGTATAAGGATCCCTCCAGCTTAGTCTAGGCCACTCAGAGTTCTGCCAGCCTAGGCTTGACCACTCTGAGGGCGCCCCCACACCTCCTCCCCACCACTGAGGCTTGACCACTGAGCCCCTCCCCCCAGCCCCCTGGCTGAGGCTAGATTACTCTGAGGTCCCCTGGCTTAGACTACACCCCTGTGAAGTCTTCTGGCTCAAGCTGCACCTCCTTCAAGTCCTCCAGTGCAGATACCTGGGTTTTAAAGCCACACAGAGCTGTTCCTGCAGCGGAAGATGAAATAACCACTCCAGGTTACGTGGTCATTTTCAAACACGAACCACAGAAAGAGGAGTTTATTTCTGATTCTTTTTAAAACAAAAGCCATCAGGTACTGAGCTTAGTCATTCACTGGTTTTGAGTTTTATTTGTTCTTAATTCCGCCTTTTAAATAGATCATGTCCTCCCTTATGTATTCTATGGATGCACAAAAACACACCAGATCCTCATCTTCCTCTCCAGTTTACCAGGGGGCAAAAAAAGATGCTGAAGGCTAAAGGAAGCAAAAATAATTGATTCCTTTACCCAAAGGGAGCTCGAGCAGGTGAAAGGTGGGTTGGAAGAAATCACCCCTGACCACACACAGGTGGAACGATAGACATGCAGGCAGGTACGTGGGGGCGTGGGGAGAAGTCATATCCCAAGTGTCCGGCCCCAACTTTAGGTTCAGAGGAGGATGTCCGACTGTCCCCGGGTGCTGTGAGGTTCCCCACCCCCCCCACCCTGTCAAGTGTTCACTATCTACCCATACTTTGGAGCACCTGGAGACCTTCACCAGGCCCCCATCACTGAAGCAGGCCTCCTCTGGACTGTAAGTGTGGGGGTGGGAAGCCACTGGGCCTTCCTGTCAGAATGAGAAGCAGGGAATGAAAATTCCCTGAGAACCTTCCTCAGATTTGCACACGAGGCAGCCAGCAGTGGCAGTGGGGACACAGCCAGAGGCCCCTTCCCCTCCCATTCATCCCTGCTGGCTCTGGGCCCAGAGTTTAGGCAAAACAGTTTTAATGGTTCCCTTCACATACATTTACGTTTTGACAAATCATTCCATGCATGTTTCTGATCATCTTCTCGAGACTGCTTCTTATCTGTAGCTCCAGAACCCAGCACAGCACCTGGTACAGAGTGAAGGTGAAGCATTGTCCATGATGATTTTGCAGAGACGAATACTTTGTTTTCTATCAACAGGGCCGAGCCTCACAGACTGGATTGTCTTCCTGTGCTTTGGCAAAGTGCTTTGTTTTAGCTCCAGTCCGAAGAGCGATTTTGAGTTGTTCTACTTTCCCACATCTACCGGCCCCCAATATACTTCCATCGCATTCTTTCCTACAGTGTCCTTCATTGAGAGCTCATTTCATAAACCCTCTTTGCACTTGGCTCCCCGCCATTCTCCTCTGTCGTACTCTGTCCCCACCAATGTGGTCACGGGCTAGAAAATCAATCAAGCTCTTAATCACCATGTGCAGCGGCAGCAGCACGGCCCAGCTCCTAACTCAGCAGATCTAGGAACACCGCAGCAAGCGAGACCCACCAGGAGGAGGGGGCCCGCAAAGGACCCGGGACAGCCAGGGTCGGGGTGGGATTGCCTCTACGCTTCCATGGAGACATGACTTTTCTAAGCTGCTCGGTCTTGCTTCCTTGGCATCCCGGGACATACCCTTCTCTTCACACTCAGCTTGGGAAACGTAAGTCCCTCTTCCTCTGCAGTGAGCAGTCGCAATACTGAGTTATCTTCTTCATTTTACTGCCCATGTCCTTCCCCCAGAGAAGGCTGGTGCATGCTTATAAGACTCCTAGAACTCTTGCGATCAATATGTTTCTAGAAGCATCTTGTATTTTATGCATCTTCCTACATTTAGGGGCGAAAATTCTAGCAATTCATCACTATGCAATAAATGATTTGTGAAAAACCTAGTGGTAAGGGAGCTCATGGGAGATTCACTATTGCGGGTCAGTGTCCCCAAGCTAGTGACTCCAGGATAACTGATCCCTCATCCAGCCATGCTGGTAGGTCTGGAGGTCCCCCCCCACCCCCCACCATGGTCTTCTGAACCTTCACAATCTTGGGAAGCAGGACTGTCTCAGGTGTCCTGGGGGAACTGTGGCTGATACCCTGGCTCTGTTTTGATGATTTATTTATACCGCCAACAGGGAGACAAGAGCAGGATGGGTGAGGGAACTCTTAAATAAGCATCACGTCTTAATTTGGCACTGCTCACCCCTTAACTAGATTGTTTCCCACCGAGCTCGCCAGTTTGATTGAATTTTCACCCCATTTGTTTTGTATCCTTTAAGAGCAAACCATGCGACTGGGCAATTAAGCTCTCTGGACCTTAGTTTTTCCATCTGTAAGTGGGCTCTAGAAATTCTTCTCCTGGGGAAAGTTAAATAGAGCGTGAAGAGCCCCAGGGACGTGCACAGAAAAGGGAAAGGGGAAGAAGCCAGGGCAACTCTAACAGACTGAATATTCAAGACTCAAGTCATCTCAACTTCACAGCGCTCAGATCTGGGGTGTGAGAGAAATCTTTATCCTAGTCTAGGAAGAGAGACTTGGGCCATTCAGGAGAATCAAGGTGCTTCGATCCTGAATTACTGAGTCACTAATCAAGTGGCCGTGTTAGTGACAACTGCAGAAGCTGAAGGGAGGGGCAGAGAAGGGAGCATCGAGGAGAAGGTGTGGGGGAGGAGATGTGCATGAAAGGCAAGCACTTACAGCATGTGGTGCACAGCAAAGAGCAACAAGGAACATCAAGGGCACTGAATAAAGGTCCGAGGAACAAGGAAGAGATGGCGAAAATTCATCCTGCTGGAAATAGACATGACTGCAGTCATGAAGAGGACTCCCGAATTCAGGGTGACCTGATTTGATTATGGCAACAGGAAGAGCAGGAGAGGGCAGAATAATCTGACCTGAGGAACTGAACTGAATAATAGAGAAGACATCATAGTTGCTGTGGCATTAGAATACCTCGCATCACATTAAGCTTCTTTTTTTCTCTTTTGCTTGATTCTTGTTCTTGCAACATGTTAATGTCATTGCGGTATATCCAGTAAACTAAATTTAGATCTTCTGGGGCATGGGGGAAGGGAAGAGGCAGCCCAGCTCTCCCTATTTGGGTCCACTCTGGGCAAGTATTCTTCCTGTGCAGCGTGCCTGGTTCTTGTGGTCCTTGCGTGGTGGGATATGAAAATCCGTGTCGGGCTTGGGTCTGGTGAAGCTGCTGAGTGACATAATTTGAAAATAAAGGAGGAAAGAAAAGCGGGAAACAGTTTTCAAAGAGGGACCTGCTTTATTTTTTTTTTAAAGATTTTATTTATTTATTTGACAGAGAGCGATCACAAGTAGGCAGAGAGGCAGGCAGAGAGAGTGAGAGGGAAGCAGGCTCCCCGCTGAGCAGAGAGCCCGATGTGGGACTCGATCCCAGGACCCTGAGATCATGACCTGAGCCGAAGGCAGCGGCTTAACCCACTGAGCCACCCAGGCGCCCGAGGCACCTGCTTTAGAAATTACTTCGGAAAAATCAGTAGGATGCCGAAATTTGAAAAACACCATTACCGTCAAAACCAAATGCATTTTCCAAAGTATTATTTGCTTTTACTGCTTTATAAATTATTTTACCTGGTTATAATTCAGACTTTTAGGTTCTGCCATCATTCGTATGCAAATGAGACCATGGGTGGGGGTGGGTATGTTGTACATTCTATTGACATTACTGTATACTGAGTGAATAGAAGGGTATTTCCAGCTGACTTATTTGCCCCAAATGACCCCACATTCACTGAGGCCCTGATCTTGCCCTTCCTCAAATGGATTCACATTAACCAGACCTCAGAGACTGATGTACATACCCAAATTATGACCAACAGACTGGAATACCCACGTTGTCATGGCAAGCACAGTCTTCCTTGTGGATAAATATACTCGAGAAGGCAATTCCATCCAAATGTTTGCTTCGTTAGCCTAAAGTTAGAATAAATGAGATTAGTTGTGTGGTCCCCAAGAGAAATACTTCTGATATAATTCCTGAAATTATGAGACTGCCCAGCCACCCCACTCACCCCTGCTTAGGTGGCCCTGCCAGCCTTTCCTGAGACTTCGGGCTTCTTTTCCACCTGCTCTAGTCTCTTCAAACAGGTTTCTCCGCATAGCCTCCTGTATAGGCAACTAGGCAGATTTACACTTTTAAAGTCATAATCACATTCTATTTCTACCTTCCTGATATCAAAGTCAAGTTACTTTGATGGGGATTTGGGGTATCGCCAATTTCCTCAGTCACAAATTTAGTCACTGTCTCGGTTTAGTCCCTCTGAAGTCTAATCAAATCCCTTGTGTGTGTTGATTTTGCCAGTCTCACTTTCTGAAGGCAATGTGGTCTTAGAGAAGGACCACATTTTTGTTCCCTGGGCCACCAACAGCAGCCCAACCTGCCTTAGGTTGCTGAGCACTCTGGGTAAAGAGATCAGGCTTATTAAGATACGGATATTCTGGACTGTGATAGAGTCACCCATGTTTTCTCGAGCATCCAGCCAAAGGATATTTCTCCTCCTCTGTTGGGGAAGTTGCGAGGTTGACCTTTCGCTGTGATGACTTAGGCTGTAAAATGTCACCTTGAGGGTGCAGGTACCATCCGCTAGAACAGAGATGCAGAACAAAGTGGGCTCCTCATTGTCCTCATTGTCCAAATGGGACTCCAACTTTGAACTTATTATCCAGACATGAAAATATCCCATGGCCCCGTTAACTCAAGTCATGGACCAGGACAAGATGATGACATGTTTGGGATCCCTGGCATTCAAATGACACCTTTGACCCATAAGCAGCCCATACCCAGAGCATCATGCTAAGCCATCCCTATTCTGAATGTAATTTGCTGGATGCCAGTCTTTTTGAATGAAAGTGTCCTTTCAAGTCATTTAAGGTCCCACTGCACCTTCTTGCTGGGTCTGTTGCTCAATTCCCACGAAAAGAGGCTGTAGGCCAACCTTTTGGAATATCTTTAAAGAGCCCAGATCCAAAGCCCCTATGCTCAAGATAGAGGAAGACGGACAAGGGCCATGTGGCAGGCCTCGCTCTGTCTCCACAGAGAATAATCCTAGCTTATTGGCCTGGGTGTGGGGGTTCATCATCTTGAGGCTCGGCCGTGCCTCAAGCCTGGGCTGAGCACAGGCTCCCCATCAGAGCAGCAGCCTTGTTATTGTTCTGCTGGGAAGGTGGGGCCCCTCCTCCACAGAGCCTGGACTCTCTCTCTCTGGACCGGCTTCTCCTGGGAGTCTCCCATTCAGTGTGGCCAAAGGTAGTGAATTGAAGCAGGCTATGTTCGTTCATTCTCAGTTGTATATATGATAAGAGAGAGGGGCAAGTCAGTTTTCTTTTCCCTTCTGCCAATCCTGTACAAAATCTGGGTATTTTGCAATTAACTTTCCTGTTTCAAAATGGTCCCTCTGAAAATGCTTATTGAAAGTTTTTTGATTATACAGTGGACTTATCTTATGTATAGGATCATTTTCATCCAAGGGCCATTTCTCTTATTACCATTCTTTCCTAGTTTTTGGAGAGCTTTATCTTGAATAAAAAGTAATTTGGTATCTATGACCTCATTTTTATCTGACAGTAATCTTCAAGACCATGAGAGTTCAAAGACTTATCCAGGCTCCCACAACACAAATGCGGCCAGCTGGGGCTCAAACCAAGGTCCATGGGGCCTTCAACCACACCACACCTGCCAGTGCAGAGAATGAGATCATTGGAAGGGTGGGCATGGGTGGGCAGAAGAGAAGCGAGAAGAGAACAACATTCAGAGACCGTCTACTGTATCTCAGCAGCTTGAACCTGATGATTTCCTTTAATCCTGAAAATGATCTCACCAAGGATTATCTCCAAATAAAGAGGAGGAAACCTGAGGGTGAGAGTCTAAATAACGTGACTGAGGTCACATAACTAGTGGTAGCAGGCTTGGAACCGTGACTGTCCTCACCATGAGGATGTACAGAATGGAAAGGGAGGTAACAGGACAGTGGTGGAGAAACAGTTCTAGAAGAAGGTAGAGTAGAGGAAGAGTTCTAGGAGAAGCTTCCCATATGATTTCCTGGTGTCATCAAGCTGGACGAATGAGGGGCACCCACATGTCTAACCTTGGCTGGCAGAGGCATTTATCTCTGGAGGTACACTCTTACGGAGGGGTCTCTTATTTGAGATGACTCTCTCTCTCTCTCTCTCTTTTTTTCTCCCCCCCCTTTCTTTTTTTTTTTTTAAGATTTTACTTATTTGAGAGAGAGAGTGAGAGCACATGGGTGGGAGAAGGGGCAGAAAGAGAGGGAGAAGCAGACTCCCCGATGAGCAGAGAGCCCGATGCAGGTCTCCATCCCAGGACCCTGGGGATTATGACCTGAGCTGAAGGCAGACGCTTAACCGACTGAGCCACCCAGGCGCCCAGACCCTCAGTTTTTTAAGATGACCTACTCCTCAAGCCCAGTTTGTTCAGTTTTTCTGGCTATAGAGGCCAAAGTGGAGGGCAGAAACTGGGTCTGCTGTGCTGCTGCATCAGGCCGCGGGTGCTGGGCTTGGGGCTGGATGTGTGGGGGTGCTGGAGAGGAACGCAAGGGATTGCCCGGAGGCAGCCTCTGCCACTGACCAACCCAAACAAGCCCAGTGGAGCGGGAGACTGGGGATGGCCATCTTGGGAGCAATTTGCGTCTGATGCATGATTTCTGAACTGTTGGCACAAGAAAGGACAGAAACATGCTTTTTTGGAGAACTCCATTACGTTAAAAAAAATCCGAACTTATGCCATAATTTTAAACCATCATTTACCATGTATTACAATTCGACATTTTTTTCATACCTTCATTCAAGACAGATTTGTGGACAGTATTTCTGAAATTAATAATAAAAAGTAAAAACCCTGTAATCTAAGAATTATGTCACATATGAGTAAGAAGTCCTATGGCTTTTGAAAATAGTAGATAATATATTTCCACAGCACAGAGTCTGTAAATACATGAACCAAAATGTTAACAGTGGTTAAGTCAGAGTGATGTGATCTCAAGTGATTTATTTTTTTCTTTTTGTCATTTAAGAAAAACTTTTTTCATAAAAACTATTATTAACTTACATAATTAGAAAAGGAGGGTTGTTTTTTTTTAAATCCTACTAGCCAGAGGCAAGTTTCTTTACTTTTTTAGGTTTTATTTTTTCCTATGTGTAATATGGAAATTCTAATAATTTCCATTGGAGAAAGCAGTTGTGAGGATTAATCAATGTATTGCAGGTTAAAGTGCTTTAAAAGTGTTCCAGGCACAGGGTAAATGTCCAGCAGCTAATGGCTACCACCATCCTGACTATCCTAGTATTAGTGATAGGTTCTGGTTCTACTCTTGCCTTCTCATGGAGTAGGAGTGTGGTCCACCTCAGCGCCTTTGCACTCCCTGTTCCCTTTGCCTTCAATTCTCTTCCCTATTATCTGTTTATAGCTGGGTTTGGTCTCAGTGTAAAAGTTGCTTCTCAGGGAGGCCTTCCCTGACCATCCACCCAAAAGTAGCTCTCCAAGCACACTTCTCCTTCTCAATACTCACCCTGGCTTAATTTCCACTGAAGCATTTGTCACTACTTTACATGTTCTTGTTTATTCGTTGTATTCCGTTACCTAGTGTCAGTTTCCCCATAAACCTTGTTTGTTTTGTCAGAGGTTTCACTGGAACAGCTAGAGCATGTCTAGCATATCATAGATGCTCAATATATGGCTGTTGGCTGCTGTAATTAATGAAGTAGATGATCATTGTCACCCGAATGAACAATTTAACCACAACCTCCCACCACCTTCCCCTTAAAAGTCGCATTTTCCTAAAGAGGAAGAAGGCAATCAAATCACTTTATTTCTACACCTCTCTCCCAGTTAGAAAAAGGATGATAGAATCAAAATGGTCTGTTTCTCAGGCTCCCCAACATGTGGCCAGATTCAAAGCTTTCTCTCCCAGATTGAGACTTAAAAAAAAAAAAAAAAAAAAAAGAGGCTGTCCAGATTCGAAAAGAAAGAAAATGCTGGTATGCTTTAACTCTGATACGTGCAACTGGACGGGCAGTCCCCACTCTACAAAGAGGTCGTGTTCCCAACATTTCTTTGTGTTGTTGTTTGTTTCCAAAACAGAATGCGTTTTTTCACTGGAAACAATGTTCCCAGACTAGCCCACAAAAGCCTATTTAACCCACAATGCTCAGTAGAAAAAAGCATGTTGAAATTCTAGGAAACAAAATGAGGAAAATGAATGCGAAGTACCATTTAAGTGTTTATCTTGAATAGGAGGGCTTGAGGAAAAGCAGCTTCCCACAAAGGAGGATGAGGGAGGGCCAGGGCTGTGGAAGTTTCAGAGAGCAGACCAGACGCCCAGCTGCCACGGCCCCACATGGCTGAGGGGCTGAGGTTGTGCACTGCACAAGAACCGCGACTGTCCGGACTGCTCAGGCATAGGCCGGTCTGAGCCTGTCCGAAGGAACATTCCTGCAGATCTGGATGCAACAGAGGGCACGGGGAGGTGGGGGTGGGGGTATTTGTGGAGAGCGATGCCAGTGCTTCCACCCTTCGAATTTGAGTGTCTAGACTCAGCATGTGAGGATTCTTCCATAACCAAGATCAGAGTATGCAATAATCAGTGACTCAGGAGCTTTCTTGGGGAATTTCTGCTTGAGTTATCTAAGTATAAACATGATAATACAACTTAAAAAATTGTAGGTTCAGTTTTGGTTTCATCTTTGAAAATCACTGAAATTACCCATGAGGTAACTTCAGGCATTTTCTTCCTTGTAGCTGATCTTTCCACCACTATCTGGAGGCCAAAGCTTTTAACACCTAAAATTTAGGCCTCACAAAGAGGGGGCGGGGATGTCTCTTTATAAGGGGGTTCTAAAAGTCCTCATGTTATTTTGAGTAAATATGCTGGTTGGGAAAGACCCATTAACCTGAAACAAAGCCAGTCCACCCTAATTTTGGAAGCTTGTAGAGAGGATCTCCAGGTAGAATTGATAAAGAAGGAGGCAAAGAAATTTAACACATGGTTGGTCAGTTGTTATTTCTCGAAAGAGGACCTCACCATTGCTGTGCTGTATATCTTTGTAAATGAATTCTTCAAGGTCATTTAAAAGCAATAGTGGTAAACAGTTATACTTGTAGCACTGATGAATCTAAATTTAGAGGGCAAATACAAAAGAAGGTAACATTTCCAGCTACATGTCCTGGGTGGAATTTTAAGTGCTTTAGGCAGGAGAAGAATGTGCTCTGGAAAACTGTGTTAGGTGATTCCAAAAAGGGCTCTTGTGATGATGAAGCCAGGGATGTTGAAGATATTTCTGAAGGGTTTGAGACAAAGGTCTCATGAAATATGAGATTGAAAATAGCAACATTTTTTACATAATGTGTAATTTAACTATATGTGCAATCAAATTAGTATCTTTTTTCAAGATTTTATTTATTCATTTGAAAGAGAGAGCATAAGCGGGGGGGAGGGGGTGGGGACAAAGGAGGAGGGAGAAGCAGGCTCGCCACCACTCATGGAGCTCCATCCCAGGACCCTGAGATCAAGACCTGAGCCGAAGGCAGATGCTAACTGACTGAGCCACCCAGGCTGCTCCCAAATTAATATCTTAAGTATTATAGACATTTGACTCTCATCTACAGCTGTGATAGTTTATATATCCAACTGGGCAAATTCAGGGGGCAAAAATCTCATTGGAAAAATAAATATATGTGGAACATTTCACACCCATGTTTGCTTCACAGAGGCAGGACATACTGAACTAAGAGCGAGGAGGTTCCACTTCTCAGGCTCTGGCTTAAGACTTGGTGCAGCCACGTCCTCTGGGCAAGTCCCTTCTTGCTCCCAAGTGCTCAGTTTCATTGACTGTAAAATGGAGCCCATCGTACTTCTTATATCCCTGTTCTTACCTTTATAAAATATGCAGACTCAATTATTGATTAATTATAACAAGAGCTAGAAGCAGGGTCTGAACAATCTCAGATGACTTAATTTAAAACCATTTTACATGTATGTAGTATTGTGTTTTGGTATCTACCTTTCTGATCCAATTGTGTTTTGGTATCTACCTTTCTGATCCAATCTGTAGTTTTACTTTAAGCAAAATTAGGAGACGAGGCCGTAAATACTGGCCTCGGTGGGTTTCTAGGAATAGCTGGGCTTTCTCATCTAGGTGTGGTTCTTCCTGTGTTGTATCAACAGCAGCCTAACACGGAGGGCTTTGGGGTCAGATGATGCTAGATCAGCTCCAAGTCCCACCCCTTTTGAGCTGTCTGATCTTTAGGAAATGTCTTAATCTTACTAGCCAGGCCTGCGTGTTTTCTAAAATGGGAATGACAGTGAAATGAAAGCGGGGATGATAAACCCAGTTCACTAGGTTATGGATAGGATTAAATGAGATCACACATTCGAAACCCTGGGACCAATGGTGGCCATTGTTGTCATTATTTTAAAATCCAGGCTGTTAATTGTATCTGTGTCCTAGCATTGCCACAGAGCACGATGAATCCAGTAGCTTAAAACAACAGAAATGTATTGTCTCACAGTCTTAGATGCTGGAAGTCCAAAACCAACGTGTGAGCAGGGCCTGTATTCCCTCTGCAACACGGGGAGTCCTTCCTCACCTCCAAGTGTGGGGGGGTTGTCCGCCATCTTTGATGTTCCTTCATCATGCCCTTCTCATGTCATCTTCTCCACGTGTGTCTGTCTCGGTGTCTAAAGTTCTCCTTTTTATAAAAACCCAGTCACATTGGATTAGGCCCCACACAAGTGACCTCATTTTAACTTGATTACCTCTGCAGAGATCCTGTTTCCAAATGAGGACACGTTCTGAGGTTCGGAAATTCAGACTTCAACATACCCTTTTTTTCCGTAGGGGACACATTGCAACTCCTAAGAGCGATAGTTCTGTCTTTCAAACATTCTCCAAAATAACTGATTTCTTACATTTTGCTCTTGAAAATCTCTTCCCTGCAAGATGTTATCATCACAGAGATTTTGCTCAGCAAGAATGTTGAGATGTAAAAACAGAAACTCTTAAGTTGGTTCTGTTTGTCAATACACTTGAAAGCAAGGAATCTGCTGTTTAAAGAGGAAGGCATTCTTTCCAGCAGGACTCTGTCCAGAGCATGTGACAAATCGTCACTACCAGGCTGCCCTTAGAGTTAGCTGAGAGCTATCTTAGGTATCACCTAGTTCCGTGGTTTCCCAATCTGGCTGTAGGTAAGGATGACCCAGGGGACTTTGGGAGATTTTATTTATTTATTTGCGAGAGAGAGAGTGAACAAGTGAGCAAGCAAAAGAGAAAGAGAGAGAGAGAGCATAAGCAAGGGGAAGGGGCAGAGGGAGAGGGAGAAGCAGACTCCACGCCGCTGAGCAGGGAGCCCAGTGAGGGGCTTGACCCCAGGACCCTGGAATCATGACCTGAGCTGAAGGCAGACGCTTAACGGACTGAACCACCCAGGTGCTCATATTGGCTCATAGGCATCATCTGCGAGACCTTCAATCAGAGTTTCAGAGTAGAGCTGAACTTTTGAAAGGCTTGCTGGGTGATTTGGTTACGTTCAAGGTGGCTCTGGGATCTGGAACTCACTGGCAGATGGGGAGCTGAGGCCCAGAGAGGCTAAGTACCAAGTTTGGTCAGGTGTTCAGTAATGACTGACATCCCGGTAAGGCTGCTTCTGCCTTTTTCTTGAATGGTGCCAGGGCTTTAATACTGGCGGTATTTGCAAGGAGCGCACAACCATCCTCTCACTGCCCACCGTGGTTCCGGAGAGCCTTTCAAGGTATAAAATAGCTTTGCAATGAGCTGTACGGGTTTGGTATGTTTCCTTCCAAGGGTTCTGCCTTTTTTGTTCTTTGCTCTGACATAACTTGCCACTTCACTGAATCATGCTTCCATGTTTTAAAATATAAACTTGGTTTTTTTCCCATTTTTTTCCCCAAAAGAACTAAAAAGATAGTTATAAAGAGCCATCAGTTCCCTTCCATCAGAAACCACCCATGAAAGGCCGAGAGATTAAAAGAAGGAGGGGCAGTGCAGAGAGAAAAGGGGCAGGAAATCAGCTTCCCACAGAGGTGAGAGTTTGGTATGCAGAAGAGGAGGAAGGGGCCACCGTGGGACACTCTCCAGCTCCCTACAGGAAGATACTGTCTGGTACTTTCTCAGAGGTATGCTTTACTGTGTAAGAATGGACGAGTTAAGAACATGGGTGTTGAAGTCAAACAGACCCGGGTTCAGATTCAAGCTCTGTCACCAGTGGGCCACTTACTAAGGTCTCCAAGCCCCCGCTTTCTCATCTGTCATGTGGGGGTACTACTACCTCACAGGGTGTGGGGAGATGTGGAGTTCCGGATCCCTGGTAGACCGTTATAAATGGTCGCACTATTATCATGGAAGAATTATGTTTTGAGGACTTGTGGAGGACCTTTTTCTGTCTCTTGCTTGAGGCCTTCTGTGTCGTATCTTTCGGTGGGAGGACTGTGGACCTGCCTCCCACTTTAGCAGAGGAAGTGGTAGAAGTTGAATGTGGCCTCACTGTGCTAGCAGAGAAGGAGGTGCTGTTTCTGGCCATCCATCCCCCTTTCTGGTCTGCCGTTGATGGGTCTGGAATAGAAACCCTTTTCTTTGCTCAAATGAGATCAATGCAGGAGAAGCAAGTTGTGTTTGGGAGGGGAGATCAGGTAGGAGGCCTGGGGCAGAAAAGGTTAGCTGGCTGTGAAGAGGTCTTGGTGTCAGGCCAGAGAGGGTAAACCCCAGACCTGGGTTTTGGGGCAGGCATGAGGCTCAGGAGACCACCTCTGCAAGCAAGCAGGGCAAGTAGGAGCAGAGGGAGTGGACACGACAAAGGCCGGATGACCTTGTACATCTTAGAATTCCATCCAGGCCCACCCTGCTGGGTGGACTCAGTTGTAAATTTGAATTCCTCCCCTGATTGCAACTGGCCCACCTGGGCAGGCTGCTCCTCTCCAAGCCCCTAAGAAGGACGGAACCCGAGCCCTCCTTCATAAATTGATTAGACAAATAAGCAGGAGATCAAGAATGGCTCTAAAGGCCTTGACTGTATTCCTTACACATTAAGAGGTGGCGAGGGCACATTCTCTCTCCTCCGGAGCTTTGAGAGGGGCAGTCTGTATCCCTGGCAAGGACTCAGGCAGGCCTGTGGCAGCCAAACAACATCATCCCTATTTTCAAAGCTTTATCTTTTGCTGTCCGTGATTGTGGGTGAGTTAGTTGCGGTTGTATCAACCCGGGCGGTGGGGGTGGCATTGTGCCATTGGGTGCACGTGTGCTCTTCATTTCTCAAAGACAACGTCCATATGTTGTTTATATCCCAAATCCCTTCTTTGCTTCTGAAGTTTGCCAAGTCCTTTGATACAGTGATTAGGATCCAATCGCTTGACCTACTGACAATGATGTTTCTAGACAAAGCACAGATCCAGGTCATTTCTTCTCCCCGAGCTTCCCTCTACTATGTTAAAGAAGGTTGTCTGAGCCACAGCTAGGTCCCCTCATCATGGTAAAATCCTACATGTCAAGAAGCACCAGCCCAGGGCAGTCCACAGTGGGGATAATGCAGGCATCCCATCGTCAGCTGCAAGAGGCAGGCGAAAGGAGGGTAAAATGTGTGTCGGGTGCTTTGGCAAAGGGGAAGAACGAATCCATTCACTCTTCTTTTATCTTTCCTTCAACAAACGTGTATCAAGCCCTTAGAATGTGCAAAGGAATAGCAAAGCTAGGGCACAGTTCTTTTTTTGGGGGGTCTATTAAAGATTTTATTTATTTATTTGACAGAGAGAGAGAGAGCGATGACATGTAGGCAGAGAGACAGGCAGAGAGAGGGGGAAGCAGGCTCCCTGCTAAGCAGAGCCCGATGGGGGACTCGATGCCAAGACCCTAAGTTCATGACCTGAGCTGAAGGCGAGGATTAATCCCTGAGCCACCCAGGTGTCCCTTTTTATTTTTATTTTTAAGGATTTAAAAAAATTATTTTTATTAACATATAATGTATTATTTGCCCCAGGAGTACAGGTCTGTGAATCATCAGGCTTACACACTTCACAGCACTCACCATAGCACATACCCTCCCCAGTGTCCATCACCCAGCCACCCTATCCCTAGCCCCCCACCCCCCAGCAAACCTGTTTGTTTCGTGAGATTAAGAGTCTCTTACGGTTTGTCTCTCTCCTGATCCCATCTTGTTTCATTTTTCCCTCCCTTCCCCCCATGACCTCTTATCCTGTCTCTCAAGCTCCTCATATCAGAGAGATCATATGATAATTCTCTTTCTCTGATTGACTTCTTTTGCTCATCATAATATAGGGCACAGTTCTTAAGGAGCTCCCAATGGAAGGAAAGGTGAGCAGACTACAGACCTCTTGGAAGGGCCTATGCAGGAAGTAGGGGGTGCTGTGTGTGAGAGATGGTCCAGGAGGGGACAGGGAATGCAACCTAGGCCCTTTGATTTTAAAAATCCCGCCTCCTTTCTCCATTGGCACCTTTCATTTGTTGGGCGTGCACCACTCTATTAGGTTTGAAACGTTTGATGACGGTGGCCATGGGATAAGGGAGAATCATGAGAAGCACCTCCCACCTCTCTCCATCACACTGGAAGTCAGAGGGACAAGCCAAGGCTTGAAGTGGCCCCATCAGGCTTGACATTGTGGTGGGTTCTGGGTTGGCAACTCAGGTTATCCCTGTGGATGCGCGGGGCTGGGGGGAGAGCCATTAGGGTACTATCCCTTCCCCAGTATCTCCCTGAGTTGGACAGAGTTGGGTAGAGATGGGGCTGTGGGACCTTAGGGCCCAGCTCTGCCCGTGGCTCTCCTAAAACTTCTTTTCTAGATCATATAATGAAGCCACTTACCATTTTGTGATGAAAGAAGGAGGGGTTATTATCTTTCCTACTTCATGCACAGGAATACTAAATTAAAAGCTTACGCAATGTTTCCAAGGTCAGATGGCGACTAAGGAATGAGGAGAGGAAAAGGATTCCAGTTTCTGGTCCTTCCTGTTTCATTGCCTCAGGGTTAGATCTCACTGTTCCTTTGAATCCCAGGTTTAGTTAGGATTAGGGGCTGTAGCAGTGATTGTTTCCACTTTAACCTTCCTCATTAAAAAAAGAAAAATCAGGGCAACTCTTGCTTTCCCATTTTCTACTGCAAAAACCCGCTTTATGACTTTAGGGAGCAAATGATGGTCGCAGTCTCCACTCAGCACGGCGGCAAGACCCTTGTTCTTTCGGCTGTTGGTATTCTGTACCAGCTGTGTCTTACGGAGCCTGGAGAGTTTCAACAAGGATGGGCCGGAACTCCAGCTGCTGGTGAGCAAGTGTTCACTATTTATAGCGAGAGGGGGCCTGCAAAGCAATGGAATTTTTTCCTTCTGAGTCGTTTTGATGCAACCAACAGGAAGTGGGCTGTGATAGATGCTAAATTCTCTGACATGAGTGAAGTCACTTGCAGTACTTTTCAAACTTGGTTGTGCATCAGAAACCGCTGGAGGGGTTATTAGAACCTGGTAGCTGGGCCTGGCCCCTGGAGTTTCTGCTTTAACAGGTGCATTGTTGACAAGTTTCAGGTGATGCTGATACAGCCAGCGGGGGGCCCTTGCTCTGTTATAAGAGTGTGAGGGGACAGGGAAGGGCCATCCCTCATGGCCATGGGTTGAACTAAAGCAATGTACTGTCAGGCACCGAAAGTCTCTCATTGGTGATCTTACTGTCCTTGTCAGATCAATTTCTAGAGCATAAATGTTATTTCCTAAGTAAAGAAAACTGCATTAAATGTAGAGGATAGTGCTTATAAGAAATACGGATGCATAGCGTTTAATAAAAGTTATTTTTCATCTCTTTTTTCTAGTGAAAAGATGCAATGTACTTGGTGATATTATCACCTTGTAATGTTTGGAGTCAAGGCTGGCAGATTGGACCTCCATTTTCAAGTTCAGTCAGAGCCAGAACTGGATCCTGTTGGTTGATGAGGCCATCCATCCTTGCTCAAGGGCCGGGAAAAGCAAGTAGGCAGGCACGGGAAGAAGGTGGCTTGTCCACCCAGCAGATCAAGACCTTGGCTTTGGCCTTTGATTTCTTCCATGAGATTGGCCTGTTAAGGTTTTCTGCTTCTTTTGAAATGGTTTTTATATTTTATGTTTTCCTCAAAAATTATCCATTTCACTCAGATCTTCAAAATATTAGCATATATTTGTACAAATGATTCTTTTGTAAGAATGATAGTTTTCTCTATACAAATATTGAATCATTATGTTGTACACCTGAAACCAATATAATGTCAATTACGTCTCAAATGAATAAATGCAAGTTTTTTAAAAATTTATTTTTATTTTTTTTATTTTTTATAAACATATAATGTATTATTAGCCCCAGGGGTACAAGTCTGTGAATTGCCAGGTTTACACACTTCACAGCACTCACCATAGCACATACCCTCCCTAATGTCCATAATCCTACCACCCTCCCCCAAGCAACCGTCCGTTTGTTTTGTGAGATTAAGAGTCTCTTATGGTTTGTCTCCCTCCTGATCCCATCTTGTTTCATTTTTTCTTTTCCTACCCCCCAAAACTCCCATGTTGCATCTCCACTTCCTCATATCAGGGAGATCATATGATAGTTGTCTTTCTCTGATTGACTTATTTCGCTAAGCATAATACCCTCTAGTTCCATCCACATCGTCGCAAATGGCAAGATTTCATTTCTTTTGATGGATGCATAGTATTCCATTGCATGTATATACCACCTCTTCTTTATCCATTCATCTGTTAATGGACATCTAGGTTCTTTCCATAGTTTGGCTATTGTGGACATTGCTGCTATAAACCTTCGGGTGCACGTGCCCCTTCGGATCACTACGTTGTATCTTTAAGGTAAATACCCAGTAGTGCAATTACTGGGTAATAGGGTAGCTCTATTTTCAACTTTTTGAGGAAACTCCATGCTGTTTTTCAGAGTGGTTGCACCAGCTTGCATTCCCACCAAGAGTGCAGGAGGGTTCCCCTTTCTTTGCATCCTTGCCAGTAAATGCAAGTTTTTAAAAAAGAATTTTATTTTTTTTTTAATTTCTTTTTTTAAGCTCATTGCTTTTTTTTTTTTAAAGGTTTTATTTATTTATTTGACAGAGTGAGAGAGCACAAGCAGGCAGAGCAGCAGAGCGAGAGGGAGAAGCAGGCTCCCACTGAGCCCGATGCAGGGCTTGATCCCAGGGCCCTGAGATCATGACCTGAGCCAAAGGTAGTCGCCCAACCAAACCACCCAAGCGCCCCAAGAATTTTAGTTTCGTACATACATGTGCTAATTCACTTTCTAATTCCCAAGTTTATTTGTATTTTCTTTTAAGATTTTATTTATTTATTTGAGAGAAAGAAAGTATGAGTCCGGGGAGAGGCCGAGGGAGAGAGACAAGCAGACTCCCTGCTGAGCAAGGAGCCTGACATAGAGCTTGATCCTAGGACCCCAGATCATGACCTGACCCAAAGGCAGAGGCTTAACAGACTGAGCCACCCAGGCATCCCTGAAAATGATTCTTTATCTTATTTTATCTTGTTGAATAATCACTTCCTTCACATTCATTCTTCCTAAACTAAGAAGTTTTTAAGATTGTAACTTTTCCTCTGAACAAGTCTTTGACTACATCTCAAAGATTTTAAGTGGTATTTTCAGTAAATTCCCCCAATCACTATTTGCTAAATTATATGGCTTTTCTTTCTTGTTTATGGAAGTCAAAGCATTGAACAAAATTAATCAGTTATCTTTGGGTCTCCTTGCTCTCTTGGTTCACTGTCTTTTCTTTAGTCTCTTGTATTTAATAGGATCTCTGTGACTGGGGTGTTAAACAAGGTTAAAAAGCACTCCACTGCAATTTAAGAGGAAATGGAATTTGGAATATGAAGACTCGAGTCCTGACTCTGGAACTTCTTAATGGTAACCAAATAAACCATGCATTTGGAGCCTCACTTTTGTCCACAAATGTAGGATTGAAATATGTGATCTCTAATGTCCTTGTCAATGTATGACTCTGAGACATGTGGACAGTTTCAGTTAAAGTGGTTGAATGATTTCTGGGCTGACTTGTTAGTTGAGGCAGACACTAGAAAAGCTGAGTTCAACCCTCACCTTGTTTTCTTGTGTGACACTTTGAGAGGAGAGAAAATCACATGGCTCTGGAGGCTCACTTCCTTTTTTTTTTTTCTAGTGAGAAGGCAGTTCAGTTGGTGGGAGTTAGCTCCAGGAGGACGAGGATCATGCCGGAGGCTGAGCCCTGGAGCGTCTCCTTTCTAACAAGGCTATCATGGCTCAGGAAACGCCATTGCTACAGAATTTTCTAGATGGTCCTGTGCTTCTTTCCCCAAATGTGTGTGGAGCCCTAAAGGCATGGATTCTTTCTCTTCAGATCTTTCCAGGGTTGTGTCTGTCCTCCTATGCCGAGTCCTACACACCTCTCTGGGGAATCACAGGACCTCAGAGTCTCATCCACGCTCATTACTTCCATGCCTATAGGCTTTTCCCCAATAAATCCCGTTATTCATTTACCCCACGTGTGCTGTTAATATGTGTTCCCATTACAACACACGCTATTTGATGACTGTACTGCTGAATGGTTTAAATACTTGGTCTCATCTAATCCCCACAACAAGCGTGATAGTTAGGCGTGTTATCCCCATATTACCAATGAAGAAAACCTAGTGCTCAGAGATGTGAAATCATTTGTCCAAGGTCACATGGCTGGAAGAGGCAGGGCAAGAGTTTGAATCCGCATTGCTGGGTTTTAGGGCCTGTGTTTTGAACTCGAAGAGGGCTCTGTTCACATCCTAGATGTCATAACTGTTTTCCTGCAGGTGGTGCTAAAGGGTCTTATTCAAACAAAATTAGTATAGTACAACAATTTTTTAATAGAGAAAAGTATTTGTCCCAAAGCACAGCATGGATGATGGCATCTCTGATGTAATATGACTGTCTCATAGGAGGCGATTAATACGTGGTGATGAAAACATACATATTTTCTCAAATGACATGTTTAATTCAAGATATATTCAGCACTCAGGAGAAGGCAAAGCCAGGTGTTAGAGGGGAGGAGCGGGGAGCGGTGCCAGCAGTGGGTCCAGTGAGCCCAATACATTGACTTCAGAGGTCCTACGGCCATCATCTTCAAGCTTACTCAGCTTCTCACTCTTTCCTCGCCGCGCTCTGTTGGCCCTTGTTTCTCGAATCTTCTAGGACAGTTACTGGGGACTAGTGTGTCTGTTCCATAGCATTGCTGCTCGAAGGAAATACCTACTGTCGATAAGGAAGGCTCCGACTAGGAACATCTGTTTTATAAAGGCAGATGGGGAAAAAAATCTTCGTTGTAAAGAAATGAACTTTATTACCTTTCATGAGCTAAAAATGACCCTTTGTATCTACAGCGCTTTGGGCCCACATAGACTGTAGAGATCCCCTACCTTCTGAATGGCATTTTGTTACAAAGTATCCTTTAATGCTTTTCCATAAGGCTCCAATGTCCTACTTCCACAAGCTATTTTCAGTTTTTGTGAGCAAAATACTCTTCTGAGATCTGCCAGCATCCACATTAACTCATTCCCGGCTTTTCTCCCTGTGGCTCGGCAAATGACAGATTCTCTGGGGTCCCAGAAGGGCCCAGCCTTCTAGATTCCCCCTTGACTCAACGTTCATGTGGTTTAAACAGATTGTCACTTCCGGGCAGCCCGCAGTCCTGAACGGCCCTCAAAGTGCCCCCAAAGAACTTGTGGTAGTAAATATCTGTATATGTTTTCAACACTGGCTATGTACATGGGGTGTATCCACAGGCAGTTGATGGGCCTAAACTGTGAGGTGAAGGTTCACATGGGACTTGTCCAGGAAAGCACAAGACTTTGCTTCACACTCTAAATCCACGCATGTAAATGCAGATGTGTGGGGAGCCCCACAGAGACAGGCACATATCCATGCGGAAATAGGTAACATTACCCAGAGAGAGCTCATGGATGCGTGGGGTCTTCTGGTAAGAGGCATATAAAATGCCTCCATAGACTCCTGATTTAAGAGGATCCCAGGGTGGGGGTAGTACCTGGGTGGCTTCATTGTTAAGTATCTGCCTTTGGCTCAGGTCATGATCCCAGGGTCCTGGGATGGAGCCCCACATCAGGCTCCCTGCTCAGCGGGGAGTCTGCTTCTCCCTCTGCTGCTCACCCCACCCTCATGCTCTCTCTCACTCACTCTCTGAAATAAATAAATAAAATCTTAAAAAAAATAAAAATAAGGACTTAGGAAGGAAGTAAAATTAGCGGAAGTTCGAGAAGATAACTGCCTCGATGAAAACAGGTTCACAGACAGCTGAAGGCAAAATAATAGGGCACTGAAATTTCATGTGAGTGCAGTTCCTAGCTTGGAGTCTAGGGAAAGGAATGATTCCAATAAAGTGATTAACTCTCATTCTACCAAGGGGGGGCGGATCTTTGATTTGCACAGGAATGTCCTTGGTAGGAAAGTAGTTTTGTGTAGGTTGTATGAATGTTGTGTATGAATGTCCTTTACCTCTAGGTGGTTTCCATTTTACTGATCCCAAGTTCTTCTACATTAGCCTGTGGATAATTAATTTGGCCCTCTGAAAGCATAAATACTGCTCAACTCAACAGAATTCTAGTAATACTGAAGCTAGTTCCCCTTGGAATATTTTTGGACGCTTCCTAGGGAAATATTAAGTCAGGTTTATCTCCCACTGTGAAAGTAGTAAGTGTATCCTGGTGTGTAAATGAGTCTCCTGAGAGTTTGGTTCGTACAAATTCATTTGGTATAATTTGAGCTAAGAAAGTGGAGTTTCTTATCTTTAACATCAGCCAAAATAACACTTCCCCAAGCAATTCACCCTACCTCCTCAGAAGTAATCCCATAGGTTTCTTTCATTCAACAAATACTTATTTTGCACCTCATCTGTGTCTGGCCGCCTCCTAGGTAGGGAACAAACCCCACAAAACTCTTGAGGAGCTTATATTCTAGGGGAGACAGCACCTTGGACTCTTTCCCTGGAGTGTCACGTAGGGTGTGGTTACTTGTTTGTGATCCTTTGATTTCCAGATTTTTTCTCTTGTGTAAGGTCTGTGAGGCTGGGGTCAGTTTTGCTAAGCCTTGTACTTCGGGCATTAACACTGTACCAATTTACAGAAAGCTCTCAATGAATTAAAAAAAAAAGATTTATTTATTTATTTGGCAGACATCACAAGTAGGCAGAAAGGCAGGCAGAAAGAGAGAGAGAGGAGGAAGCAGGCTCCCCACTGAGCAGAGAGCCCGATGCGGGGCTCAATTCCAAGACCCTGGGATCATGACCTGAGCCAAAGGCAGAGGCTTTAACCCACTGAGCCACCCAGGTGCCCTTGAATATTTAAGGGATGAGTAAATCAGTAAATTCTCAAAGCTTCATAACTGGACTCTAGGTCTCAAGGAATTGATCCTAAACCCTCAGAACCTTTAACAACTATGCATGCTTGGAAATTACTAATGCGCATTGCTTTCTTGGTACACAATCTCTGTGCCATCCAGTCTTGGGGATAGCCATAGAAAAATAAAAAAGTCTGATCAGGAAAAGAGGCCCTGAGCTTAGCTTTCCTGAGCTGCCATCAGCTCTTACATGGTACAGAAGTTGAATTGAGAGTTGGTTATCTTACCATGGGGGCCTTTGTGGACACTGGATGAGGGGCCCCAGAGCAAGGCTTGGGGTGGACCAGCTGGCCATATGGGCTGGTGGGAAGCCTAGGATTTTGCAGTGAGAACTGAGATGAGGCTGGGTTGATAAGAGAGGAGTCCCCGGCCTCACCCCGGCCACGCTCCTGCTCTGCCTGCCCTGGAGTTGCTGAACCAGCATGGCCAGTGTTAGCATCTGAGGCCAGTAGCCCTGGGAGAAAGAGGCAGATCTTCTAGAGACCAGCAGATTGCGATCAGCAAGTCCCCAGACAAACGCACCAAGCCAGGGTCACATCCCGCACCCAGGACCATGGGGACAGTCAAACACATGTGCTAATCAAGCCCATCAGAAAGATGCCAAACAAGTCTCCAAGCTGGCTGGTTATCCTGCTATAGTGCGGTGATAATGTTGGTCGGTTAGGGAGCGAATGGCAGCAAAGGAAGAACTCTGGACCCCAGTTACGCTGGGACAATCCGGGGAATAGTACCAGATTCTGCTTCTTGGGTTATACTAAGACAGAAAACCCTACCTCTCCTTTCTTGGGGAGGCAAACGCAGGTCCCACCCATTTCTTTGTCTTATCATATCCTGTATTCCTCCTCTGTTGGAGAACTGGCTAGACTCTCTGTCCCAGGACAAGTCAGGGACAAAGTTCTCTTCCCTCCTGTACCTTGGGACCATTATAGCAGAGAAGCAATGGAAAGGAAAGGCTACCTGAAAGAGTGAGATTTGAAAAATTTTTATAATTAACTTTACTTTGTTCATACTATTTTATATTACATATTAATTATATATGTTATTCATAAGATTTTCATATTACTTTTTAAAAGATTTTATTATTTATTTGAGAGAGAGCACACTCACAAGTGTGAGCAGGGGAGGAGTGGAGAGAGAGGGAGAAGCAGGCTCCCCACTGAGCAGGGAGCCCCATGTGGGTCTTGATCTGGGACCCTGGAATCATGACCTGAGCCAAAGGCAAGTGCTTAACTGACTGAGCCACCCAGGCATCCCTACTGAGATATTATTTCCATGTGATGAAACCACAGATTTTAAGTACGTAGTTTGAATTTTGACAAATGTACTTATGAAGCCAATGAATGCCCCGATGAGTATGTACAACACTTCTGTCACCACGGACGTTCATTCAGTCTGAGGAGTGAGCACTTTTATCAGAAAAGACTGAATCCTAAAATCACATACATGATCAGATCAAAACAAACTTAAACATGGTGGGATCTAAGTTAATTTTTATCTGACGCAGCCAGTTTTAGGGCTAAGGTAAATCAAAGTAATTATAGACAAAACAGAGTAGGTACATTTTATCTCTATATCTCATTTTAAGCTGGAGCTAACTTTGTGTCTGCGCTATGCTTGAGAAGTTGAAGGATTTGATGTTGGAAATGAAGAGAATTGGGGAGAAAAGACTATTCAGTTGAAGAGGTAGGCATAAGAAGGCTGGTATGCCCATTCCCATTGCAGCATTCACTAAAAGGTGGATGAGAGTGTCCATTAGTGGGTAAATGGAGTAACCAAATATACATACATACAAATATGTGTATATATATAATGGAGCATTGCAATATAAATATGGGAATATTGGAATAATTCAGTATCATTCAGCCTTAAAAAGGAAGGAAATTCTGACACATGCTACATGAGTGAACCTTGAGAATGTTAAGTGAAATAAACCAGTCACAAAAAGAAATAATGTGTGATTCTACTTGTGTGAGAGACCCAGAGTGGTCAAATCTATAGATGCAGAAAGTAGAATGCCGAGTGTCTGGGGGAAGTGAGAATGGGGAGCTGTTTAAGGGGCATGGAGTTTTGCAAGCTGGAAAGGGTTCCAGAGATGGATGAGAGTGACTGTTGTACTTCGTGCCACTGACCTGTCCACATAGAAATGGTTTCTAGAAATAAGTTTCTAGTTAGGTCTATTTAGAAATGATTTCTTTTAGAAATAAGTTTCTAGTTGGGTCTATTTTATCACAATTTAAAAAAAAAAAGGAAAAGATAGGTGATGAGAGGAATACCATCTGCCTCCCAGGCCAATGCTTTACCATGATGTATACCCTCTTCACTAGACCAAAGGGGTACTGACTCATTCTGCTTTCTTTTAACCATGAGCACAGCTGTGGACCACAAGGTCTGTATCCCATGACCCTCCGAAGAGGTGGGTCTGTGGCATGCATGCAAAGGACCACGTGCTCACAGGAGCACACATCTCTAGCGTTCTCCTTGGTGCAACTCATGGTGGTAACTGGCATGTAGACTTGTGGCAACAAGCTAGTCAATAAAGCATGGATTGAGTAATCTTTATGATCACACCAAATTAAGCTCTGTGGAAAATGACCATCAATTAGCACTCTTCACAGATTTGCTAAGTGACTGCCATGTTTAGGTACTGGGTTAGGAGCTGTGTGTGTGTGTGTGTGTGTGTGTGTGTTGGGGGAGGGAGCAACAGGTGAGGGAAGTGAAGAGGGAAGACCTACCTGATGCCCTTAGGTTGGTTATGCTATAGTAGGGGAGATTAACTCCAGAACAAAGTTCAAAGTTGCAAGTGGCTCAGTAGAGGTGTAGATAGAATGTTTAGGAGGAGGGCAACTAGAGAAGGAAATTCCTCTGCCCTGATTTTAGCACCGTGGTTGGCAGTTGGGCAGAAGTAATTTCTCGTGTGATTCTCCAAACAATTTCTAGATGGATATTATAACAGGGATCACTGAAGTTCAGAGACAACAAGGGACAGCCCTCCCCAGATCCCACGGGCAGAAAGTTGACAGAGCCCAGATTCAAACCCAATCTTTCTGACTCAAAAGACAAAGCTTTATTTGGTGGACCAGTAGTCTCAACTTAGGGAACATAGCCCAGCGGTATTCCAAGGTATTTCATAAGGTATATGGGTGGAGATGGTTTTAAGGGTATGGTCAGTTTTGTTTTCCAAAAATAGCTTAAGCGGTATTTCCCACCCGCATGCTCTCCTGGAATCTTGCATACCCCAACAGGAAGAAGGAGTCTGTGTCTCTTCCCCCCTTGAAGCAGGGCAGGCCTTTGTGAAGATCTCAGCTAACAGAGTTGGCAGAAGCGAAGCTGCAGGAATCCTGTAGGTCTACCTGCTCTCTCAGGACGCCCCCGTCTGAGTAGTCCTACTGAAGCTACGGGCTTGTGAGCAGTTGTTGAACCTACAGAGTTTGGGTGGTCCACTTTGCAGCAATAGATACGGAATCATTTTCCTGATCGTAAACTTTCATATGCATCTCTTCTAAAATGGATCATCCTGAGAACCCAGGATCAACACAGAGCCTTCCCAGGGGCCATTCTTCCATTCTTGTTTGTAAACAAAGTTGTATATGCACTTCCCTGATTCTTATAAGGATGCTTTGTCCTAGATCAGGAGTTGGAAAATTTTACCTGGTAAGAGCTAGATAGTAGGGGCGCCTGGGTGGCTCAGTCGGCTAAGCATCTGCCTTTGGCTTAAGTCATGATCCCGAGGTCCTGGGATCGAGCCCCATGTGGGGCTCCCTGCTCAGTGGGGAGTCTGCTTCTCCCTCTCCCTCTGCTCCTCCCCGGACACTCATGTGGATGTCTCCCTCTCTCTTCTCTCAAATAAATAAATAAAATCTTAAAAAAAAAAAAAAAGAGCTAGATAGCAAATATTTCAGAATTTGTGGGCTAACTCTGGGAAACAGTATGGAGGTTCCTCAAAAAGTTGAAAATAGAGCTACCCTACGACCCAGCAATTGCACTACTGGGTATTTACCCTAAAGATACAAATGCAGTGATCCAAAGTGGAACATGCACCGAATGTTTCTATCAGCAATGTCCACAATAGCCAAACTGTGGAAAGAGCCCAGATGTCCATCGACAGATGAATGGATAAAGAAGAGGTGGTATATACATGCAATGGAATACTATGCAGCCATCAAAAACCAAAATCTTGCCATTTGCAATGACATGGATGGAACTTGAGGGTATTAAGCTAAGTGAAATAAGTCAATCAGAGAAAGACAATTATCATATGATCTCACTGATATGTGGAATTTGAGAAACAAGGCAGAGGACCATAGGGGAAGAGAGGAAAAAATGAAACAAGATGAAACCAGAGAAGGAGACAAACCATAAGAAACTCTTAATCTCAGGAAACAAACTGAGGATTGCTGGAGATTTGGGGATGAGAGGGATGGATGGGGATGGGTGACTGACGTTGGGGAGGGTGTGTGCTATGGTGAGCACTGTGAATTGTGTAAGACTGATGAATCACAGACCTATATCTTCAAACCAAATAATACATTATATGTTAATAATAATTAAATAAATAGGAAAAAAAAGAATTTGTGGACCACATACTATTTGTACATTCTTGTGTGTGTGTGTGTGTGTGTGTGTGTTACAATCTTTTAAAAATGTAAAAACCATTATTGGCTCAAGGGTTATTGAAAAGCAGGCTGGAAAGTATTTAGCTCCCACCAGCCAACCTTAGTTTGCTAACCTCTGTCCTAGTAATTAGAAAAGCAACTGCCCCAGATCAAAAACCCCTAGCCCAGCAAATAATAAAAGAAAACCTCCAGTACAGCCATGAAAGGTACAATTTGAAATAAGGTGTTAATATTGAAAATATTTGGCTAGCAAACCCTTTTGCAAACCACATGTTTTCTAATTCATTGCTTTCAGCAGTCCTGAAGGAAAACCTAATTAAATTTTTAGCTAGTAGATCATAAAGAATAACTTTAGATGTTAGATCACTATATGATTGTTGGCCTATAACCTGGAAAGCATTCAGAGAATGAAGTAAAAAAAATGAAGTTATGAAATTCATTCCATTTTCACCTACTTATTCATGTCCACAATATTCTTTGATGTGTGTGTCTTTATTTTTTTATTTTTATTTGGAACCCAACCTGGGCCTTAAACTCACGACCCTGAGATGGAGACCTGAGCAGAAATCAAGAGCTGGGCATTTAACTGACTGAGCCGCCCAGAAGCTTAAGTACATGTATCTTTAAAAAAATAAAAGAAAAAAAAAAGAAAGAAAAATGGGGAGCCTGGGTGGCTCAGTTAGTTAAGCATCTGACTCATGATTTCAGCTCAAGTTGTGATCTCAGGAGTCATGGGATTCAGCTCCTTGTTGGGCTCTGCGTTAAGCATGAAGCCCACTTGGGATTCTCTCTCTCCCTCTCCCTTTGCCCCACCCCCCCAAAAGAAATAGAAACAGAATTCATATAGAAGCTTGTATCATTCTACCTATAAGGAAATTAATGAAAAAACACAAGAACTAATTGAAAAAAAAAGCAGTCCCATCTAATTAAGAGATACATTTCCAATATAATTTTACATCTCATCTTTAATAAGTATATGTACGTTGATTTGTCTGATAGTGTTCTCCTACTAATTGTGATTCTAACTTCACACAAAGCAAATATGTCAAACACTCAGAGCCTAATAGTTATAGGAAATTGAAATGAATTTCGATTCCAATTTCTATACACACATTTATGGCAGAGATGTATGAAAGAATAATCAATAAAATATTTTTAAGAATAAACATATTGCATCAGCACTCAATTCAATGGAGGGAATAGAATGGAATGAACACTCAAAAGAGAAAAAGGAGCAGGATAATATTTCCAAGTGTCAAGAGAGCTTATTCTTGTGTTTTTTAAAGTGGATGATGGTGGCTCTCACATTGCTGTGATGTTTAGATCCCACTGGATGCCCTTAAAGGAGTGATATGACAGTTTATTTTGAAATGTCAGTATTTACTGTACGCCAGGACAGCAGCTCTCAGAATGTGGTTCCTGAGCCAGTGGTGTTTGGATCACCTGGGGACTTGACAAATTCTCAGGGCCAGCCCCACAGAATCGGAGACTCTGAGAGCGGGCCCAGCGTTTAACCTGTGTTCCAGGTGACTGATGTGTGCCCACGTTGAATATATTTTTATGTCAATTTAAGATATGCGAGGGGACCCAGGGTCTTACAAAAAATTACTGAGGTCCTCAGGCAAAAATGTTTGAGGACCGCCATCCAGACCCTGCAACTTTTTCTATCTTTAGAGTTTTCTTCCGAGGAGTGGGTAACAGACAGGGACAAGCATTGGGGATGATTTCATGTGGAAATTGGGAAGGATTGGGACAGGCACAGGGAGAAGAGTATGGCAGACGGAGCGCCCAGGTGGCTCAGTAGGTTACGTGGCTGCCTTCGGCTCAGGTCGTGACCCCAGGGTCCTGGGATTGAGTCCCATGTCGGGGTCCCTGCTCAGCAAGGAGTCTGCTTCTCTCTCTCTCTCTCTCTCCTTCTGCTCCTCCCCACTGCTCTCTGTCTTTCTCTCTCTCTCTCTCTCTCTCAAATAAAGAAATAGGACAAATCTTTAAAAAAAAAAAAAAAAGAGCATGGCGGGCAGAGAGGACAGTATAAAAAAGGCTCAGAGGTGGGGCAGCACGGTGTGAGTAAGGGGAGAGGTGGGCTAGGCGGGAGCCAGGCTTCGGGGAAAGAGAGCTGCTGGAAGTTAATCTGGAAAGACATGATCGTGATGTTGCCAGGACTTTATTTTGAGCAGGTGAAGATATGGTCAGAGATATTTTTTGTTGGAATGAGTCTGGCATAGATCAGGTGGCAGACACTGGAGGCAGTGGGACTAGCCGTAGGGCTGTGTCCTGGAGTCCTCATCCCAGGGGGGTTACCGTCCTCTCTTGGCTGAAGTGGTCCCTGTCCACCATCACTGAAAAGTGTGGGTGATGCCTGTCAGGGGTATGATAAGAAATACATGTGGTCTTTTTTCCTAGTTCCTTCACAGAGCTCCTTAAACCCTTGGAATTCCCTGAGTGACGGAAGGGTCTGTTGGTGTTCATAAGGAGCCCCTTTAGAGCAGACCTGAGTTTATGCTGATGAGGTGACCTAAGTGGGGAGGGGGAGTGGGGGCGCTGTAGATAGCCTCAGGATGCATCTGGTCCCCAAAAAGACTAAGTGATTAGAAGGTTGGAACCTTCAGCCTCACAAGCCGACCTCTGGGAAACGGGGGTGCGGGGCTGCCAATCAAGTTGTACCAAAATCCTGAGCAAGGAGATTTGATGAGCTTCTGGGTTGCCGAAAACATCCACGTGCTGGGAAGGTGGAGCACCCCAGTTCCATTAGGACAAAAGCCCCTGTGCAGGAAACCCTTGTGGACCTTGCTCTAGGGACCTCTTCATTGGGCTCCTCATCTGTGTTCTTTATAATATCCTTTATAATAAGCTGGCAAAAGTAAATAAATGTTTCTCTGAGTTCTGTGAACTGCTCTAGCAAATTAATCACCCTGAGAAGGCAAGTGGGACTTCCGATTGGTGTCTGAAAGGGGGACTGTGGGATTTTAGCCCTTAACCTGAGCAGCTTGAGGCTAGAGGTCGTGTCCTGAGTGAAATTTGTAGGACACCCAGCCAGTGTCCCCTGAGAAATGGGGAATTGCTTGATGGTGTTGGAAAACATTCCACACCACCCAACCCAAGGAGACCGGCAAACCCGGGGGACAGAGAGAGTCATGTCACTGCTCTGAGGCGGCTAAGGTCCATCTGTCGCTTTGGGCTCTAGCCTGGTGTCACGACTGCAATTCTGGCCATTCCCTAAGCAGAGATCATGCCCACCTCCTGAGATCACTGAGAAGTCTGCAAAATGCCAGGAGTTGTTCAGGCAGAAGGAATTCACAAACTCCTGGAGCACATTATTGTTATCTTTGTTTCTATTTAACCAAGAACTCGCAGGGAAGACAGGCATGACATCATCAGAGCGATCTCTCATTGGCTGCTATTCCCCAAGGGGAGGGTTCTCTTTCCAGTTGCTTAGTTCTCCTAAGTATTGTTTGTGGCACAGAGGCCTGTCCTCTCACTTCCTTTTCCAGATTGAATGCCTCTGATATCATCAGGTTATGGCAATAGAGTGCGATAACACCATGATGGTAGATTTTAGTGGACAGAACCGTGCGCCTTGGAGGAAGAGGCTCTGAGCCTCTTGCTGTCCTCTTTAAGGTCGGCTTCAGGTGTTGCATCACTACATTAATTCATCATGCAATATGCATGAGGGACAGGGATAATGAAACGGTGACACTGGCGCTTCTATTTAGTGTCCTATAAAATGGAATGCAAATGAATTGGTTCTGTCGGTGCATTTCATCCCCAAGCTTTGATTTACAGTTCCCGCGAGGATTGCTGTCCGCGTGCTTCACGTTCACGTGCCATCTCAGTTTGCATTATCTGTCTCATTTCTGGAAGGTTAATAATTTAACTGATTTTTTTTTTAAGTCTCATACAATCATGTTGAAGAAAAGCAGGAAATCGACATAATTTCTTTTTCCCAGACTTGAATTTGATGTTTCTTTTGGATGGGAAGAAGAGTTAAAATGAATACCTCATTTTCGGGTAAAAGCAACATAATTCTAAAACGAAGTTTCACTCACTTAACCCATCAAGCGGTTCCAATCATTGAATGATGAAAAAATGTAAAGAACAAGATTTCAAAGGGATGTTATTTGAAAACAGCTACTGGGCAGGTACTGTAATAACACTTTTAATGACCACTTTATTTTTCATTTCTGAGCTCATCTTTAGAGAAATTACTTGGTGGTGAACAAAACCAGAGCAATGGCCTGGCAGACAAAACTTTCGCTTCTGAAATAATAGTAGCATCGTCCAGCGATTCTGAATCTATCGTGGGAACTCACTGCATCTTCTAAGTAGCATGGCCCAATCCCCTGAGCATTCCCTCCAGGCTGGTGGAGGCTGGATGAGGCTGATCAGGGTAGTGGAGCCTGGTGGAGGCTGGTGGAGGTTGGAGGAGGCTGATCAGGGTGGTGGAGGTTGGAGGAGGCTGGTCAGGGTGGTGGAGGCTGGTGGAGGCTGGTGGCAGGGCATCTGACAATGTCTGCCACTTTCGTTGGGACCTTGTAGGTGTGGGGCTGAGGAAGTCCTGGGAGGTGCCATAACTTTACAGAGGACACACAGTTCCCAAATCAATTGAAACCGGGCCCCGGGACTCCTGGCAGGAGCCTTCCTACATATGACTCCCAGAGCTCCACTCCCACCGGTTCTTGAGGCCAGGCTTCTTAGCAGCACAGCACTCAGGAGGATCTGACCCAGCATGAGTTTTCTTTCTCGAAAGTACACTAGTCTTTCTGGGACACGGACCAAATTTACAGCAATGATGTCCAAAAGAACCCATCAATAAAATTGTGTTTTGTGAAGGGCTTTTATGTTTTCAGAGAGGGTTTGGGGTGATATTTTTACATCTGACTGTTAAAAGCTAATGTGGCATTGTGGTTCAGAGCTGAAGCTTTGGAATTAAAGTGGGTTGGGCTACTGGATTCAGCACTTATTAGCTGTGTGGCCTTGTTAATAACTTTCTGAGCCCCAGTTTGCTTTTCTGTAAAATTGGGATCCTAAGTCCATGTTATAAGCTTGGTGTATGAATTAAATAAGAATATATATGTATATGTTCATCTGTCTCATGGCAATTTGCTTCTTAGTCAAGCTCGAAGGATCGTTGAGGGGATAGGATTTCTTTTTTTTTTTTTAAGATTTTATTCATTTGTGAGAGAGAGAGCACGAGGGGGTGGTGGGCAGAGGGAGAGAGAGAGGCTGAGCAGGAAGCCTGATGCTGGGGCTCAATGCCAGGACTCTGAGATCATGACCTGATCGGATAGCACGCGTTTAAACCAACTGAGACACCCAGGTGCCCTGAGGGGATAAGATTTCTTGCTTCTCACATGGATACCCATGATAAAGCTTAGTTTATAAATTAGGCACATTAAGAAATGAACAGCAACACTAATAAAATGGAAGAATTGTAACAACAAGCTGAAATTAAAATTATGTGACTGTGGTTTCTCTCCCAGAATATCTTATTGGACTGTCCTCACCCTTCTTCCTGTGGTGACGTGAGATGACAGATGCCTGCCTGAGGAGATGAAGTGAGGGGGATGATGGGGGCTTTGTGACGTAGTGTTGGGCCTCTCCTGACCCTCTGATGAGCCTCCAGAAGGAGGACCACGTGCTTCTGGAATGTCCTGTGGGTGACTGAAACTGTGGATAAGGGAGACCACTGTGCTCATGTTCCCTGGGGGTGAGGAGCCCCCTGGGGAGAATGGGAACATGCTACCAGTGAGGCAGACTCAACTAAAAGGGCTGTTTTCAGAGCTGCCTCCCACACAGGCAGCACTGACTTCATGCCCAGGGGAGAAGAGGGCTTTGTGCCTGAATTGAAAGGGCTTGTGACTAAGGCTTGTGGCACTCTGAGGCTCAAGAGCCCTTGTGTTGTCAACCCCCTGAGTGTAAGCAGGGAATGGTCTTTTTATTATTATTATTAAAGATTTATTTATTTATTTGAGAGGGTGGGAGAGAAAGAGAGAGAGAAAGAGAAGCAGTCTCCCCCGCCGAGTGCGGGGCCTGATGCAGGGCTCCGTTTCACAACCACCGTGTGACCATGACCTGAGCCGAAATCAAGAGTTGGATGCTCAGCTAACTGACTGGGCCACCGGGTCGCCCCAGGGAATGTTCTTACTTCACCAGAGACATGAGGCTTTGGTCCCACTTGGAGTTTCAGAGTCGCCCCCATCCCAAAAGTACCTGGGTGGAGCAGGGGCTCTGCATGAGTGGAGAGTAGCCACCAGCTACTCCCAGTGATTCTCTGGGATCAGGGTTGAGGTCCCCTCTCAGTCAAGCTTGCCACTTTAAGGACACTTTAAATACATACCCGGAGATTCCCCCAAATACACTCAAGTGGGGGGAATCTTGATGTCAAACTGGTGGAGGTCGTGAGTCGTGGAGATTCAGGTGTATATATATAAATGAAATCCCACCTGTAGTCCTGGGCTAGCAAAACCTGAGATATTTTGGCTATAGATACCTAAAAACCGTTTCCATAAGATGTATTCTTTAGGACTTAGCACTCAGTTTTCTCATTTAACCACTCATGATCGTTTACTAAAAAACCAAATACTGCTCAAGATTGAAGCTGAGGGGTGGCTGGGTGGCTCAGTTGGTTGGGCGGTTGCCTTTGGCTCAGGTCATGATCCTGGAGTCCCAGAATTGAGCCCCACATGGGGCTCCCTGCTCAGTGGGGAGTCTGCTTCTCCCTCTGACCTCTCCCCTCTCATGTTCTCTCTCTCTCTCTCTCAGTCTGTCTCTCCCAAATAAATAAATAAATAAAATATTTTAAAAAAAGATTGAAGGTGAATCTTTCAGATGCCCGTTTGGGGGAAAATCCAGTCAATCACCTCACGCTGCTTTCTCCCCCACTGGAGTAAGAACAACTTGCTTCAGATGTGTGACTCTGTTGATTGATTTGGCAGTGTGGGACAGACTTGCAGTGAAGCCGGTGGCATTTAGGGAGTTTCTCACTGATTGTTGCATTGTTCCTGAAGTGACTGTGCTATTTAGCAATAGAACCTCGCAGAGCAGTTTCTCTGAGGGGTTTTCCTCACACAGCCTCCAGTGCTATTAAGGACAACAAGGTCTTTGCCTCAGGGACCTAGAAAATTTAAAAGCTTAGGACTCAGTCTTGGCGTTTCTTCTGAGCCTGTGTAGGGAGGAGTCACGTGCCTTTCTTTCAGAGTCAAGGGCTCTAAACACTGACCCCCCCCCAAAAAAGTCTCTGCCGATGAATACAAAAACAGAACACTTGGAAAACACACTTCATTGTAAAATCACTTTAGGGTATTTGAGATGATTTCATGTAGATGGCACTTGGCTTCCCACATCATAAAAGATGAATTATGTGAAAATGGCAAAATCTTAATACAGGAAACCACAGAGGAAATTTCAACTCATACCTAAAAAGCCAGGTCTGAGAATTTGCAAGTGTGATGCCACAGTCAGAGTTAGGATCTGATCAATCTTTCCTCTTTGGAATAAGTTCCTCATTTGGCAACTAGGACCTTTCCCTTTCCTGCTTCTCCTCCTGCCTCCTTGGCTGCTCCTCACGGTCCCTCAGCTGGGCCCTCTGGAGGCCGGCTCACTTCCCTCTCCTATCCGCACCCCTCCCCTGGTGGACGTCAGGGGTCTCGTGCTTTCAAAGCTCTCCACATCCTGCTGCCTTTGTCTTTGTATCTCAACCTGTACGTTGCCCCGAGCTCCAGGCTTGCTCACCCAGCCTGTTCGACATCTCCCCTACGTGGTAAATGGCATCTCAAGACTGACACATCTGACCCCGAGGCCAGTCCTGGACTCTTCTTCCAAATCTGTTCAAGCCACATGCTTCCCTATCTCAGTTGATGGCGAGTTCATCCTTGCAGTCACTCAGGCTGAAATAACTTTGAGTCGCTGCAGTGAGTTGAATGGTGGCTCCCAGGAAGCTATGTCCACGTCCCAACCCCCAGCACCTGTGGATGGGACCGTATTTGGCAAAAAGGTCTTTACAGATGTAATTAAGCTGACGATCTTGAGATGAGATCACATTGACTCTCTGGTTGGCCCCCAATCCAATGACAAGTGTCCTGAGACAAAAGAAGGACTGAGAGAGACACAGAGGTGAAGGCCGTGTGAGGATGGAGGAAGAGATCCAAAATCATGCAGCCATGAGCCAATGGGTGCCTGGGCCCCCCAGATGCTGGGAGAGGCTCCCCCTTGAGCTTCTGGAGTTCTTCCTGCCAACTCCTTTGTTTCAGACTTCTGGCTTCCAGAACTGTGAGAGAAGACATATCTGTTGTTTAAGCCTCCAGGTATGTGGGGCCGTGTTATTGCAGCTACAGGAAACTAACACGGTCATCTTCAACCTTTCCCTCTCTTTCTCTTGAGATTTATGTCCAGTCTCACAGCAAATCCTCGGAACCATGACAGTAGATTTCTTTTTCTTTTTCTTTCTCTTTCTCTTCTCTCCTCTCCTCTTCTTTCTCTTCTCTTCTTTCTCTTCTCTTCTCTTCTCTTCTCTTCTCTTCTCTTCTCTTCTCTTCTCTTCTCTTCTCTTCTCTTCTCTCCTCTCCTCTCCTCTCCTCTCCTCTCCTCTCCTCTCCTCTCCTCTCTTCTCTTCTCTTCCCTTCCCTTCCCTTCCCTTCCCTTCCTATCACTTCCCTTCCCTCCCCTCCCCTCTCCTCTTCTCTTTCTTTTTCCTCTCCCCTCCCCTCCTCTCCTGTCTCCTCCCCTTCTCTGCTCTCTCCCCTCCCCTTTCCTCTCTCTTTCTTTCCCTTCCTCCCTCCTTTCTTCCTTCCTTTCTCTTTTCCTTCCTTCCTTCTTTCTTTCTTCCTGTAATACGAGTGTCTGACTTAAGCTTTGATGATTGAGGCAACTGCTTCAAAGAGGCATCACTTCAAAGATGGTTATCTCGAAAAACACACTAAAAAACCCCACATTGCCAGCCACATGACCAGGTAAAGAGCCAGGCCCCCTTCCCACTTTAAGGCTCCTTTGTTTTAGAGGTCTTGGTTGGTTACAATAACTGACCATTTGGACCACTTGTTTTTGCTCTTTCCACATTTCAAATTCTTGCTCTTGAGTTTTAAATTTACCCATGAAGAATGAGCCTGGTGAAACCCTATACCCCCTCACCCCCCAACCCCAATGAAAGCAGAACCTCAGGCCTGTGCCCACTCTCTATCAGGGACCTTGCTCTGTGGCACCAGGTGTGCTAGGCAATTTCCAGGGCCTGTAAGTAATAAACCTTTATTTTTTCAAAGTTTCCTGATGGATATTGCTAAGGGATGTAGTAAAAACCACAAGGGCTGGTCCAACCTAACATTGGTTACTGGTAGACTGAGACTGGCACACAAAACATCCTATTTTCAAAATAGACCCAGAATCTGGCCACTTCTTACCACCTCCATTGCTAATCTACCTGGCTTGAGCTCTCAGTAGGTCTTACTTGGAATACTGCAATCCCACTAGTCTCCTTGGCTCTGCCTTTGACTTTCAGCAGTGATCCTTTCAACATAGAAGTCAGAACATGTCAACACTCTAGCTACCATCTCAGAGTAAGAGCCAAAGTCTTACTAAGAATGGGCTGCCATGCCTGGCCTCTTATGTCTGTAACCTCATCTTAGACCACCTCCCTTTGCTGCCTCTGATCCAGCCACTATGGCTCCTCTGCTCTTCTTTGTCCATATCCGTCATCCTCCTACCTCAGGGCCTTTGCACTCACTTATTCTTTTGTCTCAAATGCTCTTCCTCCAGACACCTGCATAACTAATCCCCTTATCTCGTGCAAGTCTTACATACCATCTTCTCAGAGAGGTCTATTCTGACAACGCTATTTATAATTACAATGCTTACACATGCCCCATCTTCCTTCTCTGTAGCTCTTATTGCCATCTAAATACCACATATCTTACTTGTTCACTTTATTTACTGTTTTTCTTCACCTGCTGGGAGGTGAGATCCCTATGGAGAGGGAATGGGGGGAACTTTTTTTGTTCACTGCAGTAATTCCAGTCTCTAGAACAAGGCCGAGTATGTGCTCAGTAAATATTTGTTTAATGAATAATTGAAAATCAGAAAGCCTCAGTGCAGTGGTTTATAAGAGTAAATGCAACAGGATCTTATGTTCCCATTCATCTTCTGGAGACCAAGAAAAGGGAGTGAATTCTATGCCACACAAGGTGTATTTATGCATTTATTTTAAATGTTTAATTGTGGTAAAATACACAAATTACCATCCTAACAATTTTTTTAAAAGATTTACTTACTTATTTGAGAGAGCGAGAGCATGAGCAGAAGGGGCAGAGGGAGAGAATCTCAAACAGACTTTGCACTGAGCACAGAGCCAGATGTGGGGCTCCATGTGGGGCTCAATCTCATGACCCTGAGATCACAACCAGAGCCCAAACCAAGAGTACGATGCCTAACTGACTGTGCCCCCCAGGCGCACCCCCATCCTAACCATTTTTAAGTATGCAGTCCAGTGGTGTCGAGTACATTCACATCTTTGTAGAAACGTCACCACCGTCCATCCGCTGAACTCTTTACACCTTTTAAAAAAAAATTTATTAATTTATTTGACAGATAGAAATCACAAGTAGGCAGAGAGGCAGGCAGAGAGAGGAGGAAGCAGACTCCCCGCGGAGCAGAGAGCCCGATGCAGGGCTCGATCCCAGTGTCCTGGGATCATGACCTGAGCCGAAGGCAGAGGCTTTAACCCGCTGAGCCACCCAGGCGCCCCTGAACTCTTTACATCTTGCAAAACTGAAGTTCCATACCCAGTGAACAATAGTTCTCCACTCTTCCCCCCAACTCCTGATGACCACCATTGTACTTTGGGTCTCTACGACCTTGAGTCATAGATATACTCAAATACTACTCATACATAGTGGTACATAGAGGCACTACTCTATGTACCTCATGTGAATGGAATCGTATAGTATTTGCTTACTTGCGACTGGTTTACTTCACTTAGCATTACTTCCTCAAGTTTCATCCATACCGTGGCATGTGTCAGAATTTTATTTCTTTTTAAGTTGAAAAGCTGTGCTTTCCAGTAGCACCTTGTATTCCGATTGGGCTCCCCTGGAGTGATCCAACCCCCTCACCACATTCACTGCCTGTCCAGTTTAGGAGAAGTCACCGAACTTGACTCCGGGGGGGGAAGTCATGATGTTGAAAACCACATATCACAGGGTTTCCCCCAAGTTTTGTTTCCCAAGATGTCAACCAGCTTTGCCGGACCCACTGCCGGGAGGGTTGAGGGAACTGGGCCGGTTTATAGGCTGAAAATAACTCTTTCCCTGCCAACACATCCTTTCTAGAACTCACCCACTTGTCTCCACATGATCTGTCAAGGGTCTTTGCCCCATTTTAGTGGGTACAAGTCAACTCATCATTTCATGAAATAATCTCAATAAACTCTGAGAATTAGCTCAGATGCAGGCAGTCTGTACAATCAGAATTAAAGGACTCTGTAGTGAACTTCTCTTCCCGGAGGAAGTGACCCTCAGACTTAGGCAGAGGGGGTAAAATTGGGCAAAGAGGAGCAATCCTTGTTGCTGGCAGTCGGGTGCAGTGAGGCATTTCCTCGATGATTCATGACACTGAACATCGTTTATGTACCCACTGGCCGTCTGTATGTCTCCTTTGGGGAAGTGTGTATTGGAATCTTTAGCTCATTTTAAAATCAAATTATTGGGGATGCCTGAGTGCGTCAGCCAGTTGAGTGTCTGACTCTTAGTTTTAGCTCAGGTCATGATCTCAGGTTGTGAGATCAAGCCCTGCATGGGTTCCATGCTCAGCAGTGTTTTCTTGGATTCTCTTCCCCTCTCTGTCTGCTCCTCCCTCCTTCTCCCCTCAAGCTCTCACTCTTTCTCTAAAATAAATTTTAAAATACATTTTAAAAATCTTTTTTTCTTTAAGATGTTATTTACTTGAGAAAGAGAGAGATCACAAGTAGGCAGAGAGGCAGGCAGAGAGAGAGGGGGAAGCAGGCTCCCTGCTGAGCATAGAGCCCTAAATTTTAAAAAATCTTTAAAAAATGAATCAAGTTTTAATTGCTTTGCTGTTGAGCTGTAGGAGGTCATTATGTATTTTGTAAATTAACCTCTTATCAGATATGTGGTTGGCAAATATTTCTCCTATTCCGAAGATTGCCTTTTCATTTTGTTTATGGTTTCATTGGCTGTACAGAAGCTTTTTAGTCTGATGTGGTCTCACTTTCTAATTTTGCTTTTGTTGCCTCTGCTTTTGGTGTCATATCCATGAAATAAATCATTGCCAAGACCAAGGTCATGAAGCTTTCTCCCTTTGTGTTCTTCTAGAAGTTTACAATTTCAGGTCTTTTATCTTTAAGTTTCAATTTTTGGTTGATTTTTGTGTGTGGTTTAAGATATAGGCCCAATTTCACTCTTTTGCATGTGGATATTTAGTTTTTCCAAAAACATTTGTTGAAGGAACTAGCCTCTCCCCAGTGTGTATTCTTGGCACTCTTGTCCAAGATCAGTTGACGCATATATGCATGGATTTATTTCAGTGTTATCTGTCCTGTTCTATTCATCTATATATTTGTCTTTTTGCCAGTACCATACTGTTTCAAACGTTGTAGCTTTGTGATATATTTTGAAATCAGGACGCGTGATGCTTCTTGCTTTGTTCTTTTTCAAGATTGTTTTGGCTAATTGGGGCTCATGGGGCTCTTTACTGCTATTTTACAAAGAAGGAATATGAAGCATAGGAGATAAAGTGACTTTCCCAAGGTTGTAGAACTCGTAAATGGCAACACCTAGTTTCAAACCCTGGGGTCTGATTTTGAAAATTATCCTCACCCCTTATACTCTGTTGCCGCTGAAGTCTTTAAAACCATCACCTCACCTCTCTGCCCCATTCATTATATATATATATTTACAGTTTTTTTCTAGAAAGAAGTTATATATATCTATATAGATATAGATATAGACATATGTAGATATATATATCTATATCTCAACTTCTTTCTAGAAAAAAGAACGGTAAAATTTCACCACCCGAAGATTCATCTCACAAACAGTTTTCTCTTCCAAAAAGCAGGTACATCCTGAGGCTTAATTCTGGCCTTTTGTAAGAAGCCAGTTAAGAATGTCAGGGTCTCCTGGGCATATACAGATGTACAGTGCTTTGAGCAAATCAGAGAGTGAAACTGTGAATATAGAAAACAAAGTCAGAGGGTGGTTGTTTACATTACAAAAGGATTCTTTAATTTAGAAATGAAACCGGGCCTGGCGGCCTATAAACAGCAACTTCCTAGGGCCAACGGGGGCTTGTGTGTTTGACTAAATGCTTAGGGTCAGAAAAGCCTCCAACTACAATGTTTTTAGGTCAATGTGATCTTTTGAAGATCAACCAGAAATGATGGCGAAATATCACTGAAAAGATTATGTAATTGGTGAGAAAAGAGAATTTACTTACTCCCTCCTCTCAAATCATCTTAAAATCTGCTTTGGAAGACACGTCTTTGACATGAAGCTAAGCAGGCTCGTACACGCCGGTGCTGTGTGGAACAGTCTGGCATTGCCACTCACACGGGATGGAAACCGGAAGACCAGCGTCGTTGTCAACATTTTCATAAGCTTGGGAGATAAAGCAAGTCTGTTTACAGACAGGAGGCCAGACCCATCACTTCTTATTTACAAACAGCACACACCCGAATCCTTTTCATGTGTGTGGTTTGTTAAAAAAAAACAACTTATTTTCTCTCATGAGGAAGGTTTAAAGGCTTTGGAGAGCACTATGTCTTAGCGATTGTAAGCAGTTGCTTACAAAACGGTGGCTTTCCAAATGCGAATTAAATGTGACCATAAAAACCACGGCTGGCTGAGGAGAAAACGCTGTAGCTAACCTAACCTGAAATTTTGTATCTCACAAGAAAATCTTAGTATTCAAAACACTCAAAAGGACATCTGCAAAGGCTTTGGAGGTTATATGCTTTTTGTAGCTTTTTTTGGATTTTATGGCTGGAGACACAATTCCAGTAGATTTCTTTTAGCTGTAAAGATTGAAATTTAATTTCTCAGTAATGAGAAAATCCCATACAGCTGCAGGTAACTAGATGTGTGTCAATCTGGACAGATTGAGAAGAGGAAACAATTCATTTCTGGCACCAGAGGGCACCAAAGCTCAAGTTGCTAGGAAGACAGCAAGCCCCGGGGTCCCAGCGTCAGTGGGGGAAAAAGCCCCTGAAAGGTCATTCTTGGGGCCTTCAGACAAGACCTTCCCTAATTGTTTCAGAGGACCGAGAATGTCTCCAATGAGGAATAACTTCTCTAGCTGTTTTTTTTTGGCTCCCTCTACTATTTAACCCCCTCCTGGCCAAGAAATTCTCAATAGAATTTGTTCATCCAGAGCACAGATATTTCCTGAGCACCTATTATGCACCAGGCCCTGGGGACACAGAAGCAAGCAAGAAAGGCAAAGTCCGTACCCTCATGAATCTGCGGTCTACAGGAGAAGACTGGCATCAAACAAGCGTCCGCAATAGTGTGTGACATGGGTTATGAAAAAGGCAGCTGGGGACCCCAGGAGCAGAGGGCAGGGGCCTAACCTCACCCATGAAGTCATGGTCATGCATTGGTTTTCTGTGGCTTCTGTAACAAATGATCACAACTGGGTGGCTTAGAACAACACAGCTTAGTCTCTCAGGGTTCTGGAAGCCAGAAGTTGAAACAAGGTGTTGGCCGGGCCACTCTCCCTGCCAAGGGACTTGGGAAGAATGTATTCCTTGGCTCTCCTCTGGTGTGACTCCAGGCATTCCTTGTTCCATAGACTCTCTGCCTCTGTGGTCCTGTCACCGCCTCCTCTCGGTGTGTCTTCTCCCTGGTATATCTACATTATGAAGATACATTTGATTGCATTTGGGGCACGTTATGGATTGAATTGCGTGTCTCCTGCTCTCCCCTTGCCCAAATCTGCATGGAAAGTCTGACCTCTAATGTGACCTTGTTTAGAGATAGAATCGTTAAGATAATTAAGGTTAAATGAGGTTATAAGGGTGGGGCTTTAATTCGATGGCATTGGTGTCTTTGAAAGAAATGAGAAGACTGGGGTGCCTGGGTGGTTCAGTGGGTTAAAGCCTCTGCCTTCGGCTCAGGTCGTGATCCCAGGGTCCTGGAATCGAGCCCTGCATCGGGCTCTCTGCTCCGTGGGGAGTCTGCTTCCTCCTCTCTCTCTGCCTGCCTCTCTGCCTACTTGTGATCTCTGTCAAGTAAAAAAATAAAATATTAAAAAAAAAAAAAAAGAAGAAGATGAGAAGATACCAGAGTCTTTCTCTCTCTCTCTCTGTAACAAAAGACCTTGTAAGGACATAGCAAGAAAGCAGGCCATCTACAAGCCAGGAGGAGAGGGCTTTCTAGAAACCAAGCTGCCAGCACCTTGATCTTTGGACTTAGAGCATCCAGAGCTGTGAGAGAATAGATTTCTGTTATTTAAGCCACCCAGTCTGTGGACTTGTTAGGGAAGTCCAAGCAGATGAATATAAGGCCCACCTAGATGATCCAAAATAATCTCAAGATTCTTAGCTTAGTAACATTGTTCACCATATCAGGTGACATTTGTAGGTTGTGGGCATTAGGACAATGGCCAGACTTTAGACAGCACATGATACCTTGAGAGTAACTGAGCTCATCCAGGAACAATTTGGAGAGTGAAAAGAGAGAAGAGCTTCGGGCAAAGCCCTAAGAGAAAATATGAGACATAAATGCATCCTTTGAGGATGGGGGATCTAGAAAGAAGACTGGAAAGGAGAGACTGGAAAGGAGAGGAGAGGCAGAAAATATTTGAGACCAAGAGAGCGCGGGCATTACAGAAGGTGAGAAGGCAGGGCCGAGCCTGCCCTATGTTGCCTGGAGGTCAAGAAAGAAACAAAGGAAAGAGGGTTTGACTGCAGAAAGCTTTAACTTGGTCAGTGGGTGGCCCCGGTGAAAGCCATTTGCATGCCAGCAGAGCCCGAGCCCGAGTGGGATGGGTGAGGGGGTGGATGGAGAAAATAGGTCTTTCATGGAGAGGCAGGAGACAGGTTAGAAGTGGGGACTGAGGGAGATTTTTAACTTATTTTTTAAGATGAGAGAAAATGAGCATGTTTAAATACAAATGGGAAGAGTCTACAGAAAGGGAGAGACTGAAGATAAAAAGAGCAGCTAATCCATCCCTGAGAAGTGGTTGAGGAGCGGTCCAGAGCTCAGGAGGGTAGGATGGATGAAGGTGACCTAGAGCGTTGTAACCAGAGGGAAGGGGGAAGGTGGAAGAAGGCAGGGGGTGAAGAGTTGGTGGGAAATGTTATAGATGTTCTTTTCTGGCAAGATCTATTTCTGTCTGGGTGGCCAGGGAAAGGGATCCAGTGGGGGATGCAGGTGGGGGTTTAGTCACCCTGGAGATCAGGAGAGAGTTGACTCAAGAAACGAGGTGGGGCTGTCGATGTCAGAAATGTTATCTGGGAAGTAACTGAGTAAGCTAGTTGGAAGGGTAACAAGTTACGGTTCTGTGTATTATTTCAGAGGAAGAGCGGGGCTGATGGGACAAGGTCAAGTGTGTCCAGAAAAAGAGCAGCTCTTGTCAGCAATGTGGATCTTGAGGTCACCTTAGATGCTGACAGCAGAGAAAGAGTTCAAAGCAGGTACCAAGATCTTTACTGGAAGACAGAAGCCTGTGTGGCTTAAAGGCAAATAAGTGGAAGAGTCTTGGTTGCAGGAGGCTGGACGGGCGACAGGTGTTCCTGTGGTTGCCGAAGTTCTGCAAACCGGTCTAAAGATGGGCTATGTTTTTTCAAACTGTGATAAAAGCTCATTAAAATTTCTTAGCTTAAAAAATGACCAAGAATTATCTGCCAATTTATCCAGTCAGTTGTGCAGTAAATGGATGCAGCAGAAAAATAAAAAAATTCACAGAACAGTCAATGGTTGTTTTCTTTTTTCTTTTTTTTAAGATTTTATTTATTTATTTGACAGAGAGCAATACAGTGAGAGAGGGAACACAAGCAGGGGGAGTGGGGCCAAGCAGACAGCCCCACGCGGAGCTCCATTCCAGGACCCCGGGATTACCACCGGAGCCAAAGGCAGATGCCCAGGGACTGAGCCACCCAGGCGCCCCTCAATGGTTGTTTTCATAAAGACATTCCTTTCATAAGTGTCAGTGACTCCCGTCCAAAGCCAAACAATTCTTTACCTTATAAACTGGTTCATATTACCAGTTTCTTTTATTCTAAGTGTGTTTAATCCCGAGTTGGCTAAATCACTGCTTTAAATGCCACAGTTAAGGCTCATTATTCATTTCTGTCTCAGCGGAGATGGAACAGAGCTGACCACTGTACTCATGATCAGAACATTAATATCCTTATTGAAGACGACTATTAATTTCACACACCCTGCCTTTTTTCCCCCAAGCCAAATCCTGCTTCTGTTATTTCTTTTACAGTGTATACCCCTTAATAAGTTTATATGTAGTCTAAAAAAAAAATCCCCCTTTAAAAAAAAGCAAGAGCTTTGATAGACCCATGTATTTATTAAGCATGTCTAAAGTCAGGTCAATAGTCGAGCACTGGAGACACGACGGTTGAGGAAAATTTCTGCTGTAACAAGGAATTTGTATCCTTTTGCAGACATACTTTTTGCTATCCCAGGGGCAAGCCAGGGTCTGTCTTTCTCTGATCTTTAGTGGAAGAAAATTAGTCCAGGACGAATTTATTTTTCTGAACATCTATGGTGGCTGGCTCGGTGTAGCAGTCCTAGCCAGTCCATGCCGTTAAGTGAGAATTTACAGCGTGCCAGGCTCTGGGTTGAACACCTTATATACACCCAATGCAAACATCACAAAACAAACCCCCATTGGGTAGGTATATTTATTATCTTCATTTTAGGGACACGTCACAAGCCCAGAACTTGAGCACATGCCTGATGGGCACAAGCAAATGAAAGTAAAACTTGAACTCAAAGTCGGATTAGTCCAAATCCAAAATCCATGCTGTGAACGAACTGTTTCCCACTGTGACAAGAATTGCAAGGCTAGCGTGCGCGCGCATGCGCGTGGGTGCGCCTGCGCCGGAGAGAGAGATTTTCCGTAAGGATTCGGGAAGGCAAGCACAGCATAGAGAGAATAAAGAGTGTGTGAACGGTTTGGGAGCGAGACAGAGAAGCACTAGAACTAAGGAAAAGAAAGTAAAGAACCGTAGATATATATTTAATGGCAAAACTACGAAATGAGGTGTGGGAGACTTTTATCCCTTCCCGGATATGCTTTTTCACTTTTTTACTCCATGAAAATCCCAAGAGATTTGGGACTGCCTGGAATAAATTTTTGATTTTTATTTCTGTATTTCTGTATGTATGAATTTATTTCTATTTATTTGTAAGAAGATTTTAAGAATTTATTTGACAGAGAGTTAGAGAGAGCCAGAGAGCACAAGGAGGGAAATGGCAGAGGGAGAGGGAGCTCCTGCTGAGCAGAGAGCCTGATGCAGGGCTGGATCCCAGGACCCTGAGATCATGACACCAGCCAAAGGCAGATGCTTAACCCACTGAGTCACTCAGGTGCCCCAAGAATAAACTTGTTGTTAAACAGTATTCTAATTTTGTTGGCAATCGTCTCTTTTTCATAAGTGAAAGGAATATAATTTGAAGGCCTGCCTTTCTTTAGCCTGGGAGCAGGCTGTTATGCCAGCCAGGTGTTCATCTTACTTTGGAATTCGACTCTTAGATGTGCCATCCTATCCCGGTGGCAGGTCCTCACCAGAATTTTCCTGTCCCTGGGTTGTGATTAGCCTTTGAGTGTATACGTCTTTCCTTATGTCAGAACCACAGTCTTGATTATTGTTGCTCTAAAATAAGTTTGTAAACTGACAAGTATGAGTCCTCTGACTTCATTCTTATTTTTCAAGATTATTTTGGTTATTCTGGGTCCCTTGCATTTCCATATGAATTTTGGGATCAACTTGTCCATTCGATTCAGAAAAAAAAGGCAACTGTCATTTTGGCAGGGATTGCGTTGAGTCTCTCGATAATCTGGGGAGTGTTACCATCCTGATAACATCATCTTCCAATCCATGAACTCAGGATGTTTTCACACTTAATTAGGTGTTTTTAATTTTTTTCAGTGATGCCTTTTAGTTTGCAGGTACACATCTTGCATTTCTTTTGTTAAATTTATTCCTCAGGGGGCACCTGGGTGGCTCAGTCTGTTAAGTGTCTGCCTTTGGTTCAGGTCACGATCCCGAGATCCTGGGATTGAGCCCTGCGTCAGGTTTCCTGCTAGGTGGGGATCCTGCTTCTCCCTGTCCCATGCTGGGTGCTCCCTATGTTTGTGTTCTCTTTCCCTCTCTCTCTGTCCAATAAATAGATAAAATCTTTAAAAAATGTATTCCTCAATATTTTTTATGTGATTGTTAATGGAATTGTTTTCTTAATTTCACTTTTGGATTGATAATGTTTCTTGCAACTTTGCCAAACTCAGTTCTTAGCTCAGTGGTTTTTTGGGTGGATTATTTAGGATTTACCATATACAAGATTATGTCATCTGCAAACAGAGATAGTTCTATTTCTTCTTTTCCATTTTCCTATTTCCTATTTTCCTATTTCTATTTTACTTTCTTGTCTAGTTGCTCTGGCTAGAACCTACAGTACAATGTTGAATGGAGGTGGCAAGAACAGACATTCTTGTCTTATTTCTGATCATGGAGGGAAAGCATTCAGGTTTTTCCCCCTACGTATGATGTTAGCTGTGGGTTTTTCATAAATGCCTTTTATTAGGCTGAGGAAATTCCCTTCTATTTCTAGTCTGTTGAGTATTTTTACCATGAAAGGAAGCAGGTGTAGAATATATGAAAAAGACCTGTGTTCCATCTATCTTTTCCTCTATATGTGGAGCAGACCCACTCTTGTTAGAGCAGAGTGAAGGAAAAGCATATTGATAGGGACCCTGTTTCTAGAGCTTTGATATACATTATAGGATGCTGTATCCATTAGGGTTATATCTGAATGTAAAAGAATACTGACCTCAGTGGCTAAGCCATACTGTGGCTCATTTTTCTGATGTAACACAGTTTGGAGGTGGTCAGTCAGGGGATAGAGTCTCATGGATGTTGTCATGGACGCAGGACCCTTCCAGATTCCTACTCTACCCTCATTACATTTGGTGGTCATCTTTACTGAATGGTTATCCGCCTCCATGACCACATCTGTGTTCCGTGAGTGAAACAGAGGAAAGGAGTGAAGGGCATTAGGGATGTAGTAGGTGAGTCTGTGCTTTTTTTTTTTTTTTAATCTATGAAAACAGTAGTATTTCCAGAAACTTCATTCAGCAGAGATTTGTGCCTTAATGTCATTGATCAAAATGAGTCACAAGGTCATCTCTAGTTGCAAGGGAGAAATGAATATTTTTAATGAGGCACATTGCTACCTGTTTAAAAATTATGGTTTCCATTGGCTAGGAAGAAGGGAAGAATGGATATTGTTTCATTTATTAGCTTACAAGTAGAATTGCTGGGAGTTAAACATAGGCAGTTTGATTCCAAAGTCCATACTTTGCATTATGGATTATGATAATCAAAAGAGGTATTTTCCCTTCATTTATCTAATTGGTCAGTCATGAGAAATTTATTTATTGGGCTTAATATACATTGATAAGCAAAACAGATAAACCCTCTATTCTTTTAGAGGTTTACCTTACAGTGGAGTTTGGAGTGGGGGGCCAGAAATAAAAAACTGACAACACATTAAACACATTAAATAAGCCAATCATAAAGTATATTGGAAGGTGTTAAGATTAATAGAAAAAAGGTAATAGAGCAAGGGTAATGGGAACTGGGAGTGGGTGTATGTGGGATACGCTTCCTTGAGAGGATGGGTTTGAGCACAAACGGAAGGTGGAGAAGGAGTTCTTTGGAATCCTATCCAATTCCCTGTTTTCTATTCTTGTAAATAGTTCTCAATGAAATTTAAGCCACCTCTAATCTATAGGTGATATTGAATTTATAGCACCATCTGAATGTTCACTAAGCAGGAGGAATCAACCTGAGATATCAAGTTACGGGAAACTGTAACCAATAATATAAGCTCGGCCTCAGCTATGTGAACATTAGGTGAAAACAGATATTCCTCCCCACATATCTGAGCTACATGCAAATCCGAATGGTCAGATGCCAATCCAAAGGGCATCTAGGAAACTCAGGGGCCAGATAAACATAAGTGACTGGCCTGGAGACCCAGAGGACAAGCTATTGAAAAATAAAGCCAAACTCTTTGTTCTGGGGCCTTGGCTGCCAAGCAAATATCTTCCAGTGAAATCAGCTTGATAATACCTGAAAGTACTGAGGGTTTTTTGGGTGTGTTTTGTTTTCACTTCAGATGTCTTAATATAAAATATTTATTGAACTGTTTGGGAGAAATATTTTGATATATCAATTGTTACCCCCCCTCCCCCAAAAAAGGCACTAAACTGGCATCAACGTAACTATCTGGGCTGAACATCCTGTTAGTTTCAACCCTTCACTGGATTGGAAACTCTGTGAGGATAGGGGATGTGTCTGTCTACGGGATGCTCAATACTTATCAAGTCGAATTGAAGGAGAATTTTATTCTCCTTCGAATTTGTTGAATTAAATTTGTTGAATTTTTATTTTGAATTTTTTGAAAAATTTATTGAATTAAAGGAGACACAAAGGAAGGAAGAAGAAAAGAAAATAAAGTCAAAGGAAAAAAGGAATTGAAAAAGAAAAAGAAAGAAAGAAAAGAAAAGAAAAGAAAAGAAAAGAAAAGAAAAGTTAAGTTCTCTTTATTCAACCACCGTCAATATGCTGATTGGTATTTGAGTAGAGGTAATGTAAGCCTTTGCTGCAGGGACAAATGTTTGTTTAACTTTGACACTGTATGTGTACTAACTGTTTTTCACTAAAACAATTGTGAAAGAGGAACTTGTGCCTGAGAAGGCTGACACTAATTTACTCATCTTTGAAACATTAAAGTATAATTGAGATACAAGACTGTATTAGTCTTGAGTGTACAACATAATGCTTGGACATTTGTCTGCATTGTGAAACAATCACCGTATTAAGTATATTCATGATCTGTTACCATACAAAGTTGCATTTGGTTTCATATGATGAGAACTTCTAAGATTTTCTTAGCAACTTTCAGATTTGCAATATGATATTATCAACTACCACCGCCATGCTGTACATTCCATTCCATGACGTACTTATTTTATAACTGGAAGTTTGTACCTTTTCATCCCCTTCAATCATTTCCTCACCCACCAATCCCCCTCCCCTCTGGCAATCAGTGATTTGTTCTCTGTATTTATAAGTTTTGTTTTATTTGTTCATTTGTTTTGCTTTTCAGATTCCAGATATAAATAAAATCATATAGTATTTGTCTTTTTCTGTCTGACTTACTTCATTTAGGATAACACCCTTGCGGTCTGTCTGTGTTGTTGCAAATGGCAAGATTTCATTTATACACACACACACACACACACACACACACACACATATATATAAAATTTATATTTTTATGAATGTATATAACTTGTATATCTACATCTATATATATATTATATATATATATGGCATATCTTCTTTAGCCGTTCATTCAATGATGAACATTTAAGTTGTTTCCACATCTTAGCTATTGTAAACAATGCTGAAATGAACATAGGGATGCATATATCCTTTCAAATTAGTGGGGGGTTTTTTTGGTAAAAAACTCAGAAGTGGAATTGCTGAATAATATGGTATTTCCATTTTTAATTTTTTGAGGATTCTCTATACTGTTTTCCATAGTGGCTGCACCAATTTACATTCTCACCAACAGTGCACAAGTGTTCCTTTTTCTCCACATCCTCACGAACACATTTTACTTTTTGTCTTTTTGATCATGGCCATTCTGGTAGATGTAAGGTGATAGCTCATTGTGGTTTTGATTTGCATTTCCTTGATGATTAATGATACTGACCATCTTTTCATGTGCCAGTTGGCCATCTGTATGTCTTCTTTGTAAACATGTCTTTGCAGGTCCTCTGCCCATTATTTTTTTTTTTTAAGATTTTATTTATTTATTTAACAGAGAGAGACACCGCAAGGGAAGGAACACAAGCAGGGGGAGTAGGAGAGGGAGCCCGATGTGGGGCTCCATCCCAGGACCCTGGGATCATGACCTGAGCCGAAGGCATCCGCTTAACGACTGAGCCACCCAGGCGCCCTCTGCCCATTTTTTGATTGGATTTGTTGTTGTTGTTATTGAGTTATGTGAGTTCTTTGTATATTTTGGATATTAACCTCTAATTGGATATATGGTTTGCAAATATCTTCCCACTTGGCAGGTCGCCTTTATATTTCGTTGATGGTTTTCTTTACTGTGTAGAAGCTTTTTAATTTGATGTAGTCCCATTTGTTTATTTTTGCTTTTGTTGCCATTGTTTCTGGAGTCAGATTCAAAGAGATATTGCTAAGACCAATGTCAAGGAGCTTATCATTTATATTTTCTTCTAGGAGATTTATTGTTTCTGGTCTTACATGTAAGTCTTTAATCCATTTCGAGTTTATTTTTGTATATAGTGTAAGAAAGTGGTCCAGTTTCATTCTTTTACATGTGGTTGTCCAATTTCCCTAGCACCATTTGTTAAAGAGCTTTTCCTTTCCCCATTATATATTCTTGCCTTCTTTGTTGTGACTTAATTGACCATATATGCATGAATTTATTTCTGGGTTCTATATTCTCTTCATTGATCTATGTGTCTATTTTATGACAGTACCATACTGTTTTAATTACTACAGGTTTATAATAAAAAATTTGAGATGAGGGAGCATGAGGCCTCCAGCTTTGCTCTTTTTTCTTGGGGTTGCTGAGGCTAGTTAGGATTTTTTATGGTTCCATACAAATTTTAGGATTGCTTGTTCTATTTCTGTGAAAAATGTCATTGAAATTTTAATAAAGCTTGCATTGTATTGAATCTGTAGATTGCTTTGGGTAGTGTGGACATTTTTAACAGTAATAATTATTTTAATCCATGAGCATGGAATATCTTTCCATTTATTTGTGGTTTCTTCAATTCTTTTCATCAGTGTTTTACACATTTTAGGGTACAGGTCTTTCACTTCCTTGGTTAAAATTATTCCGAGGTATTTAATTCTTTTTAATGCAATTGTAAAGGGGATGATTTTCTTAATTTTTCTGACAGTTTGTTGTTAGCATATAAAAACACAACAGATTTTGTATATTGATTTAGTATACTGCAATTTTACTGTGAATTTGTTTATTCTAGCAGTTGTTTTTGTTTTTGTTTTGTTTTGTTTTGTTTTTGGTGGAGTCTTTAGGGTTTCCTGTCTATAAATAATATCCTGTCATCTGTGAATAGTGACAGTGTTACTTCTTTCCAATTTGGATGATTTTATTTCTTTTCTTACCTAATTTGTCTGGCTAGAACGTCCAATACTATGTTGAATAACAGTGGTGAAAGTAGGCTTCCTTGTCTTGTCTTGATCTTAAGGGGAAAGCTTTCATCTTTAAGCTCTTAAGTATGATGCTAGCTATGGGCTTGCCACTTACTGCTTTTACAATGTTAAGGTATATTTCACATAGATTGAGGCTTCTTTTTTTTTTTTGTCCTTAATCCAGGTTAATTTTATTAATTTTATTTATTTTTTAAAGATTTATTTATTTGAGAGAGAACACTCACGTGTGTGCGTGTGCAGGTGGGGAGAGGGGCAGAGGGAGAGGGAGAGAGAATCAAGTAGACTCCCTCCCGAATGTGTCTCCCAACATGTGGCTCTATTCCCAGGTCCCTGAGATCATGACCTGAGCCAAAATCAAGAGTCAGCTGCTTAAATGACTGAGTCACCCAGGCGTCCCAGATTAATTTAATTAAAAACAAAAATCTATGCCATACATCATTTTGGGAGGAAGTATGTGCCTAAAGAAGTAAAAATAGGGTATCACAACTCCAAAAACATGAATCTTGGGAGTGAACCATCTTCCTGATCAAGACTGCCTGATGGGCAGTCCTGCATCAAAAATTTAAAATATGATCTGGGATGGGCTAGAATGTTCACAGCAACACCGCACATGTGGTCACAAACCAGATCACTCAAAGGCCCTGAACAGTAGAAGTGATACGTAAATCCTGCCTGTTGAGGCAACAGAATGCTTGACAACAATGAATGCAAAGTCAATAAACTATAATTACACACAACATGGTTGGCTCTCCCAAACATGAAGCTGAGAAACAAAAATGACATAAGAGAGTGTGCACTGTGTGATTCTATTTTTATGCAAGTTCAGAACGAGGCAAAACAGACTGTCATGGTTAGAAGCCAGTCAAGGTTATGGTTATACCTAAGGAGGCAGAGGCCGAAATGAACGTGAGGAGCTCGTGGGTGCTGATGTTGCTCGTCTCAGGCCCTGGCTGTGTCTGAGGCTGACTACTATGATTTGTGCATTTTCATGTACATATGTTACACTTATATAAAATTTGAAAACAAAGAAGCAAAAAATGGCAGTAGTCTAGTGTTAAATTAGGTCTGGGCTGAATGAACGGCTCTGCTGGTCTATATCCACTTTGTTGAGAGTTTTTATCATGAATGGATCTCGAATTTTGTCTAATGCTTCTTCTACATTTATTGATGTGGTCAAATTATTTTTATCCTTTATTTATTTATTTATTCATTTATAGTGTGGTTGTTATATTGATTGATTCACAGATGTTGAACCATCCTTGCATCCCTGGAATAAATCCCACTTGATCAAGGTGTATGATCCCTTATGCATTGTTGAATTTGGTTTGCTAAGTTTTGTTGAGGATTTTTGAATCTAAATTCTGTGTGTGTGTGTTGGGGGGGTTATTTTTATTTATTTATTTTTCTGTGGGTTTTCTTGGTGTTTGTTTTGTTTTGTTTTCTGGCAGGCCAAAACCCTAGTTCAGTTCAGCAGCAGCAACATCTTAGCCACAAAAATAAACTCTACCAAGGGCGACAGAAGTCCCTCCGGTGAGGCGAAGAGTTCAGCTGCCAGGTGGCGAATATCAGGGGTGCTGGCAGACACTGTCGGGGAGCAAGTTAGGAAGCGGTAGGGCTGGTGGAGGCGGCAGGGCAGGCAGGTGCTTCGCTTGTGGGCAGGCACGAGGTCATCAATAGCCTGGCCCTGCTCCAGCTGCCGCTCCACCTCCATAAGCAGCGTCACCTGTGCACCGCCATCTTTACCCGCTCTACCTCGGAGAAGCCGGGGTGGTCTGCGTCGGTGACATTGCAGACCCCGCAGACCCCGCCCACAGCCCTGTGTCCACACAGACTGTGCCTCGTTTCCAAAGCCGCAACCACTGGAGCACCTCCGGGAATTTCGCATGCTTGCCCAGGTGGGGCAGTTTGATGTGCACACCTGCCTGCAGCCCTCTGCCCAGATGGGGTGGGCAGGTGAGGAAGTAGCCCAGGTGAGGGTTCCACATGAATTCCTAATTCTTAGACTTGAGAAATGTTTCAGTCTGGGTGAGGTCATTGTAGAAGGGAGTGAACACCTTCATGTTGTTGCCTCCCTTCTGCGTGCAGGTGACCCACAGGTGGTCTTCCTGGTGGATCCACAGCAGGAAGGTCTTCTTGTCAGAGTGGTGGATGCCGAGGCCAGGGGTAAAGGCGGCAGGGCTTGGGGAAGAGGAAATGGTCCTTGATGAGCTGCTGTCATGCTCTCCAGTGCATAGTACCTGCCTGCCAGGTCCTGGTGGAAACTCTGTCAAGACTTGACTTGAAAGCGCTTGACTTGAGCCCTCCCTTTTTTTACTTAGTGAGTCTAGCTAAAGGTTTGTTGATTTTGTTAATCTTTTCAAAGAACCAGCTCTTACTTTCCTTTCTATTGTCTTTTTAGTCTCCGTTTATTTCCACTCTGATCTTCATTCCTTCCTTCTATTAATTGTGGGCTTCATTTGCTCTTTTTCTGTTCCTTTAGCTGTAGTGTTAGATTGTTTATTTGAAATTTTTCTTGTTTCTTTAGGTAAGCCTGTATCACTGTGAACTTGCTTCTTACTGCATGCCCTAGATTTTGGGATGTTGTATTTCCATTTTCGTTTGTCTCAAGGTTGTTTGTGATTTCTGCGTTGACCCATTGGTTGTTCTGTAGCCTAGTTTTTACTCTCCGCCTATTTGTGATTTTTTCCAGTTTTCTTTTTGTAACTGATTTCTAGTTTCATTCCACAGTGGTCAGAAAAAATACTTGATATTATTTCAATCTTCTTAAATTTATTGAGTCTTGTTCTGTGTCCTAACATAAGAGCTATCATGGAGATTGCTCCATGTGTCCTTGATAACGTATGTTCTGCTGCTTTTGGATGAAATGCTCTGTATATGTCTGTAAGGTCCATCTGGTCTAATGTGTCTCTGAAGTCGACATTTCCTTATAAATTTTTGTCTGGATTTTTGTATCCATTGATGTAAGTGAAGTATTAAAGTCAGTAAATTAAAGTCAATAAGGTAAACTAAAACAGTATTACTGTACTGCTGTCAACCTCTCCTTTTAGGTCTATTAGTATTTGCTTTAAATACTTAGGTGCTCTGTGTTGGCTGCATAAATATTTACAAGTGTTGTATCTTCTTGCTGGTCTGTGTGGATCCTTACCTCTGAAGTGAGTCTCTTGCAGGCAGCGCATGGATGGGCCTTGTTTTTTGTTTTTGTTTTTTTTTAATATTTTATTTATTTATTTGACACAGAGAGAGATCACAAGTAGGTGGAGAGGCAGGCAGAGAGAGAGGGGGAAGCAGGCTCCCTGCTGAGCAGAGAGCCCGATGTGGGGCTCGATCCCAGGACCCTGAGATCATGACCTGAGCCGAAGGTAGCCACCCAACGACTGAGCCACCCAGGCGCCCCGAGCCTTGTTTTTTTAATCCATGCAGCTGCTCCCTATGATTCAGATTGGAGACTTTAGCCCAGTTGTTTCAGATTTGTAGATCGCACGTGCAGTCCCACGTGGCCACCAGAGACAGGCGCTCAAAGCCAGCTTTGGTGGGGTCATCGTGGAGTGGGGTGTGCGAACAGGGCGCTTGCCCCTTGGGCTTTGACCAGGCTGTGGTGGAGTGGTGCACAGAGGCCAAGCTGGTCTGGCCAGCTGAGGTGGGGTCCCAGGAGCAGCAGGTGGGGGAGGCTTGCCCCTACATTTCCCCCCCACACTCCCCGTTCTAGTGGGTTGGAGGGAGAGAGCAAAATGCTATCTGTCAGAGCCAGGGTAGAAGGAGAATTCTAAAAATGGTGCCCACCAGCTTCTCTGTCCCATAGAATCCCAAAGGCTCCCGCCCTTCTGGCATATGCTTTCAGATGAGCAAATGGATCTCCTTTACTTATGGTCTAGGTGCTTTTCAAACTGCAGCTCCCATGCTGGATCCCAGGGCACATGATTCTGCCCCCCACAACCCCCCGCCTCCCGCCGCCCCCGGCCCTTTAAAAGCCATCTCCATTCCCTGCGGCCCTATGGTTTCCTGGATGTAGGCCTGGTAGGTTTTTAAAACCAGAGGTTTTGAGAGCTTTTCTCTTTGGTGCGGCTGCCACGTGTTGGGGTACCTGATGTGGGGCACAAAGCCCTGCTCCTCAAGGAGAAGGTCCCTATTTGTGAGATCTCTCTTGACGGCAGGCCGCCGCAGTGAGGTAGGAATTTTGGGGAGACCATGGCTCGGCCTCTTCTACCAGTCTGGTGTTGCTCTTTGTTATCCTTTGTTATGGAAGAGCTTGTTCAGGTAGTTTTCAGGTCTTTTTCAGAGGGAACGTTTACAGATGTAGCTGTAGATTTGTTCTGTCCATGGAGGAGCTGACTGCAGGGTCTTACTCTGCCAACATCTCAACTGCCTTCCTGCTAGTTCACTCTGGCAACTATGCTAATGCCTACATTTGGGAGGTAGAAATCAAGGCAGTGGCAATAATTTTCATGAAGTTTTTTGTTTCTTTGTTTTTGTTTTTGTTTTTGACATCAGTGTCAGACCATGCACATATTTGGGCTGATAAAATATCCTTTTATAGTGATTTCCAAATTACAGAAATCAGGATGCCTAGGTGGCTTAGTCCTTTAAGCTCTGCCTTTGGCTCAAATCATGATCCCAGGGACCTGGGATCGAGCCCCACATCAAGCTCCTTGCTCTGTAGGGAGTCTGCTTCTCCCTCTGCCTGCTGCTCCCCCTGTTTGTGCTCAACCTCTCTTTCTGTCAAATGAATAAATAAAATCTTTTTTTTTTTTAAGATTTTATTTATTGATTTGACAGAGAGAGATCACAAGTAGACAGAGAGGCAGGCAGAGAGAGAGAGAGAGAGAGAGAGAGAAGCAGGCTCCCTGCTGAGCAGAGAGCCCGATGCGGGACTCGATCCCAGGACCCTGAGATCATGACCTGAGCCGAAGGCAGCGGCTTAACCCACTGAGCCACCCAGGCGCCCCTAAAATCTTTAAAAAAAAAAACCCAAGTTACAGAAATCAAACTGTTTGTGACCACATTTTTTTAAAATGGCACAGACAGAAAAGGATAAAACAGATATGAGTTCATTGTAGGCTGTGAGGGTGAGAATTATAATGTGTATATGTCTAATGGGTTAAGAGGTAAAATACATTTCTTACTATGAAAAGTGCTTTAAAAAAGTTCGAAGTTCAAACTTTAAATCAATGAGTTGTTTGAGTTGGGGAAAATATGATCTCTAAATGATGAGGAAGCCATTGAAATGCTTCTGAAGTTCAAATCACACTGTTTAGTTGAGAAGCATTCCGTAAACTTGTAAACTGGCTCAAACCCCACCTCTACCTGTTCCTAACAGGGTGATTTTGGACCTTTATTTCCTTACACATGATATGGGGATAGTAGTATCCACATCATAAAGTTGTCTCAAGAATGTATGTAAACTGCTTAGAAGGTTGTCTGGCACCTAGTAGGGACCATATGAGTATTAGTGATTACTATTTTCATTGTCGTAGTTGTTCTGTGATAAGCGCCATGGGAGAAGAAACACAGACACTGTCTTATTTAACCCAGGACTAAATATGAGTTTCAATATATGCAGTACTTTGTACTTTATCTAAAATGGAGTCTGGCTAGCTGTCTTTTAAGCAGAAGCACCCAATGTCTTTAAAAAAAAAACAACAAAAAACCAAGGGGCACCTGTGTGGCTCAGTCGTTAAGTATCTGCCTTCAGCTTGGGTCCTGATCCCAGGGTTCTGGGACTGAACTCCACGTCGAGCTCCCTGCAAGATCAGGAGTCGGCTTCTCTCTCTCCTACTCCCCGTGCTTGTGTTCCCTTTCTCGCTGTCTCTCTGTCAAATAAATAAATAGTTTTGAAAAAAACAACAAAAAAAACAAAAACAGCAACAAAAAAACCAACAACCACCATCTTCCTAGCTGCTTCTACCTAAGATCATGTGGAATCATTAGAGGCTCTATTTTATCTGGATAGGCAAGTTTTTTTTAAAAAAATGTTTTTCACTTTTAAAATATGAATGCCCATAAGCAGAATTTATACTCTCCTATTTACCCCAGTCCTTATCACTTCTTATTGTCTTAGTTCAGCCACTTGGTAATTTATATGACCTGTTTGACCCCAGATACTTTTGAGTCTTAAATTTTTGCTAAAGATGGAAATGCCTTTCCCACTCTGAATATTGTTGCGCAACATCAGCTCTTTAAACTGAATTAAAAGATTTATTACTTAACTGTGCTTCCCCCTTCCCTCCATGTCTCCTGGCATTTTTTGCCTGGGATACAGACAGAGAAGTGGCCCTGGCTGGTAGAAGGATCTTATCCAACTGTCTTGTGGAAGTCACTCCGAAATGAAATGGCAAAAAGCCTCTAGGAAGCACATATTTTGGCAGGCACAAAGTCACATACATGTATCTAAGGGCAACACCAGACATGTGTTCTGAGTTCCAGAACTCTTAAGATGGCAGGTACAGGAGGTGTGGAAACGTTCCGTGTTTATACTGCAGCTCAGAGTACAATCAAATCTGTGTCACTTGGTGTGTTATGGGCCTCAGCTCATTTTTAACTAGGTCTTAAATTTATACAGCACCGTTCTCTAAAAAGCCATGTTACACATACTGGATCTAAAGCATCACCACCCCACTCTTTTAGAGTGGATAAGTGGGTGGCGTATGATCTTGGGAGGATATAGCCACCAAATGGCTGCTCAGACTAAAAATATCTAAGGTGACATAGATGTAAAAGCTATGATTTTCATCTGGTCCATGCTAAGAGCACGGAGATTTGACTTTTCTGGTTAATCTGATAGATGCGCGTAGCCCAGAGCTATACCGGTTGGCCATCCCTATTGACAACATTTGCCGTTTCACTTAGGGCTCTCTAAAGACTCCCAGTGTCTACTGTTCCCTCAATGGCCATTAAAGTCAGTGAGGAGAAAAAAAGATCTCTGGAAAATACACTGTGAATAATGGCAGCAAGAGGAGAGATTCCTGGTTATAGCCCACTCACATATTTTTGAAATGTAGGTCAGATCTAGAGGAAGTGAAAGAAACTTCCTGTTGAATTTTCATTTATAGCATGTGTCTGGAAATCTCTAAATGTAATTTCTTGGTGTAAAATAAACTGCAGAAATCTGGGATGTGTCAGTCTGCTTTATGTTTATTGAAGCCATTCTATTTGAAGCTGAAATGTTGTAAAATTATATAGTGGAGTGAACAGCTACAATTAGTTTAACAGACATGACTGTATTCCTCAATTGAAAAGCTGTCAGGACCTCAACAATCAGATACAAAAAGGATCCAGGAATCCCATAAAATCCTGTCTCCTAGGAAGGATAACATTTCTCTTTGGTTACTACACATCTCTTTGCGTTTTTTTACTAGTTTGGCCCCATTTTTTGTTAAAAAAAAAAAAAGAAAGAAAGAAAGAAAAGAAAAAGAAGAAGCTTGTCCCAAAAAGAAACACTCACAAATAATGTTTTTAAAAGTTTGAACTGATTGTGACAACTTGGATGTTTCGATGACTCAACCAAGCTCAAAATAAAAAGAATTTTGGAAAAACCGTAAAAATGTCATCAGTCATCACTATGGCATGACAGACACCCACATTTACCTTATCTACAGTCTTCCTTGATTTTGGACTTCTCTAAATTGAGATGAGAACTCTCTTAGTTGTTAAAGTAATGGTACTCGATAAATGCTACTTGGTGATGATAAATATTACTCGATGTCCCTTGTAGCAAACACTGTTGACCGCCTTTGTAATAACAGCAGGAGCTCTGACTTTGTGGTTGTGCCCACCCCACTTCACGTGAAGGGGCTTCACATGCTATGTGATGGTCACTTTATTTTTCCATCTGGGGAGGGGTGAATGATGATTTCACCGAGCCCATCATGATAATCTCATTTTCCTTGTCAGTGACTGCTTTAAGGATGGTCTTCTGGGGCACCTGGGTGGCTCAGTGGGTTAAGCCCCTGCCTTCAGCTTGGGTCAGGATCTCACGATCCTAGGATCGAGTCCCGAGTCAGGCTGTCTGCTCAGCAGGGACCCTGCTTCCTCTTCTCTCTCTGCCTGCCTCTCTGCCTACTTGTGATCTCTCTCTGTCAAATTAAAAAAAAAAATTTCTTTTAATAAAAAAAATAAATAAAATAAAAAAGGATTGTCTTCTGACCTAATAAGTCATATGCAGAGCTTGGGACATTTCCTTGAGGTGTTTTCTCTTCTTTTGGAGGCTGTTGCATCTGAATAGGATGCCAGGGAGCATGGTAGCCATTTTGTGACCCTGTCACAAAGCCGACATGTTGAGAGCAGGGACATGCAGTGACTCTGGGTCCTCCCTAGTACCATTAAACCGTCAAACCCTGAAGAAACCTACACTGAAACTTTCAAAAATGTGGAATAATTTTTTTTTTTTTAATTCCGTTAGGACTCGCTGTTACTTGCTTTCCCAAACACCCTAACTAATACTGTAGCAAAGAAAAGATCTCTATAATTCTGTTGGGAGTAGAGCCTTCTGTTTCATAGACTGAACTAAGGCTTGCCTTCTGGGAGACTGGAAAGGCAGCATAATATTGAGCAAAGAGCAATGCACCTAGGGCCAGAATAACTAGCTCCAAATCACACCCCCTTTTTTTTTTTTTAAAGGCTTTTATTTATTTATTTGTGAGAGAGAGGGAGAAAGAGCACACACAAGCAAGGAGAGCAGCAGGCAGAGGGAGAAGCAGGCTCCTAGCTGAGCAAGGAGCCTGACGAGGGACTTTATCCCAGGACCCTGGGATCATGACTTGAGCCGAATGCAGACACTTAACCAACTGAGCCACCCAGGCATCCCAAATCACACCCCTTATTTATTATTTGTGTGATCCCAGGCAGGAAATTGAATCTACTTCAGCCTCAGATTAACAATGTTAACTCACCAGCTGGTGGTGAAGGTTAAATCAAGTAATAACATGTGAAAGTCCACTAGATTGAGTCACCTTGAGGAAAGATTGTGTTGTGCTCTCTTCGTGTCCCTATCACACATTGGCTAGCATATAGTAGCAAATACATGTATACCGACTACTCTGGCTAGTATTTTTCATGTATGAAGTATTTGGTGTGAATTCTCTTATTTAATTGTCACAATGACACTATATTATTACTCCCCTTTACAGATGAAGAAAAAGGCTCAGAGAGATGAGATCACTTGTGCAAGGTCACCCAGATAGGAAGGAATAGAGCCAGGATTTGAAAGGCAGCCTTCAGAGTCTAGGGTCTCAACTATACAATATTCTGCATGGTAGGGGCTCACGATTTATCAAATGGATGAACGGTACCTGGTAGGAGTTCAGTTAATGTTTATTGTACAAATGGGATAACAACATCCTTTTCTTAAGAAAGAATGTATTGTATCTCAATTTTTTTCTCTTAAAAAAGTTCTTTCACATTTAATGGGTTCTGTGACCATGGTTTAATTTTGGGGAATTTGTCCATTGTAATAAGAGCAGCCTACAAGGCAGCCACCAGCAGGATCAGACCCGAACGCAAGGACTATTCTCTTAGGTCAGACGAGTCTCTGAAATGAAGACTCCGCCTAGGTTCTTTACCTCATCCTCTCCCAAACTGCTTCTGAGAACGTGTGCTGAAATTTCTCCTGGCTAGTAGAACATCCTGATCACACACCCATGACTAGTGGTAGCTAAAAATTAGTTACTGCAGTTTAGTATACATCTCATTGCTCTGCCGTGTCCTTCTACCCTGTGGCACGGCCATGTCTCAGTCTCCATCCCTGGCCCCCCCACTGCTCTGCTCAGCACACTACCACCCACACGCCCCCGCCCCCTTCATCAAAATCTGTGGGTCAGCAAACAGTCCTGAAGGGACGAATTCTAACAATGGGGTCAAACACATAAATGATCAAAATAATAAATTCCACGCTGTGATACAGAATTGACTCATAGCTTAATGAATATGTTCTTTCTCTGTGGACAATTAGTAGAAGGACATTTCTCAAATCTGAGAGATCAAGCTGACAGGCCAGTGGGAAAGAGTTGGTTTGGGAAGGAAGAGTGACAAATGACATTTTAGAAGGAGGATATCTACTCTTCTTGCCAGGCCATACATTTAGTTTTTGCAGTGTTCCTATCATTTCCGAAGTATGTGGCCTTCATCCCTCCCTTTCCATGTTCCCTTTCCACTTCTCCACACCTCACTTTCCCTATCTTCTTAGGGAAGCAACAATTTCCATTGTTTTTCTGTGGTCTGTTATAAGACCCAGAACACCAGCCCTAGACTGGTCTTTGGGAAAACATTGCTTTTAAATCACTCCGTATTCCATAACTCACACACCTTATACATACACAGAGAACAAGAAGTTTAGCAATTTTATAGAAAAAAGGGACCTAATAAACATTAAACTATAAGCTAGCACTGCCCAACAGTAATGCAATGCAAGCTGCATATGTAATTTAAAATTCTCTGGTGACCACATTAAAAAAGTAAAAAAAGACAAGTGGAATTAATTTCAATCATATATTTTATTGAACCCAATATATTACAAACAGAAACATTTCAACATGTAATCCCATAGAAATAATGAGTGGGATATATATTTTTCAGACTAAGTCCTTGACTTCTCTTCTACACTCATGACACATCTCAATTCAGACGAGCCATATTTTTAGTACGATTGATAGCTACACATGGCTAGCACTACCATATTGATAGTGCAGCTCTGTACTATTCATATCTTCTCACATATTCTAATTTTTCTGAACAGTCACATATATTTTGCATGCATTTTGAACCAGTGTATTCAAACTCTCTTGCGTTCTTTCCCCCCAATGTACTGTATCTATAAATAAATGTCACATGTATTTAGATGTTGCATGCATTATGTATACTTAATAGATAATATAGATTTATCTCTATGATTGCTGTGGTCTATATAAATGACCAATCATTCCTAAAGTCAATCTAATGATCTTCTGTTGTGTCTCCTGATGACACATTCACCTCCTGGGCATCTGGGCAATTTAGCACTCTGTTCTGAGTATTACTGCCACGAATGCCTTTTTTGAGAGCAGAATTCATTTTTTCCTCTTTGTCTCTCTCTCCCTTCCTTCTCTCTTAGTCTCTTGGCCCTTTCGGGATTATAAAGAGTGAGGTTGAGCAACCTCCCTTCCTCAGTTGGCCCAGGATCAACCAACTTTCCACCATATGGTGCTGCGCGAGGGCATCTGCATCTGCTGTGATAAAGTAAAGTAAGTGACCAACTCTGGGCCCAGGGCGGTTAATTCATGAATGTGTGTAGAGAAGGAGCAAGGGATGGTGGGGGGTGGGGGTAGACCTTGAAAGGTGTTGAACAGACAGCTTCTTTCCTAAAGGTTTTGCAGGAGAAAAGAAGAGCCCTTCATTTTGAAGTGTAATGAGAAGATGGAATAACAAAATAGAAAACACAGGCATGAATATGGATACAGCTCTCCACATGGCCCCGCTGACTAGAAAATGACAAGGGAAAGACTATCATGGCTTCTATTACAAAGGTGATGGGCTGGATGTAATTAGGGATTAATCTGAAATTTCTGGTACATACCCAGTGTCGTGGGAGCTTGACAAGCTGCCATCTCTCCAAGTTCCCCAGGAGGAGCAGTGTGGCTGGCTTAATGGGGGAGGGGGGTGTCGGGGGCGGGAGGCGGGGCTGCCCATAGCAAGCCACTTATCACAGTGCTAATGAACAGGGAGGCCTTCCAAGGGGGGAACTGGAGTGGTGGTGTCACTTTCCCTTTGTTGTGTGCATATTAGCCGGCATCTCCGCAGGGGCAGTGACTCGTCAAGGAGGAGACCAGTTGCTAGGTAACAAGGGAATTTGAGGGAAGCCCCCTCCCCCATCCCCAGCAGAGGGCCAAGGGGGCTCCGAGGATTTGGTGGTTAAAACAACTACAGCCTTGAAGATGGAAAGATTTAGGGTTACCCGAAGGAGTAGCAGGCTGCTGTTTGGGGCGTGGCGGGGAGGTGGAGTGGAAGAGAACTGCTGTGACCTAGGGGTGGAAGAAGGGGGAAGATGGGACCAGAGAATAAAGGAGGACAAGTATGAAAAAGGGAGAGAGGGAGAAGATTGTGGGGGAAGAACACGTGTCCATCATGAGAAATGACCTCATTGTGGGAAGGGTACCAGAGCCTCCATCAACTCCGGGGGCCTCAGAAGCTTAGGACAGACAGTCTGTGCAAAAAAAACAGGTGAAGTATGCTCTCTGGACCAGCCACGTCTTGTCTGGAGACTTGTTGGAAACCTATCAAACCACACCCGGGCCTACTGGTTCAGACACCGTGTTCTAACAAGCCCTCCAGGTGATTCAGAAACACACCAAAGATTGAGAGCCACTGCCACAGAGGGATGAGATGGCTTTTGGAGGGTGAAGAGGGAGGTGTCGGGGTAAAGACTGCACCAAGCAAAGTTAAATGGGCAAGGAAAACTTAATGCAAGACTATGCAAAAAGGAGAGAGGTCGGAACAACTTAGTCTGAACTCAGTTGCCCTGCCCTAGAGGAGCGGAGGGTTTTTCAAGACTGGGGTGAGCTAGTGGCAAAACACTGGAGGGTGTTGGTGGGAGATGGGGTTGGGAGGAGTCCTAGTTCATTTGTGTTTGCTAATAAACTTCTCCTATTTTATGACAGGAGGTAGTTTTACAACTTGGAGCAAGAGATCCCCCTGAAGTCAGCCCCTGCCCTCCCACAGAGACTGGAGATGGAGAAATTATCTTCTTTGATGATTACATTTCAAAGAGATGGTCCCTAGGTCCTAGGGAAAGACATTCCTGAGTTGTAAAATTGGCAAGAGGCTTTAGAAAGGATTTATATACATCTCAAAGGGACAGAGAAAGAATTTACAAGTTTTCTAATGAAAATGCTCTAAGAAGAGGGAGGTCAGGAAGAAGTCTGGAGTTTTTAGAAAAGCTGATGAGAATGGTAAGGCTGTCTTGGTCAGGGGGGAAATACAAATGCTTGGCACAGTCAAGAGAAGGTTGTCCCCTTTTTGAATTGAATCCTTCCTTTGAATTCTTCTGCTTCTCTTTGTAATTTAACCCAGCACCATACTATAGGCTACAGAGCCATAATGGAGGTGACAGATGAAAGGCAGCTTCTTCAGAAGATGTCACTTCAGGGGGATGGGCAAGAGGGAGATGGGTGGAGCACGGGCAGGGGTGGGATGGGGAAAAGCATTTTGAGCTGAGCATCCTCCCTCTCTCTTCTGCGGGTCTCGCTTCTTTCAGGGGCAAACAGACTGGGACACACAGAGAGGGGGGCAGCTTGGGCTTGTTTGGCTTGACTCTCTCTCAAGGTTTTCTGAAGTGCTGACCCCATTTGCTTGCACCAAAGTGGCTGTGGGGAAGATAACAAGCCAGATGAAATCAGGTCTTTGCTGTTGCCCAAACGCTCGCGACTTCCCGTGGCCCTACCTCGGAGGGGCTTGTTCAAGATGAACTGTCTTCCAATGGACTTACAGGAAACCTTCATGCCTCTAACGGGGGCTGGGGGTGGTTCCTGGGGACATGGCCGCCCTTGTATTTGAGCATTAGAAGTCTGGCCAGAAGGGCTGGCTTTCTTCCCATTCCTATTGTCCGCCATGGCCCTGCTTCTTCCACATTCCTGGTGACTGAGCATGCAGCGTTGATGGGGCTTGAACTATTACAAAGGACAACAGGCTCTCGTTAGTGACCTTTTAGATAACCTGCCTTTGGTGGGCGGGGTGGGGGGGGAGGGTGGTAGTGGTTCTTGAAATAGCAAGGAGGCAGCTGTTCCTGGAAATGCAGCCAAGAGCTCTGGCATGTGGTTTTGGGTAATGTGCTCTGGGAGGCCAAGCAGCCCCTCTTTGCCCAGGCCTGGTCACCACACACCCCGGAGCACCTTTGCTCAGCTAACCTGCCTCCCGCTTAGAGGAGCCAGGCCACCAGAGCCACAGGTCCTGGAGGCAGGGGATGGGCTCATCTGGGTACCCGTGTCTGCTACAGCCTCCTGCTTTGTCAATTGCTTCTGGGCCAACAAAATGGTGGCATTTAGTAATAGAAAAGCTAAAAAATGTCCATCATTATCACTTTATCTTGTGATCCTTTCCTTATGTGTTTCCTTGGACTGGGGGGTTCTCAAGGCACGGCTGAGTCCCAGGCTGATGCGGGGGGCAGTGTGTGAGCCGGAGAACACAGGGCTTGTCCCTGCTGCCTTCCTTTGCTCCACTCTGCCCCTGCCTCTTACCATCTTTCCTTTCCTCCATAGCAATATTTCTGGGGTCCAGACCCGCCAAAAATGTGTGCCTCTTTCATCACGGTCAGGAGTTTGAGAACTGCTCCCAGAAGAACTATCAGAAGAGGGGCAATCTTGGTCATATTATAGAGATTCACTTAATAAAACAAAAACAAAACCAAAAACAAATAAAACCACAAAAAACTAAATTAACCACAAAAGGACATCATCGAGCGCGTGGTAACATTTTTTGCTTGTTTGCTTGAATTGCTAAGGATGCAACAAATGTAGGGACAATGCTCATTTGTGACAAAGATCTACAAAATGGCCAAACGAACATTTTAGTCTGAGCTAAGAGATGAATGCAACTGCACGTAACTAACTTACCAAAGAAATTATTTAGTGATGCTTACTGTATGCTTGGCAGGCACACAACTGCAAAGAGCACATTTGCCTCCTGTAGGACTTGGTAAGTAAGATGCCCTATTGAGTAAAAGAAGCCCAAGGAGCCTGGAATTGTGTGCGGCCAAATAACATTTTCAAGGCTAACGGTTCTAAGGGATCTGTTTAAAAGACACTGTTTTAAATCCATTTAAAACAACAGTACGCGATTCCCATTTTAAACTGTTCGTCCCCGGGCATAAAGAAATCTTCCTTATGCCATATAAACTCTGAGCACAGCTAAACCGAGGACCGATCTGAAGAAATCGGTTTTAGCCGTAAGAGGAAAAGGCTGGAAACCAAACCCTATCCCTCCCAAGTGTCTTTACTCCGTCTAGTTCTAAGCAGCAGGCCGGTAAGCGCTTGTAAGCATTTGCATTGCAAAGCAGGCTGGAAATTGGCCTTGTTGAAACAGGGGCTCCTCGCGAGGCCGCCCTCCGTCTCCCACCCTTGGCAGCCGCGACCTGCCCCCGCTAAAAGAGGCTGACACGTGAACGTTGCAGCTGAAAAGAAGCCTTTGAGCAGCTCAACTGTTTAACTAATTAATGCAGTTCTCTCCCTAAGGTTAGCAGTGAAAGGAGTGGGGGTGGGATTTGCGAGTGATACACCGCTTTGGGTCTATTATCCGCCGGCAACGGAGACGCAAGGTGCGCGCGCCCGGTGCAGTCCCGCCAAACGCGCCCCGAATCCCCCCTAATCCCGGGCGTTGCGCGGATCACAGCGAGGCCTTGGGCTGCAGGGCGGCCCTCCGTGGGTCGATAACAACAGGAAAGGCTCAAGCTGCTTTTGATCCTAGCAGAAATCGTAAGGAAAAAAAAGTCAGCAACTCCCACCGTGGAACTTTTGTCGTCTAAACTGGGAGGTTTAAAAACCAAGCGAACCTTTGAGAACACTACGAAGTGACCTGAGACTGAGGCAGAGGGCTCCCGACGCAAACAATTGCCTTTGTTGGAGGTGGAGTGTTTGCCTCAGTCTGATGGCCAGACCCTCAAGTCCGGGGAATGGAGGCCCAGGAACAGCGGTTGGGGCCTACTAGTGGGGGTAGAGGGGGGTAGTGGGGAGGGTTGGGGGGGCTGTGGGGGGAGTGGGGGGAGGTGGGCGGGTGGGGAGGAACCAGCGTCCTGTTGTATGACAATCTGTGTGTCCCGTTTCTCCCCTTTTTCTTTTCCTTTCAGTTAGGCCAACTAGAGCCAGACCCGTGAAAACTTGTGAAGAAAAATCCAGGTTTGGTATCCTGCAGTAACCTCCCCACTTGATTATTATGTCTTATTTATTTATTTTAACAAGTTACTGTTTATTTATTGTTGTTGTTATTTTCATGTATTAGTCTGCTTGGGCTGTCATGATGAAGTATCACAGGCTGGGTGACTTAATGGAAATTAATTTTCTTAGGCTTCTGGAGGCTAGAAGTCTTAGATCAAGATGGCCACAGGTCTGGTTTCTAGTAAAGCCTTTCTTTCTGGCTTGCAGACAGCCACCTTCTCACTGTGTCCTCCATGGCCTCTCCTCTGTGCATGTGCACTCCTGTGTCTCTTCCTCCTCTTCCAAGGACACCAGTCTTAGTGGATCAGGGCCCCATCCTCATGACCTCATCTAAGCTTAATCACCTCCTTAAAGGCTCTGTGTCTGAATACAGTCACATTAGGGGTAAGGCTTCAACATAATGGAACGTGAGGGACACAGTTCTGTCCATAACACAACTCTTTGCTCTTCCTTCCACATTTGCAGGCCTATCTTTTTTATTTCTCTTCTATTTTATTTTCAAAACTCAAGAAGGTGTGTATCCGGCATGGCCCCAGGCATATGGGGGATAAGTGCTGGGTGCTGGAATGGTGTCCTTTGTTAGGGGCTCTTGAAGACATGATGAGTGTGCAGTGCCTGGGGTGCAGGGCTGAGCATGGACTGGGACGCCAAGTGCTGCAACTAAGTGGTCACTACCTAGTTTCTCCCCTTTCCACATTCAGCTTCTAGGAAAGGAGAGACATACGTGTATCCATTTTCTCACTCCCATTCATTCTCCAACTTAGCCTGGCTTCCTCCACATGAAATGTTTTTTATTGAGATGGCTCAAAACTCCCTGGTCAGCATCTCCCTGCCTTGTGCTGTAAAGGAACAGCACCCCCCCACCCACCCCACTGCCGTGTTTCTCTGCTCTCACACCACTACCTGGACAACACTTCTCACACCACATGTGTGCATTTATTCCCACACTGATCAATTCTGCAACACTGCCCGGGGGGGTCTGTCATTCAATTCAGTTCTGACTCTACTAGGAGAGACGTCAGACCCCACAGGAAGTGCACGGCAGACGCCAATTCAGGTCTAGGTTATCACCTGTGCCTTTGACCTAGTGGCTATATATCGGAGGTGGCAACAATTGACCCTCCCATCTGATTACTTTCCTAGAGCAGAACTCACAGAACTCAAGAAAACAGTTTATTTACTAGCTTACCAGTGTGTTATAGCAGGATATAACTCAGGGACAGCCAGATGGAAGAGATGCCCTGGCAAGGCATTTGGGAAAGGACGAGAACCTTCCACAAGCCCTCTCAGGGAGCCAGTCTCCCCACACCTTTATGTGTTCACCCCCCTATGAGCTCCCTGAACCCTGTCCTTTCAGGTTTTTGCAGAGGCTTCATTAGGTAGGGATGACTCATTGAATCACTGGCCATTGGTGATTGATTCGTGCTCCAGTTTTTTGTCCCTGGAGGGGTGTGTGTGTGTGTGTGTGTGTGTGTGTGTGTGTGAAAGTTCTAATCCTCTCATCACAGGGTTGGTTCTCCTGGCAACCAGCCCCCATCCTTATGGGCTTTCTAAAACTCACCTCATTAACATAAACTCAGGTGAAGTTGACAAAGTTTTGTTTTAAATAATAAGACACTCTTTTTGCCTTTATGGCTCTGGAGCTATTTCAGGAACTGAGGCCAAAAGGCCAAATATTATCCCAAAGATGATCCCATAGCTCTTACTGCTTGGAAATTCCAAGGGTTTCAGGAGCTCTGTGCCAGAAACTGGGATGAACACCAAATGTACATTTCTTATTGTAAATTACAACATCATATTCCCCTACACGCACTTCATTCATTCACTCAAGCGTGCATCCAACTGAGCGTCGCCCGAGCCACAAGCCAGCTTCCCCACCTTGGCCCGACGAGGGCCCTGCAGACAAATGGATCTTCAGCTCTTGGATCATCTCCTTACTTGACTGGGTTGTGGGATTGTACATAAAATTTCTCTCCTCTTACATCTGGATTAGAAAAGTGCTATTTAGCTTTTAGACACTGCTGTCGCCCACATGATGTCATTTTATCTTGGGGAGTAGGAACATGATCGAGTCGCTTTATTAGAACAATGCCGTGGCTGTTACAGTTCTGCATTTCGGGGGAGGAACTGAATTCCTCTTAGAGAGTGATGGTTCTTTTCTTTAGAAAAATACCTGAAGGAGCTCCTGGATGGCTCAATCAGTGAAGCGTCTGAATTTTGATTTCGGCTCAGGTCCTGATCTCAGGGTCCTGAGATCAAGGCCTAAGCCCCAGTCCTGGCGTCAGGCTCTGTGCTCAGCGGGGAGTCTGCTTGAGCTTCTCTCTCTTCCTCTGCCCCTCCCCCTGCTCAAGCTTTCTCTCTAAATAAATAAATGAAGTCTTCAAAGAAAAGTACCTCGAGGGGCGCCTGGATGGCTCGGTTGGTTGAGTGTCGGGCTCTTAGTTTCCGTTCAGGTTGTCATCTCAGGGTCCTGGGCTCAAGCCCTGCGTTCGGCTCCATGCTGAGATTGAGGTCTGCCGGAGATTATCTCCTTTTGCCCCTCCCCCAATTGCGCGCGCTCGTGCGCGCTCTCTCTCAAATAAACAAATCTTAAAAAACAAAACAAAACAAAAAAACCTTGAAAGGCCTTTTGGAAACACACTGTGGGAGCCCCATGGGGCAAGAGTTGTGGAAGAACAGCCCACTGCATGTGTGTTACCTCCAGAATGCCAGAGCATTGCCCCAGAGGCTTGATCAAAGAGGGCTTGGGGGCCCAGATAACTCGGAGAGGCAGAAGGCTGGAGAAGAGTCTCTACAGGCAGAGGTGACCCGAACGAAACTGGCAGGGTTGGAAGCCAAGGGGGAAAATGGTCCTTGCTACTACAGAATATTCAGTTCTAATTATTTCTATCCTTATGCTCTTCGCTGGTTTCTCCTTCATCTGCAAATACAGGCAGGCCTCAGAGACATCGTGGGTTTGTTTCCAGACCACCCCAATACAGCGAATGTCACAATAAAGCAAGTCAAATGGATATTTTGGTTTCCCAGTACATATAAAAGGTATGTCTACACTATACTGAAGATTATTTTTTTAAAGATTTTATTTATTTATTTGACAGAGGCAACAAAAGAGGAAACACAAGCAGGGGCAGATGGAGAGGGAGAAGCTGGCTTCCCGCTGAGCAGGGCTCGATTCCAGGACCCTGGGATCATGACCTGAGCCAAAGCCAGATGCTTAATGACTGAGCCACCCAGGTGCCCCATACTGAAGATTATTAAGTGTGCAGTAGCATTATGTCTAAAATGAGTCTGTACTTTATTGCTAAAAACACTAACCATCATCTGAGCTTTCACTGATCCCAGATCACTCTAACTGATATTATAATAATAATGAAAAAGTTTGAAATATTGTGGGAGTTACCAAAATGGGACACAGAGAAGTGAGCAAAGGCTATGGGAAAATGGGGCTGATAGACTTGGTCCAGACAGGGTCGCCCCAGCCCTTCAATTTGTAAGAAACACAGGATCTGCAAAGCACAGTAAAGCGAAGCACAGTGAGATGAGGTGTGCCGGGGCCTGGTGAACATCTGCTCGGCTTACTGTGCCTTTGGGACTTGGAAATTGGAGTGACCGTGGCCGAAGACAGGGTGATGGTGAAGGAGTAGATGGAGAAAGGATGAGAATAAGCTGGACCCCGATTCTCCAAGGCTCATGCAAGCGGGGAGAGAGACCCTTCAGCATCCTCAGGCTGGGCACTGACCTTTCAATACTCATAGAGACGATCCATTCAACATCTCGCTGTTCCTTCCTCTCATTTCCTTGGTTCTCATCCCTCAGCCTGTCTCAGCCACTCACTCCCACATTCACAGGTAGATCTTGTCAGCCATAATTGCGGCATCTCTTCCAAAGCTTTGGCTTCAAGCATCCTAATTGCCGATTACCCTTACCTATCCTTCCTGCTCACTTCCTGCAACGCCTTTGTTCTAGAAATAATCAAACACATATGGATTCTAATTTTTCACTCACTGAGTTTCCCGTCCTTGCATTGCTATTCACTTTCATGACCTCACTCATCTCCTAACCCAGCCGAGGGTCTTTGGCCCATCCTTAAAATCACCATCAGCTCGGGGCGCCTGGGTGGCTCAGTTGGTAAAGTGTCGTCTTCAGCTCAAGTCGTGGTCCTGGGGTCCTGGGATTGAGCCCCACATCTGTCTCCTTGCTTTGCAGGGAGCCTGCTTCTCACTTCTGTCTCTGCCTCTTGTGAATAAATAAACAAAATCTTAGAAAAAAATCACCATGAACTCCTTCTTCCATCAACTCTTCCTGGCAAAAGTCTAGCCCTCGTTAAACCCAACTCTTTGCCTCCTTTATGTCTTCACCCAAAGAAGAGCGTGAATGTTACTGGGAAAAGTCACAAGTCATCCTGGTTATTCTCACTTTAAACTCATGAACTCGAACGTCAAGTGGGCAGTATCAGACTGGATCCAATCAGGCAAACAAACTATTCTGAGTGTCTACAACAGTGGGAATCCAATACAGGGAACTGGTCCCCTAAGGGACTGATGGACTGAGAAGTCAAGCAGGCTGGGGAGGCACCCTTTGGATTAGCAACAAACAACATGAAGCTCTACCATCTTTAGGTTGGAGACCAAGATGGAGACAGCATCACCAGAGTCCAGGACCAAAGGCACCAGGTAATGGGTAAAAACAATGGTGAGTGTCTTGGGAGATAGCTGGAGAGAGAGAAGAGAGGCAGACAGGGCCATGTAGGATGTGCAAGAGGAACAAGATGGAGAAATTCCTTGGCTTTGTCTTCCTCTGCTCTCTCAGCTCTCATTAGGGTTCCTATTGGCTAAGTCAAGCTGGAGGCCAGCTAATGGAGGAGGCTGGGAGACATGGAGGAGGGCAGGGAGAGGATGAGGAGAGATGCAGGGAAAAACAGGACTAGCACAGTCCCTCCCTTTTGTTCCTCAGGTTCCTGTCCTTTCAGTCTGTGTCGGTCAGAATTCAATCTGAGAAGAAGCAAAAACACACACGTGCGCATATATGTACACACACACGTATGTTTCTCTTTTTTTTTTTTTTTCTAAACATTTATTTACTTGACAGACATCACAAGTAGGCAAGGGGCAGGCAGAGAGAGAGGAGGAGGAAGCAGGCTCCCTGCTGAGCAGAGAGCCCAATGCAGGCTCCATCCCAGGACCCTGGGATCATGACCTGAGCCAAAGGCAGAGGCTTAACCCACTGAGCCACCCAGGCGCTCCTCTGTTTTTGTTTGGGCTGGATAATAGAGTATCAGAGACCAGGTAGTTTATAAACAACAGACATTTATTTCTCACAGGTCTTTAGCTGGGAAATCCAAAATCAATGTGTCAGCAGATTTGGTGTCTGGCGAAGCCTAGTTCCTGGTTCAGAGATGATCTGGTTCAGAGAAGCCTAGTTCCTGGTTCAGAGAATGTATCTTTTCACGATGTCCTCACATGGTAGAAGGAGTGAGGGAGCTTACTGGGGTCTCTCTTACAAGGGTACTAATCCTATTTGTGGGGCTTTACCCTCATGCTCTAATCACTTCCCCAAAGCCCCATCTTCTCATACCAACACATTAGGGGTTAAGATTTCAACATATGAATTTTAGACACAAAATTTAAACATTTATATACATATGTATATGTGTGTGTGTGTGTGTGTATATTTTTTTTTTTATAGGAATTTTACCTTGTGCAGTGTGGGACCTGGTTATCCAGTCTATGGGTGGCTGTTGTGCCCATTGTCAGGACCTGATGTCAGTAGGGCAGCTGGTTGGGAAGGGAACATGTGAAGGAGAAAGCAAGAACATACTAGACCCTCCCACGATGGGCTGAACCATGACAATGGAATGCAAGTCATGTCAACCTTTCATCTCCCCCCACCTCCAATACTTTTGATGAGAGCAATCTGTGGTAGAATCTGGTACCCTTTACCCCAGAATGAAATATAAACCTGGCCCAGAGTCAAAGAGGCTGAGAAGGAGATGTGCCAGCTGCGGGCCAGCTGTGCCCCATGCCAGCAAGGACAGCCAGCAAACGAGGGCCATGTGCATGAGTGGTGACAGCCCCTTATATTCTGTGCTGACCTCCTAGTACAAAAAGAAGAAAATTGCTCCTTCACTTTGGCCTTCCAAATCTCACACAAAATGTCCTTGTGGCCCAGATGAACGCAGAACTTCTCAGAAAAGAGACTTATTTCTAGCTTAACTAAACTGACACTCTAGAAACCCACTGGATACATGACAGGACAGAGTCTGTATTCTTCTTTTAATGATACTTAGATTTAATTCCAAATTAAGAAAGTAGCAAAATAAAGCTTCCATCTATCACACTGTGACTGCCTCTCATACAACCAAAAACATACTCCTTCTCCAAAAGATGACCCAGAGTCCCCTTTTCCCTCTTTGGGTCATAATCATTTGTCTTCTCACAGAGTCACATTATCTCTGTGAGCTAGAAAGTTAAAAATTATGAATGCATTTATGTTGAATGGTAGATGAATGGAAGAGGGGAAAAGAAAAAACTGGTTACATAGACACAACTTCACATCAAAATAAGAGAGAAATGCTCCTAACTACCATGATTCTTGTTTCCACAATGGATCATATGGTCTTCGCTGGTGTTTATAACTACTTTCCTCTTTTACTTCCTTCATATTTCCTTTGCCCATAGCAAATTTGACTAGACATGATTCCTTGTCTCCATTCCCGAGAAGTCTGGGCCATTGGCAGTCCTGATAATGTAATTTTCCGTGGTTTTCAGTCCAAGGCCTGAGAGTACTAAGAGACACCAAGGGAGGCTCCTGCATTCCAGACATACTCCTCAGGAGAAACCCAGATTCCCCTTGAAAATCAGGACTAGTCACCTCACCCAGTACACAGCTCCCCTTCTTTGTTGATTTGCTGGCATAAGGAAACCAATGGGGCCAGATGGCACATGTAACAAAACCAATGTGTCCCTTGGTGGTGGCATTCCTTCTTTGGGAACTAGAATGTCTAGACCAACAGAGCTCAAAGTTGTGGGGATGGGAAGCAGAACTTCCTAGAGGATGTCCCCTCTCCCCAAGTAATCCTCGCGTCCCCTGGTAGGAGGTTGATGACCAAAGACACTTCCGTAATGGAAGGGGCGCACCTTGTTCTCATTAAAACAGACACTTCTTCTGGATACTGACTCCCCTTTCCTGTCAGCCATGTGTCTGACAAAAGCACGACCCTGACTGTGCGGTTGGCCTCATAACGGCAGCATGTAGACCCCACCGTGACACCTGTACTCTAGGATTGGATGAGACTGTGACAAAACACTGGGATGCAGAAGGGTCTTGTCCTGAAGGAGGCAAGTTGCCCTTGCGAGGGCTGAAGAGGGGTTGGCTGAGAATGGCTTAGACTGTTGACTAGTGCTGGTTTGCCCTCAAGGGGACACCAGGGCAGTCTGGGAAGAAGCAGGGACTAGAGACCCCACAGCCACCCAAATGAGGACATGATCACTTCCTGGCACAGGGAAACACAGACCTCCAAGCCTGGGCCCTGCTGGCCACTATCACACAGGGGCTACCTTCTTTAGTCTCTAGGCATTTCCCTTGTCTCCCCTCTATAGTTTCCCTCTGGGAAGGGACAACTTCTTCAGGATTTCTTAATTCTCTATGACCTTCTTCTAAACAAGGCACCATGGAGTCTGGCCTGAGGCACTCCCAGGTGGAAAAGAAGCTCTGGCCTGAACTTTTACCCTGGGGACAATTCTGCCACCCCTACAGCCCCCCCCCCCAGGTATGTCAAGGAGATCTGGGTAGCCACAAACTGTGTCCCAGGTAGAAAGCCCAGCGAATGAGGGAGTTCTATGACCTCAAGGATTTCTCGGCATTGGAGGGTGTTCAAACGAGACATGAAGGAACACAGGGCTTTTCCTAGAGAAGCAGACAGCTGGTGGTGTTCTGGTTAGTTCCTGAGTTATAGAGACACCAAACCAGATCCATCAGGGCTACGATGTGAGCGCCTGGGACAGACCGTTTTGCTGTTACTTGGATTGCTTCAGCCGTATTTATTCTTAACATCACACAATTGATGAAGTTCTTAAAGTGAAATTCCTGAACATGTTGTGACCTATGACTTCTTCCTGTGTCCTCTTGGGGCCAAAATTCAACAAAAAATTTTGCCCTTTACTCGGAATTTCAAAAAATAAGTGATCGGGTCCTGTTATGGACTGAATTGGGTGTCCCCCTCCCCCATCATATATGGAAGCCCTAATACCCTGTACCTTAGAATGTGACTGTATTTGGAGATAGGGCTTTCCATGAGGTAAGTTAAAATGAGGCTGCCAAGGAGGGCCCTAATCCAGTCTGACTGGTGTCCTTAGAAGAAGAGGAGATTAGGACACACACAGAGACACCAGGGGTGCTCATACAGAGGACTGAGTGAGAAGGCAGCCAACTGCGATCAAGGAGAGAGACCTCAGAAGAAAACAAACCTGCCGACACCTTGATCTTGGACTTCCTGCCTCCAGAGCTGTGAGAAAACAGATTTCTGTTGCTTAAGACTCCCAGTCTGTAGTACTTCGTTCTGACAGCCCTAGCAGACTCAGGCCCCCCAGACCAGCATGTGTGTGTTGTGTGAATGCTGCGTGTGTGTGTGTGTGTGTGTGTGTGTGTGTGTGTGTGTGTTGGGTAAATGGTGGGGAGGGGACATGTCTGGGAAATGGCCCACCAGTTGCTGTGGGGAAGGACTGCAGGCCCTGATCCCACCCCTCACTTGGCTGCTGCCCTCTGTCTTCAGGACGCCCTATTCCCTGATGTGGGTGGGACTAGTGCCCTCGTGTCAGGGCTGGAGAGAAAATAGAATCAGAGATGTGGGTTAGCAGTAGGATGGGAAGGAAGAAAGAAGCAAATTCATTTATAGTCTGCGGAGAGCCAACCAAGGATCCCGGTGGGAGACAGGGCCAGGCAGAAGGCCTCACTTTCCTAAATAGAACTGTGTTTTGACATTCTCCCTGCAGCTGTTCTCCCCCACGCTTGTCTGTCTCTCCAAAAGCGCTAATAAAAACCGGCGGATTTTAGCCTCTCACTGCGCCATCTGGTGGCGCTCAGGGAGACAGACCGTGGTTCCTGTGTATGCGGCCCTGTCTCCCCAAAACCTCCGGAACTGCCTTCTGTTCAGTAAGAATGACAGACGGGGAGATACAAAGACCTTTGGGAAGAAGGTGACAGGGCAGAGAGCACTGGGCTGGAGTCAAAAATGGACCCTGGCTCTGCATCTGATTAGCTGTGCGATCCCGGGCAAGTTGATTCATTTTTTAGTGTCCGAGCTTCTTCATGTAAAACAAAGAATACGGGTCACCAACACCAACGGGATTTTGTGAGGATTCACGGAGATAAAAGTCCCAGGAACAGTAAAGGAATGTGGTCCCTCAATAAATGCTTCATCCCTCCTTCCCTTCTTCATTCTTGGATTCCCCCATCAGCCGCTCCCCACCGCGACTTACAAGATTTTGTAAAGAATCCAGTGTTATTACTGCTATAGGCACGGCTCTCTTGATTCCAGTGGTGGGGGTAGGAGGGCCCAGAAAAACCTAGATCTGCATGTTGGGAGAACAGGAACGCATGGGTCATGGGAGTCCCGGCTGAGACTGGGAGACACCCCCGCCTCCTGCCAGGCACTGCCCTTGAAAGAATCAGAGCTAGTGTCTCAGGCCTGACCTTGACATCTTTCTTTTAGAAGAGGACTGTGCCTACTGATGATCAGGAACAGGAGGTGGGGGCATGGATAACTGTTGTATGTTCTTATTTTTTGAGATCTCCTCAGGCCTGGGAATATGAGTCCATGAACTAAAGCAACACTGATAAGAACATGAGTCAAAGGCCCCAGTTATCTAAATAATGCAAAACAGACTGACATTATGCACATGTAGAACGTTTTCAATTTGGGTTTAAGGGAAGGAGGAGATAGAGAGTTCCATGTTGAGAAGGGATTCCAACGTATTTGAAAATAACTCAAGTCTTTTCCCCACACATTAAAAAAAATCTGACGGTATCTCTCCTGTATCTCATTGGGGTAGAGGATGTGTTTCTGGATATGGCATTACTGCAGATTTCATGTCCTCTCCTGAGGGCCACCTTTGTCCTCTCTAATATGCTATTCTTGGAATTCGTGATTTAGCTGGGCAAGGGTCCCACCCTAAGACCTGGAAAATATTCATGACAGAAGAAAGAAGAATTTGGGACAGACCTTAAACCCTCCTGGGGCCTTCCAGTCTTAAGATCAATGACCTTGACTGTCTTTGGTGACCTGGGCTCCCCCTTCTTGCCCTATACAGTGGATCCACAGACACTTGAAACTGAGCCCCCTCCTTTTATCTAATTCCTATCTCAGTAACTCTACCCGGTTGCTCAAGTTCAGAAACCAGAAATGTGGGACTCCTTCAGTCCTGTATACCATCTACCTTACCCCCTTTCCTGACATTTCTAGCATACTGTGCCCAATGTTCTTGAGCTCATCTCTCTCTCCTGCGTCCTCCACCTTGGCTCCGCTGTGATGGACTGACTCCCCATGGGCTCTTTGTAATCCGCCACCTGAGGACCCCCAGCCATCTTCCTGGCATCCCCAGCTCCTGTCTGAAATGCCACATCGCAGGGCATGGGGTGGTGTCAAAGGGGCCAATGAGGCATCCTGGAAGGTGTACTCATTAACTTGCAATGAGGTTGTTCTGGTGACTGCTCAGGTGTGATAAATTACTTCTGAGTTCAGGGGTTTAAAACAACCATTGGAGTAGACTCACTGGTTACCTGGGTCAGTAGGTCACCACTGGCTCCTGTGCCCCTCAGTGTCTGAGGATGGGGGGCGACTCTATGATTGTGCACTAGAAAGAATCCCCTGCCAGAATCTTCACACACAGGTCCAGCAGTTGGTGCTGGCCATTGTCCGGGCCTGTAGTCGGAGCTACCAAGCACAACTTCCCATGAGGGCTCTCTCCCTCCGTGTCCTGGGCTTCATCCCAGCATGGCGGCCATTGGGGTAGAGGACTTCTGAGTCAGTTACCGGGGGTGTCCAAGCATAGGCGCTTACTGAGCAAGGTGGTGGCCACAGGGCCTTTGACTCCCATACCTTGGAAGCCATAGAATGTCGCTTCTGTGGCCTGCTCCGGGCTTTGAGCACATTCTTCAGGCCAGTCCCGCCTCACAGGAGAGGATGTAGTCCCTACTTCATGATAACAGAAATCTCCTCAAGGAGTTTGGAGATATGCATTAAAACTGACACAGGGTCAACTTTGACTAACGGGAGACAGGAGACGGAAGACACATTTTCTTTCCCTCCCTTCAGAGGACCATCCCGAGATGTAGCGTCTCCCACCATTCCCACCATCACTGCTTCCCACCATCTCGCCCTTTCCTTCACTCTTGCTGCCCTGCTATTCTACCATCCACATAAAGCCTCCGCATTGAGCCTTGTCTCTGGCTCTGGGCTCTAGAGACGCAGGCTAAGCTATCATCCATGGTCTGTCACCAAACCTCATCTGTGCTTTTGAAAATCTTTCTCAGTCATTCACTTCGCTCCACCCACACCGACATTCTCCACCCTCCCCGCCATCTTGCTTAGACCACATCAGGCCTTCCTCACAGATCCCTTTGTGTCTATGCTTGTGATTCTGTGTCAGTCCAGCTGAAGTCAGAGTTATCTTTTCGGAACAAATCTTGTGACAGCATCAGCCCAGCCTCAGCGCTGTTGACATTCTGAGTGGGGTCATTCTTTATGGATGTGCAACATAGGATGTCTGGCAGCGTCCCTGACCTCTTGTCACTAGTTACCAGTAGCACCTCACTCCCTGCTTGTAACAAGTAAAAATGTCTTCAGACGCTGTCAAAGGTCCCCAGGGTTGGGGGAGGGGTGGGTCCTAAAATCATCTTCGTTGCAAACCTCTGGTCTGAAGGAAGCATCCTGAACATGGGCCAGGGCAGGCTGGCCCAGCTCACCAGATCCCACCCTCTCTCTCATCTCTGTGCAACAGCCACTCTGCACTCCTCTCAGCATTCTCTGACTGTGCCAAGGCCTTTTCCTCTTCAGGCCCTTTCACTGCTGTCCCTCAGCCTGGGGCATTCCCTTTGTTCCTATGTCTCCACCACTCCCCCACCCCCCAACCCCCCAGCACACACACCTGCAGCCCATGACATTGTTATCAGTTCTCAGCTGAAAGGTCACTTTTGGGGAGGCTTTTCTGTCCCCCAGGCTAGGTTAGTCCCCTAATGGCACCTGGGACTTGGTCACAATGACTGGGAGTTAATTAGCTTTGCAAAGCTTTGTTAATGCTTGTCCTTATTCTTCTGTTAACTGCATGATAGCCGGGCTTAGCACAGAGCTTGGCAGGGGAGAGGTGCTCAACCTGATATTGGATGAATGAATGAATGAATGAATGAATACTCCTTATACGTATTCTTGGGAATATCTTCAGATTCCTTCCTCTCCTTGCTTTAATTTTTCTCTGCCACTGTAAAGCAGGGCCCTCACTCCCGGTGTGGGTGAAGGCCCCATTCTCTGATGTTTTAGCAAGCGACCGGTCTAGCTGGTCCTGGGAATCTCTCCAAAGTCTGCACAGCATTCTGACCTGCTCTTTTGCCATGAATTTATGCAAGTCTTATGTGGAGTACTCTAGACTCTTACCAAACCACTCCAGAGGCGCATTGAGGACTCAACTCAAAGTCCAAGATGTTGTATTTGGTTCTCTGGATCTCCCCCTGGGCTGCTGCATCCACTGAATGGCATCCCCTTTGTCTTTTCTCCCCCTCTTTCTCCTGACAGCCTCCTGTAGTCTCCAACAGGGACACCAAACGTGAAGTGAGTGTCCTGTTTTGGATCCTAGGTCTTCGGGGGCACAAACCATGTTTCGATTGTGTTCAGTTTTGAATGGGTCAGAGTGAAGTCCTGGTATTTTTATATTTAAGCACTTGGGGGTTTGTGCCTGTTTGAGGCTCCCGAGTGTCATGGGGTTCTGGCTGGAAATGGTCAGTATGTTGATCTCCGAGAACCCGAAAAATATTTTGGGGGGCATTGTTTAGAAATGAGTTTGGCAAGCAGTTTTTGTTAACTGACTTTTCTAGCTTGCTGATGTGCATTCTTAGGAACCTCTGGAAAGCCAGGGGGAGGAAACTGTCATGGGAGCATCTGCAGTCCCGAAGCTCCAGCTTCCGTTAGAGTTGTGGAATCCTTGGAGTTGTGATAACCCTGGGATTTACTCCCCCTAGTGGTTTGACAAAATATAACTTCTCTGGATGAAAAGGACAACGTTTAAGCCCCAGCTACCAGCTCTGAATGTGTGGCTGTTCAGAACCGAATTAGGCATGAACTGAGGTGATGAGTCCGTGCATCCTTTGAGAATAAAATGGGAAGTGGGCTTATGGAGGCAGGAGGAGGTGAGGTGCCTAGAAGGGCCAATGAAGCTGTTTTTTCCGGAGTTCTGATCCCAGATGGGTTTGCCTGGGACGGGCCAGAGACTCAAATTCTGAGGATGCTTTGCTGATAACAAAGGTAGGAGAAAAACACAGTCTAAGGGAAAGCGGGAGGGATAAACAAAAAGAAAGAAAAGAAAAAGAAAGAAAACCATCCTTCAACCGATCTTTGAAAATCTTTGTTGTTGTTTTTTAATTTTAATTTTAATTTTTTTAAAGATTTTTTAAAAGATTTTATTTATTTATTTGACAGAGAAAGATCACAAGTAGGCAGAGAGAGTGAGAGAGAGAGAGAGAGAAGCAGGCTCCCTGCTGAGCAAAGAGCCTGATGCGGAGCTCAATCCCAGGACCCTGAGATCATGACCTGAGCTGAAGGCAGCAGCTTAATGCACTGAGCCACCCAGGTGCCCTGTTGTTGTTTTTTAAAGATTTTATTTATTTATTTGACACACAGAGAGAGAGACAGCGGGAGAGGGAACATAAGCAGGGGAAGTGGGAGAGGGAGAAGCAGGCTTTCCACGGAGCAGGGAGCCTGATGTGGAGCTCAGTCCCAGGACCCCGGGATCATGACCTGAGCCAAAGGCAGACGCTTAACAACTCAGCCACCCAGGTGCCCCCAATCTTTGAAATTCTTTATCCTCTTGCTAAGGAAGCAGAAGAAAACAGTAGCAGGACTTCATGCCTCATGGTGTTACCCTGGGTTTTCCTGTTTGGGGCTGGTAGACTTGTTTTATTCTATTTCTTTTTCTGCAGGTCCTGCTTGGCCTACAGTCCGCTCAGATCCCTGTGTCCGTGAGTCAGATTGTCACGGGCCAAGCTGTGTTGCAATCACTGCTGTTGGGTGAGTCAGCCATGTTTCAAAGTGAGTAAGAGCTGTTTTAACTGTTTGCTCTTAATCGGAGACCTTTGTGTTTTCTCATCAAGAGGGGGATAATTGCCCTTTTCTTTTGCCTTAACAAGCCCCAGAGAGACAGGCGGGGAACCCTCAGCCCCTGCTTTTTTTCTTCAGTGGTCCTATCACTCAACACCACCTACGAGTTAGATTTTTTTGCTTTCTGCATAGGATACCTAATGAAGGAAGCTGTGTTCCAGAGACACAGTAACATTGAAACCTTAAGGGCCAAGCTGAAGAGAAATGCTAGGTTTTGGGTACAGAAAAGGTGAACTGTCCTCCTTTGGTGCGGAGAAATCTCAGTAAGTTCTCCAAGGCGGTAGCGGGTCTCACTGGCGTTGTAAAATCCACACAATTTCTCAGTTAAATTGATATTTATTTAAAAAGCGCCTTTGGTGATTCTAATGTGAGAACCACTGGTCTAGATGCACATCAAAGTCAGTTAGCAGGAAGCGCTGGTAGCCCCAACCTGGGATTAGCTGAGACACGGCCCTGCCCAGACATCTCTCTGTTGGTGGCTCAGGGCACACCATCTTTCCCAGCTCAGCCTCAGTTTCCCTCCTCAGGCTGTCTTCTCCTCCTGCCTCCCTCCAGACCCCAGGAATCCCTTCTGTGGAAATCCCCCTCTGGCCTCCAGCATCCCCCCTGGGTTGCACCCGGCTCGGACCACCTCCAGCCTCACCTTCTCCTTCCTGCTGGCACAGAAACTTCCATACCCCTTCTTGGCTCTACTGATGCCCGCTTTGGCTTATACCAGCAAGTTCTCCCTCTCCCGACCACCCCCAAGAGGGTGTGTGATCGTTCCTCTGTGGGGAGCAGGGAGATAGAGCCACTGGGTAAGCTCCCGAAGACCCCTGAATCTGGTTCCTTGTCTGTAAAATGAGAAGATTCGACAACCTCGTAGGACTGGTGTTATGTGAGGCCGTGAGCTTCACCAGCATGAAACAGATGCTTCATAATGGATCCTGGCTGAAGCCTGGAAATCTGCATGTGTGTATCAGCTCCGGTGTTAGGGGTCGGTGGTGGGTGGTGAGGATCACACTAAGAAGTGTTGCTGACGATGGTGCGTCTCCACTTTGTGAGCTTCAGAATCGTCCAGGGAGCTTTCAAAAAGTGGAGGTGCCCAGGCTGAACCTGGGACCGATGAAATCTGTACTGCCGTGAGGGGAGAGAATAAGCATCTGTGTTTCTGATGGCCACCGCGCGATTCCAACGTGCAGCCAAAGCTACGAACAAGGTTTTGGGATCCGCAGGACTGGATTCTACTGACCTTGAGCAGATCACTAACCTCTGAGCCTCAGTTTCTCCCATCAGAAAAATGGGAATAAAGTATGCTCGTCCTTGTTGGATTATGTAGATTAGTTGAGACAGTTCTCCACAGGACCAGCACAGTGCTCATACCTTCCCTTCTCTCGAGTGGAATTGGGGAGCTGGTGGACCATGGTGGGTGTCAGAGGCTCCCAGCAGACTGAGGCCCTCTCAGCAGCCCAGGGCCCATCCAGAGTGCCTAGACTCTCTAGGCTCAGAGCTTATCTGCCTCTTGCTGCTCTGGTTCCAGCAAATTTATGAATCCAGCTCTGGCCTGGCCCACAGGGAGCCTGGTTTCTCCCCATGGGGCAGGGCAGGGGGGGTCATGCCAACAACCCCTGCTTTCAAGTACTTAATTCCACACACTAGTCGGTTAAAAAAATTAGTAACGATTAAATGAAAGAGGCAAATCCATAGCGTTAGTTCCTTCTGTTGTTTTTCGATCACCAATATGCAAAATGGTCTCTCCCTTCTGGGTTAAAATGTTGTTCAACGTCTGGCCACCTGGAAATATGGCCACCACTTACATTATTTCCATGAGAATACGTGTCCCTTCCTGGGAGACGAGCATGGCACCTGTGAGTGTGCCTGGATGTGTGTGAGTTTGTGGGTGTGGGGTTTGAAAGAGTGCGAGGGTGTGTTCAGTGTGTGTGAGCATATATGAGTGTGGGTGTGAGTGTGTATGGGCATGTATATGGACATGCAGCATGTTCGTGTGTGTGAGTGCACTTGTGTGAGCGTGTGTGTGTGAGAGAGGAAGGCTGCATATGCTGGGAGTTGTCAAGAGTGAGAACGCGGATTTCTCATTCTCCCCACCAGTCTCCAGATTCTACTTTCCTTTATCCTCTCCTAAGCCTTATGTAAACTTAAGACAACTCGGGCTGAGACCTTCTATTACTGTCAAAAGCCATTTTGAAGTAATTCAAGCACTCTGTTTCCATTCTTCTGGGAAATCCTTGCAGTCTTGGAAATCATAACGGCATGCGACGCTCATCTGTTGCCTTGTACGATGGCCTTCTCGACAAATAGATCTCATCTCTTCTGGGCCCACCCAGGGCCGGAGGGCGTGGGGGGGAGTGGCAGAGACAGCCGCGCATGGCCCGCCACATGCCAGCTTCTGTGCTATTTTACTCTTTTTACTGTACTACACTGGCAACTGATCTCTCTTTTGCTTTCTTTGCTGCTCTTCTTTTGTCTCTTTGAGCTTTGGTGGGGCATTCCTGGTATTAGGTGACCGGCAGTTTGTGTCTGAAGCTTGGTGGGACCCGATTGTCATCTTCCCTGTGCCCCGTCTGTCCCAGGGCAAAGGTCTCCTCCATGGGGAAGATGCCCTGGCCTTCTTCAGCTTCATTGTCTACACCCAGGCCCGCAGAGCAAAGTGCTCCAGTTTCTAAAAGGGGAGGACGTATTCCGAGGGATTGCCGCAGCTCTCTACTTTTTTACACTGCCCGGACTGGGGCATGATTTCAAATTTGGTTTATCTGAGTTTCATTTCAACACGTGCCGTGTCGTGACAAGGCTTCTTCAACCGGTCAGGGGCTTCCGGTGAGATAATGCAGTCAACTCCAGGCACGTGGAGAAACTTACATGCTCTGTTTCTTCAGGGTGGAGTATTCTGGCTGTCGGATATCATAACTGCCCTGGTTATTTCTGGACATCCTGGGGAAGGGTGAGCATTTTCTGTCTCTCTGCACAAGGGCCGTTGGCAGCCGCCCTGCTGCCAGAAACCAGATGACCAGCTGCCAGTCTTTGAGGGTCAAGGATAGAGCATAGAGGGCAAGGCCAGGGACTGATGTGGGGGGATGCCACTGGTCTGAGGCGGAACATGACTCTAGTTAAACATATCATTTCTTCTCATCTCTTACTGCAATTATAGGGACGTAGTTGTATTTACAGTTTGTGTTTCATGAAAACAGCTCTTTCACGTGGGCTGGAATCATTTTTATGTTGCCAGACCTTGGCCTCACTCGATGGCCTTCCCCAGAGTATCATTTTAGCAACAAACACTGATGAATATGGTAAATCTGTAGAAACCCTTATAGATTCCTTTGAGTTTCTATAGGTAGAATACATATTTTAAAGCCCACTGTATTGTAATTACCAATATGCTGCGTCTTCTTTTGTTTTTCTTTTCTTACAAAAATGTAAGGAATGGGGGCACTTACCAGAAGGTTCTATGTGTCCTGCATGCAGGGACAACGCTTTTCATTGTCAGTACAGCCAGGGAAAAGGTACAGAGAAACTTGCGTGTTTGCTAGTCTTTGTTCATAGGATGGCAGTATTTCAACCATAGGATCATCTGGAAGTTTTATCACCACACAAGGTGATGAACATCTCATTATTCAAAGCTCCATTGTTTTATACCTTCCTAGAGGCAGAAACTGTACCAACTTTCAGTATCCATCAAAGCAGATTACACGCGAATGCACTGGGTTTCAAAGTACTCGAGCACCTTTTTTCTGCCATTGTATCAATATCTCTTAGGATCTGGATTTGGGGACTGACTGGGGTTGGCTTGGATAAGCGAGTAGGGAATCTCAAGATTTGTCTGGAAAGTGGGAAGAAGGTAAATCAGTGGGAGCCAAAAAAGGTCCCTCTGGAATTGCTTGTTTTGTTTGTTTGTTTTCCAAACTAGTTCCCTAGTATGGACGTACCCAAGTTTCTCAAAACGGGAGCTATAAACACCAAAAGAATGTGGCCACGGGCCAGGGGCCCCATTCCCGGCTCCCCTCTTCCTTCTGCTGTTTCTCATTCTTGGAGCAATCCTCTCCCTTTGAGAGCCTCTGCGTGCCCACGGGCCCAGCCCAGACCTCTTCTCTAAGGCTGTCATTGGAGGAGGTTACTTGAGTACACGGTGATGGGAGTTCGGGGCAGCTGGCCAGCAGTTCAGAATGCCTGCCGCGTACAGAAGCCCCAAGCCATTCAATCAAATACACAGGAACGTTTTGGGGCCACCCTGAACTTCTAGGATCTGCCTTCTTACATAATGGTCCTCTTCAGTGATTTCAAAACCAACGAAGGCAGAGGGAACCTGAAGAGACCAACCGGGCATTGGGAGCAGACCTGGTTTGCCACTCTTTGTAAGTTAATTTTAGCATTCCTTACTCCCTGTTGTTAAAAACAAGACAACTGGCCCCAAATAGAGTCGCTTATGCGAAGTCCCACGTCAACACACCGAGACTTCACTTAATGACTGTTTCAGCTCTTGGAGAAATGGAATCTTAAACTAGACTGTCAGGAATCACCTCATCAGCATTAGTTAAGTAATCTGCCAGGTCGATCCCTGCCATGCCCTAAAGGAGAGTAACCTTGCAATAAGCAATTTACTTTTGGTCTGGTCTAATGTCCTTGTTCTACCCCCTTCTGCCTAGAATAGTCTTTCATTTTGTACAGCTCCTTCCTGTCTGCTGGGTGCATGAGTATCTGAATAAAGCCAATAAGGTCTTTAACTTGTCCTCCGCTGAGTTTTGTTTTTTAATACCATATATGTGTGGTTTTTTAAAAATTCTCCTTTGAGCTAGTTAAAAGGTCATCCTCGTTCCCCCATTAATGAATTTGATAAAACCTTTGATGTGTTTTCATTTTCTATTTGCATGAGAGGCATGATTTTTACCTTTTAAAATATATCTTTCTACATTAGGTACATAATATGCTAAGTACTCTTCTAGATGTGGATGGGGAGCAAGAATTCTCTGTCCCCTCAAGGGTTTTTCTAGCTGGACTAAGAATCAAATTGACTTGAGGCAGATTAACAGGGGAAAATCACATTTAATGGTGCACACACGAGGAATCCACAAAGACACGGAAATTCCAAAGATAGGCAAAATGACATGTACGTGTCATTCTGAACTAAGGAGAAGGGGGTAGAGGTCTGGGACTTCAAAGGGAAGGAATGCACTTCACAGGAAGATGAAAAAGGGTCAATGTTGGGTCAACAAGTGTTTGCTAGGCCATACAAAAACAACGGGACATAGAGGACTCTGACCAAACAGGCCGTGTTAAGTTCTTCCCTATCTACCACACCCAGTTCATATCCCACTGCGCTTATCTATAGTGATACCTCGCTTCCTGATGCAGGTTCTCTATCTAAATTATTTTTAGGCAGTTGGGAGCGGGGAGGTAAAGAGCTTTTCCTGAATCTGCTGGACTTGACGCCTTTTTAATTCAAAATCATTTTCCCGCCAAAGTGGCCCATTGTGGGGTGGCGCCTTACATGAAGCCCCTTTGTGTGTTTATTTAACAAACCCAGAACACAGGTCTGGGTGCTACTCATGCTGTTTTAAGTGCTTGATAAATGTGAACTAACTTAATTCTCCTAACAGCGCTACAGCACTAGGGAGTCCCTTCAGCCCCTCTTAGCCCCTGTTATCAGACTGACGCTCAGCATCCTGGGCGAGGGTGCGTGGGCACTAAGAGCCAGGGGAGGGAGCCCAAGCACAGGCCTGGGTGAGGCTGAGGCATCCAGGCCCTTCTCCTGGCTCTGGGGCTCCCTCTAAGTGAGCTGGTGGGTGAGATGAGAAACGGGCCCCAACTTTGTTTTGTAGGAAGCTGCATCTTGAAGGAGCAAAAGAGTTGTGTTGACGGGGGGCAGGGCAGGGGGGCTATGATAAATGGGTTCAGTAGAGAAGTCCCCAGCCAGTGGGGGGACCCACAATGGGCCTGGTGGTGTGGGGCAGTGCTCTGACTGGCATGATGACCATTGTGCTGTGTTTCTTATAAAAGTCAACTTAGGGGCACCTGGGTGGCTCAGTCGGTTAAGCGTCTGCCTTTGGCTCAGGTCATGATCCCAGGGTCCTGGGATCGAGCCCCATGTCTGGCTCCCCACTAAGCTTGGAGTCTGCTTCTCCCTCCCTCTCTGTCCCTCCCTGCCCCTTGCTCATGCATGTTTTCTCTCTCTCTCAAATAAATAAATAAAATCTTTTTAAAAAAGTCAACTTAACTATCACTCCACATCTTCTCCTGAGGGCCCTCTTCTTTCTCAGAAAATATGCTTTAGTTTATTATTTTTTTTAAATGTATGGTCACCAGGCCCAAGGGAGAGTCAAGGTGACAGTGGGAGGCAGCAGGATGGGGGTGGGGGCGGTGAGGGAGGGCACAACTGGAATCTGCTGGACTTGTGTTCAAATCCAAGTTTCACCATTTACTGGAGAATAAAGTTCAAATCCCTTTAAATGAGCATTAAACCTCAGTGGGATTAAGTAAATGCTTCCATCTCTTTTCCCACCAGAAGTAAGCAAGGGCTCAGCTAGCATTTGCAGTTGGGGAAGAGACTCAAGGGTCCTGAGGTTGGAAGAGGGGGAGGGGAAGTTGGTTCGGAATTGGTTGAGATGAAGGTCTTCCCACAGGTGCTGCTGGGGGAGGGCTAATCCGGAAGGCTGAGCTGCAGCCGCAGTGTGTGGGAGGGGGTGGGGGTGGGGAGGACAGAGCCTTCCAGCAAGCTCTGGAGGCAGCTCCCAGCCAGATAAAGATCTGTGACTGGCAGCTCCAAAATCACCTGCTGTCCCAATTCCTGTTCCAGGGCAAAGATCACCCAGCCCTTAGACTGGTCCTTTTTTTTTTTTTTTTCCCCCCTTCTCCGGCTTTATTTACCTTATAAGGAAGGTCAACAATACAAAGTCGAAAGTGCCTGCTACCCGCCCCTGGATTTCGACAAATAGTTTCTTGGACCAGAACATTCCATGTGAAGATGGCTGGGCATTCAATCCTGCTGGCTGCTGTTTCAGTCCTGTCGGCCTGTCAACAAATAAGAGTCTCAGGCAGTGCGTGTGTGTGTGTGTGTGTGTGTGTGTGCGCACCCCAGGGGGAAGAAGGTCTGGTTTTTGAGTTTCACGCTTCCTTGTGTGGGGGCCACACAGGCGTAGCGTACCCTGGGTCGTCCGTGCCTCCTTCCCCAGAGAGAGAGATTTTGGAACATTCCAGGGAGCAGTTCTCGCAAAGGGGCTGAGGTAGGCTCTCTCAGCCTGGCGATTCTGTCCTGTTTGTGGTTACCACCCACGGCCCAGTTCAGATGACCCTTAGAAATGCACCAGCTAACCTGACAGAAAGGGGCTATCCATACTAATTCGGACGGTTCCAGAGGAAACATTGTACCTGCTTTAGACCCCGGCTGTGATTTTTTGAAGCCTCATTTTTTATTAATGTTTCTTAAATAAACTGCCTGTGGCAGGTATGATTATCCAGTTTAAAAAAATCTGCAGAAATAGGAGCTTCAGGTTAGGTGATGAATTCGAAATCTTAAAGCACCTTCCCAGTAGACTTACTGGGCATCTCGACTGGCTGGTTATGTAAAAAGCATTTGCTCCATGGAGAGTCAATTATCATCTTATCTATGATGTCAACTTAACATGCTAAATGGGGAAAAGGGTCTGGACACTGGGGAGCAAGACTGGGAACCAACCATACATATTTCTTTATTTTTCTGAGTGTGCTGCTCCAGGAAGGGGAGGCAGAGCTGGGGATGGCTCAGGGTGCACAGATGGCCAGAGCATGAAGGGACCACAGCTTTGGATAAAGTCCCGGCCTACATGCATGTTCAGGGTCTTGCCTAACCAGTGTGTTTTGTGTATTTATGAAAATATGATACTATGACACACATTGTGTGGTTTGATTCACATTCTAGAGTAGAGTAGGTTGTTTATCGCCAACTAAAGGGGCCCTTGGGTCATGGAGGTCCCACTGGTTCCCACACACCTCCCCGGAAGCACACCAGCCCTGTGTGTTTCCTCCTCCTGGTGCTGCAGAGAGCACAGGACTGGGTCCACAGACACCCCAGAGCATCTGTCAGCCTCACAGAGAGGCTTCTGTGTGCTGGTGGGTGCAGGGGACAGTGGGGAACTGTGGCCAGAGGTCAGGTGGTGGTGGCAGGGATTGGGTGGAGAGGACAGGAAACTGGGCCCCTGGTGGTTGGTGGTACTTGAAGACAAAATTCAACTGAAAGTTGTAAAGATCTTATTGGCTTTATTCAACGAGTCATGAATCAGGCAGCATCCCATCCAGCAGATAGAGAGGAGCTCTGGAGCGCTGTACGATATGAAAGACAGAGGGCAGAAGGGGGCACAAAAGGAAGTTGCTAGCAAACGGGGATTGTTAGTGGCAAAGGTCACCTTTTTTAGATAGCATTTATCTATCAGGCCCGTTGCTTCACTAGTGCTAACCTGGTAATTCCAAATTGACTTGTGTAAGATTCCACTTCCGGGAGAGATTGAAACCGTAACTAAGTGAGGGATTAAGTCTCGGTTCCGTGATGTCAGCTTAGTGCTAATGCCTCCATTTTGAGCGTGTTGTCTCTTTTTTAACAGTGGTAGATGGGGAACGTTTACTGATTGGGTGGGGGAGAGAGAGGGAGAGAGAAAGAAAGAGAAGACACACTGTTTAGTTGACATGAAGGACCAGAATTTGCTGCTTCTGCAGAAGTCTGGTGTTTATGGAGAAGGGACACCATGAATCATGGTAGAAATAGATCTGGTTTTGAAGACAGTCCCCTATCTGTCCGGCTCAGCCACTTACCAGCTGGGTACCCCTGGCCAGGATATTCTGTCCTTCAATGTCCTCTTCAAAGAGGGTTAAGCAGGATGCTGGGTGAGAAGTGCCTACCAGGGGGCCTGGCCTGGGGTTGGGGCATAGCATGGTCTGTCCCCATCCTCTGCTGCTCACCCTCAGAAAGGAGCTTTGGCTGGACTGAGGGGCAGCTACATGCAAGAAGCTGAGCTATGGCTGGGGCTGGGGTGGGGCCGGGGGTGGTGGTCTCGATTCTCACTCCCTCTCGCCCCCCCAGCATACATGCATCCCTCCGGTGAAAGTGAAGAAAAGAGAAAAAGACAGGCATAGCAAAAGGAGAGTATCACCAAGTAGTTTTTAGGTGACTGTAAGGGAGGGAAATAAAATGGCTGCCAGCCTTTCCACCCTCATCATGTGATCGCAGCGGTAGCCATGGCCTCCCTAAGGCCCCTGACCTGGAAGAGCAGAAAGGGGTTTCTCCTCCTCAGGGAGATGCTGGCCCAACTGAATCCTTCCTCCCAGTGCTGTGGGTGGGCTGGGTGGGGAGCATTCAAACACCCCTGCCATTGCCAGAAACTCCTCGTGTTTGTCCTGCGACAGACAGGCGTGACCAGGTGCTATGGAGAGCCAAGAGGAAGATGGTACTTTCAAAGCTTTCACACATGGCTTTATTTCGAAGCTTTAGGTTCTTGCCCCATTGCCCAGTGTAAATCAAGGAGCACACGTCTTTCACTGTTTCCATCTTACAGATGGAAGCAAGAAGACTTACCAAGTGTTTTCTCCAAGGCCATGGAGCCATGGTGGCAGCACGGTACAGAATGGCCGCCATATTTCCCCTCTGCAGACACATCTCCTTTTTGGCGCCAGCCAGGCACATGACTTAATGGCCTCTCCAGATTCAGGCTGCCTTGCGAGGATTTAGCCAGGGCTGGAAACAGCCTGTGCCCGGTCCTGCATTTCCCAAAGCTTCACCCTGCTCTGTCTGGCTTCAGGGATGCCACAGCATTTTGAATGAGAGACTCTAGCAGAGCATTTATGCACTTTTGATGTTCAGTTGCAGCGTTTAAATCCTGAGCCATGGTTTATTTGTAGAGGAGAGGAAGTCGTGGGGAAGGGAAGAGGCCTGCTGTGCAAGCCCTTACTGAACCAGGCTCACTATTTACTGACTTGTCAGAACAGAGATAGGAGCGGGTCTCAGGAGGAAATGCATCATGCCAGAGACTGTCACACAAGCTAGAAACGTGGTGTGCAAAAGGAAACTAGATTTGAAACACGAGCAAGTGGGAAATGGATGTGGAGGTACTAAAGTAAGCGAGACCAGGATTGCCTGGAAAGAACTGGTAGGGAACCGAAACTGGAAGAAATAATCTGAAGGGAAATCCTTGAGCCCAGAGTTAATTATGGGGCAAAACTAGGGTGATAAGGAAGGAAGGTGAGAACAACTGACCAAGGAGGAAGTGTGGTCTGGAAGCCAGTGAGCTTCATAGGGCTGGTTGTCAGATGCAAGCAACTCTGGCATTGGGCCTGGATGATCTAATGCAAATGTGGCCAAGGAAGAACAAAGTCATGATCATCTGATAGTAGGGAAACTGAGTCAGACAAGGAGGCATTGTTCCCAAAAGTTTTCTTGTGACCTTCCCTCCTGGCTCTTGCCCTCTCTAGGTAGCCACGGATCTGCTTTATGTCACTATGGATTCATTTGCATTTTTGAGAAGTTTATATAAGTGAAACTCTACAGTACTGTTCTCTTCTGATATTGTTACTCTCATTCAGCATAATATGTTTGAGGTTCATCCCTGTTGTTTCATGTGTCAATTCTCTTTTACTGTCTAATAGTATTCTATTATATGGATATACCACATACACCACAATTTGTTTATCCATTAGCTTGTTGACCAACATTTGTGTTGGTTCTGCAGAGAAGCAGAACAATACAACATGCACACACATTTATTTAAAAAAACATTGATTCACACCATTGTGGGGGCTGGCAACTCTGAAATTTGCAGGGTGTGTTCGAAGGCTGGAAATTCTAGCAAGAATTGGTGTTGCCGTGTGGCCTCAAGGCAGCTGGTAGGCAGAATTCCTTTCTCTTTGGGGGACTTCAGTCTTTTCTCTGTGGGCCTTCAACTGATTGGATGAGGCCCATTCACATAAGGAGGGTAATCTGCTTTACTCAGATTTACTCTACTGATATAAATGTTACTCACACCCAAAAAATATTTTCACAGAAACGTCTAACTGGTGTTTGACCAAACAACAGGGCACCATGGCCTAGTGTAGTTGAGATAATAAAATTAACAATTAACAATTGCAGAGTTGTTCCTAATTTTTGGCTATTATGAATAAAGCTGCTATGAACATTTGTGTACAAGTTTTTGTATGGACATATGATTTAATTTTTCTTGAGGAAATAACTACAAGTGGAGTGACTGGCTATATGGTCTATGTATGTCTAACTAAAAAATCCCATTTGGTTTTCCAAAGTGATTGTACCATTTTACATTCCCATCAGAGTGTTTGAGAATTCTGGCTGCTCTCCTAGCCTTACTGCTCTCTTTTTAAATTTATATAATTTGTCTTTTTAATTTTAAATCTTTTAATAGGTATGTGATGGTATCTAATTGTGGTTTAAATTTGTGTGTTTCCTAATCAATAGTGATGTGCTACATTTTAATTGTTAATCCCTCTCTATCCTTGCAGGTTATTTTGCTTTGCATGTGGGAAAGGCAAGATTAAAATACAAAGTTACACCTCTGGCAGTCTCTGGGTCACCAGAGTTTGAAAGAATATTTCGTGCACAGTAAGTAATGCTTCCCCCACCCTTCTGGGATCTGGGCCTACCACATACAGAGACTTCTGATCAGGGCAAAGAGGTGCAGAGAAGATATCCCATTGTAACAAACCATACTTCACAGCCAAACCCCTCCTCATGATTCTTGAAGCTTGAAGCATCCAGCACATGGAATCTCTACTGACCTATATTTCGAATTTAGAGGGTGCATTTATAGAAAAGGCTGGGATCTTAAGAAAGACCTCTATATCTCTAAGCATGGCAGTTTGGTTCAAGAGCCCCTTGAGTACTCTGAGAGTTCGATAGCCTCCAGCTGGATTAGCTATGACATCAATTTCCTATCTTTGTTTTACCTTTCCACGTGAAACAGAGACAAACCATTTCCTGAAATCCCAAGCCTGTAAGAGTGAGAAAACTTTCCATTTCACACATACTTGTTGTGATTTTGATCATCTTATCTTTTCAGATGCACACAGAATGTTCCACCATGAACACCATGAGTTTGGCTGCTACAGATGCTAGGGCTCCCTTTAGATCTCATCCCCCAAATAAGTGCTTTTAGAAACATTGCATGTGTCACCATTTATGTGTCACTCAGCTCTTTTGTTAATACTTTGGGATTTTTCATCTATGTCATGAGTGACGTGGGCCTATAATTTTCCTTTATTTATATGATCTTCATCTCACTTTGATATCAAGATTATACTAGTTTCATGGAATGAGTTAGAGAATTATTTTCTCAGAGAATTTTAGTAAGATTGGGAGAGTGTGCTCCTTCAAAGTTGTTAGAATTGCCTGTAAAATGATCTGAACTGATGCTTTCCTTGTGGGAAAAAATCTCAACTATGGAATTTGATTTCTTTAATGATGATTGGGTTATTTGGCTTTTTATTCCATCTTAAATCACTTTGGGAAAGTCATGATCCTTGAGCTGACAACATTGTTCTCTTGTCCATCTCTTTACTTCAAAGGCAAGAATTGCACAGACTGGGTGCCTGGGTGACTCAGTTGGTTAAGCAACTACCTTCGGCTCAGGTCATGATCCTGGAGTCCCGGGATCGAGTCCCGCATTGGGCTCTCAGCTCCACGGGGAGTCTGCTTCTCCCTCTGACCTTCTGCTCTCTCATGCTCTCTCTCACTGTCTCTCTTTCAAATAAAAAAATAAAATCTTTAAAGAAAAAAAAAGAATTGCACAGATTATTCCCCAGGCTTAAAATTATGGGATGTTAATAGAAGAGATAATTTTAAGAGTTGCATAAACATGTTTTTTTTCCAACAAAATTTTCTTGTGGTAAGAACATGTAACACGAGATATACCCTCTTAAAAAATTTAAATGTATAAAATATTATTGTTTGTAGAAGTACAGTGTTGTACAGCAGATCTCCAGAGCTTGATCTCTTACTTGACTGAAACTTTATGCCCAAGATATGATTTTCAGTAACATTGAATGACATGGTGAGAGACTCATTTCCCTTTCGGTTGTCTTTGAATCTTTATGATTATGTCAAGTGGAAAGCATTGGTTTGGCGCCGATATGTCCCACACTCCAATATTTATTTTTTATCAGAGTAATACATGTATGTGGTCTGAAAATAAAGTGACATTACAAGTTTGAAAGCAACAAATAACTCTCCTTACTGCCAATCCAACCCCAGAGACAACCATTGGCACCCTTCTGACTACTACTTTTGGTTTTTACTTCCATATTTCTAAACATTATGCTTTCACTGCTATTTATTGATTAATAAATTTTAGGCATTATCCATTAGCTTCCTTTTATGGAAGAAAGAATTTCATGTCTTTCCACTTCCTCTTTTCCTTACCTCCTCCTTCCAGTACAAGTTACATCACTTTGTTGAGTTAAACCAACAGCCAATGTTTATATTATTATAATTAACTAAGTAATGTTCAAACTTCAGTCAAATAGTATATAATGATTTCAGCTCTCTCTTGTGAAATTTTTCATTTTATCTGGGGTTAATGATTGCCTCTTTATTTGTTTGTTTAGTTTCATCCTCAAATCTTTAAGAGAACTGAAAATCTTCTCTTAGTACATTCAAATACATTATACTAGTAATACCATTTTTTTTTTTCCCTTGGATCATTTCTGCTTGAGTCCTCCATCTTTCTGCGTCAATCTGGAGGATGCTTTTTAAACCTGCTACACGTAGTCATTGTGGGACTTTTTGTCATCATTCCAGGAATTCTCCTTATCTTCTCCTGATTTGGATTGCCTGCTTTCCTGGATCTCCTATTTCCTGTTTATTGGTTTTCTCTCATTTTGGTGGAGCATACCCTGCAGAAGTTTGCTGAGAGAGGGTGAATAGTTGGTCAGATTTTGAGACTTTACATTTCAAAATATGCTTTTACTCTGCCTCACAGCTGATTGATGTGTTGGTTGGACATGTATTTCTATGTTAAAAATCCTTACTCTCCGAATTTTGAAAATATTCCTCTATTATTTTCCAGTTTCCACTGGTATTGTCATGATGTTCTGTGCCATCCTAATTACTGGTTCTTTGTTTGGAAACTGTGGAGGCTTTAGAATCTTCCTCTCATCCCAATGTCCTAAGATGTTATGGTACTGTGTTGACTGAGAGGCATTTGTCTTTACTATGCTGACCCCTACATAGAGCTTTTTTACAAACTGAAAACTCATGTCTTCCTGTTCTAGAATTTTTAAAAAATATCTTTTCCCCTGAATTTCCTCTTCTTCATTTTTTCTGTTCCTTTATTCTTAAAACCTCCATGAGTTGTATGTTGAGCTCTGGGTGGGTCACCTAGTTTTCTTTTATCTTTGGTTTTTCATCTTCTTGGACTTTTGCTTGTTCTGGGAAATTTCTGGAACTTCTGTTTACTAACCTTTAAAAAAATTCAGATATCAATTTTAATTTCTAAGAATTAATTTTTATTCTTTGTTCTTTAGCTATTACTGCTGCTATTAAATCATCCCTTTTTGTTTTACGGATACAGTTTAATTTCTTATATCTGAGGATTTTTATGATAATATTTTTTAAACTTTTTGTATCATCTCTGTTTTTTCCAAGCTCCTTCTTATTTGTCAATTTTAGCCTCTGTCTTTCATTTTTATGTATTATTTGCCCATTAAATATCTGTTGACCACCTCTATATACTTGGCACTGTTCCAGTAGCTTATGATATGCCAGTGAAAAAATTAAACAAAGATCCTTGCCCTCTTGAAGTTCACCTTATAGTCAAAGAAGATGGAAAGTAAACAGGTAATAGTATAAGAAAATACTGTATTAAGCAAGAGGTGGTAAGTGTTACGAAATAAAGGAAAAAGGAGTGCACTGTAAGGGAGCATAGGGATGGGCTGCTGGGGGGCGAGTTGGGGCGTGTTCCTATTTAGGTTGTTCCGTGTGGACCCCACTGAGAAGGTGACTCAAGCAAAAGCTTGAAGCGGGTAAGAGTTAGCCATGTGAACATGCAGAGAAAAGCCTCTTGAGGCAGAGGGAGTAACTATTGCAAAAACCCCAAGTGGGAATGTGCCTGGTGGTGGGTGAGCAAGGAAGTCTGTGGCTGAGAGAAGGAGCTGACAAAGTGGTAGGAGGTAAAGTTAGAAAGCTAATAGATGGATCATGTTGGGCCTTAAAAGCCTTTGTGAGGCCTTTGGCTTTTCTTTGAGGGAAATGGAAAGTCATTATAAGGTTTTGAGTGGAGGAATAACACCATCCTGTATTTTCTTTCTTTTTTTTTTTTTTTAAGATTTTATTTATTTATTTGACAGACAGAGATCACAAGTAGGCAGAGAGGCAGGCAGAGAGAGAGGAGGAAGCAGGCTCCCTGCTGAGCAGAGAGCCCGATGTGGGGCTCGATCCCAGGACTCTGGGATCATGACCTGAGCCGAAGGCAAAGGCTTTAACCCACTGAGCCACCCAGGCGCCCCCCATCCTATATTTTCAAAGGATCACTTGATCTGCTTTGCTGAGAACAGTCTATATATAGGAGGCATTGGTAGAAGGAGGAAATTTGGTTAGGAGGCTACCCTGACCCAGGGATGTAGCAGTAGAGATGGTGAGAAATGGTCAGATTCTGGATATGTTTTGAGGATAGAGCCAAGAGAATTTCCTGACGTAATAAATATGGAGTGTGAGAAGCATCAAGAACGACCTCAGAGATTTGGCCTGAGTGTCCTGAGAGACAACTGAGAGAGAAGGCAGCAGGAGGACCAGTTTCAGGGGGAAGACCGGGCGATTCTGATTGACAGGTTGTGTCTGAGATGTGACTTACACTACAGCTAAGGAGAGGCTGTCAGCATTGTCATTCACTACGCTACTTGGATCCTTTCTTGTTGCATTGTAAACAGCCTGGTATGGTACACAACTGGGTAGAGAGACAGCAGGCAGGTGGATATACGAATCTGCATTTTGGCAGAGGGATCTGAGCTGGAAATACAAATTCACTGGCGCACGAAGATGATTTAGAACCACGACACTGGAAGAATTTTTTTTTTTTTTAAGAACTCTTTAAGGGAGTGGGTGTAGGTAAAGGAGAGAAGAGGAGCAAGGACTGAACCAGCCTTAGAAATCAAGAAGACAAGGGTCCAGCAAAGAGATCTGAGCGAAGGAGATCTTAGAAGCTTTACTCTAAAGACAAGTGGTTCTTGATGGGTTGTCTGTGCCCGTTTAATAAAGAGTGGCAGAAAATGAGCTGGGAGCTCCATGGGCATGGGTGGGGCTTACTGAGTTAGGCAGCTTCGCCAGAGGGTGATTGGTCATCAGCAGCTTTCTTTGGGAGAGCTCCAAACGTCAGTATCTGTAGGTTCTCTTTCTGGGACCATTTGGTTTCTCTCGAGAAAACTCTTAAGCCCCCTGTAGGGGCAGACAAGTGTGGGGTGAGGGAGGAGGATGAGTACAATAGGTCTTACTTCCAAAAACCTGAAAGTGTGCCGGGTGAAGGAAGGAAGGTTCTTCTTCTACACAGTATGCAGGTGCACATGGTTCCTAGCACAGAATTTTGCTCTGGACCCCCTGCGATTCTCTGTTTGGGGTTCTCTAGGCAATAGAGCTCCCCTGTCCTGGGATGGGAAAGTAGGAGTGGGGCTCAGAGGTGGAGGGGAGCAAAGCACTCCTTATTAGAGTCTGTCAACCAGTTCTTCCCTTTCAGCCTTTGCCCTCAAAGGTACCCCGAGTCCCCAGTTCCTGAACCTGTTGGGGTTCTGGGATGAGCAGTGTCTTAGTCTTCTTTGGTCCTTCCTTCTGCAGGCACTGAGGTTTCATCTGTCTGCACTCTGTCAGCTCAGCCGCTGTTCCCCTGAGGGCTGTCCTTCTTCAGAAATTTGCTAACATGTCTCTTCTACTGCTGTGTCTGCTCCCACTCTCCTTGTTCTCGATGACTTTATATCTATTTTTTTTTTCCTTTACTGGCATTTTAGTGAGGTTTCAGGAGGGAGGAGAAATAAACATGGGTTCAATCTGTCACATTTAGCATGGAGCCCTCGTGATGTGCTCTCAACACCTCTTGAACATCCATTCTCTTCTTCAACAGAGGGAGGGTCTTGTGCTCTGAGCCTTGAGCAATCAACAGCATCTAATGAGAACTTGGCAAATTTTGTTCTCATGGGATTTATTTTTATACTTTATTTAGAAAGTGATATTCTTTTTCTACTCATAAAATTTCACTCTCCCTAATTTAAGTAAAAAAAAAGGTGATTTATAGAAAAATAGTAAGTGTTATATGGAGATGCTAAACTTCTGACAGTGATATATTAATGCTTGAAGTTTAGGAGACACTGTACTATTTATAAACATCTTCACAGGAGGAAATTCCACATCTTCCTACCTTGTCTTCTGTCATCTAAGAACTTTCTGTTGGGACATGCTGGGCTTCTGGCATGCTCAGTCCTTGGGCTGATTCTGGTTCTGTTTGTGCTTACCCTTTCCACAGATTTGATTTCTTTCAAGTTATTGCTCTCGCCCTTCTCTCTTTCTCTTTTTTAAAGATTTGTGTATTTATTTGAGAGAATGAGAGAACGTGGGGGTGGGAGTAAGGAGAAGCAGGGAGAGAAGAGGAGGAAGGGGGAAAGAATCCCAAGCAGACTTTGTGCTGAGCACAGAGCTAGTCCCGGGGCTCAGTCTCACAACACTGAGATCATGACCTGAGCTGAAACCAAGAGCTGGAGACTTAACCAACTGAGCCACTCAGGCGCCCCTCTCTCTTCTTTTCTATAGCTGGATGCCATTTTGAAATATTTCTCTTAAGCTGCTGTTTATTAAAAAAAAGTATATACACTTAATTTTCTTGTTAGAAGTGTTTTGTTTGTTCTGTTTGATTAATCATGGCAGAATGAAGAGGGGTTAAAGAATAATGGCCAATAAGTGGGGCAGAGGGAGTGAGGAGTCATCAAATACCTTTAAGAGCATAGTGGTAATTGTCCTGAGTTCTCTCTAAAGGGTGAGTGAGGATGGCCTACTCACTTCCCCAAATTTCTTCTTAGATGTTCCATTGCACTAGACCAAGTCTTCACTTAGACTATAAGGTTTAAGTATATCAGGCCAAATCAGATTGGATTCATTGCTAGTGAAGCCATTTTGATTTTATCTGAGGTGGTTAGGACAGGATCCCTTGGGATAACCAGGTCATTCCAAAGCCTACTCGGCTATTCTTGTCTTCAAGGGTAGGCTCTCTTGAGCTCTGCAAATCCCTGAGAGGAAATGCACTTTCTTTTCTGGCTCTCCTGGACCAAAGCATTGAGTCCTTCAGCCTCCCTTGAAGGTCTTAGGGTCATAGCTATATCAGAAATGCTGTCTTTTCCCCTGCTCTTTTGTCTTAAGTATGGTCAAGAAGCCTGGTGTTAGGACTAATCCTATCTCTAAGTGGAAACTGACATCTCCTAACAACCACTTCAAGGTCCCTCTGACCACATGGAAGTACCTGTTTCCTATCTCAAGCTCACCTCAGAATGGATATTCATTTGCCAAGCAGAAGTGATTATTATGGCTCTCAGTTTACCCATATTACCAGCCCAGGGCCTCATCCCCATTCAGTTCCTCTTTCCTTCTTACAGGGAGGGTCTTAAAGAGGACTCTCTCTAGAGTTTTGCATCTTTTACTGGAATACATTTTTAAATTTGTGAACAAAGCAACTATAGTTTCAACAAGGGCCATTCCTTCAAGTTATTGCTAAGCTTAGAAAATTCTATCTCATCTAATTTGAGTATCTTGATCCTTTTAGATTGAAGGATTTTATAAATCTAATAAGTAGATCCAAGGAATAGTTTGATCTTGTTGCAATTTAAGTACATTCCCTCTGATTCTATTCTCATCAGAAGAGCGGAATAGCTGTTAATGACCCCACTCTTTTTCATACATTTGGGGACCATTATTAAATATCTTTCATCTTCTGTATTTTGAGGCTACATTGTAATAATTCTTTAGCTTTTCCCCCAATCATTAAAAAAGTTTGGTTGTTCTCTTTGGACTAAGATTTTTCATATTCTAAACCTGAAGCCTGGAAGTATATGTAATGTCCCAACAATGACTTCTTTAGTGCTGGGTAAGATAGTAGAATTTCCTCTCACTTAGTTCTTTGAATGTACCCCTATTTGCTTAATATTGAATTATTCAGTTTCTGTTCCAGAATTAGCCTGTCACAAGTAACCCATTCATCATGAACCTGAGTACTCTTTAGAAATATTACCCTCTTCTTACCCACTATAGCTGTAAATTTTTTGTTTTTGCTGTTTCACTTACTTTTTTATAGTCATTTTGGATTCAAATCCAGAAATTTAGAGTTTCAAACTATTGGCCTTACTGTATGTCTAAAAACTCTGGAGAAAGGAAAATTCACAAAGAATAATTTTCAGGTATTCTGCAACACTGGGGTTATAAGTAATGTGGATCACCTATTTTTTGTAATAAGTGCAAACAAGTTAAAGAGAGGCAGAAAACATATCTCCATTTTTCTTACAAGTGCACCCATCTTAGATATTAGCTAAAAGCCCAAGATGTCCTTTTCCACTGAGTTAGAATGGGCTATGGATCCCCGAGGTGAGATCATGACTCTAAACTATGAGCCCTTCAAACTGTAGCACCCTCCTCCACAAACTGTCTGTATCAGTCGGCTCAGGCTGCGGTAACAAAATACCACAGATTGGGTAGTTTAAAAAACAGACACTTGTTTTCTCACACTTCTGGAGATGAGAAGATCAAGATCTTGATCTAAGATCATAGTTCTGGCTGCTTGGGTTTCTGGTGAGAGCTCTTCTCTCTTGGCTTACAGATGGCTGCCTTCTTGCCATGTCTTCCTTTGTCATTTCCTTGGCATGTACAAGCAAAGACAGAGAAGGGGGTGGGTGGGGTGAGTCTGGTGGGTGGCAGAGAGCTCTCTGGTGTCTCTTCATAAAAGGACGCCAATCCCGTTAGATCAGGGTCCCACCATTCTGACCCCATTTAACATTAATTACTTCTGTACTCCACGTACGGCCACACTGGAGGTTAGACCTTCAACATACAAATTTTGAGGGACACCAACAGTCAGTCCATGCCACCACCAAATAGCTCTGTCCCCCACGCTGGCTGAGTCTCAGCTGGCGGGACACGAGGAGAAGCAGGGGTGTGGATGAGTTGCAAGCCTCACTCCCTCGTCTGCTCATCCTGGTGCTTCCGTAGCAGCGGCACCCCTGAGCTGGGGTTTGATCCTGCCCTCCTGCCATCTGTGGCCACTGCCCTCTCAAGTTCCCACACAAGGGTTACTCGACAAGGAGCAGTTCAGATGGTTACGGATCTATATAGAAAGTTCAGCTCAGCACCTTTACTCTGCAAGCCTTTGCTGAGCATATTAACCTGTTTCTCTGACCCTCAGCCAGTGTAATTATCAAAAAGACTTTCCAGGGTCAAAAGCCAGCAGACTGAGGCTGGGCCACCTGCTAATAGAGCAGGCCACTCATGGCGGTGGGCGGCCCGCTGCTTCCGAATGATTTACCCAAACAGAAGGAGAAAGAAAAAGGAGCTAACGAAAACTCAAAAGAGGAAAACCTCCTAAGAAGCCTCCTTTAGGTTGCCTTGTCTCTTTTTATTTCCGAAGCGTGTTATACTACTAGGTACTCTAGGTAATCCAGTTTTTCCCTTCGGTACCTGGTTCATATTTTCTGTGAACAAGAGTGTCACACACAGTCTCCTAATCGACCAAATAGCAGAGCAATTCAGAAGAGCTTGAGGTCAAAGCTCCCCCAGGTGACGCGTCCATGCTGAGGGGATACTAAGTAATCTGCTGGGAGGGTGAGGAATCTTGGGAGCTTCAATTTATATTTGCTCTTAAAATCTTGTTCTTTAATTTCTGTTTTGTGTGTGTTTTATCATGTAGTTGATATTCTTTTCCAGTTGATTCTATGAGCTGGACTAATGGATCAACCCCATATTCCTGGTGGTTTAACACAATGGAAGTGTGTGTCCTGGTCACGTAGGGTCCTGTGTGGAGTTCCTGGTGGAGCGGCCTTCCACATGGCCATTTAGAGGCCTACACTCTGTCCATCTAAAGGGTCTGTCCCCATCCATGTCCTTAGAGCTCTCCCCACTCAGCCAGTGTGTGGGGGAAGGGAGCTTGGCACACCTGCTTCTTGACCATTTGGCTCAGAGGTGACATATTTTACTTTCTCTTTCCATTGGCAGGAAATGGCCCTGCCCAAATCCAGGACAGCCGGGCATCAGGTCCCTGGGTGTGCAACACCAACTTCACGCCATCTTTGTGGCCAGCTAACTACCTCTGCTACATACGGGAAGACGTGTGTCTGTTTGTTGCTTTTTAATGGGGTTATGCAACCATGAGAACTATATAGTCAACAAAATTTGGAGACCCGTGTTTTAGGAATTGCTCAATTTGGCTGTCAGGCCTCAATTTGGTTCTTTTTTCCAAAATGAGGTGAACTGAGCAATACAGTTCATGACTGAGACAGGAGCTAATGGTACTTAGTTCAGGACTGTACTCACTGCCCCTGGCCTTTGGGTCCAGTGGGACTCTGGAGTGGCCACGAGTTTGGGACCCCACAGCTAGGCTCCCTCGGAGTTGGGCATGAACCCAAAATGACTCAATCTCCATAGGCTTCTTCAGGTCATCCTTTCTGGTGACCAGCTCCTTCCGGTTGGTCTGGCACTTTCCTACTCAAAGTTCTGTGTCCCAGGAAACCCTCAGGTTTGGGCAAACTGAGACAATGTATCTGGGACCATCCTGGTTATGAAATTCAAAGTCCCATGTTCTGAAATCCCGCTCAGTCTAGGGCAAACTAGGAGGATTGGTCACCCTACTGTCTTCCTAACAGACTTTTCCTGTCATTGCCCCTGGGTAGACTTTGAGCCATATGGTGACTCTCCCTATAACAAAGGAAAAGCTTCTCCCCCAGTCATTTTATGGGAAGCTTAAATATCAAAAGAGCACAGGTTTTTTGAGCAAAGAGGGCTCTAACCAGGGACGAGTAGACAGACATGTTTCCCTCGGTGTGGGCAGGCGGGAAAGGGGACAGTCCCTCAGTGGCCATAATGGGCTACCTCCGTCCCTTCCCACATGAAGGGAAATGGGCACAGCTTCTTCCAGCTGTTTTCTGTTGCATTTGGAGACTTTGCCTGAGGATCACCTAGTGTAAGACAACAGAATATATCTGCTTTCGTGTCCAAAAGAGACCAGGAATTATTTCCAGTTTAGTTTTCTTGTCAGCGTAACTATAATTAGTCACCGATAGGATTGTTAAGAACACAGTTTCCGAACTTTGTCCCCTTGAGTTAAACAGTGTTTGTGGACACCTCGCTGTGAACGTGCTATCTTGGGACACATCCAGGCACGAACTACTTAACTGTGGTGGCAGAAAGACCTGGTCGCATGCCGGGTTGGGGTGGTGCAGGAAGAACAGGTAGAACAGGACGCAAGGTGTGTCAGCCAAGCAGGGCCTGGTATTCTCAGTAGGCAGCTACAAGGAAGACCATCGCCATATAGCTGGGCTCATGGCTGGCCGTCAGGAGAATTATTTTCAATCTCTGATACATGATATTAAGACAGGGACAGAGCCTCCTTTCAGAGGGACTAGGGCTTAAGGCAGGGCAGCCCAAGTGGGGCCCAGAGGAGCAATGGATAATGAGCATCACTAGGACCTGAGGCCAGGGTGACACCAACAGTGACTAACTGCCTGGAGGGGACAAAGGGACTCGTTTCTTGGGAGCAGAACTGCCCAGATACTCCAGGCTCTGCCCTCAGAGAGCCCAAATGCAGTTGCAGTCACACCCTTGCTGGAATCTCAATGGCTCCTAAGCAGCCCTGCTCACCCAGGACCTCAGCACCCCCTCCCCCTATCTTCTGGGCCACTTCCTGGAGCCTCAAGGGAGGTGAGGGACACAGCCCCTGCTGGCAAGCCCTTGTAGGGAGGGATCGTCCCGCTGTCCTGCTAGAGTCCTTCCCCAAAATCCCGTGGATGCAAGCCCCATTAGCTTTCAGAGCTAGGGGTTCTGAGGGCCCAGCCCTCAAGCAGGAGTCTTAAAAGCTGGCGGGCTATCTGTGGGGTCCTCGGGGAGAAGCTGCTGGTATGGCGTTGTGCTGGGGGGTGGTGCCTGGCAAGCGTGTGTCTCAGCCTTGCCCACCTGTTTCAGCGTGGGTAACTTCTCCTTGTCTCCACTGTAGGAGTCACTCAGCTGGCTTTTGGGTTTCCTTCAGAGGGAATCGATCTGTGAGTGTGGATGTACAATCAGGGTATCCGTGGGAGGAGGGAAGTTCCAGAACCCCCTATGTTGCCATCTTGGTGGCCAAAGCAAAATAAAAGGAAATAAAGCCCCTCATGGTGACCTCGGCTAGAAGATACAGGTCTTCAAGAACAGGTATCAACTATTTCTGGGCCAATTGTCTCATAACATTAGGTACAGAAACTTCAAGGAAGAATGTGGAATCATTTTGGATTCTCTACACTATGCCAGTCCCACTAGGGTCAACTCAAGGCATCACAAATGACAGTAGAGTTCTTTCTGGTTGTGATAGTGTCAGCAAGAAGCACAGCCAACCTAACCGAGATCCCTTGGGGGTGCAGCATGGGAAGGATGAATATAATTCATCTTTTTTTTCTCTTTGCTAGGTGCAGATGAATTATAGTTCTCAGAGAACTGTTCCTTTTTGCTTAAAATAGTATCAGATTTTCTGTCCAAGTTTTCTATGAATAGAGGCAATTTGACTTGATGTTGGGACAGGGCTTTGGAATTTGGTGGTGACACAGTACCTTTGATTCTCTGCAAGGCATGGGTCAGCTTGTGCTGTCGGGACTTATTTTTTCCCTCCATAAAATGGGAATGAAGAATACTCCATTCAGGAGATTGTAGGGGAATTATTTAAGAGTGTTTTTTAACTGCTGGGTAACTCAAGTGGAAGGCAATGAGTATGTAAGAATTTTTGGGAAGAGATCTGATAAATATAAATTGTGTTATTTTCTGGGTTCTTTAGAAAAGATGTGGAATGAATTTTGGGTTTAGAATCAGAACCATCTTAAGGTCTGTCTTTTGGAAAAGAGCTAAAATTCATTCCTACTACTGGCAGCTTACCTGTAGGAAGGTGATTCTTGGCTCGGATCTGAGGTTTTAACAGTGTTTGAGTCTTACCTTGGAAAACTCATTTGACATGAAAAGACATCTAAATTTTTATGTAATTCTTATATTATTTTTATAAGAAGAAATTAGACATTTACCTCCAGATGAAAGCATAATGTTTTCAGGTTGAGTTTTCTCATAAAATAACCCATGTCTGAGGCATCTGGGGGGCTCAGCTGGCTAAGCATCTGCCTTTAGCTCAGGTCACGATCCCGGGGTCCTGGGATCCAGCCCTGCATCTGGCTCCTCGCTCAGCAGGGAGCCTGCTTCTCCCTCTCCTCCCTGGTGGTGCTATCTCTTTCTCTGAAATAAATAAGTAAAATCTTAAAAAAAAAAAAATGACCAGTGTCTTTATTTTTTTTTTTTTCCTGCAGACAAAACTGTGTGGAGTTTTACCCCATATTTCTGATTACGTTGTGGATGCTGGATGGTATTTCAATCAAGGTAATTTTAAAATAGGATCAACTCTGTTCTAATGATGACTGTGGTTCTTAGAACCATTAAGGAACGGATGTGCCACCAAACATCAACTGATTCCGGAAATTGTTTTAAACAAAATAATCCATGTCTCTGTGCATCAAAGAGCGCCGCTCTGCAGATAAGCTAACTTTGGCTTCATTTCAGTTTAACTCGGTAAAACAAATAACAAAAACAAAACAGAATGAAAAAACCAACTTGGAGCAAACCGCATGCTGGGCATTCCCAAATGAAAATGACATGATCTTGGTCTTCAACTCGGATTCCTTAATTCCAGTTTCTCTGCAAGAGTTCACCCTAATGATCATAGCTGTTATTTACTGAGCACTCACTACGTGCCAGGTACTGTTTTACATCTTCAAACCCATCCCATGGACAGGATAGATAGGATTGAAACCTTCCTATGAGGTAGGTTCTGTAACTGATGCCTACTCTACAGATGAGGAAACAAACCCACAGCTTACGTAGTTTGCTCAACTTAACATTCATCAGTGTGGGAGAAAACTGGCTTTCAAGTACAGGCAGGGTCTGTAGGTATTTTCTCAATAACACGTGCACCCTTGAGTTCACAAGGCTGTCGTGTTCCTGTGTGTAGCCGCTCTGCAAACATCTGGAAATATCCTTGGCGAGCTGAAGCCTTAACCCAAATCTGCCTGTTTCTGTAACGGGGTCAGAGCAGCACCGGCTATCTGAGTTGGAGAAATTCAAACTCTTTGGCTTTATGGTAACTTTCATCATCTCATTTGGGTCTGACACTTGATGGCTAAGATTTCACTAAACCCCAATCCAGTGGCTTTCAAAGGCAACCTCCTTCACTGTCTTCTTGTAATTTTTGCTGTCAACTGAGGAATTTCAGATAAAATGTCCTTCAGAGAGAGAGAGACTTCTTAACTCTATTCCAACTCACGTTTTTGTCCCCTGAGGGCATGAATGAAGGCGGTTGTTCCTTGTCAGGTAAGACTGCATTAACAACTAATAAGAAACCTGCCTTTGATAATGGGGCTCAGTCTCTGCTATTTGACCCTTTGGATGTCACTGTAACGGGCTGAATGAAGCCCACTATCAGAAAAGGATTTTCTGTCATAGTTTTGTTCTTCCTCATGAAAACTTAAGTTGCCTGTTAATTGCCTGGAATAGTTCTCAGTGGCTTCGAGGGAATTAAGTCATTAGATGGGGGGGTTTGGTGGGGAGGCTTCAGAACTGCAGTCTGCCTCAGGATCTCTCCACTTCCTCCCTCACATGCCAGCTGCCCCCCGACCCCCGCCATCTCATCTCTTCGCTTGGCCCCCTTCTTCTCACCCGCAGGTCCCAGGCACGCGTCCTCCCCTCAGGAGGCCTTCCCTGACCCCTTTCTAAGGGATGCCTCCTCTGCCCGCACTGTTCCATCCCTCCTGCTTCATTTCCTTCCCTGTACTTTCAGTTCTGTGATGTTCTTCTAAGTTTTCTCCTTGTTGGCTGTCTTTGCTGATAAACTCTGTAAAGGTAGGGAGCTTGTATCTATTTCACTGCTGACCCCAATCCTTAGACTCTGCTTGGTGTAGAGTAGAAACTAAAGAAAATGTTTGTGATCTAATAAAATAAGGAATTTAATTTTATTCAGGATTTCAGAGCCCCAAAGATAGACTCCAAGTGTGTGCCAGAGGGCTCTCTCAATTTGCATCCATTGGGTGCTGAGGAAGAGAGAGGGTCCCTGATGGTAGAGAAAATATTGGTATTTTTTTGTGGGACAAGATGACAGAAGATCATGCTACACTTTACATTTCTTTGAGGTAAAATTTACACACTGTATAGTGAAAGGCAGAGATCATACGTGGTCCATTCCATGAGTTTTAACAAGTATGTGCCCATCAGATGCAGGACATGACTTCCCCTCAAAATTTTTCTTTTTTTGAAAGATTCTATCTATCTATCTGTCTATCTATCTATCTATCTGCAAGAGAGAAGGAGGAGAAGCAGAGGGAGAGGAACAAGCAGACTCCATGCTGAGCATAGAGCCCAGTGTGGGGCTTGATCTTACAACCCTGGGAGTATTACATGAGCTGATACCAAGAGGTATCATTTTACTGACTGAGGCATCCAGGTGTCCCTAGAAAGTTTTCTTCTGCCCCTCCTCGTCAGGCACTTTCAGAAGCAAACACCATTCTGGTCTTTTTCATCATAGTTCAGTTCTGCCCATTCTAGAACTTGCCATCGTGGGAACGATACAGTGTTTACTCTTGTGCTGTGCTTCATTCACTCAGAAAAATGTTGAGACTCACCATGTTGTTGCAAGTATCCGTGTGTTTTTGTTGCTGCGTGGTATTCTGTAGTATGATTATCTCAGTTCGGTTATCCATTCTCCTGTTGGTAGGTTTCTGGGCTCTTTCCTGTTTTTTACTATTATGAATAAAGCTGCAATAAACATTCTGCACAAGTCTTTTTATGGACATGTACTTTCATTTCTTTGGGGGTAAATATATAGGAATGGAATTGTTGGGTAAAAAGTATGACCCAAAAGTTGGGTCATAAGAAACTACCAGAACTTTTCCCAAAGTGGCTGTACTATTTTGCATTCCCACCAATAATGTTTGAGGATACCAATACCGCCAACATTTTGTGTTGTTGGTCTGTTTAAATTTTAGCCATTGCAGTGGGTTTGCAGTGGTATTCTGTCCTTGTGGTTTTAAGATGCAGTTTGCTGATACTGAATGATGTCGAATAATGTTGAAAAAAAATTCTCATGTGCTTATTGGTACATTTGCTTGTCTTCCTGTATGAATTGTCTATTCAAATATTTTGCCCATTAAAAAAATTAAGTTGTTGGGCGCCTGGGTGGCTCAGTGGGTTAAGCCTCTGCCTTCAGCTCAGGTCATGATCTCAGGGTCCTGGGATCGAGGCCCGCATCGGGCTCTCTGCTCAGCAGGGAGCCTGCTTTCTCCTCTCTCTCTCTATGCCTGCCTCTCTACATACTTGTGATCTCTCTCTCTCTGTTTCAAATAAATAAATAAAATCTTTAAAAAAAAATTAAGTTGTTTTTGACAGAGCTATTTGTGCATTCTGTACATGTACACATTTTGTGAGCATTTTCTCAGTTGTCATACCACGTTTTGAGAGACCGCCATCACATTCCGTATCTTCTCTGTTTTCTCTCTGTAGTTTTTGCTACTTGTCTGTGTCTGGTGTACATATATGCCCGTCACCAGTATTTCTGGGGGTATTCGGAAGCAGCTAAAAAAAGGTAAGGAGAAACTACGAACTGGGTGACACTTAGGAAAAGAGTGGCTGGATGGCATCCGAATTAGCTGTGCATTCCTGAGGTTATTAAGAGCCCCGATGGTCGTGGTTGCACGAGTGATCTGAGTGGCCCGAGACCCTTCTTCCCAGGCCTTGCATAACTAGGGGTGAGACGGGAACACCAAGTACAAACTTGGCACTCAGTGTGCGCTCGCAGCCGCCACACTTGAAATCCTTGCAAGGATTGCGCACGATCTCCAAAAAGTTGCAAAGGAAACAATCCTGCCCAGGCGTGACCATCCTTTGAGTGTGCAAAGGAGTCAACCTCTGTGGCTAGGTATCCCCTTAAATTCATGTGATGAATCCAAATTTTCAAATGGCGAAAGCGTTTGAAGTTCTGGGAGGTGCCAGCGGTGAGCAGCCTACCCCAGAACGCCTCCCTTCATCGCTGCACTGGTTACCATGTCTCTGCCTCGTGTCTGTCCTGTAGGATCACCGGTTTCCGGCTGAGTCTGGGGAGTCTGGCTCTGCTGATAGTCCTAGGCGCCCTGGGGATTGCAAAGAGCTTTCTGGATGAGTACCTGGACCTCAATGTCGCCAAGAAACTGAGACCCTTCTGATGTCCTCCCCTCCCTTTGCCCAAATGTTTGCAGAAGCTATTTCTACCCTGAAGGTCATGTGGGGTCAATGGATCAATTATTAAAAAGAGAAGTCTTTATTTTGTTTTTCCTGAAATGGCTTTGTAGGAACATACCTGTTAGAGAATGCATTTCCTGTTTAAGAATTAAAGTCCACCGTGACAGTGTACAGCCATATCCTCAGTGGAAGGTGCACGGGCTCTGGTTCTTGAGGTGCATGCTGAAGCCACCGCTGCTTATGTGGGAGAAAGCAGCCTGACCGCGTGCCGGGTTTTCTGTGGGGCCGTTGTCCCCCCACCGATAATGGTCCCACTACTCCTGTCCCACTACTATGTTCCAGAGAGATGCTAAACAGGCCGCCATGCTCACTTTATGGGTTGTAGGAGAGCAACAGCTGGCTGTACGTGGGGAAGTTGGGCAAACACATAAAGTCGCCAGAGAAGACAGTCATCAACTAATAGCACAAAACAAATCTGGGGGCGAAATTTCCCTTTTTAAAGAAAAAGGGAAAAAGGGGTGTGGGGAAAGGCCTTTTTTTTTTTTTTAAGATTTTATTTATTTATTTGACAGAGAGATTACAAATAGACAGAGAGGCAGGCGGAGAGAGAGAGGGAAGCAGGCTCCCTGCTGAGCAGAGATCCCGATGTGGGACTCGATCCCAGGACCCTGAGATCATGACCTGAGCTGAAGGCAGAGGCTTAACCCACTGAGCCACCCAGGCACCCCTACTTTCTTCATCTGTAGGATGGGAATGAGTTCACCTCACAGTCTTCAGGGACTTCAGGAGAATGGAATTATGAGCCCATATAACACATTTTAACATCAGGAAAAGGGCTCTGTCAGTTTTTCTAGAGAAATCTGGACAGTGTCGAGTCTGTCATGGGCATCTTCAAGAAGCTGTTGATTGGGACTTTTCTTTTTTGTGGGTGGATACAAAGGAAGTTTTAAAAGACTATGCATAATAGGAAAAGAGATAAAGGCATTGAAAAAGTAGTGTTTCCAGAATAGTGGGGAAGAGATGACAACCCTGGGTCCCAAATGACAGTACTAAATATTTGCAAATACCCTGAGAATGCAGTGGTCTGAAAATGGAGCTATCAAGATCCTCCTCACGGGCTGTTTGCCTTTGAATAAGGCCCCTCACCCATAGGGGGTGGCTAGCGAGGCAGTGAAGACCAGAGCCGGCCAACACCAATCCTGTTGGAGCCCATGCTGGGCCCGCTACCGAAGTTCCGTGTGGCTCTTTGCCTCCATTTTCCTTGGGTAAAATGGGGCTATTCCTCACTGTAAAATGCTGTGTTTCTATGGCCTTTTTACTTTTTAGTATTCTGATCAGTTATGATGGCTTGTATTGTGACATTTGATTGTTTTACACATTGAAGACAATAAAGAAGAAAGAAAGCAAATTTTTGACCCCAAAGAACAGTTACTGCATAATCATATCCTTTGGAAGTGGGGAAAAGAACACACGACTTTCTCAATCTGGCACTTGAGCATTTATAAACAATTTCTTTTTTTTTTTTTTAAAGATTTTACTTATTTATTTGACAGAGAGAGATCACAGGTAGGCAGAGAGGCAGGCAGAGAGAGAGGAGGAAGCAGGCTCCCCACTGAGCAGAGAGCCCAACGCAGGGCTCGATCTCAGGACCCTGGGATAATGACCTGAGCCAAAGGCAGAGGCTTTAACCCACTGAGCCACCCAGGTGCCTAAACAATTTCTATGTTGCATCTAAATTGGAGCTATTTTAAAAAGTAAATTACAGGGGTGCCTGGGTGGTTCAGTCGTTAAGCATCTGCCTTCCTTTGTCTTCTGCTCCAGTCATGATCCCAGGGTCTTGGGATCGAGTCCTGCATCAGGCTTCCTGCTCAGCGGGGAGCCTTTCTCTCTCCCTCTGCCTGCCACTCTCCCTGCTTGTGCTCTCTGTCAAATAAATAAATAAAACCTTAAAAAAAAAGTAAACTACAAATACACAGAATTTGGTTAAAAACTTGTGGAGAAAGAAGATGGGTACACCAGGCTATCAGAGCTTTGTATCTTTAAACATCTGAACCATAAAATTTATTTCCTTTGTTCTAATTCTATTGTTACCAAGGCAACCTCTTGATCATTTTAATTCCTATAAATTTGGCTACAAGGAGGAAACATGCTGGCCAGAGAGATGTGAGTTTCTGATCTGTTTGAGAATTATAGATGTATATGATTTGTATACTAATCAGTTGATGGGTTTTATTTTTAGAAATCAGATTCATTGTCTCAAAAAAATGTTATGAAAAAAGGGACAGGAAACTATTCTCTATTAAAAGAGTCTTAAGAGGCATAAAAACCAAATGGCGATATGGGGTCCTTGATCAAATCCTGGTTGGAAAAAAAAAAAAAACCAGTCACGGAAGACATGTGGGAGACAACTGGGACAATCTGAACATAAAGTAAGAATTAGGTTGTATTAGGGAATTCATGTTAATTGTGTGAGGCGCGGTAATGATCTTCTGGTGAGAGGAGAGAATGTGCTAATTCTCGGGAGCTGCATGTTGAGAGGTTGAGGGGTGAAGGAACCAAATGGGGACAACTGATCTGGAGTTGTTCTGCGATGTAATCACGGAAGGCATACATGACACAGTGCTAATAGTTACTAAATTGAGGCAAGTGTGCAGTTACTCATCGGATCGTCTACTTTTCTGTTTGATAGGGTTCATAATGAAAAGTTCAAAAATCATTTCTAAGAAGTTAAAAACCCAAAATCATATTCTTGGTAGCTGTGAATTTTTTTTTTTTTTTAAGATTTTCTTTTTCTTAATTGAGCACTCTATGCTTGCGGTGGGATCTGTGGGATCGATAGAGCCACAGCAGTAGTGGTGGCCCAGCAGCTGTCCTGGACACGGCAGGGACGCCAGGGCCTCCCTTGTGCGGATGCTGCCATAATTGCCTCCACCTGTTGCTTGAAATCAGACAAGTCGCGGTGGCTCGCCCATAAGACACCGGTGTGGGAATCAAATGTCATCGGAATTGGGAAAGAGACTAGAGGACAAAACAGAGAAGAGAAGATGGGGAAAAAAAAAAAAACAACAATGAAAAAATAAAACAACAGAGCCTGATTTTACAATCAAGTAGCTTTGTTCCCTTTCTGGGCATTTCCTCTCCCTGACTTGCCTTTGCTGGGTTGGAGGTGGGCGCGGCGTTAATAAGGAAAAATACCAGCTCATTTGTTTTATCACCTCTTGACTCCAGACACAGTTTTCCTTGAAAAGAACGGTCACAGGCAGAGATAGCTCATCTGGTGCTTCTGAAAGCTCCTTTAGGCAATAAAATGCATCTTTCTCACTGGGACAAGCGTGGTGTGAATTTCCAGATAGATGTTTACTCTCTGCCTCTCCCCTCATCGCACACTTACTGCACTGGGATTTTAAAAAATGTCGGTGAGATACATATAGGAAATCCTTCCGAAGGAGAAGGGGATGGCGTTCATCCTGTGCAGGACACACTTTGGTGTCAATGAAAATGCGTGCTTTTAATTAGTCCGGGCTTAGGAATACTCAACTCTTCTCGGAGCTTCAAGTTTTTGTTTATCAGACTACCCTCCCCGCCCCCATCAGTTCATTCTTCCAGTTCCTGTCATCTGGTAGAGTACTAAGCCCTTATCAGTAGGACAAAGCCCCAGGTCACACTGTTCTCTCCACGCCGTTATTCGGCAGCCGCTCTGGAACCATCGTCCCCCAGGAGTAGGACTGGCCTCTCCCACAGTCAAATGCATTCTTCCTCTTGGTTGGTATGTATTAAAACTCACCTTTGTTTTGGATCTGTTTTTGATGATGATTTTATTCTGTGCTTATGGGGTTTTTCTGCTTAACCCAGATAGTTTTGAATGGTGGTGTTTTACTGTGCCTTTTCAACTTTGATGGAAAGCCTTAGGTCAAGTCTCCTAGAAGGGGAGGGGTTTCACATGGGTGTGATTCACATGTGTGTGATTCGTTAGCGAAGGCCCCCCAGGAGGGTAATCAGAACAGAGGGGGGAAGGGTGAGAAGCCAAGTAAGGACAACTTCAGGCAAAGTCTCAGCCTCTGCCTGGTCCCACAGGGGAGCTCTAGAACATAAATCCTACCTCAGGCCTTGTCCAGGCCACCCGACTGCGTTCTCACATTCTTGCACTAGTGAGTCACTGACTACCGTGGATCTGAAGAAATGTAAACTTCTAATCATTTCCAACAGTTTGTGGATGGTGCAGGCCAAGAGAGATGCAGCAAGGGCTAGAAGTGAGGTGTCTATGGGTTGTGTGTGTATGTGTGTGTGTGTGTGTGTGTGTGTGTGGACAGTGTCTGCTACAGTGGGGCGAGACCCTTGTGTTACTTTCCCTTCCCTATATTCCTTGAGGGTTCTTTCTTTTTTTTTTAAAGTGAAAATTTTACTACCAATTTTCTAATGAGCCAGTTGGAAATTGAAAGTACTGAATCTAGGGGTGCCTGGGTGGCTCAGTGGGTTAAGCCTCTGCCTTCGGCCCGGGTCATGGTCTTGGGGTCCTGGGATCGAGCCCCGCGTTGGGCTCTTTGCTTGGCGGGGAGCCTGCTTCCCCCTCTCTCTCTGCCTGCCTCTGCCTACTTGTGTACTCTCTCTCTCTGTGTCAAATAAATAAAATCTTAAAAAAAAAAAAAGTACTGAATCTACAAATGGACTTCAGTATGTTCCTTTCATAGCTTTCTTCTCTTCTGTTTGCTACATCCATTGGGATGCAAATTTACAAAGTTTTAGTTGTGTGGTTGAATTAAAAAGACTGGGAATGATTGACTGATGTTCTCTGTTAAATAAATGTTTAATGATATCACGAATTTTGAGACAGGAACTGCAGTTAATCAATTAAAACCCAGGCATAGTATATCCGTTTAATTAAGGTTGGAGATCCAGTGACATTCCTAAAATAAACTATGCTTTGGGTTGATTCAGATAATGATCTTTTATTTGTTTTCTTTTCTTTAAAAGTGGTATGTCAACATCACTTCATTTCTACATTTCAGAGTTCTGTACATTTCTTAAAAGGAAATAAGCAATGCTCAATGTACAAAGTAAAAACAGAAAACTAGAAAAATCTGAATAAAATGGAGCAAGTTGCCATAGGTCATACAGTACAAATTAGTCATTAGATGTCATCTGAAGTGCAATATACCACTGCTGTGATGATGAGTTAAGGAATGAAATAAAAATACTCTATTTTAAACAAACAGTATATATATATTTATATGTATATTTTTTACAGATAGTAGACCCAGTGATATCTGCAGTATTGTAAAAACTTATTTACAAATAACTTTTTTAGACATTACATATACATCAGCACCGTAGTAAAAACAAAAACAAAAACAAAACCAAAACGAACTTATTAAAATCTACCTCTCTAGTTAGTTGGTCCCAGTACTAAGCATTTGGAGGAAGCTATTAAAAGGTAATGGAGCCCCCTTCTCCCCTCAGCCACCTCCAGTTTCTCATCATTGCTCATATATGTTTCCTGTACCTTTCAGAAAAAGGTAATTATGTTTTCTGTCTTCTTGCTTATTTTTTTATTTTCTTCGTTTGGTTTTTACCTGTTTCTACTCAAGAGTTTCCATGGTGGCGTCCCTCCCCCATGCAAGGAGTTCATGGTCACCTGCCACCAGGTCTTCCTAGGAGGAGCACAGCCCCTGCCTGGGCTCTTGCCCAGCTGGCCTCCTCTGGTCTCCATCCTGCCCCTTGCTCAGTAGATCCACCACCTTGGGACATGGCGAGCAAGCCAACGACAGCGTTTGCCTGCCTGTCACCTCTCTGCCCTCTGCCCCCAGCTTTCCTCTTGAACCCCCCAACCCCCCGTCTCAGGACCCGCCCTGTGCGTGCAGCCAGGCCAGCTCCCCACAGCCTGTGCCCATGCGTGGTCACACGGAGGGAGCCAGGCTTTTGGACACCGAGGGAGAGTGTGGCGCGAGAAAAGCACGCTCTGCTCTTCCTCCGGACGATATACCACGTGGCCTCCCAAATGGGGCAGTGGGAACAGCAGCAAGGACAAAAGACACAGCCTTATGGTAAGTAGCAGAGACTGTCATCCCTTCCCGCAGATGTCGCTTGGGGCAGATCTGAGTGAATTACAACGAGAACGACTGTACAGGACTTTGGAAGTGGATGACCTTGCCCATGTGGAAGGAACAGTGTCTTCCTTCTTTTTAATCATCAAAATGGGTCAGGTGGAGCAACGGACTCTTCAGTTCCTCATCTCTGAGCATTTTAGAGTCGTCTTTCTGGTGAGGAGGGATTAAGGGCAAGGCCAGTTTCAGAGCATCACCCCTGGGAGTTTTCTGAAGGGAGCCAGAGCCTGCGCTGTTTGGGCCACGTCTCCCAGGGTAGACCAGAAGCATCGGGGGTGGCTCACGGTAACCCGCCATGCAACGTCAGGGGGGCTGCTCAGTTTCAGGCAGAGAATATTCAGCCGATTACATGTTAGAGAAAGAAAACTCCAGTGTTGCCTTTGCATTTCAGGCGTTGTCTAAGTTCTTGCCTTTATTAGGATTCTGCCCAGGTCCCCTAAAGACAAAAGCTTCATTTCTTCTCATATAGTCTGTAAGGAGAAGCAAGGGCAGGATGGGGTGGAGGCAGGAAGGAGCAAGGGCAGGGGTGCGGGGAAAAGCGGCCACACAGGCAGACACAGCATCCAGTCGGGGTCTCCCCACCCTGTGGCCACCGGAAGTAGATGTGAACTGCCTAGCCAAATCAGTAGGACACCGGGCCCCCAGGAGGCTCCAGCCTGACTACCTGGAGTGCCGGCCGCCATCGTCATGGTCATGGTCCCTGGCAGAGGGCTGCCTCCCCCAGGACTGCCAGAGGACCCTTCTCCAGGCTCGCTTGGCTCTCTTTGAGAGGCAGCTGACAGCAACGCCTCTACAATTCCTGAGGATCATCACAGGACAGCAGACAGGCTCGTAGGATCCTCTGTTGTCTCCCGTTCTTCGTGCCTACCCGCCAAACACAGTAGCATGTCTTGACGCCTGACCTCTCTTTGTAGCCAGGGTTCAGCGCATTTCCGACCCGTGCTCTGGGCCTGTGCAACCACGCAGCAGCCTCTGCGGGACGCTCCCCGGGCCCCAAGGCTTTGCGGTCTCCGGCCCCCGGGGCCAGGAGGGGCTGGTGGAGCCCTCACGCTGGGCAGCAGTCCCGCGCGGCTGGAGCAGAGATCCCTGGGCCAGGCGAGCACCGGAGGGCCGAGCGGAGGGGCCTCGGATCCGTCTTCCCTGCCTGCCTCCGCGGTGTCTCCCTCTCTCAGCCAGGATCGGCGCCTGGTGTCTCGGTTGCTGTGTGAAAATCAGGTGAAATGAGGCCCAGCGGGGCTGTGGGTTGGCACCTGGATCTTTCACTGTCAGCCAGCTGCAGTTTTGCTCAGTTTGCGTGGGTCAAAAAAACAAAAAACAGGGATGGCTCAACATCCTGTTTCTTTTTCACGTTTTAAGCTTTCAACACTAGGAGTCGCGCCTCTCGGGTTTCCTTTGGACTAGGGGTTCCCGAACAACTCATCAAGCTCCTGCATCCACTCGTCCCCTGGGCCGCCTTTGATGATGGAGTCCACAAGGTCCGCACTGTCCGAGAGGCCGGGGAAGGAGGCCCCGCCTGCCTCGCCGCCGTAATTGTAGGACATGTCCTGAGGGGCGGTCCGCTCGTAGGCCTGGCTCTGGCCGCCCGGAGTGAAGTTGCTGCTGGGCATCTGCTGCTGGGCCGGGGGCTGGCTGAACGCCGGCAGGCTGGGGACGCCCTGGCTTAGGCCAGCCATGACCATCGGCCTGGCCTGGCCGCTGCCTTGCTGCCCTGGGAGTGGCGGCATCATCTGCCGGCCCATGGCAGCTGGGTTGAGGGTTCGCACGGCGCCAGTGTTAGCGTCCACGACCTGGCTCAGTCCCTGTGGGAAGTGTTGCTTGGTCAGCCTCGGCTGGCCGGCTTGAAGCGGGTAGCTGGCGCCGTTGCTGAATGATCCCAGTTCTCCACTAGTCCTCCCGGGCATGGCTGGTAAGCTCCTCTGTGGCCAGCTCTGCGCTCCCTGCTGGACTGTTCCCATAATGCCCTGCAGCCTTGGCGGGCCCTGGGGCCTTGGCAGGGCTTGGCTCACCGGCCCTTTCATCTGCTGGTGCTGCTGGGTAACGGCGGAGTTCACCAGCATGCTCTGACCGAAACCACTCACCATCCCAACCCCTTGCCCCGAGGTGGGCTGCCTTGGCCCCTGGGCTTGGTTGTGTGTGATGCTCATGCCACTTTGGTTTGGGTGCTGCAACATTTGGGTCATTCCTGTGCTCATATTGTACATTCCTGGTTGGCTGGTAGGCGTGTTGCTATAAGGGGCCAGTCCCATCTCTGACTGGGCTGCTGCCGTGGCCATTGTCCCTGGGTTCTGGGAGGGTCCCATTCCCATCATGCCTGCATTCTGTGCCATCAGCCGAGATGTTCGAATGCTCTGGAGGGCTGCTTGGCTTCTCACAGCTGCGATGTCCTGGGGAGAACCTACAGGGGAAGAAAAGACATTCCCATCCACTCATCTCGATAAGCAATTTACTGTAACATATTGTTGGGATTATCTTTAGGCATGACAAAATTCTTTTATATGAAAGGATCTACTCTGATCATAAATCCTTAACAAAAATGATTATTTTTCTGACTATAACATGATGATTGTAAAAAAACTCAGAAAACACTGAAAAGTACAATGATGAAAATTCAAGTTACCCGAATTCCCCCCATCCGGAGATAACCACTGATAACTACTGTATAAATAGACACATGAAAATAGGGATCATACTGGACACGTGCTTTTGTAGTTGATATACTCTGTTATTATTTTTGTACACATTTCAGAAGCAAATTTTTTTCTCACTCTTCTTGATAGGATGCCGTCCTCAACCAATCAGATACCATTATTCTTGGAGGTGAGAGGGAATTCACATCCTGGGCTAAATTAAGAAGCAACGGCTGATCACTTTGTGTATTCTATTTGTGAAATGGAACATGGTTCAGTAGAGAATACTATCAATAAAGACCATTACACTAATTTCCCTTAAGACTTGAGCGGGATTTGAGAGGTTAAAGGTCACTGCTTCTGCTAAGAAGCTATTTCGACAGATGGGACATTTTTTGGATCCACTCTACAGCTTTCCACATGCTCCAGATTCTCTGAATCATAACATGTCAGTGCAAACTGGCCAGCTTCCTGAGCTAGAAAAAGAAATCATCCTGCTACTTGCTCCTTGGCAATGAACTTTATGCATTTTTGCAGCAAAGTCCACTCACTCCTACAAATCGGCAGTGACTACTTCTCTCAGCAGATCGCTGACATGGTTTTAATGATGCTGTTTCAAAGCCGGCCAGAGGATGAAGGCCAAGTCCCTCAACTCTAATTAGGCATTTGAGGGAGTCCTTCTTTACATGTTCCTAGGAAATTTCCAAATCAGCCAAGAGAAAGAAATGTCACCCTTAGAGCCCCAGTCAATTTTGTAAAGGGCTAGGGGTACACAAAGAGAAGTTTTTTCTATGTACCTCTTAATAATGATTAAGTCTATGAGACACAGAAAAAAAATTTTTTTTTTTTTCTGGACAGTTAAAAAAGATGCAGCATGGGAGCCAATCGATATTATAAGCAAATGTGATACCACCTGGAACTGGGATGAGAAACCAGATGAGAACAGTGTAAGCTTGTTAAGCCTGGCACCTGGGCAGTACGTGTGTTTCTGTCTTCCTGATGGGGTTATTGATTTCTGGGCAGCAAATAGGTCTCCATATTTTCTTTCTTTCTTTAAGAAAGAAAATTATGGGAATTTTGATTATGACTTAAGTTTTTGTGGCTTGAGATCGATAACATGCTGCACTGAGAAATGAAATGGTTTCTGTGGGGGAAAGCTGCCAGGGCTGGGGGCGAGCCCTAGAAATGTTTCAGTTTTCCGTTTTAAGCTTCATTATATCTAAGTGATTTAAAAAAAAAAATCAAAAGTTCCTGTTAAACACTGGATGGGAGTATATATTGCAATCTGTAATCTTGTTATGAAGTTTTGTGACCTTAATGACTAAATTTGTATTGACTGCCTGGCAAGTCTGATCAACTATGGTGAAATGGGTTATTGAGTTGTTTATAAAAAAAATTTTAAGGAGAAAATATTGCTGACTCAGAGACTGATTGGCTAGACCCAAATTATGTAAACAGGCTAATGAGCTACTGGAAACAGACGAAAAGACTTCCATATTTTGGACATTTTTGTTGTATGTTTATAATGGATATATTGAGGGACTGGAAATGGTCTGGGCCACTTTGGTGAATGAGAAACAGGTTCCTCTTTTTAGAGGACAGAAATGCTGCAATGCCTTTTAAGAGGTATTGAAGCGTTAACCCAAGCCAACCTTTATTTTTAGTATAAAATGACTGTACTATCTAGGTATAACTTTTATAGAATAAAGGGCATTTTATTTTATTTATTTATTTTAAGATTTTATTTATTTATTTGACAGAGAGAAACACAGTGAGAGAGGGAACACAAGCAAGGGGAGCGGGAGAGGGAGAAGCAGGCTTCCCACTGAGGAGGGAACCTGATGTGGGCCTTGATGTGGGGCTCTATCCCAGGACCCTGGGATCATGACCTGAGCCAAAGGCAGATGCTTAATGACTGAGCCACCCAGGCGCCCCCAAAGGGCATTTTAAAACCAGCATTCAGCTCCATATTTTTATCCTAAGTAGAAAAAAAATGCTTTTTATTAATCTAGTTTAATACTTGTATAGAAAAAAAATGCAAATGTGTTTAAAGAATTACCTTGTCGTTATCTGATTACTATATACGTTAAATAACAGACTAATGTTTTTTTCTTCTTCTTCTTCCATTTTTGTCTAAGACAGATATTATTGTGGGGACGCTGTACTCAAATTAATTTTCTTGCCCACTGGTCACAGTGTCAAAGAAAATCTTCCACATTCAAATAGAAATCATAGGCAACTTTTTTCTTAAAAGGGTCTGTTTCCTATTTTCACTCGTAGGAAGCCTGTATTTGTGAAAAATAAAACATTTCTCTATAGGCATGTAACATCGCCCAGAGGCACAAAACTCAATAAGGGAAAGATAGTCATTAAACCTTTGAAATATGTAGTGGTGAGTGTTCGTGGAGGTTCTCATGCAAGTTATTCCTAACGTAACTCTCCAAGGACAATATTTCTTATCTACCAATTTGCTGTTTTCCCAGATAATAACATTATGATATCTAAGGTGTTAGTAAAATAAAATAAGGATGAGAGTTAAAAAAAAAAAAAAAAAAAGAAAGGAAAAAAAGTGCACCAGTCACCTCAGGGACTCAACAATGTCACTGGTGCTTCAGCCTAAGTACAGCGCAAGTTCAAAGAGGAAAACTTTTAAAACTGGACCCAAACCATATGGAATAACTCCTAATACAGAACAAGTATTACATTTCGGTGGGCTCCTTTATTCCAAAAGATAATAAATGAGTTATGAACCCAGAAAAGTCAAGGGACACTCTGCTGGGTTTATAGGATTTTATATTTTTAATTTGTTCTTAATGGAAATCACTGGTTCTTAAAATGTGGGCCTTGGGCCAGCAGCCCCAGCAGCAGAGCAACTCCTGGGAGCCTGTTGGAAAGGCAGATTCTCAGGACCACCCCAGACCTGTGGAATGAGAGACTCTGAGGGTGGGGCCAGGCTGACTGTGTTTTTTTGTTTTTAAATTCAATTTAGTTAACATATAGTGTATTATTAGTTTCAGGGGTAGAATTTAGGGATTCATCAGTCACATATAACACCCAGTGCTCGTCACATCACGTGCCCTCCTTAATGCCCATTCCCCAAATACCCCATCCCCCCACCCCCCACCCCATCCTCTCCAGCGACCCTCGGTTTGCACTTCCACAAGCTCTACTGGTGATTCTGATGCAGCTTAAGTTTGAGAACTGTGTCTAAAACAAGAATTATGCATGTAACAGTGACCATTTCTGCGCTCCCCTGCCTATGACCAAGTGCGAAGTAGAATTCTTCAAACAATATCAGCACTAATTTAGTGCACAGAACACCTGTGCACAGCTTCATTCCTTTTGTCCTTCGCCAGGGTCAAGTCCAAGTGTTCTGAAATGATACATGTGTTCCAGGGGTAGGAGGGTATTTCCTGTATTTTCACAGGCAATGCTTTCAGACTCTTTAAAACCACTACTCATGGCTCGTGATCCAGGATATACACGTGTGGGTTTATGACAGAAATAAAAGTTTCCCTTATTGTGATATACTTGGAAAATTGTTTTCTATTCTATTATTCTATTATTATGATTATTATTTTTAAAGATCTATTTATTTGACAGAGAGCAAAAGAGAGCGCACAAGCTGGGGGAGTGGGAGAGGGAGAAGCAGTCTCTCCCACATAGCAAGGAGCCTGATGCAGGGCTTGATCCCAGGACTCTGGGCTCATGACCTCAGCCGAAGGGAGATGCTTAACTGACTGAGCAGCCCAGGTGCCCCAGTATTCCATTTCCTTTAAAAAATGTTGGTTGTGACCCATTAACTTGTCTTTACAACCTACTATTATGTGTTGCAGCCCAAAGACTGAAAAATGCTACCCTACATCATGAATTTTTCACCCACTGTCCATTGAGCGGGTAGCACTTGTGCAAATGCTATGCAAAGTCTGTATATATTTACATATATGCATATTTATGTGCAAGGGGCTTTGCAGCCTCTGGCAGAGTCTCAAAGCCTTAGGTAACACTTGAGAAATTGGGACCTACGATCTAGGTCCCACGCAAAGGGCAAAGGATGGGAATTAGGATTTCCACTACTGGGTAGCCCCTAAAGCCCCCAAAAACTCCTGTGATAAGATTGGGAAGGGTCTTCAGCTCACCCTCTACCCCATACAAGACCTTCAGGGGCTCTCTTCATTGGAGATGGAAGGGATTGATATTTGAGTGGATTTTCTACTACATAAAAGAATGGCAACAGAGATCATACAATGTGCCCATTGCTACTGGGTCACGAGTCCGGATTTCTGCAAAGGGCAGCAGGATCAAGATAGTCAAACTCAAGGCCATGTGGGTCTTCTAGATTCAGCAGAAATTGGCGGCTGCTGCAGGCCAGATTTTTCCATGTCAGTCATTGGAAGTGAGGGCTTTGGCCCGCTGATGTGTTAGGATGAGCTAGAGGCATGTGGCACAGGGCTGTTCCTCCCATGCTCATTGAGATGATGATCCAGACATAGCCAAGGCTGACATGGAACCAACCAGGCACCAGTATGCCCTTATTGGCTCTTAAACTATTGAAATACTTCCCTATCTCTGGTAAAGAATAGCTGCCCCAGTCCTGCCCTTGCCCCCCCAGCCACTCTGACCCCTCCCGGGGCCAACCAGGACCTCTCTGTGACCCAGCCACCCAAAGGTCAACGCCCAGCACAGTAGAGGATTCCAAAAATGCATTCTGATCGATCGGTACCCTCAGTTTTCATATATTTTTAATGTTACCTGAACGCGAACCCAGCCCAGGAGGCCAGGCTCCTGGCTACACCTGGATTTACACGTCACGGCTGGAAGGTATAAAACGGAAGAGGGTTGCACTGGCCTCACCTTGGAACTGATTGACCTGCTGCACGGGGTATGGATTCCGCTGCTGCTGGAGGTGCTGGCGGGGTAAATGTGATTGCTGCAGCTGCTAGAACGACAGGACAATAAGGGCAGGGGGGTGACAAGGGGAGAGACAATGAAATATCGTGGCAGCTTGGAGGAGGCACTTTTTCAACACGAAACTTGGTGTTGAGGAATCAGGTGCATCCAGGCGGGTGCACAAAGCACGAGTTTGATGGATTTTCACAAAGCAAACACATTCCTGGTAACCGGCGTGTGGATCAAGAAACTGAACTCTGCTGGAAGCCCCGCGTGCCCCTTTCCAGTCATTACCGACCCCAGGGAACCACTTTATCCAGCCGGGAAGCACTCTCCTGACCTGACAACACAGACCAGTGATGTCTGCTTTCGTAGTTGGTGTAAGTGGATTTCTACGACGTCCTGGCATCCAGCTGTGGTGTCTGGCTTCCCGCATTCATCATTCTACTTACGAGACTCATCCATGTTGGTGCGTGTAGCTGTGGTCAGGTCACCGTCACCGTTGAATATTATTCCATTGCAGGAATGACGAGACCACGACTTATTCACCTATTTTCCTAGTGATGATCTTTTAGAGTGTTTTCAGTTTTGGGCTGTCCCCAATATGCTTCTAGGAACATCCTCGCCCATGTCTTTTGGTGAACATCTGGCAGATCTGCTGATCCAGGAGGAGGCGGTTTTGACTCTGACCATCTACCACCTGCCTGCATGTTTTCCTTAGCATTGCGGGACCCAGCTCGAGGGACAAGCAACTAATTTTTAATGACCTAAATAGATGCTTCTGGCACAGGAAGTTGGGATTCTCAGGGGCTATATAAACAAGGCTCATCTCGTTCCCACGGGGCCACACTGCCTGTAAGACACTTCCCCGCAAGTTAAATACACAGCATTTAGTGCCTTAAGGAAACCGCGCGGGACTCCCTGGGTACCAGGAGCCGGGAGGCTGCCCACCCCGTCCCTCTTCCTCCACCCCTTGGGGATTCCGCCCTGCCCGCACTGTTACCAATCTACTGGAAAGGCTATTAGGATCATTACCATGCTGTATGCGAAAAGGGAAAGAAACCAAGAGCGAGGTGGCAAGAGCAGAGAAAGGGGTTTGAGTTCCCCGTCTGCTGTCAAGTAGCTGCGTGACCTTCGGCAAGTCATTACCTCCTCCTGCCCCCGTTGAATATTCATGGGGCACCTTCCACGGCGAGGGCTTATAAAGGACACACATCAAGGGCCGTGCTCTTTCAAGTGTTCATTATAAAAATAACACACATTGACCACTTCTTAACATGTGTGTTTATTTCTATTTTTTCCTCTTGTTTTTGTTTCTGGGCAGCTCTATAATTTTCTTTCTCTTTCTTCTTCTCTTTTCTCTTTCTTGACAAGACCAGCCAGCACTCTGGCAACCAAAGAAAAGGAAAGCTTCTGCCCTGCTCACCCCATCCTGTGATGCCTACCAGGGTGTTTTGCACAAAGTGTTGAAATTAATTAATTGTGTAGATGAAATGTAGACAAGAAACCGGGCTAATCTTTAAGGCAGCAATAGAAGGGCATTATTGAGAGTAAACTGAGCACTTAAAAGCTTCTCCTCGGCCAAACTTCTCATATTATGTAAGAATTTAAGTGTCCTGGTGCCGAACAAGCCCGGGGTGGCCTGGGGTGCGGTGGGGGTAGGGCTTCTGTTCTAGTCCCTGCCTCTCTAGCTCTGCCATGACTTCTTCCATGAGCTCCCTGGCCTCAGTTTCCCCACAGGTAAAAAACAAAAGCCATCCTAATCACCAGTATTTTTTTCAGGTCTAAAAGTCTAGGTTCTGTGAAGCCTTTGTGAACGGAAGAGAGGTGACCTGCTCCTTGCTCTTCGAGAATAAGGGATTAAACGTTAACTCACACCTGCTCTCAACCTGCTCTGCTCTGATTCTTAAATCCACTAGAATCATTTTAAAGTTCCCAAAGATAGGCATGATCCCAAATCCTTCTGTTTTTCCCCTCACATGTCCCTTCAGGAAATCCCAGGATCTCTAATACTCTGCTTTCAGGACTGAAATACTCAGGACACTTTCACTGCTGTGGCAGAGCCCCAGAAAGTCAGCTGGGCATGGACAGGGCAGTATTCATTCTCAAAACAAAAAGCTGAGAGCTCAGCACTTGTCGACCCCTCGGAGGCCTGCACGGATCAGCACCCTCTCCGGGACTTGTTTCTATGCATGCTCCTGGCCTCGCATCTGGATTAGTCCCACTGGAGGGCTCGCACCTGGGGCCGCAGCCCTCAGGTCAAGTTCCGTGACACCAGGGTCATGTGACTGCCCCCCCCCCACGTGCACAGTTTCCAAAGGCTTTTACATGCTTGATTCCATGTGATCCCTAAAGCAGTTACAGGAGAAAGGCTGGGAGATTATTAACCCTAAGCTGGCAGAGGAAGAGAGGGGAGGAAAGGTTTTTCCAAAATGACACCACAAGCAAAAGATGGGCCACATTTTGAGTCTGAGTAAAACTGTCCTTTCCTTGGTCCCTCTTCATGGCTTGGTTTCCACAATGTGCTAAGGAATCACACGCATTCCCCCATCTTTTCCAAGGGGCCTGTATCTCTGTGTGTCCTGGGTTCTGAGGGGTGCCCTGTTCTCTCGGTGCCTCGCCTGGCCAGCCTCCTGTGGCAGCTCTTCTTCTTCCACTCTTTTGCCTCCCTCCTTGTTCCCTGAGGTGTGGCTGCCCTCGCCGAGTGGGACACCCCTGGCTGGCCCAGCGGCATTCTCTCCGGTTACCCCGGCTCCGATCTGTGCCTTGGTCACGGCATACACATCAAAGGCCATCGCTCCAAGTAGCAGGTGCACCTGAAATTTCCTGGGATTGGCTGAGGAGAGGATTTACACAGCCCAGCTTCCCCTCGGCAGCTCCATTTATCACTGCCTGAGAGATATTAGCATGGTTCCTTGTCACACACCTTATGCAGGGTGAGAGGGATAGAGGTTTGTTTGTACAAGAGCTGCCAGGCGGCTGACTGACCTTGGTAAAAAGAGAGATAATTACACAGCTGCTCAGGAACAAAAGCAGAGAAGGGAACATAAGTGAACTGTGCTCAACAGTACAATTTTTCTATTTGGGGGATGACTGGTGTTACTCTGAACCGCTGCTCTTAGTAGGGACCTCAACATGTCTGCGTCCCACACAGCACTGATGTGAAAGATGCTTGATAAAATCCCAAAATTTTGATTGTATTAGGAACATTCTGGAAGGAGAACTGTGAGGTGAGAGCCCCTTTGGGCTCTAAGCCTCATATGACAACCTCACACCTACCTCCACTAATCAGAGAGAGCTGCCCTGGATAGACCCCCCAGGAGCCAGCTAAGGATCTCTTTTGGAAGGCCTCAGGCCTTTCCTGGGATAATACTGAATCAGGCATGGGCATCTTGAAAAACAAAACACACTGAAACCTACAGGAGCTGCTCACTTTCAGGGAAGGCTTTCTTTCAAAGCTGGAGGAATTATATGGCAAGGGTGGACAAAGATACCCAAGGTAAGGCTTTATTTGTGTTAGCCCTTCCTTTAACTCAAAGATTTCTTCAGCTGTTTTAAAGCTGTTGGGAATTTTCTTAAGTTTGCACCCTTTCTGTGACCCTGAGTTCAGGTTTCCAGGTAGTTCTGTGGGCCCTATTCTTCTTCTATTGTTCCTGTCCCATTGTTCATGACCAATTCTGTAGAATTCTCCTCAATCCCTCCTCCTGACATTTTCCTTCAAGAAACAAAGTTCTCTGAGTTATTTTCTTTTTCTCTTCATGTTAGAAATATTAGCGTTTATGAAGAATGTGAGGCAGCCTCCCAGCCCCCACTCTGATGGTGCAGACCCCGTACCAGACACCGGAAAAAAAGGAGTCAGGCTTGAATCGAAAGAAATGTCTTTGGCAAATGGGCCTTCAAATTGATGGCTGAAGCCTGTCTTTTAAGAACAAACTCATTCATTCTAAGAAAAAGCCTAACTAATTGAAAGGTCTAAATTCTGCAGGTTCTCCTGTGATCCTGGAAAATGCTGGACTGTGACTACCTTGACGAAGGAGGGGAACTGGAACTCTCCTGCAGACACCAGGCACTGAATAAAGGCATCATGTTACCTGCTCGGCCAGAATCTGCTGCTGCTGCTGCTGCTGTTGCTGCTGCTGCCTTTGCTCCCGCAGGAACTGTTGCTTCTGTTGCTCCATCAGCTGGGCCCGCTGATCCATGAGCATCTGCTTCATGATGGCTGCTTGGGGCTGGCTGCCAAGGAAGCCGGGACCCGCGGCACTGGCTCCGGACACCATGCCGCTAGAGCCTGGGGCCACCGAGGACTGCATGGGGCCTGTGGTCCGGGGGAGTCCAACTGGGTGCTGCTCCTGGGAGGACAGGAAGATGAGAGAAAGCACAGATTTCATATTTGAAAGGAAGCATGGGGCAGAGGCCTCTGCTTGTGGACCCGAGGGGTCTCCAGTGGCACACATTCTATTCCACAGAAACACAGGAATCCTTAAATCTGGCCTTACCATGGTGGAACTGGAGAGGTGCCGGGAGACAGTAATACAGGACGGCTCTGGGGTGTCTGAGAGCAAGTCCAGTCTCTTTTGGATGGGACTGATTAAAGGACAAAGGCCAGGTAATCAGTTAGCATTCTGCTTTCCTCCAAAGGAAAGGGATGAAGACCTCAGGCTGGGCTCACCTTGAGTCTGGAATGAGATAGCCTGACCTTAGCTCCTTTTTTTTTTTTTAAGATTTTATTTATTTGACAGACAGAGATCATAAGAAGGCAGAGCAGCAGGCAGAGAGAGAGGGGGAAAGCAGGCTCCTTGCTGAGCAGAGCCCAATGTGGGGCTCGATCCCAGGACCCTGAGATCATGACCCGGGCCCAAGGCAGAGGCTTAATGCACTGAGCCACCCAGGCACCCCCTGACCTTACCTCCTAACCTTCACTGCTCACCTGGCCTAAATGGACTTCTTCTAAGTTAGCAGGAAAAACATTTACAGAAGAATTCTGGAATTTATTAATCAAAAGATCTACTATTAGATGGAATTCTAATTAATTGCAACACTAGAAAGCTTTGCTATATGTAAAAAAAAAAAAAATCCTGCTAGTGGGAGTTGTTGATGGTGAGAACTGGGAATGTGTTACACTGAACAAAGCTACGCAATCTCCCGACATCTTTCAAAATAGAACCAAGCCTCCTATGTCTGGGACAACTTAAAATGTGGGGGTTGATTTGGGTCTTTTGATTCTACAATTGTCTCAGTCAAACGATGGCAACTTGTAAGGATTGGTTCTTAAGGAGTAGGAAGTTAAGTGGTAGAAAACTACCCACAGAATCTAGTGACTACTTAGAAGATGTGTTCAGAGGGGAAGCCCGTAACAGCCAGACAGTGTAGACCAGGGAAAAATAGCTGATGGGCAGAGTTGGTAGGTGACCATAAGATTCGGCTTCTAGATAGTTCCTTTCTTGTTCATCTACCAAGTGCACCTGATAATGGCATGTATGGTCAGACTACTCTGCAGAAATGTTCCTTTTAACTCATTCAAGTTTCAAGTAATCTCAACACAGAGGATCTGATGTCTGAGATGAACACAAATTAAATGGGCACACATGTAAGGACATACCCAGTCACAGGGTGCAGGACCATCACGAGGCCAAAATAGTAAGAAATGAATACGAATAACTCTATAGTTATTTAAATATTTTTGTCTCCAAACTGGGTTTTAATATTTTTTCCTACTTCTGCTTTGCTCTTTGGTACAGATACAGTCAATCAGGCTGGCACTGTCCTCTCAAAACATACAGTTGAGTTTGATCTCTGACTTTCCTACAGACCCAGTCCCGGATTAGATTCCCCACAGCCTGGGCTGGTGGACCTCCCTTCTGTGGTGTGGTGTTCAGCCACTCGTGCTTCTCTTTCCAGTAGCGACATATGTTAACCACATCTTCGGCTGCTCTTCCTCTCGCCCTCCACTGACACAAACGACACAAGCAAAACGAAAAAACCATTACTCCTCTCAGCCTGGGAACAAGAGGCCAAGAAGTCCTGGGGAGTTTGTGCGGTAGCCCAGGTCACACTTAGCCGAAGGAAGAATTGGAAAGAACAGAATCAGAACACTGACCTGGGGTCTAAATTTAGTATTCCTTCTACTAGCACAGGCCCTTCCCAGACTGCAGGTCACTGGTGCCAAGTGTATGCCCAAGAATTGCTTGCAGACTAAATATACAGTATGTCTCCTACAAGTGTACTGTGTTCTATTTTTCAAATGTGTTGTTGCAAAACCCTTTTTGTCTTTGTATATTTTCTCGGTAGTCAATTATTAGGTAGACAGCTGTGAAATATTTATGTGAAAAAGAACTTACACTGAAAAATGCCAAGAACCTTTATGCTACCACAAAGTTACCTTTAGTCCTGACCCCTGAAGGCCATCAAGATATTTCAGAGTCTCCCCCTTTCCCCCCAGTATTTGCTTCCTGTTTCCAAGTTGTTTCTTCCAATGGGATAAAGCTGCTTCTTGCCACCTTTAGAAACAAATGGCTGATTTAACACTTTAACAAACGAACTCACACTAAAGTAGAAACAGCTAATCAATCAGCAAAAATACAGAATACAGGGTTTTGTTTGTCCCCCTCCCAACCCCGTGTATATTTCAGTATATTTGATATTTTCAAATTTTGATAAGGAGGAGAAAGCTAGAAAAAAAAAATGTGACCCAAGGGAAGATAAAGTTTGCTTCAGCTGGTTTTAGGACAGGGCTGGTCTGGGCTGGCCCTGTTTATCTTTGGGCACTTTGAGATATTCTCTTCCTGGGTGAGCAGGCCTGGGTAGCTGGGGCACATGCTCAGAACTGGTAAGTAGTCACCAGTTGCTTTCCTGGCCTTTTCTCCACCCTGGAAGTAAGGGAGAGGCAAATGAGATGGTGATGTAGATACACCCAGCCACTTTTGGCCCCTGTCTTCCTGGGGGAAAAGAAATACTTCAAAAGCACAGTGGGGACAAAAAAAAAGAGAAAAAAAAAAAAAAAAAGAAAAGAAAACTCCCCAAAGAGAGAGTTAGGGTATTACTTCCCAGGATAATGCATTTCTCCAAATGATTCCCTCCCAAAGGCTTTGCCTTGGGGTTTCTTGCAGAAGACCTATAGACCTAGGGACGGGAGGGCCATGTGCATTTTCAAGGCTTGCCTTCCCTATGAAACATCAAACATGGGTGAATCTAGGTTTTTCTCAACAAGCTCTAATGCATTCAGCAGCGGGTGAGTGACACCTAGAGCCCCAGCCTCAAGTGTGTATTCCAAAATGTGAGGCTTGCCTTACAAATGGAGCTGGCTGAGGCCATTAACTGTTTCATATTACATGGCAGCTTTTAACCTCCAGTCTAAGAGGGCTTAATGAGCAATAGTCTGTCGAATTTCAGGATTTCAGGCCACCGCTCTTGTTTCTAAGGAGGACACACACTGCGTGTGCAATTAGAGAAAACCAGGCTGGGCTTTCGTCAGAGAAATGTAATGCCTTGAAGCCAAATGATGCAGTATTTTTAGTTTTAATTACCGGCTTGTTCTCCACCCCGCCCCCTGCCCAGCGACCTCCCTTGCCTTGCCAGTAGCTTCCCCTCAGAAATGCAATTGGCTACGTAGACCCTCATTACCCCCCAAACCTTCGCACTCTTCAGTAAGAGAAAGGGAGGGGGAACAAACCAGAAGCAATGAACCCATTTTACCTAGCTTCTTCTCCAGGGAAAAGATCTTAGCGATTTTTCTAAGGGCTGGAGAGAGGTAGGAGGTGTAAAAAACGCCCTGCCTCCTCCGAAGAGGCAGTTTTCTACTTCAAAAAAACAGCTGTGGTAAAAATATCTCCCCAGAGCAGCCAGCTGTTTATTTATAAATCTGTGCGTGGCGAAGCTTCATTTCTCTTAAGTGTTTTCAAGAACAAGCGTAGTGTTTGGGTGAGAGGGGCCGGGGTGGCTGGCGGCCAACCCAAAGAGCGCCGGCTCCGGGCAGGGGGCTCACGAAAGGCTGCCCGTAGAGACGGGGGCCGTGGGGCCGGGACTTGGGGGCGCGCGGGGACCTCGAGGACGACCCGGCTTCAGCCTTTTCCAGGCGGTCCTCGTCGGAGGAACAAGGAGCAGCTGCTGTTCTCCGCCTGCCCCAGCAGATGGTGGTGTCAGCCCGGCGCTCCGCCTGGCAGCCCCAGCTCCGCCCGCGCGGCGCTCCCCCCACCCCCACCCCCCAGATGGCTTAATCAGGACTCCAGTTCCTTCCCCCCACCCCCCGCCCCGCCCCCCGGCCCCCGCCCCGCGCGTCTGGGCGGACGCGGCGAACGTGGAGCCAGGCAGTCAAGTGTTACTGCGTACAGCAGGTAGCCTGGCAACTGAGAGCATAATACCGAGCAGATGGTGTTCGCACGGCGTGATGGACATCACACACGACAGCCTGAGACAATCCAGGAATTCCCTGGTGACTCGAGGCCCTCTTTACACAAAATGAGTTCTCTCTCCATTGCCGTGTATCTCTGGGGTTATCGCCCCCCTCTCTCCGACTGACACCGAACTGGTTTCTTATTACCGACTTTCCTTGCAGCCCGAGGGGAGGGAGCTTTCAGGTCGGGGTGGGGAGGCCGGAGAAGGAAACGGAAGGGCTGGGAGCGGGAGGAGATGGGGGTGGGGGTGGGGGTGCGGTGGCGCCCGGAGAGGGGAGGGCGAGTGGCGTACACCAGCCCCCCGGGCTGACCGTCCGAGAGGGGCAGAGATCTCCGCAGCCCAGGCTGCACAAAGCCGGCGCGGGCTCAGAGTCTTTGCAATCACATGGCCTACGAACAGCCTAAATGAAATTTAGGATTTTACTTAAAAAGTCCCCTGGGGCGTAATTTAGCCTCTTGACTCGATCCTGTATGCTTACAAGTCCTTAGGGGGCTCTAAGAAGTCAGGAGCAGGGCGGCAGGCCCGAAGATACCTCTCAGCGCAGGCGTCTCTAACAAAGAAACCGACGAGGCGGTCCCGGGGCGCGGGCGAGTCGCACGGGGGCCGCGGAGGCCCTCGGCCGGCGCGCGCTGCTGCTGAGCGGGTGAGCCGGGCGCGCTCCGGGGGCGCATTGCCCGGGTTCCCCGCACACTGTGCGTGCCGGGGCCAGGAAGGAAATGGGTGCGGAGGGCAGGCGAGGAGAGAGGAGGGTTGTTCATGTAGGAAAAAGTAAAAATAATAAAATGGATGTCCCAGAAAACAAATGTTTGCTTTTCACACACACTGAACTGGATCAAGTAATCAAAAAAAAAAAAAAAAAAAAAAAAAAAAAATCTCCAGCCCAAACGGAATTCTGCCTAGATTCTATATATCAAGAGGCTCCTATGTCCAACCCGTCACCAGTATCTAGAGGCTTTTTCCTGCAAAGACACTATTCAAGTTTCAAGTTTCAGAAGAAGGAAGTCTTTTCAAAGGTGGAAGCTAACGTTTCACGCAGAACATCACGGTGGGAAAGAGTTCAGCAGTTCTATGTCAGAGGGCAGCATAGGATGAATCCGACACCCACTGCAGCCTGATGGACGCGTCTGGCTGTGATTCCCAGAGGCTCAGGGTGGTGAACAGACATTCTGAGGCTCTGGGAGTCATCTGACCTCTAGGTTTCAGTCCCCACCTCCTCAAATTAAGATCATATTCATAAAGCTCCTCGCTTGACCAGTGGAAACTTTGGAGGTGAGTTACAGAAAGAAAATGGTTAAGAAGATGCTCACACCTTTCCCACTTCCAGTTTGGGCTAAATAATGGGCTAAATTCAGTCAGAGGTTCTGAAAGTGGGGTTCCAGGATCTACAGCATTAGCATTACCCAGGAGCTTGTTAGAAATACAAATTCTCAGGCCCCACCCCGGGCCTACTGAATCAGAACCTCTGGAAGTGGTTTAACATGCCCTCCAGGTATGTTTATGATGCCCCACCAGTTTGAGGATCAAGGGGCAAATAGTACTCCTGGGGCATCTGAGCTCTCTGGGCCCTGATTTAGATTGCAAAAGCAGTCTTGCACTTTCAAAAGCAAGTCAGACTTTGTTTAGGTTTTTACTGCAAATTCTTCAGCATTTGGGACAAAACTCAAACTTTCAGAGGGCTGCTCATGCAATGCAAAAGATGCAATGCAATGCAAAGAATAAAGAATTCTGGAAGGACCCCAGGGCCATGATTCTTCCAGGAAGGCCAGTCCTCCTGCAAGTCTGCTGTGGGGGCTGAGCAGCAGCCAAGATTGAGGAAGGGGTGAGGCCACTGAATTCCGTTGCTCAGGCAGGAAGCACAGACATCACTGGACTTCCCATCTCCTGGTCTGATACAAGACAGAACTATGGAGAGCTTTGAGGAGAGTTCCCTCTGTTGGGAAATGTTCTTCAAACACAGAGACCAGAAGCAATAATGGAAGAAGACCAGTGACACTTATAGGGCACCTACTGGATGCCTTCACCTGCATTATTAAACACATTTGGTTGATTAAAAAACCCCAAGTCTTTGAAAGGTTAAGGAAATTGTCTGATGACCCACAGCTGGTGGTGGTGTCTTTGGGATTCTCACTTTTCCATTGACTATAACATACATCTGGTCTAAATTGAGCAGACCACCCAAGAGCGCTGTGGAGTAAAGAGAAGTGGGAAGGGGGTAGGGGGTAGAGAGGAATGGGCATAGAATAAAAAGGTAGAATCTCTACAGGGATCAAAGGGCGAGGCTGAAAGCATAAAAATATGCATCATTTTTTATATGTTGCTTGATACCCAAAATTAGGATGCCTTTGTGGTATCAACTTTGACATTTAAAGAAAGGGCATAAGATTAGACCATTCAACCGTAAGTAGAAGGAAGAAACAAAATAAAATAAAACCTTAGAATTCTCTTTGAAGTTGATCAAGTGTCAGGGCAGATGCTTGCTTGGTTTCAGGATGGTGGCTCCTTTTAGATTTTCTTTGTCCTTGTCCAGAATAATTTTTCACTGTGGGTCTGAAGAGTTGCTTACAATATATTGCCAGCAGAGCCCCAACAGGGCCCATCCCGTATATAACCCTCTGTTTCTGCAGATTATTGAAGAAGGTTGGATAAAATGTTTGTTTTCTGATCTGTGATGGTTGTGTCCCCATGACGATTAACTTTTGAGGCAGTTTACCAATTTAGGAAACTTATCACTGAAATGGCAGTGACTTGAGGCACAGTGGTAAGCCTACTACATGGGTTCAGCAAAGTTCTTCGTTCAACCTTAAAGAAGGAGCAGTTTACGTTAGATGAATCCACCAGGTCTGGGTAGGAACATAGTTCCATCATAGGCCCAGTGGCTGGCCCTCAGGACCACTTAACAAGCAGCTTGCTATTATTACTGTTACTGTTTTAACCTCTTGATTGTGTAGCCCTACAAAGTCAGGGTAAGGAAAAAGCTGTGTTTCTATTTCTAGCTTAGCTCCTAAAACAATGAGGACTAAGACTTTAAACTTGGCTTTCTTTCCAGGTTCTCAATGAGCAGAATGGGAGTTTCTACTCATTTAACCACTTAAAAAAATAAATGTATTGCTGATTCCCGCCCCCCCCCAACCCGCTCATGGAGAATATTTGAAACGTTCCATAAAAGTGTAAATAACAAGAAAAGCAATATTTGTTTTAAACACTCAGAGGCAACCATGTTAATATTTTGATGTGTTTTTGTATTTCCCCAAGGTTTTCCCTCTGTATAAAATAACACAGTTACCACAGTCATGGTAATGTTCCATACATGATTGTACCCGTTTCTAAGTAGGATAGGGGAGTAGAAAGTTCCAGCCTTCCAAATGCTTACGAGTTACAGTTTTCTGGAGAAATGACATCCTTATAGCAATATATCTGCCAGGCCCGTAGAATCTGTACGAGTCTCTTCCAGCATCTAGCAGGGAGCTAGGTCCACAGTTGCCACAGAGTAAATGCTTGCTGAACTGACCTGACTACATTGACAGTGAAGTCATGGCCTAAACCAGTATCAGGTATGACTGGAGAGGGAAAAAAAAAAAAAAAATGGCCCTACAATGGATGGCTTCTCCAGTCTACAGGAAAGGACCCTCCAGTGAAGATGAAGGAAAGGGTTAAAGTTGGCAATCCAGCCCGAGACTAGATGCATCCACCACAGAAGGCCAGGCTTTCAAGGACTGACTTGGGGGTAAGAACAACAAAAATACCATTTATCCTTATCAGTGCTTTGAACATAGTCACCATAGGTCCCTCCAGTGGAAACACAACTTGGAGAGTTATGCTTTTCTTCTGCCTTTGATGTAAATTATAGAGTCCTTTTGATCCCTTTGTTGTGATTAAATCTACCACCAAAGCAACTCTAAATTGGTTAAAAGTTCATTAGTGTGCAACAAAAGGAGCTTGATTCAATAAACTATGTACATCCATACCATGAATACTAGGCAGCCAATAAAAATCATGCCTTCTGAGGCTGTCTAATCACACAGAGAAAAACTTACAATATAGAGTGAAGAAGGGGAGGGAAGCAGTTTCTAAAACAGTACTCACAGAATAATCATGTCAGACAAGGATTATAAGTGATTTTTACTTTTATGCCTTTTCAGATTTTCTATTATGAAAATATTACTGAATATTATTTTTTAAAACATGCTCTAAAAAATAAAGTCTTTAGTCAAAAAAATAGAAAAAAGAGACACAAAGAAAAGGAAAAGAAGAAAGGCTTCTTTTCTTGTTTTCAAGGATTCCAAAGTTGTTTTTTTTTTTTTTTTTTGTAAGATGTTATTTATTTGACAGAGATCACAAGTAGGCAGAGAGGCCGGCAGAGGGTGGTGGTGGGGGGGGAGCAGGCTCCCTGCTGAGCAGAGAGCCCAGATGCAGGGCTTGATCCTAGGACCTGGGATCATGACCTAAGCGGAAGGCAGAGGCTTTAACCCACTGAGACACCCAGGCGCCCCAAGGATTCCAAAGTTCTGATGAACATGGAGGCTTCCCTAGTTTCTAGGCAGTGATGGCATCTTTGCAGAGAAGGAAGCACAAGGCAGGTCCCTGTGCCTTCTACAAGAAGGCACAAGAGCACAGAGACTAGCCCTGAGAGCACCTGACTGTGCCTGGGGAGGGGAATGAAGGCTTATCAGAAGTGACATCTCAGAGTGGCTCAAGCAGCAGGAGGGGAATGGCTTCCAGAGTAGAGGGACATAGGGAGCAAACACTGACTAGAGCAGACTCTGAAACTCCATTTCTAAGGACCCATCTCATGGAAATAGTCATAGCTTTGTACCAAGATTGATCTGGAATAGCTTGAGGGATTTGGAGTAGCAAAAATTAAAAGTAGTGTCAATGGTCAACATTTAGAGGATTCATTAAACTATAATCCCTCCTCCCTTATTAAGCACACTTCGTCTAAACAGACGTGGATGGAACGTAATGAGTTCAAGAGGGGCGCTGGTTGTGTCGGGGCCCGCGACTACTTCCCCCTGAGCCCACCTTATGCTGTGGAGTGTGCTGTAGACAGGCTTAAGTACCAGTTCTGCTCTCAAGACCCGGACATGGCATGAACACGAACAAACCGGGTTTAGCTACAGGCTCGGCCACTGGGCCAGCTATTCATGGCTTCCACGGAGAGCTCCCCTGTCCCAGAGAAGGCCCTGACAGGCACTCACTGTCTTCCGAGAATTCTCCGATTCACCCGGACAAGACTATCTGGGCTGCACCATCCTGCTGTCTGTGGTTTTTCTTCAGAGCACGGCCAGAACCAGGCCTATCTTGAACTCCAGAGACGAGTGAAAGGCCACCATTGTTTGCCTTTACCTGTTGTCTTCTCCGCGGGGCCTGTAAGAAGACCACAGCCCCAGGGGCGGCCAGACCTGCCCCACAGAGGCGGGCACAGCATCTGCCCACATCCTAGTGGCCTGAAGGACACATGGGCTGCAAGGGGTTTGACAGCTGCTCCAGGAATTCCGGTGTTCCCCCCACCCCCCGCCCAATATTTTCTGCCTTTCTTCCCTGGATTTAAAAATAGAGAGGGGGAGGAAGGAGTCTCAGCTGTCTTCGGCGGTGCTGCTGGGAAGAGTTTTTCTCTGGAGCTACTGTTCCCCCCAACTGTACCTTTTCTCTTTTATTGCCTCCCCCACTTTCTGATGAAGTCATCACAGCAAAGATTGCATAACTGATGCAGAGGCCTATCCTGTGTTATACTGGGAGGCAGGCCAATGTTTCCATTTATAGACAAGAGCACCATCATGCTGCCAAATGGAGCGTTCTGCTGCAACCACTACAAGACAGGAGCAAGGGAAGGAGGGCTCCAAGCTGGAGGGCGTGCTGCGAACAGAGGCGGGCGCTTCCTCCCTCCTCTCGGCAGCCTTGGGAGGGTGGAGGGACACCGGCTCTGAGCTCCTGGGAAGAGCCCCTCTACAAAGCTGCCAGCGCTTGGCCCTCCGCTCTCCAGGCTCCAGGAGATGCCGAAGAGGGAAGGGCTGCTGGTCGGCCTCTTCGGCGGGCTGCTGAACCCGTCTGTGCGCAAACCAGCCGTGATCACCGCGAGGCTCTGAGAGGAGCACTGCCCTTGCCACGCGCCTGCGGGCAGAAGCCTGGCCCGCAGTGGTGGGGTTGGAGGAGGCCGGGACTTTGGGGAGGGAAGGACAAAGTAGGAACAAAAGGAGGAACACTTAGAAATCTGGGGTTGGGACATCGCATATTTAGAGATTTTGGCTGAGAACCAGGTTCTCAGAGGAAGCAAGTCTAGAAGAGGGGCTCCCCCAGGGTCAGGGAGGCCTTATGGGCAGGAGGGGATGAGGGTGTCTTTGGACCCTGGATCTTACGTCCTCAATGATCCTTGAGTTTTAGATCGTCAGCTGTATTCCTCACACAAGGTTTTACATGGGGTCATTGAGAAACCCTGACAGAACTGAAAGATACCTTCAATTTTATGCCTTTTTTTAAAAAAAAAGATTTTATTTATTTATTTGATAAAGCACAAGCAGGCAGAGCGGCCAGACAGAAGAAGAGGGAGAGGGAGAAGCAGAAGCAGGCTTCCCACTGAGCAGGAAGCAGGATGTGGGGCTCGATCTTAGGACCCTGGGATCATGACCTGCATGGAGGGCAGACACTTAACGGACCGAGCCACCCAGGTACCCCCAATTTTATGCTTCTAAGTTGTACCCTGTTGCCAGATCGTACTGCTCTAAGTCCATTATGAATTAGTATTCTTAAGAAGTCCCATGTTTATCTTGTGAATGATAAAATAACACCACACTATTTTTAAAAATAAAAACATTACTTTTTTTTTTTTTAACCCTATTGGCCTTTCTTCATTCTGTAAATATATCTGCTGACTCAAAGAAAAAGAAGTGGCCAGGGTCTTCTGTTAACCTTGAGAAGATCTGGGGATAAAAATCGTCTTAGAAGAAACACGGGCCCCAGACATTCTCCTCGATTGCACCTGCACTGTCATAAGTACAGCTCCCGGCTCCTGCCTCACATGTGCCATAGCCTGGAGAGCGGAATTGGGAAACGACTCGAAATCATCCTCTACCGATCTTGAACTTGTCACTCATTCTAGCAAAGCTTCGCTCAGGTAGTGTGAGTCCACAGCGCCCGGCATACCACAAGTGCTCATCAAGGTTTGCTCTCATTAACGCCAGTATCAATAATCGCGAGGAAATTAAAAACTTTAAGTAGGGCCGATGTTCTCAGCTCCCGTGTTCTTTTTTCTTAACGGTCAGATCAGCTCCCTTAGCCTTACCAAGGAAAATATCCTTTCGCTTGGGATAAAAACAAAGCTGAGAGCTAAATATGGAATCAGACCCTGGGATGATGGTGAAGTTTATGGGAAACTTTCATTTTCATGAGGAATAAATCCACTCCTGTTGATCACAGCACATAGGCCTTTTAAGATGGGGGTTATGTGCCCATTATCCTTTGCCGTTTATTTCCGCTGAGAGCATTGCCATTTCTGCTTAACCACGTGGGACGGATCACTGTTTCCTGTTCCCTGCTGTCAGGAGCGAAGGCCAAGTCTGACCTCCTTATCATAGTATCACCTCAAGTGCCCGCCCCTACCCCGTTCCCCAAAGTTTCTTGTGCTAGTTCTTCCTCTGGCTAGCTGATTGCATCTTCCCCTCCTCTGTGCTTCCCAGAGCTGGCTGAGCCCCCTGACCACATGCAACACTCCCCGCCCCCCACCCAACAAGCAGGTGCCTCCTCCAAGAGCTTTCCCAACTGCCACTTCTCTCCAGGTTGACTGCTTATAGAAGAGCAAAATCAGAACAGGAGGGTCAGGTGATTAATGCCAGAGGAAGAAAAAGAGAACCAACCTGCTGCCCAGGGGATTTATCAACCTGAGAAAGTTTCCCCAGCACGAAGGATCATATTTCTGGTCTTCCTTACCTTTGGCCATTTCCCTAATATGCATATTTAATTTCTTCCACCTTGGTCCAACTGATTGCTTTCTCCTTTGGGCTTCTTCTCCTCTTTATCCTCCCCCATCTTTAGACAATTTCTCAATCAGCTACAACGAAATCCCTCCTGAGTCAACCAAACCTTTTCTGGAAGCTGAGGAGAAAAATAAATGGCTGGAAACCTACTAGAGGAGTGGGGAGGTGGGGGGGGATGGACCTCTAAATTGAACCGTAACTCTGTCTCAGGTTCCCGTTACGTGACACACAGGGAAAGCCAGCACGTGAGAGATTCCCTTCTTTATTTACCTTAGGTTCTCAGGACTTAATTTTTCCTGAAGATTACTTTCTATATAAGGCCCAGTGAATGCTACCTCTTAATTCATATTCAGGAGCATGTAAAAAAAGGCTGACAGGGCCTATCTTTCATTCCTTTTTAGGTGTAGCTGTAGAGGATTGCCAAGGAAAGAACGAGTCACTGAGTCCTCATTAGTTAGTAAACATAAGCCCCCAGGAAGTCCATGCCCAGGCACAGGGTGCTGGGGGCTACCTCACGACACAGAGGTAGAAGAAGAGGGAGAGGGAGAAGCAGAAGCAGGCTTCCCACTGAGCAGGAAGCGGGATGTGGGGCTCGATCCTTCCCTCACGACATGGGGGCTACCTCATGACATCCCTGTGCCTCAGAGCCCAGCCAGCAGCACCGTGGAAATATCCAGAGCCGTAGCAGGGCCCCACTCATTCTCAGTACCTCCCCAGAGGCTTCTTGGAGACAGAGCCCAAGTATATCCTGCAGGCAGATGCACACACACCCGAGGTGGGAACCTAGAAAGGTCTGCAATATTCTGATTCATTTTCTGCTGAAGGACTCTGGTAAGAAAGGGTCCCCAGGTCAGTGAAATGTATCGCGCCAAGGCTGCTAACCTCACGCAAGTTCAGGGACCTGGTTCGAGAATGTAGAGACTTACACCTCCCCTGGAAGCTGTTCGTACTCCCATCTTTAATGGCATTTTCAGTTTCCGTTGTTCTTGAGAGAATACTTGGCCCCGTAAAACAACTAGACAAACGAATAAACAAAATGAAGCAAATGAGTAACAACTGACTTGTGTAACAGAATATAAAAATCCCCAGGTATGGGTTGTGTTTCCAACTTTGCTTTGATTTTCTGGATAGTAAGGCACGACTGCTCCGGGGTGAAAAGGCATCCATCACCCTCATCACCCCACAAACTGTCCACCTGAAATCTGAGCACTAGGACATTATGTCTAATTCACCATTGAAATTTTCTTTCAATTAAGACATAACATCCCACTTTAAAAAAATGCTTTGATGACTCCGGGAACTCCCAAGGGCCTCCGGCACCCGAGCACAATGGCAGGTGTTGTGGTTGGAATCTAAGAGAAGGGCCGCCAGGGCCTGGTCCTGTAGGATGCTGAAGTCCCAGGGGAGAGACAAGGTTTCCCTTCATTGAAAAGCTAGAAAACGATTCCAGCTCATCAAAGGTGAGCCTGTGGCATGTGCTCTCATTCCAGAGGCTTTCCATAAAATCAGCCCGGTCAGACCTGGGATGGTCACAGTTACATGGCAGAAAGGGGGTGGTAGAATGGAGGACACATAGGTTCCAGAGATTGGTTGACCTGGGTCAAGTCACCAAATATCTCCAAGTTCCGTATTCTCCCTTATCAAGTGATGACACCTGCCCAGGTGATCTCTAAGGTCCCTCCTGCCCTAAAATCCTCTGGTTCTGCTCGGTGAGAGCTTCATGGACATGGGCACACTTGACCAGGAGCCTCGATGGACGTAGGTTTGGATCCGAGTGAGTGGAGAGAAGGAAGGGGCAGTCACTAGCAGGAGGGAGGAGTCTGTGCCCAGGCTCCAAGCTGAGGTGTGCACTGGGGTGTGTGGGAGAGAAGCTGTGCTGGTGGTCTGGCCCTGGACAGGTCTGAATGTGGTCCCAGACACGCCACCCAACCAGGGGGAGCCACAGTAGTCCCTTAAAGGGAATAAAATGATCAAAGCACTTTCATAAAATTAAGCTAGTGTCGGGTAAAGCAGGGATCAGAATGGGGCTGGGTAAGGAGAGAAAAGGAGGGGGGCTGGGTCGAGAGGCAGCCATTGGAGTAACCCACCCAGGAGGCGAGGGGAAGGTGGCCGAGACTTGGTGACTGACTGACTGTGGGAACTCTGGATCGACGAGGCAAACAGACTGCAAGGTGTGTTTCGGCAAGAAGAGAAATTCACGATCTTCACCGTATGCAGTGCCTGGGGTCGCACCCTGGTCCAGTGGTTCTCACTTCTTCCTGCCCATGCTTGTCTTACTCTCACTCTGCCCTCACAGAAATCTGCCACTGGAAATCTGGCCCAAGAACACGATCCCTGCCTGAAAACCAGGCGCGAGGGATTCCAGTTTTCTTTGTCCTCCCTCCTTTTTCACAACTGAATTTATTTAAGTGCAAATGCAGTATACCACCTGGCTTTGAACTGGGAGTAGGACAGTAGGCGTATGCCTTGAATATTTTCCAAGCCCTAACAATATATTCTGGGGCTGAGGAGAAGATGCCAGACAATGACAGGAAATAGGACCAAAACTTTTTTGAGAAGAAGAAACCTTCTCATTTCTGTGCTTCCTTCACTACTTGTTCTCCCAACTTTCTACTTCCTGCTAAGCATTTTATTTAACTCTTTTCAAGAAGGCCTGACAAGGAATAATGAACATGAGATGGTCCTCAGGTAAAGGGGCTTAAAAATGACAAGTAGAATTCGAAACAAGTGTGATTCCTAAGTATTTCCTCGGTTTAAATTCTCTAGTAGATTTGAAAAACAGGCAGAAAACCACCCTCGTTCTTCAGGCCACATCTTGTTTGTGTGACATAGTTTCATAAGATCGTTAATATTGCATTTATAACACCAATATTTAAAATCCAAACTGGAGACGATAGTGAAAATAATTTCTAACAAAACAGTTCATTACTCCAAAACCAGTGAGGCCACTGAAAATGCATGACTGAAGGATACATTTGGCGGCTCCGGGTGAAAGCATGCTTTTTATCAGCGCCCGGGAAAGCAGGTGTCTTCTCCGAACGAATACAAAAACCTTCTCTTTGAAAATCTTCCTACCTCTTATCGAGACAACACGGAGGAGAAGCCGATGTTCTTTCTACAGCACTCTGAAATTACCACCGGGCTCTGGAAAATGGATTGCTTCACCTATTTGTTCTGTCTTTAATCTGAGGGAGGGGCTGCAAATCTCCCCATCTGTCTCTCTCGCTCTCCGGGCCCCTCGTTGCCATGGTCTTTCCCACAGCGTCTGAAGGAACAAGATCCTCCGACGTCTGACACTGGACCTCTGCAGGCAGCCAATTTGTTTTCCTTTTGCCTCCCCACCCCCTCCTCCTCTCTCCTTTTCTAATCTAGGATATTCTTTTTGTGCATCCACCAAAAGTAATGTGTCAAACTAGGATGATGTCTTCTTTTATTAAACGAGTAGAAGAGAGACAGATTGCTTTCCTCCTCTGACCAAGTAAAGGTAATAAAAGGCCCAGGGAAAGTGGGGATAGGAGGGGGAGGTTGGCGTCTGCTGTCCTGACCGAGGGACAGCTCTCGTCTCTGTTCATCTGAAGGAATTCTGGGCTGTCCGTTGCCCATTTTACTCGGCGGCCCAAGGCCAGCAGCAGTGGCTTCTGGACCAACTGAGTCTGTGTAGCCCTCAGCCGGTTCAGCCTATGTTCTGGGGAGAAGCAAAGGGGCAAGACAAGAGGAATGCCCTGCCTTCCACTGGGCAGATAGATCAATCCTTAAATAACATATTTCCTAAGCTCCTGACAATCTGAAAGAAGTTAGTAGGTTCAGAAAAAAAAAAAAAATCCATTTAAACCTTAAAACTTAATCCATATTTCTGTGTGGTAGAGAAAGCAACTATAATTTGGGAGTTTGGGGGGCAAGAAGTGGGGAGGGTATAGAGCACAGGGCAACTCCTTCCCCTCTTAGACAGGGACTTTTTCCTTGCAGGGTTTGTATATCTGTTAAGAGAATCGATTTGGGGGCAGGAACTTTTAGAGATCCTGCTTGCTACTTATTTCTTGGACATATAAGATAATTACTGACGTCTCAAAAGAGCAGCTTCAGAATGCACACGCCAGGGGGATGGCCGCTGTTAGGAATGGCAGAAGAAACTCCCAGCAACGCCGGCCTGTGGGACACTGGCTTCCCCCTACTCGGAAGCCTCTGAAGAGTGCTTCCGTCCTTGACCTTCGCTATCTGGGGGCTGCCGGGAAGTGAGGTTTATGGCCCCTGGGCCCCAAGAAGAGACACATTCCAGGTTAGAGTTTCCAGTGCTGGTCATGCTGTGACTTGATACTTATCACTTTCCTCGTATGGGCTCCCCAGAAAGAGGGCCACCCCTCAGACCACTACCAAGGACTTGAGTACCAGGAGGAGGAGCTGGAAATTGGGAGGGATGGAAGTCAGGTCAAAACTACTGGGGAAAGGATATCTGCTTTGGAGCAGCAAAAACAGGACGTGGGGAGAGCGGAGAGCAAGATACACAAATGGAAATGGCTGGACCTGAGGGAGCAGGGTGCTGCTGCTGGAGAATTAGGCTGAGAAAAGTCCAAGAAAAGTCCCTGGTGGGCAGGAACCTCCATCCCTGCCCCCAGCACAGGATTACGTGTGGCTCTGAGACCTTATCCAAAGTGCTGCTTTCTGTGGTCTAGATGTTTGTCTCGGATGTGAAGAACAAAGACGCTCTTGGAGCGAAACTTCTTGTTTTTCTTTCAGTCCGAATGCAGCTTGGAATGCTGAACATTTCAGGGGTCTGCTCCTGAGGTTGTGGCTTGAGGAGGGTGGGGAAGAACCTGACCGGCTATTTCGCAGGCGGCCGTTTTCCAAGCCTGCGAAACTCACCCCGGCTCTGTTGGGCTGGCCTCAGAAGAGAGCGTCTCTTGGGGGGTCTCCCTTTGTGCGCACACCATTTCTGATCCTGCGTCCCTGGCCAACAGACTGGGGGAATGATCTGTGACTGCCTGAGCCCTCGAAGCTCCAGAGGGTACTTCCTCCTCTCTCTCTAGGCCCCCCAAACACTCACCAGAGAACAGTCCCACTGTTCTCAACAGAGCTCCAATGGAACAAATATTTTCTTCTTCAAGAAAGAGGAAGAAAATATTTAAAGAAAAACAGGGGCGCCTGGGTGGCTCAGTGGGTTAAGCCTCTGCCTTTGGCTCAGGTCATGATCCCAGGGTCCTGGGATCAAGCATCGCATCGGGCTCTCTGCTCAGCAGGGAGCCCGCCTCCCCCTCTCTCTCTGCCTGCCTCTCTGCCTACCTGTGATCTCTGTCTGTCAAATAAATAAATAAAATCTTAAAAAAAAAAAAACAAATAAAAACAAAGGGTGGATTATGAGTGTCTAGCTACTACATTTACAGAGATATTATATACCCTGATTACACACAAATAAGGGTCAAGTTCGTATTTGTCCTAACACTTTTGCTTTTCAGTTCTTTTTTCTTTGCATGAATGCAGATTTTTAACACATGAAACATACATTCATGCTAAAGAACGAAAAAAGTTTTCCCTATGAGAGAAATGGCTACTTAAGCACCAAGGGGCCAAGTGATAGCTTTCATGGCATTACCATAGATATTTGCATACATTTCCCTCCTAATTTGTTTTCTTGCAGATCTGCGTGAAAATCGGATTGTTTTTTGAGGCAAAACGCGGCCACAGGAATAGCTCGTAAAGCTCACCACCAACATTAGCACTCATAGCAACAGGAGCTCTTTCCTATGGCTTCTGGGCTCTGGTAATTGTCAAAGGGGGGCCGCTGACCAGAGAAATTTGGGGAAGACATGAGTCTGTCAGGACACGTGAAAAGGACGTGACACGGGGTCCGCGTTTGTGTTGCGCAATTTGCATGAGCACTGCCGGACAAATTCTGTTTTCACATGCAATTCACAGACCCGCAGCCGCGGTGCTAATTGGTGAGGGTGCCACTCAAGTGTGCGACTGAACAGGCGCTCTCGCTACCCGGATGAATAATACAGAGTTCTGAGCAACGCAGTAATTATTTTACAGTTATTTTGCATGACCATGACCCCCATTATCTTTGTCCCCCTGCCCCCACCCCACGGTGTGGGTGAGCAAGAAAAAAAAAATCACCACCCGTGCCTCTGAAGTGGGATTCACGTATTTCAAGTCAGCTTAAGGAAAGGAAAAGAGATGGCAAGGGAACAGCAGCTATCATTTCATTAATATGGATGGATTATTCATGTCGGGCTAGAGTGACAGTGAATTTGATCGTACCCGAAAGTGCCAATAGGATGCCAAACACAACCGTGAAAAACGCAAGAAACTCTGAATGGCAGAATGCTTCGGAATTCATCTGTGAGAATTCCAGTCCCCCAAGATAAGGGAGTTCAGAGCCCACAGGCTATTTCAAGGCTAAGTGAAGGGGAAGGCAGGGTTAAGATTTCCTAGGTGCCTCCCAGAGCTCCCTAAAAACAGGGAAGGAGGGTGACCATTTCTCAGCCCCTTCCTGGGTGGCATTAGAAGCTTCGGAAACTTAAGACAGATGCTCTCCTGTGCGTCACTCTCCATCTCCAATAAAATCAATCGTTCCAGGGGAAGGAGAGGCCTTCCAAGTGGTGGGTCACTGGTCCTCCTTCCGCAGATAGTCCAGCATTTGCTGCCTCTGCAGTAAAATGCAAACCAGACGGACCCTCGAAACGGCCTTTGGGGGTCGTTTTGGGTTTTCTTCCCCTTTGTTCCTTGGAGATATTAAGCCTTAAATCCTCTTTGAATCTGAGAGTTAGCAAGGGCGCTGTATCTAAACCATATCACGTCACGTGATGAAACCTGACACAGTAGCATTCCCTCCTCCATTGTTCCTGCTGTCTGACCTCAATGCAGAAGTCTCCCCTGTGAGGCGGAGGGAAAAAAATACATTTAAAGAGCTAGGTAGGCTCTCCTTAGGTTCAGCTAACCTCTTTTTATATTTTACCTTGAAATGGTCTGAGACCACTGTATTTCGAATTTCAGAAGTTGGTGATACATTTGCGCCTAGACTTTCCCATCCTCCAGCTTCATCAGTAACTAGCCAGCCGCACCCCCACCCCGCTCCTTCTCTAAGCAGGGGTGGGTGGGAGGAGGTTTTGTTCTGCTTTCCCATTTCTCATTTCAGCCCTAGTTGAAAATAGTCGTCCATCCACATCCAATAGGAGTGCGGGTGTTTCCTCCCATTCAGGACAGCCGGTGAACTGTCTCCAGAGGTCCAAGCGCTCCTTTCCCCGAGTTAGAGACTTTCAGACCTGGAGACCAGCCCCCGGTCTTCAGGCTCTGACTCTGGACCGGACGCGCAGAGTGAGCAAACGACGAGTCTCAAGTGCAGGTGGGGTGGGTAGTGACCCATAGGTGCGCTTCCCCAGGTAACACAATGCCTCTTAAAAACTCGCTCCCGGGGCCTCTGTCACAACATGACATAGTCACATCGGCGTTTAAGTTTTCTAGGAGATGACTATGATGCTTAACATACCATTTGGGGTGCCTGAAGCCTGCAGGGCCCCTAACCTGGAGAGCGCTTAGGTTCTAAGTGGTGACATCCAGGATGGGGCAGGCTTGGTGGACCTTAGGGAGGCTTGTGCCTTGCAGGAGGGAAGGAGAAGACCCCGATCAAAATCCAGCCTGGGTCCCAATTTTGCCCACAGCGAGTCCCAGCGTCACAATGGCATCTTTGACCTCCAGTCCACAAAGGAACCATTCTTACTTCTTGCAGTGTCTGCATGCAAGGTTACAATACAGCCCCTTTGATAAAGAAGGTACACATTCAAGCAGAGCCCTCCACGGAGCCCACGCATAAGGAGGCCTGTACTGCATTTACTGCCACTGTGGTCTGGGCCCGGCAGCGGAAATCGGAAACTCATAATTACCAGCCTGACTCTGAAATAAACGTATCTTCTCCCTGGCGTGTGACCAGGGATTCAAATTCTAACATTACTTGCAGGTAGGGATTGCAAAGATGTCGAGAAAATGTTGCAGATGGCTATCTTTCAGTTCTCCCCGTATACTGTATTTCACCAAGCGTACATTCACACATTATGTACATCTAGAAGGAAAGAAAGCTCCCATTCAGCTATGGTGTGCCACTGGCTGTAAGACGCACCATGATTTCAGAAACGTAAATGTGTGCATCTCGGGATCAGTGAGACATGGTACATCAGAAAAGGGGTAAGCGATGACAACCCGTCCTTGCTCTCTTCTCTGGGAACCAAGAGAGGAATGGCTGGAGAAAAGGGCTGCCGGTCACCAGAAGCCTGGGCAACTGGGACTTCTCTCTCCTGGCTTCACTCAGAGCAAGCTTGACAAAAACCTTTTGTATTTTTCTAAATGATAGAAAAAATCTTTACCATGGAGTGTTGCACATATTTCTTCCAAGAGAGCGTGTGTATAGATAAGAAGGAACATGGCCACTCAGAGGAACACAGGATTACCACCAAAAGGATTTTAGATTGATTCTAGAAGAAAAAAAGCTAGGGGCAGGCAATAATTTTAAGGGAAAAAAAAGTGGACCCTCTATGTTTATAACCGGAGCTCTTTGGGCTACTAATGCTTCCCTGGTCCTCGGCCGCTTCCTCATGGTGACAATGGGAAGAGCTGAGAGGAAGAAAGAAGACAGGGAGGCAAAGTTTCTGCAGCTGGGTGATTTTTTTTTTGGTCCTATCTGCTAGGTCAAGATAATAGGATACAATACAAACCTGAGGAATTTATTCTTCCTGTCTTCAAAAAGACTTACTGCAGTCTTGAATCCTGTTCGGGAAAGGGCTCAGCTAATAAAAACCAGATTTATAGAAAGAGTGGGCACCCGACTCAATTTCTGTTTTCCTTTCATTTCTCTTTCCCTCCTTCCTTCCCTCCTTGTTCTATTTTCTTTTATTGTGGTGAAATATACATAACAATTAAAATTTTCATCACTCTTAAAAGTACAGTTCAGTGGCTTAAAGTACATTCACGGTGCGACCACCACATTTTCTCTTATCTAGAACTTTTTCATCATCCCAAACAGAAACTCTGTACCGGGCAAGCAGACTTCCCTTCTTTGTTCTTTTCCTTTTTTGTTTCCTTCATTATTTTTGCTAAGAGCACTTCAGAGCTTATGGATATCTATCTGAATTTGGAAAGGAATGCGATCCAAAAGGGAAAGACAAGTTTTAGAACCTGGTAACAGAGCTATTATAAACAGGCCTTGAGAACCCAGGGTCTACAACTTCCTGGGAAGATAAAATACGGTTTCACGGAATAACTAACAAATGTGTTAGGGCAACGGCAGACCTTTTATGCTCATTACCTGTGCACTTTGCTGAGGCCAGAATGAGTAAGTTTATGAGGCTACTATTCCAGCCAAATAGATATTAAATCATTAAATACTAGCCCTGTTCACTTCTTCTGTCTGCCCGTTGGTCCACCTCTCTTTCCGTTCACATGTGTACCTGTACTGAGTAAACACTGTGTGTGTGCCAGGCACGGGGCCCTGCCCGAAAATAACTCCTACGTCAGGAGGCAGACAAATATGGAAACAAAGAATTATGCAATGAGCAAACTGGTGAATGATTAATTCTGTTCAGGGGCTGGGGTGGGCATTAATGGAAATCCTCTTCACCCAAGGCAGACTTGATATTACCTACTGTGTGTTGGATATTAATATGTAGTGATGTTATAAATTTATGAATATGAAATTATAGACGATGTATAATATGGAGCTATAATGTTAGTTGAAAAGCAGAAAGAAAAATCACATAAGCCTGATGACTAGAACTGTGTTAAAACTTAAATAAGCGTATAATGTGAAAAATACAAATATGCAAAACAAAGTTGTGGTATGATGGTGAATTATGGGTGGCTTTTCAATTTAGAAATGTAAACATGCTCTTATATTTCCTTAAAATTGTTTTTCTTTTTGATTAAAAATTTATCCACTACGGAAAGCTTAAGGAACAAAGAAAAATCTAAAACCGGAAAAACCAAGTCACAGGTAATCATTACCCCAAAATGGAAATCACTTGGTTAATCCTTCCAAAGTCCTCAGTCAACTAAAATAAGGATCATATTATTCCACGTTATGGATGTGGTATTTATTTAACCAATCGTCTATTGTTGGACATTTAAGCCATTTTCAATTTTTTACCACTTAAATCATGCTGAAACGAGCCGTCTTGTACATAAACCTTTGTGCGTGTCTCTGATTACTTCCTTTGAATAACTTCCTAGAAGTAGGTGTTCTGTGTCAAAGAGCATGAATATTTTTAAGGTTCCTGTTTTGGAACGTATTCCCAGATTGCCCTCTGGAAAGATTTAACCTATTTACGCTCATATCAGGAATACACAAGGGTCTCTGTATTACACTTTAGAGTCAATTTTTTTAAAAAATGACCATTTGCCCCAGTGCAATTATGATTCTGGGTGTTTCCTTCCTAATGACCACAACGGAAGAGGCTGCAAGTAAGTTTCATTTACAGCATGTAGTCCTCCCAAGCTTTTCCCTCCGTTTCTCTCCCCCTACCCAAAGCCCTGCGAACAGGCATGGTCAGTCTTTGCTTCCTCTCATCAGCATGCTGACAACAGATGTCTCCTGCTCTGTCTCTTCAGGGTAGCGAATGCCTGAACGCCACAAACACTATTCCCGGGGGCTGTCACCTGAGATTCTTCAGCTGTCTGCTCAGAGGCAAGGCCCCGGTGTAGCAGAGTGAAAAGGCATGTCTTTATTCCTGGAGTTGGCTGGGCCAGCTGTCCAGCACCAATTCTTATGAATGACAGCTGGTTTGCTGTTCCATATTTCAATAGCCGTAAGCCAGGATAGCACCTGTGGGCTCTGGGAAGGAAAAACGCACAGACCGACATGGGAGAAAGCCTTGCTCTAGTTATTTGGCGTGGACCTCACACTCCTTAGCGTCTCGCATCAAAGATAACTATGCCAGCAATAAGGGCAACAGACCAAGGGATGTTCTACTGCTCTGTTACTATTGCAATGGATTTGACTCGGGATTTTAAATTACTTTTTTGGTTCCCACAGATGGTTTATTATAATAGCAAAAAAAGAGGAAGCATGAGCTTTTGCAGGTCAGTATTAGATGAACATGGATGCGCGTGACACAAAGACGGTAGGTGGTCCTGCTGATGAAACTTCTGGAAGCGAGGAAGTTCGGCTGACATTTCTGGATGGCTCCATTTTAGGTGGTGTGTCAGGATAGGGCAATAGTTCAAACAGAAACAAGCAAACCGCCCCCCCCCAAAAAACCCTCTAAACTCTGTAATTTCCAATTTAATTTATTTCATAGACGCTGTGGGGCCCAAGGGTGGTGGAGAACATGTTTTCCAAGGTTGAAGTCCAATTCCTAGCTTGGCAGAACTTATGAGAAACACCCTCAGCGGTTGGGGAGAAGAGCTGGAAGGGTGAGAAGGAGAAATGGGAAGTCGTTTCAAGTTATTTGTTCATCTCCATAATTCATCAGGAAAGCTGCACATGGGTGAAGGAAAAAGCAACTTTGGGCAGAGCTTTGGGGAACTGGAGGTTGTCTGCAGAATGCTACTTTTACTCTTCTCATCCCAATTTGTTAGTTGTGTAGTATGTTTTAAAAGTAACTCCCCACCCCCCCACCCCGCCCTGAGAAAGGCTGAGGATTTTGAAAACCATATGAATTGATCAATGACGATTCACTTTCAAAGTCTACCCTGGTGTTGAATGAAATGGACCTCTAGTTTTGTGAAGAGTTTTACTAAGACATAGAAACGAAGGCCAGAAGTATGTCGGTCTATGCAAAACAGAATCACAGATGGCTGGAGAGAAAAGGAAAGCCTTAGAAAGTTGGCCCCCTACCTTCTCACAGAACAGCCCATGAACTACACCTGGGAGCAAAGGATTCCCAGCCTGACCCTTCAGTGGGCGTTGAGGCACCAGCTGACTTCAGCCTCACAGGCAAGCCGCCTTGGAGAAGCCGGTGTATACATTTAAGCCAGTAAGACATTATTTCTGGAAATGACTGGGATGTGTCTTGGCACATTGGTCGTGTGAAGCCAGTTCCTACCAGCATGAACAGCTTTTTGCTGACTGTGCATTGCTCCTCTCTCTGCCCCGCCTGCAACTTTTGGCTCTGGACTGGGTCCGTCTCCTACTGCTTGGTACCCGCAAACTGGCTGTTACGAGGAATATTAACACACGGTACTCTTGAGAACCAAAGTAAGAACAATGCCTTAAGGAAACATCCATCTTTTCTGTAAGGTTTTCTCTAAGGGTAGGCTCTCTAGCTTTGCAGGGCCTGATATGAACGTATGACTAAATCTCGTGCCAGCAGAGCTCCTGCCATCAGCAGCTTGAAAGCAAATTCAAATGCACAGCAAGCGGTACCCACAGTGGCACCAGAATGAAATAAGTTACCTCAGGCCAGCCTCAGATTCGTGCCTCTGAAAATGGGGCCGCCATCTTGCTAGCTTGGTATCTGAGCCCGGGAGGCATCCTAGACTTGTCCTTTCTCCTCTCATTCTTCATGCCTCACCCATTAGACAATCTGGTAGGTTTACCTCCTTAATATCCTCCTACTTGGCAGTTTCCTTGGTCCAGATCCATCAACATTTCTCTCAGATCACCCTGCCAATCTTGTCGCTGTTATCCATTTTCCCTTCTTGCTGCCATCCCATACACATTCCAGCTGCTGGGTCATAAGACCAACTTTTCCAACGATGCCTGGCTCCTCAGCCATCCCCCCACCACATCCTGCTGGCTAAGAGTCAGAGAGTCCTCGGCAGGGCAGACTTCATGACCTAGCTCTCCAGCCCCGTCTGCTGACCGCCCCCCACCCGAGCCCCATGTCAACTCTCGTCCTACCAAATCACTTTTATTTGGCTGAATGTGTCTCACTCTCCACTGCTTCCTCTGCCTCTAATCCCACCTGCCCCCTTCATTCTTCACCTAACTCCTTCTAGTCATCCTTAAACACTGAATGCTAACAGTACACACAGGACGTGTCCTCTGCCATCAGCTCAGCTGCTTGCTTCCCCTCCGAGCATCCGAAGCACCCTCTGCTTTTCCTCCACTGGCCAACTAACTACCTGTGTTACAACCGTGTGCTCACCAGTCTCTCTTTGTTAGGCTGTTGAGTCCCTTGCCAACCTTCATTTTTGTACCCACTTGCTTCTTATGGTGCCTGTCACACAGGGGTGATTCAATGAGTGAGCGAATGAATGACAGAAAATACGTCTGTGATTAGCTAATCTGCTTCAAATAACTTTCCTAAAATTCCTACCTAGCCCTTCCACAGATCCAGTCTTTTTTTCTGGTCTTGAGAGAGAGAACAATTTGCTTTCTCTGAGGTTCCTATCTAAGTCACTGTTCCCAGCAGCCATGGAAGAGAAGGTGCGCCTTCCTACTTGGCAGATGTGGGCCATGTACACGTTGCTAGATAAGAGAGGTGAGTAGGCAGTGTAGAATCTGAATATATCTGAATATATCTTCTAAAGTTGGTGGCATTTTTTTGGGGGGGGGATAATATGTTATGATGTGGTTACTACAGCTGTTTGTTATCTGTGTGTATAGAGGTGACCAGAAAGACCAACATATGCCAAATTGTTTATTGATACGAGACACAAAATTTGATCTGGGTCCAAAACCTCTACCAGTATGACCTACTGTTGCCTTATAGGATACAGTTCTTGACACTATGCTTATTGCAATTTTCCTGTATCCTTTCTTGCCCTGTTCAACTGCAGGAGTTTTGTGTGTTATCAAATACTTCTTCTGGTCCTCTCTTGATTCCCTCCACCCCCTGCCCCACTTTACTTTCCATTGACAACTTTCCCGAATAGGCTTTTACATATTTTTGACCTATGCCACCTGCCGACTAGCTTGCCCCTTCTGCAAGCACCTCTGTGGGACTCGTATCTTCAAGGCTTTCCCTGGACTGGACTAAAGTTCCACGAGGATCGCCAGCCGCTGACAGATATACCAAGTGATATCCCTGTTTCCAAAATATCAATCACACATTCAAAGAATCACTGAGCTGGAAGGGACCTCTGAGCAGCCTGCACCTGAACTCCTCTTGATGAGAATCTACAAGACATTTCGTTAGATGTTGGTCCATCCACCCATCTGTGAAAAATCTCTGTGATTGATTGAGAGATTGGTTCTAAACTGAACATAATGCATTTGGAGACAGATGTCCAACATATCACAGTCACCCAGAGGGAACCTTCTCGCCCATATGATTCCTTTTATAATCCCTGATGCACAAACTGACGTTTGAGGGGAAGAGAGAAATGTGTCCAGATAAAACTCCCAGGCTGGAGAGTGTGGAGCACAATAGTTTTGACAGAAAAAGAAAAACTACAGCAGAACGGCAGTTCAGTAGTTCTCCTGGGGAAACAATATCCAGAGGTTGGGGGGACTACCACGTGTTGCCTTAGCATGCTAAAGGGCACAACCTTCACAGAATGGACCTGCCGAACAGAGCAATGTCCTCAGAGCTCACACGATGGGGAGACCCTGCCTCCCACCATCCCACAATCCATCCCACTCTTGCCCTGGGTGCCCTGCCTCCCCCCTTACCTTGAATCAGCATCTTGCTCTTAACTAATTTTGTAGCTGCTATTCGGCTGTGTCTCTTGCTCTAGGTGTGGGAAACTAGTCCTAGATTTTGACCATTAATTATGTAAGCACCTGGGCAAACTGCCTTCCAGATCATAAAAAACATTAGCAGATGGCAGAGGCTATCTCTAGGCTTATTGGATATTTTGGGGGTGCTTTCTTTACCTATATTTGTACTTCCCTTATTTGCAGAAGAAGTACGCATTATTTTAATGTTTGGGGAAAGGGAAAAGGATTAAACATGCAACTTTTTTTTTTTTTTGCATCTGTGGTTGTGGAAACACTGTTGATATTGAGTATGAATGAATGAATAATGGAAAACTGGGAATGAATAATGAAGACTAGAGCCAAGGCAATAGCTCACCTTCACACAGGGGTTAAAGAGAGGTGAACATGCTATCGATTTCTGACAAAACTTGAGGATGAAAGATTAAACGCAGAATTTGTGAGAATATATAAAACAAAGAGGCCACCTTCCATGTTACCCCTTAGTGTTGTTCATCTGCTATCGTGGAGGAATGCTACCTATTTGACATATCTCAAACCAACATGGGACATGGCATGGGACATGGGACATGACAAACTGTCAGGTTGGCTTTCTGACAAAACGGAGGGAGGTGAGGAGAATTTTAAAGATTAGGCTGCCTAGAAGCTGCTGGAAAGTCTGGACCCTACTGAATCTCTGATGGTGTCAACCTGGGAAGAGTTCTCTGCTGGGGACTCATTGCCCAGTTTTTGATTTGGGTGGAGGCAGTGGGTAAGATGGTACAAACCTGAAAATATGAGCTAGAAACTCTGCCTGTGGAGTGTCTGAGATGTGGAAACATTGAGTAGAAACTCAGATCAAACTTAACAGAAAAGTCTAGAATTGAGGTGAAAAAAAGTCAGCTGTCCAAATTCAGAAAGGGAGGTAAGGGCAGTGGGTTAAATAGAATGTGGGCTTTGGATTCAGGGGGTCTGCTGGGTTCAAATCCCACCACTGGGGGCAAGTTCCTTGCCCTCACTCAGCCTCAGTGTAGATGAGAGGACGAGGGAACGTACTGAGGGCACAGTGATCGGCACGGTGCCGGGTGCGTGGGCACAGGACACGCTCGGTTACTGGTAGCAGCTCTTATGAAACGTGGTCTGACAGGAGCTCCTTGTATGCAGAACACCAAGGAATTTCACTGCCCACAAGAGTAGCAGGAACTGACAAAGTGACGAGGCTATAAAACAAGTGAATTTGAACTTCAGCTGTAGGTTCAGGAAAGAAATTGTACTACTGTAGTCCACACCGATAAGCCAGCTGGAAGACTGTTTCGGCTCAGAATGCTATGTTTTAAAAGTGACATCAAGAGGCTGGAAGGTATCCCATGGTGTGACATGATAGTGAGAAATACCAGAAGAAACTAGAATCATGTAGTAAGGAAAAAGGAGCCTAACATGGGTCAGGATATCGCTCTTCAGATACCCGAAGGGCTATTACAGAGAAGTGAGAGTCACAATATTCTGTTGTTCTAGAGGACAAATCTCTCAAAGCCTTCGGCAGAGTTTTTGCTTAACAAACAGGAGAACTTTTCAACAGAGTGACAGAGGAACAGATTGCTTGACGGAGTAGCAAGTTCTCGGTCACTGCAAGTGTTCAAAGAGAATCTGGTGTGGGGGGGGGGCATCCCCTGGGGAAGTGGGAGAGGTTTTGCACAACCGCTCCCCTTCTTCCCCTTCCCTGCTCCAGCAGCAACAGCCTCTACTGCCCCACCCACCAAGCTCCCTTTTTCCCATTAACTACCATCAGGTAAAATAGAGTCTCCCAATTCCTAACCTTTCCCATGAGGGCAGAGACACACCTGGGGCCACCAAGCATTCGCTGGCAGCAGTCTGCCAGGCCCTGCGCTACTTGACAGAAGCAGCAAAGATGGGTCCGCCTTGCACCCGGGGAGCACCCAGGCTCGTAAGGAAACATACCCGCAACAGATCCCTGCTGAGCGGTGAGGCCAAGTGCAATGACAGAGATCAGCACTGGGCATGGTCCCTGGAGGCGCAAAGGAAGTTCAACTTCCCAGCCTAATTGGGGCAAGGAGGGTGGGGGAGGGTTTTCCCCGGCAGCGCTTTCTGGAAACCATGGTACAGGGATCCATGAAGGAAAGCACTAGAGGCAGCAGGGACAAAATGAGCAAAGGAATGGAGGTAAGAAACAGCCCTGTGGCCAGTCTCACGAGTTGCTGGACGGTGAAGGGTCGAGCATAGGATAGGAGGAAATTGGGCTGGAGAGCGCTGGGAAGAGTGAGAATCCAGAGTCCCGCCCGAGTTTCTAAGGGCTCACAGGCCACATGCACACACTCGTCGCATGAAGGACTCCGCCTTGAGCTGCAGAGTCTCAACTGGTCCCTGGTCTCTAGGAATTGTTTGTGCAATTGTTTGTTTCATTACCATATATCTGCTCTGCTCCACGAAGGCAGAAACTCCAGCCACCTCGCTCATTGCTATATCCCTGGGGCCTAACCCAGTTCTTAGCACATAGGAGGTGCGCAACAAATACCGTGGGTTTCCACTGAAAGAAAGATTGCCGACAGAAACGATGCAAGCTCACAGGCTCTCTAAGTTACTACGTGTACGTAGCTGACAGCATCACCCACCCAAGGAAGCGCGAGGGCTGTGGCTATTACTACTCATTTGCATTTCTTGCTCTCCTGTTTTGTTGGTTTTGCAAGCCCACTGTTTAGTATCTTTGTTTTTGTTGCTGCCTCTGCTTAATAAATTTTGATGAGTAATGGTTGTTTGCCGAGCGATAACAGCCCAACAAGAAATCCTCAAAGTACAGAGAGTTACAGAAACATTCAGCATCATAAACCACGAAATGGCATGCAAAGCAGAGAGCTGACGGACAGGTTTCCTCACTGGGCCTCCTCAGGCTCATCTTTGCAGGTCTTCTGGAGAGAGCGTACTTGTGTCAGACAAGGCTCCATTGTAAGACTGATGGCCAACACGGGAACTCCCAGCGTAAACCCTGGATAAGAGGTAGGTAGAAAACCGGTGGGAATGAACAGGGCTCTGTAGACCCCGCTGACCCCAGTGACCTTCTGAGGCGAGTCTGATTCGACTGGTGAGACTGAGTGCTTTCCCACTTTCCCACAGCCTCCCTGAGGAAGGCAAGAATGGAGAGGAAGTGCGTATCTGGTGGTCCAAGGGCGAAAGTCAGGTTTCCTCACACTGCTTTCTCTGGCTTCTCTCAGTGTGCTGTCTTCCTGGCCAATGGATGGCTTGGCACTGGCTCATCTTGGTTATAGGGAAAGGGACCGCTGGCATTCAGGGTTTACAACCAGTTCTGAAGATTCAGTAATTCAGGATTAAGTAATTAATTCAAGAGGAAGTTCCTGGACTCACCCAGAAGCAACAATTTCAGTTTTTAGGGGCTAAGAGGGTCAATGCACCCCTTGGGGACAAGAACTCCCGAGGGGAGGTTTCTCCTACCACAGGCCTCCTACGAGGTCTGAAAAATTGAGCATTCTTTTCCTTTTTCAAGTACCCGAAGGATACATTCCTTAAAAAAAAAAAAAAAAAAAAAATCCTGGCCCCCTCTCCTCCCTTGAATGACTAAAGGCCCTATGTGAAGGTGAAGAGGAGTCTGGGATCTGAGAGAGCGTGGGAGGGGCTGCCCTGAGCCAGCGGCTGCAGAGCCATCTGTCGAACCATGCCCAAGGACAGGGCTAAGAGACCCACGGTGTTCCAACCTATCTGGTCTCGGTCTGCACCTGGGCTCCAGTCAGACCTCGAATTGGGAGGAGTTCAAAGCTCAGGGGAAGGTGAAATCACTTCCATTGCCCAAACAAACAAAATTGCTTAATTAATCTAACTAAAAAAGCCCTCTTCCTGCATCAGATTAAAGAAGTCATGTTGATGCTGCCCCTGTTTGTTTGGCCGAGTGCGGGACTGAGAAGGTATATTTAGCCCCGGGGCACTTGGAGGATTACATCTTGCTGCTCAACAGGAAATATCTAGAGTCACAGCTAAAGATATCGCTGCCGTGTTCAGAAATTTACGAGCAGCTGTAAAAGTCGAGCTACGGTGGTCAGAGGGCTGGAACAGGCTTCCTTTCAAATGAGAGAGGCTGCCGAATTAAACAGTCGAATGTACCAAGTTCATGGCAGGCAGAGTGCACCTGACAGGCTAAAAATAGCCAAAGCAGCAGCTTCTGTTGCTAAAATAACACTGAACTGATACTCTCCTTTTCTAAACCTACAAAGAAATGGGTGAGTGGTGAGAGGGTGGGCTCCGAGATTCCAGAAAAGTGCGTTGGAAGCTATGCCAGAATGAGGGAAGCCATCTCCCACCTTCACCACTTTTCAAAAAATAGCTTTCCAAAGCTGAGTACGCGGAAGTGACAAGTCACCAATATGTTATTTTTTAATAACACGAGGCAGAAATGTTAGCACCAAAAAGACCTTGCATACAGGGGATCTGGCGTCCTGAGGACAAGCAAATCTTTCCATCTTGGTTGAGGAATGTTTTTTTTTTAAATCGTTTAGCTAGACTCTCTCATCAGCACGCCCCCACCCCCATGCCTTGCTCAGGGATGCCTGACGGGAATGGTCCCTACTTGCTCATATCACAGGCTTGCTGGAGTATGGACAAGGGTGAGTGTGTATGACTGTATGTTGCTGGACAGAGTAGACTACCACACTTTCTAGAATGGCCAGGGGATCCAAGAACAACTTCACTTCCATCCTGCCACCTGGGACACTGCCTCATCTTTCCAAGTCTCCACTTCCCCTTCATAGAATGTGGAGTCATCAAGATGGCCCTGATGACCTCCTCGGGTTGTGTTGTGGGGATAAAAGGAGCTAATGCATGTGAAAGCATTTCGGGAGTCTGTAAAGCTTAAAGGCGGATGGAAGACATTGTAGCTGTTGTTACTGAGCATTCTACTGGAAACTTGGGCAAAGAATAGCAACGTCTCCACGTGACCGCAAAGTGCACAGCCTGCTAGACTGTGTTCTCTCGTGTGGGATGGTGCCATCTCAGGCAGGTAAAAGCAGTATCCGTGTCCCAGTTCAGAGCAGCAGGGGCTGCGGGAAATCTGCTTGCTTTCGGTCTCAGTGTGGCTCACTGCTGTCATAGCCGGGCTATCCTAATCCTCTGCTGGGTGGCCCACAAAGCAGGGGGGACCCTGGAGTCCCTGAGAAGCTGGGTGGGAAGCAAGGGTGGGCCCAGCCTCGAAGTGAATGGTTGCTAGGATATCAGCAGTGCCTGCCCCAGGACTGGTCCCCCTGGCTGGTTAGTTCTAGTTGGTAGGTCGAGAGATGCCCACCTTCTCCTAGGCAGCCCCGCTACAGGCTGCACTTCAGCCATCATTTAACTGTGGTCAATATTTATTTTCTTTGGTTATTCTCTTTACCCTCTCGTCTGTTTCACTTGGTACATCCAAAGCTGATGGGCAAAATTGTGTGTTTGCCATGCTGGTAACTGTGAGGCATATGGACAAAAATGTGCATGCATATTTGTCTCAATCTGGAAGGGAATATTAAAGAAATGAAATTACTTGTTGTGTTAGGAGGGAAGGATTATGAATGTTTCCCTTGCCTCTTTTTCACACTGTCTATAATGTTGTTAAATAGTCTTGAAGATAAGAAAGGAAAGGAAGTATAATTGGAGTCTAAACGTTTTATAAAATGGCATCCAGTTACCCTCTACCCTTCTTTCCTGGGCTTGAAAGTGCAAAGTTAAAGAAATGCCACAGAGGTTAATGAATTTCAATGTAATAATTATATTTTCAGCCTCTAAATTACTTTAAGGGTGGCCTCTTGCATTTCAGGGTATTTTTTGGAGTATGCAGTAGATGGCAGAGGCCATGAGATAAAAGTTGGAAATCATATCATAGCTTTTTTGGAAAACCCATAGTTAGAAGGCTACACTCTTTTCAATCAAAGAATATTTATGGAGCGCTTACTATGTGCTGAATATTGGGCAAGGATTTGTGGATTTCCGCTTAGTTCATCCTTTTTTCCCATTTCTCTTCCCCCAAAGTGATTATCACTGGTTGTTTTTAAGGCACTCAGCGGTCAACTTGCTTTGTGCACAGTTTTTTGTTTTTGTTTTTGTTTTTTAAATACTAGGTACTAGGACACCTGGATGGCTTGGTCAGTTGAGTGGCTGGTTCTTGATTTCAGTTTAGGTCACGATTTCAGGGGCCTGGGATTGAGACCTGCAGATGGGCTTTGGGTTCAGTGGGAAGTCTGCTTGAGATTCTCTCTCTCCCTCTCCCTTCCCATTCCCACTGCTCTCTCTCTCTCAAGTAAACAAATACATAATTCTTAAAACAGTTTTTTTTTTTTTTTTTAGATTTTATTTACTTTTTTGACACAGAGAGAGAGATAGCAAGAGCAGGGGGAGTGGCAGGCAGAGGGAGAGAAGCAGACTCCCCGCTGAGCAGACAGCCCAATGTGGGGCTCAATCCCAGGATCCTGGGATCATGACCTGAGCTGAAGGCAGATGCTTAACGAACTGAGCCACTTAGGCGCCCCAATAAATATATCTTTAAAAAAAAAAGTAGTAGGTGCCAGGGCGCCTGGCTGGCTCAGTTGGAAGAGTGAGTGACTCTTCACCTCAAGGTGGTGAGTTCGACCCCCATGTTGGGTATAGAGATGACTTAAATAAACAAAACTTAAAAAAAAAAATAGAGCAGTAGGTGCCAAGATAATGGCAGTGAAGGGAAATTCAAATAAACAACCAGAAACCATTACGAAACAAGGTCTGGCCCCCGAGGCAGCTGCCACACCTAGTTCTTCAGGGATACAACTGAGTGGGCAATGGCTCCAACCTTCTGGTTTTTCTCCACATACTCCCAGCTCATCACTTCTTTTTGTTCGATTTAAAAAGTCATTCACTCCATTTGACAAGGAGGTAAGTGAAGACAAGGGGAGCTAAAGGTTGCCCGCTTCAGGGCAGCCGGCAGAAGGAGAGCGGAGGGGAGGAAAGGAGCCTGGCCTGGAGGGCATGGTCTCCCTGTGTCCTGGCTGTCCTACCTGCCATGGCTGTGGGCATGTGGTGAACTTCATGAGACTTCACACGCCAGCCGGGGCTGGTCACTTATGCTCTGTATCTCAGTCCGTATGCCTGGAAAATTGGAGGTTATGCTACATGGTCCCCCGCTACAGAACAAAAATGTCTTGTGTACACACATCACCATACGACGACCCATTTCATTATCCTATCTGTTGGCCACATTCAGAAATGAATTGATGTCCTTTTGCCCCCACCCCAGGAAACAAGCAGACACAATAAAATATCAGTGACAGCAGCTTCCCAGTCGGCAAAGGTGATCAGTTCTAAACGAGCTACTCCACTCTGGGTCAGGTTCACCCTCCGTCCATTCAGCTCAACACTGAATCTCTTGTGGTGGCACCAAGGACACATTGAGGGGCGTGTCAGGAAAGAGGCCCATCTACGTTGACAGGTGGGTTAAGGCCACATGGCAAACCAATGCATTTTCTCAAACATCTCTTTCGTCATAGAGCTATCATCTGTGAAACTCGTTTACGTCTAAAAGCTATTTATAGTTCTGGTCTCCTCACATCTCAAATTGATAAAATTCTGTAAGCTTATGAAACCAGCCCTGTAAATCAGTAATGCTATTTTTTTTCTTTTTGAATTTGCTTCTTTCAAATGTGAGGGAGGTCCTTCTGACTTTGTCTTACTACCTCAAGATATGGTGAACGTGCGCATGTTTGTACCAATCACACACTTGGTGATTTAAAAAATTTCGATTACATACAGCTTCTTTCAGTCTTTATGGATTCGGACAAAAGAATCCAAAAATTTAAGTTCATTCTCACATGGTGTGTGTGTGGTGTTTTTTTTTTTAAATCAAAGGTCCTTGAGTTTGGTCTGAATATCCCAAATTTGCCACATAGGTGCATGAAATTGCGCGCATCGTAGTATGTGTACACCCATGCATTTCTCTGAGGTAAAGTGTCAGAGAGAGTCTGAAAGTGGTCTGTGACTCCAGAAAGATTAGGAACAACCGCCCAGGATCACTTGGCTCCTTCTGGAAGCTCCTTTAGCTCTGGTTTGTTATTTCCTGAGATGCAGTAGCCAGAATGGCGTATAATATTCTAGATGACAATATGTCAAAATTCTGAGCGAGATTATTTTGTTATATTTGTAATTCTTTACCAGACAATGTCTGCTATTTTGGTGACTCTTTGGGCTGTATTAGCCACCCATGTATCCACGCCTTTAGAGAATGGTGTCTAATGACTCTCACCGTCTGCTTTCCGAATGGAATGTCATCCTATGGAATGTGATCATGCCTTTAGCATAAGCTCATTTGGATTATTTTCCCTAGCAGCACTGCTTTACATTTCTCCATACTGAGTTTCATCTACTACTTGTCTACTTCTCAGCTGTCATAGTAGCAGACCTTCTGTAATCTGTAGTAGGTGGATTTGACTTTTCAGTTAAGTTTCCTCTGCAAACTTGCATGTTGTCCTGTGTACCAAGCAACTGAGAAACAAGTAACCAATTCCATATGGCAGAAACAACTAACTGCCCTCGAGATACAGTGCTCATCTTTCCACAGTAGAGAGTCATGAGTGGGAAGGGGCTCCCCAGCAGAGACCATAGTTTCCAGAACCTCTTGTGTCTAGATAGGGCCAAGTAACTAGTTCTTACCAGGAGGATGTAAGCAGAAGTGAAAGGTGTTCTTTTGGCCAGAGTTGTCTAAGAAAGAGGGTGACTTTTCTATCATTTCTCTCTTTCCGCTTGCTGATGGGATACCAAGGACTCTGGGGAGTTAAAGACGGCAGAGGGAACAAGCCTGGGTTCCTGCATCGCCAAGTAAAGAAAAGGCACTGATGACAGAGAACACCCACATCAGACTATTAGGTTTCCAGTGAGAAATGAACATTTGTGGCTTGACTGAAATGTAGTGATTTTTTTTTAAATGTCAGACGATAGTATTCATATAGGCCACCATTTGAATTATTTCCATTCATAGAAAGTTCTGCTTCTCTCTATCCTTTATTCACATATTCCTATGCCATTTTCCCCGAAGCATTGGTGTCTGAAGCATTTTAATAGGTTTTGTTTGAAGAACGTCAAAGATACTTTTGATAGTCTTATGCCACAGATTCAAGTTATTTCCCTCAACCCAAGTTTTAGTAAAAGGTAACATATATGAAAAGTTATATTTGATTCGTAGGAAACAAGTTGCTTTATAATTTCCACCTGTTGATATTTCTTATTGCTCACGTTCATAGGCCTTAACCCTGTAACAGCATGGGCTCTGCTGGTTAAGTCCAAACACTAGTTTCGAGGATGCGTACATACTTCCTCATGAGTCAACAGCAGTGTAGATGAGGAACACCTGACCCTTGAACTGCTCTATTAATGTTTAGGAAATAAAGCCATATCCATGAGAACTCTGGCGTTGCTCTTGGTTCCACAACGGCGGAGAGAAGGTGGCTTGGGTGGGCCGAGGTAGAAATCAGTTCTGCCGCAGCGTGTCATGTTCCTGGCAGATAGGTGGGCTTTCAGAAGACAGGGAGTGATCACGGTGGCTGTCCTGGACCAAGAACGGGACACTCATTCTTCAACAACCTGCTTACACTGGGGTCAACAGCCTGTTTCTCCCCCTTTTCTCCCAGGCAGTCCTCTAGGACCAGACCGGTTCAGTTCACTTGGTCTCAGTCAGTTGACACAGAGCGTGGGCGATGCTGCAGGGCTGGGGCAGGAGCCCTGGGCTGTGGCTGGGCCCAGTCCCGGCCATGACTGCGCTGGTAAGAGCACAGCGTTTAGGAAGAAGAGCCCAGTCTCTTTCCTGAGCTCACCTCCTGGTGAATTCACTTAAGGAATTCTAAATCTCAGCAGAAGCAGAGGCCCTACCATCAGCAAAGGTCTGGGGGAACCCCCAAGGTGGTAAAGAACCCTCGGGTCTCCAAGACGCGGGCGGGAGCAGGGAGCAGACAGGCTGGCTGAAGGGCTACGTGGGGCATGCCCTTCTCCCACAGGAGAGGGTGCTGCCCTCTCACTCCCAGGGTCTGTGAGCTCCCTGAATCCTCGCCAGTAGCGGACGAGGAAAGGCCAAACCACTCCCCTGAGGACACACCTCAGGGACACGGAGCACAAACAGTGCTTTCATGAAGTGTCCTCTTCCGTTCATTTTGTGCTGGAACCCGCAGGACAGTGACATTCTCTACCCTGAAGAGCCTTTCCAGGAAAACCATTTTGAGCGACGTTATCTTGCGGGAGACTGCCAGACTTAATACAATCGCCAGGAAAATCTACATAAATATATGATGCTTATCAACCAGCAATAAAATATGAGTGATTCTGAAGAACTTTCACATCAAGGTTCCTTTTCTCCCTTAGGAGGAGTCAGAGACTTCGTGAGAAGAAGCATTTTCCCTACCTCTGACTATGAATAAAGCAAACAATGGTATTGGGGAAAAAAACAAAACAAAACAAACAAACAAAAAAACCCTTGGACCCTTGTGGCTTAAATGGGCTTAAGGAGGAAGCGTTTTGGAATCTAGTAGTTACTGCCCCCCGGGATGGGACAAGGGAGGGAGAAGGAAAAGAGAAGTCCCCACTTTAGTACTTAACTTACACTTTTTCTTTCAAAAGGACTAGGCTGTTTGTGGCCCTGGTAACAAGCTCCTCCCAGGTTCCTAAGGGAGCTGCTGGCTGGGGAGGAGGGACAGACATTGCCGGTGGTTGGGCTGAAGCAGGACAGAATAGGATCCTGGTGTCAGAGGGCGAGGCAGGCACTCAGTTGGAAAGTTGTTCTTTGTTCCTAAAAATAAAACATTCGACCCTCCTATTTTGGATCCTTCCCTGGAACGAAGCCAGTCAGCTGCTGGCTTCCTTTTAGGATGAGCTCAACAACCCTCAGCCCAAAGGTGAACTCCAAAGGCCCTCACGATCTTCCGCCCCTGATAAAATGCTACACTGCAAAGTGAATGACATAAGAGAATGTTTCTCTTGAAAGGACACGGCTGCAGTATACATCTGTAAAGCAAAATAGGCCCAGCGGAAAGGGTGAGAGGACAGGAGGAGGGAGAGAAACTGGGTAGGAAAGGCTGCCCAGAGGTTGGGAAAGGACTAATGAGTGGATGTGGCAGTGTGCTTTAGAAAATTCTCTTAAGAGGCCAGGTAGCAAGGCCTCCTCCTATAAAGACCCCCGCCCCCATGAAGGAGGACACCACACCTTCCTTCCAGAGAGTTTTCTATAGCACATGGACTCTTTTCCAACTTTGCTCCATTCATGAATTCTCCACCCAAAGTTACAGCTTTGGTTTATAAAATGACAGTGATGTTTTATGCTGCATATCTAACAGATAGAGGGGTCGCAGCCCCTCTCCTTTGAAGAGGCTCTATTTGGGGAATGTTTGGGGGAGCCGTTGTGTAGACCAACCGCTCGCTGTGACGGGTCCAAGAATCAAAGCTGCTTCTCGGCGCTCTTCTAAGACTGAGCCTCATGCTGATGGTCCCGTATATAAAGAGAAAGAGCTCTCACAACATAAAGGGATCCTTTCTGCAGTATCTTTCCTAACTATCTCATTGTGCAGACATTTTGAGACTAAATACATAAATAAAATGTCAGGTAATGAGGAAGACCTTTCCCTCCCTGGAAGAGGAAAAAGATGCTATGGGCATTTGCTGCTGAGTGACATCAGCAAAAACTGGGAGGAAGATTCACTAAAATCATTATTTCCTATATAAGTAGTTGGAGCCATAGGACATCAACTAATGGGCAAAACTCACTAGTTAATTTACATACAATGCCTCCAGAGTTTAGCTGTTGGAAGTAATTTTCTGGTTGAGAAAATAGAGAATGTAGATTTTTGCAGCCGAGGCCTGAGTTTCTCCATTAGGTGGTAGAGAGAGACCACCTCTGGGGTGGGCCTGAGAATCTTCATTTTGAACAAGCTCTCCTAGTGACTCTTTTGCATGTTGAAGTTTAGGAATCACTGCTGTGTCTTTAACCTCCTCCTACTCTTTAAAGCAGAAGAGAAAAAAAAGATATTGTAGTCCTTTCGGTATAGTTCTTGCTCACCTAGTTCATGGATGTTTTTGAGAAGGATCCTATTCTGTCCTGCTTACCTTAACATTACTGGCCTCCCATTAACTTTTATGTGTATTATAGCAAGACCTAAAAGGATGAGCTGTCCAAAATGGAGAGGGTTAGTGAACCTTCCACTGTCAGAGGTATTCAAGTGGAGGTTGGAAAACCCCTTAGCAGGGAACCTGTAGAAAGGATTCAAGTATCAGTATAGGGGCCCAACCTGGAACTAATGTTTACATTTCTTCCAGCTCTATGACCCTACGATAATATAACAAAATCAGCTTTAATATATCAAGCACTACATTTTAAAAGTCTAAGCACATACTCAGAAATTTTATTGGTATTTTGTAAAAGAATCAAGAAGACCAGTCTATAAAACCGAAGTTCAGAAGCTGGGGTTAGAACCCAACAAGAAACATGGGGCTTCTTAGCTTTAACGCCAGCTCTGAAACTTACTGGCTAATCATGAACTTATGATGGCAAAGATAAAAGGCAGAGTCTGTCCTCTTGATAATGGGTCTCCATATCCCAAGCACCCCCATTTCTGATGGGACTAAAATGACCGTTGAATCTTTTCATTCTTTAACTTGGTGTCCGTAAGGTCACAGACCTTGAATCCTTCCCAACTCTTCAGGTTCCTCCACTCCAAAGAAGGATGTCATTAAAGGACCAAAGGAATTACAGGTCTCCGGGGGATAAATGCCTGCCTGGGCTGGTCAATGAGGCTCTTTTCCGCTGCCCTCGCGTTTACTCTTCGTTGGTTAAGAATATATGTGCCTGTGGATCGTTACTACTCCAGAAGAAAAATGCCAGTGTAGCCGATAGAGAGGGTGGCTAGCAGTTAACGTATTACCGAAAGGTTTAGTGTTAACGGGAACAGAGGATGGGCCTGTGCAAAATGAAATAGAGAGGAGATCCTGAAACTCCCCCAATCAATAAAAACAACAATCCAGATAAAGCAAGAAGTGAACTTGCAGAGCCTGAATGATCTGGGAAAGCCACCTGCATAGCATATTGGTAAAATGCAAGCCAAATCGCCCACACTTGCAGTCGTGTTGTGTGGACGGTACACAAGCGCCTCGACAGCTCTGGACCTCAGACTTGACACTGGCACTCGGAAAAGATGACTGAGAGGAGGAATGCTCAGTGTGATAAAAAATCATGACTAGCAGGACCCCAGTGACGTCACATTTATGAATTCTTTCTTTCTCTCTTTTTTTTTTTTTTTAAAGATTTTATTTATTTATTTGACGGAGAGAGAGGGAACACAAGCAGGGGGAGCAGAAGAGGGAGAAGCAGGTTTCCCGCTGAGCAGGGAGCCCAATGTGGGGCCCAATTCCAGGACCCTGGGATCATGACCTGAGCCAAAGGCAGACGCTTAATGACTGAGCCACCCAGGCGCCCTTATGAATTATTTCTAAGTGTGCTCTTCTGAGAAGAGTTCTCAGGTTTTGGAATCTAAGGCAAATGGTTAAGATCTGAAGCAAGTCACCCCTGGCCAGCCTAGCACTGTGGTTGGCACATCATAGGAATTTGCTCCATAGTCGTCAAAAGGAGGAAGGGATATGTGGATCATCAATGAATGAAGAAAGGAATGGAGAGACGATAATAGACTCTAAAAGGAATTAGGGCTCGATTGTGTAGCCCACTCCTACGAGTGACAGTGCTCTAGAGTACCCGGATACCTTAGATTCAGACATCTTTAAGTATATAGTCCTATGATGCATGAAAAGGATTTAAAGTCTGTGTTGCTCCATTAATGATTAAGACAGGAGGACTCCTAAGAAGGGAATGAAAAGTAAGGACAGGGGAGGACAGCAGGAGGAGAATCCTGTTGAAGAACTAACTGAAGATTTACGAGAGTGAATTTGAATCTTAGACATGAATTAGCTAACCATGATAACTAATTTCAGTGCAAATGGCGGTCATAGGACGGCCTGAACTGTTACACGCTATTTTTATTGAATCTGTGCAAAATTGGTGGAAATTAAGCCTTTGTAACTTACTTTGGAGGGAAGAGAAATAAATGTGCGTGTACCCATTAATCAGGTTGATGACCTGTCTTTTCGTGCGATTTGATAGCACCACCTGGGAGACGAGACCAACCTTCTTCGGGAGAAGCCTTGCTTTGAGAATACCAGCAATCCCAAATCCATAACGGTGAATGACACGGGTCTCAGAATCCGAGGAAAAGCCACCATGACTAGAATGAAAGGATAATGCAGGGGTAGTTGGGCTGCCCAGGGCTGCACGGGATACAATTCTCTGGGTTTTTATACTGCTCCTTCCTCAGCCCTCGGAACCCTTAATCCTATTTTCACTGCCCCAGGTAAACTGGGAAATATTTTCTCCTCCTAGGCTGCAGTTACTCACACAATAAACAGGTAATAAACATTTTACTGCCCTAAGCAACCTCCTGCTAGGCAGGCAGTCAGAAGAGAAAAGACTGTGCAGAGAGTAACCACCTACAGGAGACACCGCAGGGGACAAAGGATGTGAGTAAGCGTTTAATAGTACGCCCCCTCTCCAGGCTCCAGGAGACGACTGGGAGGTGCTGGGGTGCATTAGCAGGCCGGTGGTCTAGGATTCCTCTCTGCTTGAGGCTAGTGGGGAAGATTTGATTTCACCAAAAGGTAATTTAGTTGCCATTTCAAAACTCTGTCTAGCTAAATTAAGGATGAGGAATGAAACTGGAGTTTACAATCTCCCAGGTTAAACCACCGGTTCTGAGACTGGAAGGCATGAGGATGGACAGTTGGCAGCCCACCCAAGTGGGTCTGGGGAGAGAATCATTCAGTTCGATTTCTGTTTGACTTCAGGTTTGCATTTGATTTTCTAACACATCCCGGTTTCTTTGTTACTGTTTATATCTGCCCCATACATCAAATCAAATAGTTGTTACCATCCGTTGGCTGTGGGAAAGGCACAGTGGCCATCCTCTGACATCCTATTTTTCCACTGTACAGGGTTCCCTCAAAAGCCGATTACCTTAAGGCATCTCACAGTTCCCACCGCTGGGGAGATCTTTCCATTTCCTTTCATGCCAGAGGTACAACCTGAAGCTGTCCAAAGTCTCTGTACCTTCCCGCATCGCAGGGAAACGAGGGCAGAGCCAAATCTAATACGATCAGCTCTGCTTCTACCTCTGCCATTTAACTTATGGGAAATACTAATCCCACTTACGTAAATATTTCCCACCAAACAGCATGCCAAATCTGAACGTATTAACTCAAGGTGAATGGATAAATGCCTCTGCAGAAACAATTTTCTAATTCACATAGGTTGAAGGAGTGATTGTTTTATAAACCAGCGGTTCTTTGGTATCAACTGCAGTTAATTTATGGTATTTTGCTCTAACGGAGTATTAATTTTTGCTGTATTTTGCGGCAGGAGTGGTGCGGCTATCTAGCAAGAAATAACTCACGGACATGTCTCAAGAGATATATTTGAGATCTGACAGAATCCAAAGAGGCCGCTGTCCAGGGCTCCAGAAGACCCCCACGCCACCACCTATCCACTCTCGTTTCTGTTTTGAACCTTATTCTGGAGGGTTCAGGAAATGAGTCTGCAGACTGCACGATAACCATCAGAGACCACTTTGGTGATGCACGCGGGATGGGAAAGGGAGGCATCATGAAGCTACAGGCAACTGTAGGAGGAAGTGCAGTGTTGCCCTGGGGATACTGGCCGCTCTGGAGGAGGCTCTCAAGGAGCGTGAGTCTTGCCCTGCATGAGTTTGGAGGACTCCTACAAAAACACGGTGGGAACACGCCCAGAGCAGATACTTGCCCACTGGACCACTGAGACTCCCAGACAAAACCCACCGTCATTGGATAGCAAAGCATGGGCACAGACAGAAGCAATGGGACCGAGATCCCAGGTGGACCAAGGATCTAAGTCAGGGCATTCATGGAGAGAAAAGACATCATCTTGGGATGGCCCAAAGAGAGAGATATGAAGGGCAGGGAACAATCCTGTTTTACAAGCAGTAGACTGATACTAGACTTCTGTGCCCTACTTTGGCTCCAGCGTTTACAAAATGACATGAAGGAAACCGGTGAGGACCCAGAGGCTAGCGACAAGCACGATTAAAGGGATTGAAAAAATGGTCCTCTGAAGCAAGATGAAAGGAAATATGTTGTGTATCCTGGAGAAAAAAGGTTAAGGGGTGACAGTGATTGCATTCAAATACAGGTGGGGTTTGGGAGGGGGGCACGGATCAACTCTTCTCCACATGCAAAGGGAGACTGAAGGGAAGTAACAGGCTTAAATAAGAAGGTGGAGAGTTCATTGGCTAGAATGAACAATGTATGGAAGGGTACAAGCTAATAGGGATCTTGGATTTTAACACATCCAAAACAGAATTTCTGTTCTCGTTCTTCCCCGTCCCCCACCCCCACCCCGCCACTGCCCCTAAACTCCTGACACTCTTGAAGTCTTCCCTATTTCAACAACACCAACACTTACCCCGGCCAAGTAAAAAACCCTAGGGATCATTTACATTTCCTTCCTTTCTCTACCCATCCCCAACCCAGTCCCTCAGTAGGTCTTGTCAGCTTTACTTCTGAGTTTGACTACTGATTTCTATTTCCACTGTCACCTTGCCAGTCGCATTGCTGTCGCCTGCTTGGACCCAAGCCAGGAGGATCCTTGTATCTTCCTTTAATCCGTTCTCCCTATGGCTGTTTTTAGAACATGAATCAGACCCTGTTATTCCCTGGCTCAACCCTATCCAAAGACTTCCCATCATGCTTGGAACAAAACTCATACTCTTTACCACGGCCTTTGAAGTCCTGCCTCACAGGCTTCGTGCCCACTGTCCTCATCCATCCCTCTCTCCCTGACACTCACGTTGGCCACACTGACTTTCTGGCTGTTCCTGAACAAGCCACTGCTGGTCTATCTTTGGGCCAGCTGCCCCCTCCACCTGGAACACTCTCGCTCTTGCTCTTTAGTTGGCTGGTTCTGTTTTGTCATTCTGGTCTTGGCTTAAGTGCCACTTCTGCAGACTTCTTCCAGCCGCTAGAAATGTATGCTCTGAGGGTAGAAAGTAGAAACTATCTTCTTCATGATGGTATTTTCAAGCCTCGAACGGGCACCTGACATATTGGGGTAAGGCAATAAATATTGGTTGAATAAATACAAGGTTGACTATAAAAGCAGGTTGTTACTTGCTCTCTCAAGAGAGCTGGGGATGAGAAAAAGAAGCTTTTGTGAAGAGACTATAGGTGATCTTTTGGTCAGAGAGCCACAGAGCTGGGTACTTTGGAGGTGGGGAAGGTGTGGGGGGCTTGCCTCATCTACTGAGGTCCCAGTGAAGAGTTAAACCCAGCGTGGTATCATCCTTATTAGGGCAAGGAATTTGGGGGGAGTTATGCTGAGCAAGAGAAAAAGCCATTGACCTTGGGTCTCAGAGGGCAGTTACAGTGGACGGAGAAAAGGACGGAGATGTAAGATCTTCTCGCTCAAAAACCTTTAAGTTGGATCGCCTGTTAGGATGAATTGAGGTTTCTATTTTCCTTCTTCTTCATACTGAGTCACAAGACTCTCTCTTGGGTGAGTGTGAGCTTCTCCCTTATCTTCATGAAAGTTAATCCCTAGTTCTACCTCCGTAACATTTGTAAGGCACTGCGGTTTTAAGTTCTCACAGGAAATGCTGTGAGTCATCTTCAATCAACCTTCACATAGACTACTCTGATTCAGAATTGGACCAACGAGGGATGGGAAGGACCACTGAAAGGCATGATCGCAAGATTTCTGTAGGCCTTTCATATAATGACTTACAGTCACCCCAGCCAATTAGCCAAGGCTTTAAAACCAAGGCCAATGGCTTCTATTTTATTTTTGCTCTCAATTTCCCCCCAAAGCTGAGGGCCATCTTTGACTGGGGACTCTATAAATGTTAATGACTGATTGGCTCAGAAACCTCATAGAGAACCGAACTCTAGCAGGTTTTAGGTAGGCTTTGTTACCCTTCGGTTCAAAATCCTGAAGCGTTATCATCAGGTGGCAGATAGAGTTGGAATATAATTAAAATAAAGGTAGAAGCTTCATTTTAAAAATAATTTATGGCCTCCCTCTCCACCAGACCTCCCAGTGATGACAGTTTTAATTGTGCTTTTTAAGGCTAGTGTCCTGATTTTCCACATTTAACGCTGCTTCTCAAATGTTTGAGAAAGGCCAGTAAAAATCCCCTCCAGTGTAGAAATCCAAGTTAAAACTGCTCTCCATTTCAAGAAGTATTTCTTAGACTCTATCTGTTCCCTGAGACTTGCCAGTGATACATATGACCATACGCTATGATGACAGACTACAACATGGACTGGGTTCTTTATAAATCAATAATCGGAGGAGGGGTGAGGGACTGTCCGCTTTGGTGATTTCATTTCCAGCCACAGCTGGCCAGATTGCTTATTGGAAAATAAAAGTCATGGCAAATTGAGCTTGACAATAACCAGGCTTGACTACGTAGGCCCCTTCTCCACTCTCTGCAATTAGAATGAGCGGAGGAGAGGAGGCCGACAGGGAAAGACTTCCTCTGCTCTGTCACAGATCAGTCTTAGTTTATTTTGTGGGGCACAAGCCATATGTTGTGTGTGGAAGGGCTGTTCTCTCTCAGCTCGAGACTCCGCTATTGTGCCTCCAGGCCGGTGAGGTGCTGCCGCTTCCAACTTGCAGGCTCCTTAAGAAGTGTGTGAAAACTGGAAGCCAAGCTGTACCATGCTGTAGTCACATTTAAATTAAACTAAAGTCCCACAAGCCTCTTTTCAAGGGCTCACGGCCTCGTGGGGCTAGGGGCGACTGCATGGGACCACGTAGATACTGAACATCTCTCACATCCCAGAAAGTTCTGTTGGACAGCCCTGATCCATAAAAGCTCACTGGGTGCCAAGAGGTCCTTCCTTCTTTGTTCACAGATTCTGAGATTGTGGCTACCTTTGCGGTGAAGAAGACAACCGAGTCTGTTGGAAGCTGAGAATTCTCTGGGTGTGTGCATCTATAGGGAGAGCAGGTGCCACAAATCTGTGACTTGGGACTCAGATCAAGGAACCTTACACCAAGGACAGACTCTGAACTAACCTCGATTTTTAAAAAAATAGGAACATAAACTGCGCAAATGTTGATTTTACCAAGCTGCAAAAGGCACGTTGAATGCTTTTCTCTGTATTTGCCACCTTTCTACTGTTACTCATGAGCGATCCTTGACAAAACTTTTTATCTTCTCTGTGGCTCTGCATGTCTTCCATCTCTGATGACAAAGAATTACAGAGGCTTCGATAATTCACCTGTGCTCACAGGACATTGAAATCGTTAACTGGGATGCTCAACACCCTCTACCCTTAAGCCCAGTCACTACAGCTGGTTCTACCCAGCTTCGTACCTAAAACACCTTAGTCTCTAGATGTTGCCTGCATTGTATATTATGAACTCCCAAGTTCTTAATTTAGTACCCTCAAATGTGTTATACACCATCACTAAAAATTTAAGCTGTGGAAGAAAACCCAGAAATATTCCAAACCATGAGACAATATAACCCCCTCTTCCCTCTTTGGATCAGAATCTATCACTACAATTCAGCTGAAAAACTTTGGCGGAGTGAACAGTGAAAGGGAGAGCTCTCCATACCTCCAAATCGATATAAAACTGGGGCGTTGTACAGTTTGAAAAGTTGAGCTGTGGTGTTCAAATCTGGCCAACTCCACAGATTTAAGTTTGGCTGACCTCAAAATCCCAGTTCTGCCTCTAGACCAGATTTACGGTAAGAACTTTCTTCCAAAGATCTTGAAGCATTTTCACACAAATAATGTCCTGCACACCCATTACGGCTATTTTCTCTGTACTAGCCTCATTTGTTCTCCTGCATTAGGCAAGATTAGCTCTTATTCTAATTTCATAGGTGGGCAAACGGAGGCAGAAAGCCCGTAAAAGACGCAGGCCTCCCACAGGGCAACGGAGTGTGGTCTTACTTCCAGCACACTGAACACAAGCCAAGCTCATTTCACGGCTGGGGTACATGGGCACTGGGTTTGAAGCCAGGTGCTCCATTCATGGTGATGCTGCCTTCTCTCAAAACCCTGAGAAAATGTCTGGCATCCTAAGGTCAAGGCAATTGAGTAAAATGAGTAGCACACACTGTTAAGGATGACAAAATCCCTTCACAATATTTACTCTAGGTGCAAACGCCCCATTTATATCACCTGATGAGAAAATACACACAATCGTCCGTTTGGTCCAACAGAAGCTGGAGGTGTCTGGCTGACGGGGGTCGTTGGGAACCGGTGGGAGCTGCATCAGGTAACACGAGTGTGGAGGAAACTTGGCGGGAAGTGGCGGGAGAGGGAAGATGGATGAGTCTCAAGAATTATGGTGAGATCTATATACTAACTTATAAATCATGATGAGTCATTACTTCAGCTGTAGAAAAATCAGCCAAAGCATTTTTTTTTTATAAACAATTTAACTGTTTTTTGGGCCAACCTGGCACAGTGAAACTTAGAGTTCACATGCACACAGAGACAAGTGTTGGATCATGTACATCTATGAAAACAGACTTCCTTGGATGGGTCTCCCCAAGTGAACAGGGCCCTGAGGAGGGCAGCATACGCACCACGGGGAGGTGATGGTGGGCCTGCCTTGTACCTCTTTTGGCTGGCCTGTAGTGAGTGGGGGAGCTGGACCGGGAGCACCTGTAGGCTTTGCTCTTTACCTGTGGAGTTGGTGGCCCGGGGCGGTGGCGCCTCCCTGTAAACATAGGGTTGGGGGGAGGGCTCTGCTGTCACTGGGCCTCGGTGGGCTGCCAGCACAAGTTTGGGGCTCAGTTTGGGAATGACTTCTCATCTAGGAGTGTCTCTTCCCTTCATCTTTCCGATGGGGATTTGCAGCATCCAAAGTAGGGCCTTACAGTTTTATTTGCTGCTCTTTCCTGTGCTCCAAATTTGGCTGGAGGTTGCCTATTTTCAGAGTCTGGGAACCTCAGGAAGGGAGCAATGCAGAAAACCTCCAGCAAACATGAATCCTTCCCCAGGGCTTGGCATTTAGCTGCAGCTCCATGAGGCATTTCGAATTTAGGTGGGTTGTGGGTTGGGGTGGAGGGAAGCACATGCAGCCTCTTTAAGTCCAGGGCCTTAAAGAAAACATGGTCCTCATCAGCCCTTTTGTGCTCTGACTGGCAGCCGTGCAGGACAATGAAAATGGATACACGCTGCCTGTTGTTCCTATGCAAATGCTACCTCGAGGATACAGTCTTCACCAGGCAGATGGCTAATTTCTCTGCTCTAACCTCATTTCTCCAGTGTTCCCGCGTTCGTGTGATGTCCTGCCCCCAGAGTCAGGTCCTAATTGCTGTCAAATGTTCAGAGACAAAAGTGGCGTCTCCACATCATTCACGCGAAGCCTGTGACTGGCTGCGTGTCCCCGTCGCGGCTGCCACCGAGACTGTGGGGTGGGCAGTACCTGGCGCGGCCGGGGGGGCGCCCAGCCAGCTTCTCGGCTTCCACGTGTCAGGCTGAACGCCATCCTTTGTTGCGGCTGGCAGCCCCGGGACTCCAACGTGCCGAGAGCCCCCCGTCTTTCTGCTGGGATCAATATGCACTTCCTTCACGGCTCCTCTCGTCAGATGGTCTCCTGGCGTCAGGCTGACCGTGCAGATCGGGGCAGGGTCGAGAGCGGGTCCGCCGGCCTCGGCACAGATTTGGAGGGCGTTGGCTAACCTGTGGCCCCTTGTAAGCTCTGCCGTCACCGGGCAGGCAGGTAATCCTTATAGCTAGGACCCTGCCAGTCAGTGACAGGCCGTCTGATTGGATGCACATTCATCTTCAAATTATGTTGTGTGACAGCCCGGGCTGCTGAGCACCATTTTAACATGCAGATTGACTCTTCGGAGGCTCTTCATTATGCATTTAGCGGTCTGTTTTCCGACTATCCAGCATGCCGGAGAGGCCCGCTCTCCTTCTTCCACCTGGGTGGAGGAAAAAGCTCGCTGACTGCGGGGGAGCCGCCGATATTAACATGCGTGTGTTTACTTTCTCGGGCATTGGCACACAACCGCCTTCCCTGATGCGAGGGAAGGAGAAGAAAAGAAAAGACCCTTGGTTCTGAGATTCAAGGAAAATGGCTCTGCAGAACAAGCGAGCCTTTGTGGAGGAGAGGAGTCAAGCAGGCCGGACCAGCCTGATGCCCGCCCGGCTGCCCACTGGCCCGGCCGGGTGCGTCGGCACAAGTGCTCCTCTTATCGCCACACAGACCAGCTCTTTCTCTCGTGCACACAGCCTGAAGTATTTTAAGCAGAACGCTTCCCATTTCCTGTTTCTAAAGCTGTCTTGCATCTCCAGCGGCATTCCAGACGATCCTGGGGAATGACAGGACAGCCAGCTTGGAGGGAGCACACACAGGGTCTGGTTTAGGTGGCTTGGGGGTACCTAGGAGGCTCTAGGGGCCCCGTTTCACCCCTTCCTCCTTCTCTTTCTGGTGCAATTTACTTCCACTTGCTAGGAATATTTCTCTGTGGCCTCAGGCGGCTACTGCTTGAACACGGACGTTTTCTTGTTTGAGTGCGTGCCCAAGCATCGTGTGTGTGTGTGTGTGTGTGTGTGTGTGTGTGTGTGTGTAACTCCTTTCTCAAGGATCTCTTTCCTTGCCTTAAAAGGGAACCACATTTGCATTGCTTTTTAAAATTCCCACCTCTTTCTATTTTATCCTCCAATGTGGTAGTATCTCAATTCTTCTGAAAGACCAACAAAACTTGAAGGGTGTTCCGTTCCTTAGGCCCTAACTTTGAGCTATGCCTTGGCCAGGTAGCGCTGCCCCTTCTTTTGCCTCTGATCAGTGGGCCTTCCAAAAGTGGGGACTGAGGGGCTCTCCTGCTTCATTTCTTTGTTGCCACCAGAGAAAGACGCTAGGTAGGCTCAGAAGGCTAGCTTGAGCACAAAAGCTTATGAAGCCAGGGCTGATACCTGGATTCCAAACCAAGAGCCAGCCTGCCACGGTGTCTAAAAGCCTGCCCAGGGTCCTCCCAGGCATTGCTGGATCCTGATATCAAGGACATGGATGGAGTTTTGCTATTTACATGTTTAAAATATTAAACAGCAGAGTTCGTTTTAGTAAGGCTCTGGGCAGAAAGAAAATAAAACTGACAGCAGAGACATTTTCCTAATTCCCCTGGAAAGACTGTGAAGAGGAATCAGAGTGTTCCTGATGACTGAACTGGGCAGTAAACGCAGCTTTTTATTTTTGTATGGAATATGGTGATCCCCACTGACAAGAACAGGTTGCATGTGGTTGCTGGGCTATCGCTCGGCTGGGGTCGCCCTGTAGAGTATTGTCTGGAAAGCTCTCACCCGGCAAGAACAATATGGCTACCCAGTGCCTAAAGCGGAACATGGAGAGATCTGTCCCCTCATTCACATATCTCACTCATTTGTTTTTTTCCTGTGATAAAATAAAGGGGTTTGCCGATTTTAAATGCTATTGGGAACTACTCTCTCTTTTGAGAAAGGTCCTTGATTGACAAATGAAGCAAGGGGTAACGTATGGTTTGCAAGCTTCTCCTATTTGAGAGGAAGTGGACTGATTTTCAATTCTAATCGTGATAGTTACTCGTCACATAACCAGGGAAGGTCATGAAATCTGTGTCTTAAAGTCACGGTGGTAAAACTGGGGTGTTGCGGGCAGCACTGTGTCTCCCACATACACATGTTGAAGTCCTAACCCCCAGTTACCTCAGAATGTGACTGCCTTTGGAGATAGTGTCTTTAAAGAGGTGATGAAGATAAGGAGAGGAGATGAGGCTATCGGCACACAGAGAAGACCCTGGAAGAAGATGGCCAACCTACAAGCCAAGGAGAGAGGCTTTCAGAAGAGACGAACCCTGACCTCAGAACCCAGCCTCCGGCACTGTGAGGAAATGAATTCCTGTTCTTTCCGCTCGCACCCTGTCCCAGCAGCCCTGGTGCTTCAAGGATGGGCAAAATAATGGTTGGCGGAAAGGGGAATACCACAGTATCTGGAGGATTTCAAGCGTCATTTTATTTTATTTTATTTTTAAAGATTTTATTTATTTATTTGACAGACAGAGATCACAAGCAGGCTCCCTACTGAGCAGAGAGCCCGATGCGGGGCTCAATCCCAGGACCCTGGAAACATGACCCGAGCCGAAGGCAGAAGCTTTAACCCACTGAGCCACCCAGGCACCCCTCAAGCGTCATTCTAGCGGAGAGAGATCTTCAGAAGGGTGGCCCGTAAATCTCAGCCCAGATGCTAATTTCACAGGGACCCGGTGGAAATCGGGTTGCATTTCTGTTGGCCAAACACCTGTAACAGTGTACTTGCTCCTTAGCTTCCCGGTTTTAAGGCAGAACTGACATCTTGAACGGAGAAAATGCTGTGAAGGACCTATCCGGCCCTTCAAATAAATCTCTAGATTTTTGTTTGAGCCAATCAATCGGTTCTCCAAGGCGTCAGCAGGTAGCAGGCATATCTGTCAATACAACAGTATTGCCGTCACTGGGCAGGTCGCGTTCGCAGCGGGAAGCATGGCTCAGCACTTACTTATATTTGGAAAATGGATAACCCGGGATTATGTGTTTCAGGAGATGAGGTTAAAGTGGGGTCAAGGGCCAGGTTAATGCTAGTACAGTTTCCACTGGAGAAAGCATGATGTATTGATTTCAGGGAAAGGATCTGTGTTTCTAGCCTGGCTTCCCAACCCTGCTTCTCATTCGCCCAGGAACGTTCCTTGGCAGAGTCCTCACACCCTCTGCCTTCCGGAAGCACCCCTGCCAGTTGTTGCTGTGGGAAGTGCTGACTCATGACAGTGGGGCCGGAGGAGAACGAAACATTCTGTACGCAACAGAAACATGTACGGGACTCATCTGGGTCTGGTTTTCTCTCGCCGGCTGCCAGCAGCACTCAGCTGAGCCTTCCCCATTTTGTACACTGACTTGGTCTGGTCTCCCACAGGGAACCTTCTTACACTTCACTTACTCATTCTCAGCTGAACAGGCACAAATGTTAATGTAATTCTGTGCCCCTTAATCAAATACAAGTCCCCTCCCGGAACAGTGAAATCTACAACTTGAAGGAACACTGGTTAAAGATCATCTTATATCTTTGTTTAATATTCCTTTTTTTGCGGGGGGGGGGGGGATGAATTTGCCAAGTGTTGGCTTTTCATATCATGGGACACTGGATCCGGGGAGGAACTTATCCTTTCTAAATTGTTATTCCTGCTCTCTGTATTACACCTCTTTCCCTTTTTTTTCCAAAATGCCATTTTCCAAGTCAGTAAGCTCATATAAATCCCAAGTCTCACAACTTCTTAAAAACTATTTTCAAGTCCCTTTTCTGGGATTTGGTATCTCCTATGATAAGCAAAACTGGACACAGAATGGCACTAATGTTTTATATGTTATCTTAAATTTTCTATATTATTTTTTTCTTTTAACCCCCAAGCATCCTATCGGCTTTTTAAATTGCTACCGCATACCAGACAGATATTTTCCCCAAGTTATCAGACATGACTCTTAAATTATTTTACTACGAGTTCAGAGCCTATCAGAGATTATGAGAAGTTTAGATTATTTTTCCCAGAGTGCATTATTTTACACTTAACCAAATTAAATTTCATCTGCTTTCACACTACCCAATCCCCTAGTTTGCTTAGCTTTGCCTGAAGTGTCCCATAACAATCCTTAATTTTTTATTAACCGTGCCAATTCAAAGCTTCCTACTTAACTCTCTGCTTTACAGCTTTTGCCTTCTACTCTCTTCCCACTTTTGGAAATCAGTGGGATTTAAAAGGTGTGGAATGAAGCACTATTTGTTAAGATTCTCTGCTAAGTGTACGAACAAAGATCCCTACCCGTTAATGACAACACTCTTGAAGGTGAGGCACCAGAGTCAAATTCAGCTTCGAGAAGTACCTTCCTTCCTATACTGAAAATAAGTGATCCTAAAATCTTTCCCATCTCATTTGGATATTATGTTAAAAACTCAGATAGGAATCCTAGCTAATTTTCCTATAGAGCCACCCTCAGTTCTGGCTTCCTTTGCAGCCTGTGGCGACAGTAGGGAGCCTGCCAAATTCTTGCCATGCTCCTATCCCTCCCCTCTCTTCTTCACAGCGGATTTTCTTTCAATTGAATAGAAAGTAGGATCAGTTAGCTCACTAGATGCTTTTCTGTAGGTATTTCCTTTTTTCTCTCCTCAAATGGCAAGAGAAAGATAAATATGTTGCATCTAGGCCCCGGCTCTCTAGCTTCCACTGTCTCCAATCCTTTCCCCCACAAGGCCAAAGGAAGGAATATGGGATCTAGCAGAATAAAATCCTCCCAATTTAAAAATTACCATTAAGAGTATTGTCATGTGGAAGCAACCTAGGTGTCCGTCAGTGAATGAATGGCTAAAGAAGCTGTAGCGTATACATACAATGGAATACTGTTCTGCCTCAAGAAAGGAGGAAACCCTGCTGTTTGCAACAATTTGGATGAAACTTGAGGGAATTATGCTAAGTGAAATAAGTCAGACAGAGAAAGACAAATACTGCATGATATCGCTTATATGTGGAACCTAACAAAGCTGAGCTCAGAGAAAGAGAGTAGAGTGGAGGTTACTGGAGGTTGGGGTGTGGGGAAAGGGAAATGTTGGTTAAAAGTAACACACTTCCAATTACAAGACTAACAAGTTCTGTGCATCTAATGAACAACATGGTGATTACAGGTAATAATATTTTATTATACACTTGAAGGTTGCTAAGAGAGTAGATCTTAAATGTTCTCACCATAAAAAAGAAAAGATAATTATGTGACAGGATGGGGTGTTAGCTAATGCTATAGTGGTAATCATTTTGTAATATGTGAATGTATCAAATCAACACATTGTACACCCTAAACTTGCAATATTCTATGTTAATTACAGTAAAGTGGGGGTGGGGGGAAAGAATTTGGCTGAGGCTACTAGTTGCCTATCAAGTATTAATTTTTTTTTTTTTTCCATTTTTAACTCGGCTTACTCCTATCATCTTCACCTTCTGTTGCAGATAAGGGTAGCCCAGAAATTAAGTTTTGGCCTGTATGAAGTAGGTGAAAGTTAGGGTAGATCTTTTTGGGAATTTCCTTCAAAGAGGGCATCCTTTCTTGGGAGTTGCGCCTGGAACTCTGATGTGATGTTGGTACTCTAGAAGCTATTCCAGACCATGAGGGTCACAACTTCGGGATGGCAGAGTGGAGAGCTAAAAGAGGCTTGAGTTCTTGATGACTTTGTGGAGCTTGCCAGATTAGCTCTCGGCTGCATACTTCCATAGTTCCTTTATGAGAAAAAAACAAAAAACAAAAAACAAAAAACTAAGCTGCTTAAGCTACTATTGCATGGGTAGGTAGGTGAAGCTGGAGGTAGGGAACCTCTCTTATCTGCCCGATTCAACTTTCATCGATACAGAAAGACTTGGCTTAAGTTTATGTCATATAATCAAGACATTTGAATACTAGAGAGTGGCCTTAGAGGGGATCAGGTACAATGCTTTGAAATACAGTCCAGTTTATTTTGTTTCTTGAAGACTTACATGTGAAAATCATGACTAAGGGCCACAGGGGAGACAGAATGCTGTGAAATATGGGTTTTTTTTTCCTTAAAGCGTCTTTCATCACATAGCTGAAAATAATAAAGGCAGAATATGTCAAACATCATGAGAGAGGGACTTCCAGCGTGCTAAAAAAACATTGGGGAAGAGTATAATTGAAAAGGGGTAAGGCGAGGGGGCCTGGACCAGGGAAAGCTTCACAAAGGGTGCTTGAACCAAGTTTTGAAGAAGGGTAGCATTTTATAGCCAGGGCGGGCAGAGGGAAAGGCAGTCCAGACAGAGGGAGCGTCATGAGCCGAGAGCGGAGAAGAGCGGGGAAATCCAGTCTGTGCATGGGAATGGCTGGTGCTCCGGTGTGACCAAACGCAGAAGGTGGGAGGGTGCAGACGGGGTAAGGCCTGGATGGGGGCTGAGAATCTGAGTCTGTAGGGTTTGGAATGTTCTATAAAAATTTTTTATGTTAGTCTGTAAGTCCTGGGGAGCCATCAAAGTTTTCTGACCAAAAAGTGATATATGACCATCTTTAAAAAAAGTCTTAGAATACAGAAAATACTGGAGATCAGAGAGAACAACCAGGAGGTTAACTCCAAAGATATTTTACAAGCTCAACTAGGGCAATGTTGGTGCGTTCGGAAAGGAGGTGGGCATGGAAGGATCTGGATATGGGGATGTAGCTGACTGACGCTGAATGACTGAGAAGCTTGTGAAGCTATTAACTAGATTTTGAATATGATGAATTTGAGGTGCCGGGCTAATAGTCTCAGAAGTCTAGCTGACTGTGGGAAATGCAGGTTTGGAACATGGGACACTCAAATCTTGTTTGGAAGCTCAAGTGGAAAAGTAATTATTCAAGCCTGCTCAACCAACAATTCCCTGAGGATGCTGGCCAAACAAATCTCTGTGAGGATGCTAGGAACAGGCCGGGAGCAGGGAGAGATGAAGGGGCCACCCGTCTAGCCTGTATGATTAGTTGACCCCACCAAAGTGACCCATAGAGAGAGATAACGTCCACATCTGAATGAAGCGGGCTGTCAGGGTACAGAAGTCAACCTAGAAGGCATCGGTTCTGAGGTGAAGGCCACACATGTGCATCAATTGATGAAGGAGAAAGTGAAGTGTGGGGAGAAAAGGAAAGGTAGGTGGACCTCTGGTGAACTTGCCATTTTGTTCAAGGTTTGTGGAAAAGGTAGAGTGGGGAAGACAGGTCAATGACAAAGACCTAGAACAAGCAGCGGGAAGAGAACGAGAAATGCCCTTGGATGCCCAAAGTTGGAAGTTTCCAGAGGACGATAACTTCCTTATGAAACAGCCACGGGGCATTAGAGAGGCTCTGGGCCATGGACTCAGTAGGGCTTGGATCCTAACTCTAGCATTTGTGCTCAGGAAAGATAGGTGAATTCTGTAAATCTCAGTTTTATCACATTAATATCAGGGCACCAAAAATACTAACTTCTTAGGGTGTGTCAAGAATTACAAAAAGCTTAGTAGGAGACCACCCTATAGTAAGTACTCAAGGAATACAAATCAAACAAACCAGTAACAACAAAGAAAGCCCTAAGAATATATTATTTCCCACCCCCCCTTTTTTCTTCATGTGTAAATAAGACCACTTTTTTCATTGTGAAAAATATACATAACAAAATGTATCACTTTCACCATTTTTAAGTGTACAACTAAGTGGTATTACTACATTCACAATGTTGAACCATCACCAGTAACTATTTCCAGAATCTTCTTTTTTTTTAATTTTTTTTTAAGATTTTATTTATTTATTTGCCAGAGAGAGAGAGAGAGAGAGAGCGAGCACAGGCAGGCAGAGTGGCAGCAGAGGCAGAGGGAGAAGCAGGCTTCCCGCCGAGCAAGGAGCCCGATGTGGGATTCGATCCCAGGACGCTGGGATCATGACCTGAGCTGAAGGCAGCCGCTTAACCAACTGAGCCACCCAGGCGTCCCTCCAGAATCTTCTTATCATGCCAAACAAACTCCATACCCATTACATAGTAACTTATCTCCTCCGTCACTGGTAACCACTGTTCTACTTTCTGTTTCATGAATTCACCAGTCTAGGTCCCTCATATAAACAGACTCGTACAGTATTTGTCCTTTTGTATCTGGTTTATGGAACCTAATGCCTTCCTGGTTTTCATCCATGTGGTAGCATGTACAAGAATTTCATTCCTTTTAAAGGCTGAATAATATTCCATTGTATGTATATACCATATTTTCCACAAACCTGTTGATGGACGTTTGGGCTGTTATCTTTTGGCGATTATAAATAATGCTGCACTTGAGTAATTTTATATTAAAAATCTCCTTAACCAACCAGCTTTTGATTAAGTTCCCATAGCAACATGGAGAAACTTGAAATTTTTTTATTGTGTCCCTTCTTTTTTTGTTTTGGGAGTTCTTCACGGAGGTTATATCATGTAAAAAGACCACAGTAACAAAAACTAAACAGAATTTTTGAATAGAAAACTAAGTTGTTATCATGACATGAAATCAAACTTAAAGACAATTCAGATAGGAACTTTGCTTAAATGTCTTTTTAACTCTTATTATGTACTGAATTTTAAAAGTTTTATAATAGAACCTTATTGTTACATAAATCTTTAAAGTTTATAAAATATATTTTTATCCATTGTCCTTGAAGGAAATAAGGGAACCTTGATCCAAACAGACAATGTCAGTGACTTATGAAGTTATACATTTCCTCTGAAATAAAGAGAAGTTTTATAATATATATAAGTATTTCCTCCAGTGCACTTATCTTTTAATGCTTTTAATTTCAAGATGAGCATCAAGGCAGCTTTACTTATAATAGAGGGAAATGCCCCTCCTGAAGGTTAACCCATCGGGCTGTTTGGCCATAAGGCACATTATTCCAAAATCACTATTATTCCAGAGCCTTGAACATATATTACAGTGTTTCTAGTCCATTGTGTTCTAGCCACATGTTCTGTATCATTTTCTCACCAACACAAGCTATTGTTAACAGGCAGCTCCCTGGCATTGTCATAGAAGAAGGGGTTCCTTCCCAGAGCCATGGCTGGGGACAGATGGACACAGCAATTATGGAGGCTCCATCTGCTAGGGAGTGCCAGATAGACTAGCATCTCTGAACTTTCCAGCATTTGGGCCAATGCATGTTGTAGGCTGGAGAAGCATTAATGCAGGCACTGCTACATCAGTTTGTGCTGCTTTGAGCAAATCAATTCAAAAGAGTCATTAATTGAGCACTTGTTAAGTCTCAGGCACTGGGACAGGAGCCAAGCATGCAACTCTGCTCGTAGAGATGTGGCGAGAGCAGAAGGAAAACATCGTCACTGTCACATACAGAGGGCTGACATTCAGGCTCAGGTGTATTAAATCTGAAAGAGACCTGAGAGCTCATCGACCCCAGTTCCCCCCTTAAAAGCAAGCAAATGGTATCTTTACAAAGAGTATATTTACAACAGTACAGATGGCTTGGGAACAGAGATGTAAGCCGATATCTCAACACCAATTCAGGTTTAAAATATTTAAGAAAGAAATTTTGTTGGATGTTGACTTATTTACATTCCTTATAAATTAATATGCTCTAAATTATAAGCATTCTACAATAATACTATCTCACAACTGTGCAGAGGTTATATGAGTTAACCAAGATCACACCGCTATTCGGTTCCAGTCTGTGTTTTCAGATAAACAGCATTAAAACTGTCATGCACTAGGCACCTGGGTGGCTCAGTGGGTTAAGCCGCTGCCTTTGGCTCAGGTCATGATCCCAGGGTCCTGGGATGGAGTCCCGCATCGGGCTCTCAGCTCAGCAGGGAGCCTGCTTTCCTCTCTCTCTCCCTGCCTGCCTCTCTGTCTACTTGTGATCTCTCTCTGTCAAATAAATAAATAAAATCTTAAAAAAAAAATGTCAGGTACTGGGGTGCCTGCATGGCTCAGTGGGTTGAAGCCTCTGCCTTCGGCTCAGGTCATGGTCCCAGGGTCCTGGAATCGAGCCCTGCGTTGGGCTCTCTGCTCAGCAGGGAACCTGCTTCCTCCTCTCTCTGTCTGCCTCTCTGCTTACTTGTGATCTTTGTCTGTCAGGTAAATGGATAAAATCTTTAAAAAAAATAAAAAAAATGTCATGTACTTTGTGCTCTAAGCTACTCAGACACAAATAAGACTAATGCAATGTCTTCAGCTCCAGACAATGCCAAAAGCCCTTCTTTTTCTGTTACCTGATTCTTAGACACTATTAATATTGCTTTGGATGACAGAACCGTAGCTCTGGTAGAACTGATTTTCTCCACTAACGTTAATAAGTGGCGAGTGGGCATTACCTCACTGGTAGAATCCAGTCTTCCTTAGCTCGAGAAAGGATATGCATTTATTCATGTAACAGCTACCTGTTATGCTGAGTGCTCATGAGTTACCTCTCCCTCCAACCCACCTGGCCTAAACTGAAGAGTTATAGATTCGTGGAAAAAGCACCAACCCAGCCTGTTCACATCAGACTGGGAACGTGAAAACTCAAAGTGGCTGTGGGAACCTTCCTAGCTCACAAATTCCTCTTGGGGAGCCATCGCCACTGACTTTGTGGATCTGCCAGGCAAGGTATCAAGTTCTCCTCTCACCAAAGTATTTGCATATTGCCCACTGGCCAAGTGGACACTCTTGCCCAAGTCTCTGAGTCTCCAGCAGATGGATGCAAGAGTGGAAAACATTGGCAGTGGACTCAACCTAGTGATGGCATCCTGAAAGTCTAAATACTGCTGCCTGTTAAAGAGCCTTAGGGTTGCTCTCACTTCCATGCTTTTTCAAGCATGGGTCTCCAGTGCTCTGGAATCTGTAGGCTACCTTACTAGCTATTTTACCCATACAGATAGAGACATATAAAAAAATAGTTATAAAGCATATTATGCAATAACTATATTAAATATATTATACAATTATTGTATTACATATTATTAATATAAAATAGTGTGTGTGTGTATATATATATATATATATATATATATTTTTTTTTTTTTGGCTAAAATTCATCTGAGTTGATTTTTGCCACTTAGAACCCAATTTACACACTATCTGAGCCCAGAAATGCAGATCTTCAGCTCTGGACGGTTGCAAACATTCAACTGTAATTGTTCACGTGTTATTAGCAAGCAACTACAAGTGAGTGTTTGAATGTTCCACCTATAGCGTCCACTGGTGGGGCACAACCCGGAAGAATATTACTATAGTTGTGCACTGATAATACTTTACTTTTCTAATTAGAAGGGAATGGATGAAAGAAATGGTGCTGTACATCTTGTCTATTCACCTTTTACCATTAACCAAAACTCCATGTCAGGAAGTACTCATTTACCAAAGGAACCATCGTACTACACGGCTAACCAATGTCCGTGCCTATGCAGCAGCCTGGTTATGATCCCAAGGTGACTTGTAAATCATCAAAGAAAGAGTACAACATACTTACTCCATTTTAATGTAATGCATATTTTGAAAATTTAGGATATTCATTCTAAAGAGTAATTAGAATTCCTTATTTCCTTAGAATGCCAGGTAACAGACAAAGCCATCATATATCCTTGGCCAAAAAGTGATGCTCTACCTGGGAAGGCTCCCTTTCTCTCCGGCTGGATGTGCAGCCCCAGGAGGGACATCTGTAGAATGGTGAGGAGGGGGGCCCGTCATCTAGTCCGCTGGTTGGATCAGCAAAATCAACCTAGACAACCAACATGGTGCCTGGTGTCCTTACACCCAAGCTGACTATGCACCAAATGCCGGGTCCCTTACTCACCCTCCCTCTGTTCCTGGCCCTGCCCATATGTCTCCTCACAAGGCCCTAGGCATACTGTTATTTCTAACCCCTTCCACCTCTACCTCAACAGTTCCTTGGCTCTATAATATGAACTCCCATCACTTGCAGAGCTAGCCTGCAGATTTTGGCTTCCACTTGGTCTGAAAAGCTTCAGACTGACTTCCTATTGGAAAAAGACTAGCCCCTCTGCTCCCAGTTCTGTGGCTAAGATGTAGCTGGAGGGGGCATATCCGCATTCCATGCTGGAGGAGTGCACCTACATTCGATTCTTGCTGCTGGCACTGCCAACAGTCTGCTCCTCAGTGGCCAACATTATTCCTGTCTTCACACTGTTTAATAGAGTGGGGTCGGGTGCCAAGAGGTTGCCTTCCCCGAAGGCTTCTTTTCTGAAGCAAGGTAGGAATTGGTGGCAGTGACACCTAGAAACTCCCAAATAGCTGAAGTTTTCGAGGAAAAAAAAATTATTCTGCCTTACCAATATAGTTATCTCTCTTAGAGAGTGACTGAGATGGCAGTGATATTGCTTCTTCCCCAGGGCTCAGAAAGGGCAGCCACACGAAGGTAGGTGAGAAGACACAGTTGAAGTGATGGAAGATTTGCATCATACCTGTCAGGTATGTCAATAATCCATCCTGAGATTCAGGAGAGCCTGAAAAACTGTCTAACTTGAAATTTCATTAATAATAGTAATAAAAAAAAAAGGGCCAACCCGACGACAGCGTTCACATGATGTTGAATTTCACAGACATTTTACTGAAGGAGAAAATAAGCCAGTAAATTTGGAAGCCCCTTAAAATGTAGACTTCTGGGTGTTGTTTTTTAAAAAACAAAAGTCTAAGGATGTCAACTACATTTGAATTCGATTGAATGGGTCATGCTTTATGTGTCATGCGTATTATACATGAAATTTTTTCGAATGCATTTTAGTGAGTGTTAAGGGTAAAATTAGAATGATTTCAAAATCAGAGGCAATTTCCTGTTAAATTGTCAAAGCTATTTTGTTATAGGAGCTTCTGGGGAATGTTTAAGGCACAACAAACAGTTCTTGTGTTCCTTTCACAAGAAACCAAAAAGGTGGTGGAAATAGTCAAAGTCACATTTTCTAGTAAGGAATGGACTCCACTCCTTTCTCCGTAACATAGATTCTTGGCATCAGGCTGTCGAACCTCCCTACCACAGAGATGTCATGTCTTGAAAGCTGCAGGCTGGAAAGGAGCTTCTGTCTTTTTAGCAACGGTGTTAAATGAGGGTTTAAGCTGACCCCAATAACGACGTGCTGTGGTGTTGGGACATAATACACTTCTGAAGGACCCTAAATTACTCCAGGACAGGGTGTACCACCAGCATGTTCCCACACATGTATGCACATAGAAATACACCGCAAATCCAAATATTCTGTCTCCCGCAGGCAGAGACTCCCACGCACACACCCACCCACCACCCACCCCACCCACGGTAAGTACAACTGTATCTTCAGCCCAGGTGTATCACAATGCCGGCATCTGGCAGGGTAAGTTTTTTTTTTTTTAATATTTTATTTATTTATTTGACAGAGATAGATCACAAGTAGGCAGAGAGGCAGGCAGAGAGAGAGAGGGAGAAGCAGGCTCCCTGCTGAGCAGAGAGCCTGATGTGGGGCTCGATCCCAGGACCCTGAGATCATGACCCGAGCCGAAGGCAGAGGCTTAACCCTCTGAGCCACCCAGGTGCCCCTGGCAGGGTAAGTTTTAAGGAGCAAATGGAAACCTCTTCCCTCAGGTTGGAAACCTAGCTTCTTTCGGGCAGGCAATGTGAGGTGAGATCTCATCAGACATGAAAATGTGGGGCTTTACTGTTTTGTTCTGGAACGCCTTTTCTGTAATTTTTTTATAAACAAAGGAAAAGATCCATCTCTGACACTGAATCAGATTCGTTACGCATTATAATCCTTGGCTTACAGACATGATGGACTATTATGAGGCTTTAGGAACTGCTGATATCTGCTCGGGTTTTCGAGGGAGAAAAAACTTTGAAAAAAGAAGATATTGTATGCTTCATGTGCCTGACAAGGGTGTGTGGGGCCAATTTACAGCAGGGGCTTAATATATTTTTGATGAAAATTGCTGCAATGTGGCACACAGATTAAAGAGAAAACAGCTATTTTGTAATGACAGCGGTAGATTTTGAAATGAAGCCCAGCTGGTACAAAGATCTTACATGGATTTTAAGAGACGCTGCCCTCCCTCTTCCCATGCTTTTCAGTGGCGGTTAAAAGTTCTCCAGGCAGGAGTACCCTATCAGAGTTTTCTGTGGGCATGAACGCCATGGCCCTTGAGAAGAATTGGTCCATTATAATTGAAAATCAAGCTAAAGAACTGTGTTAAAAAACAAAAAAAAAACAACAAACATGGATTTGCACCAGCCATGGTTTTGCTCACTCTCCCAGCAGCTATAGTAAACACCTAATATTGATAATGAGCCATAAAGCAGAGGCTACTTCTGTCCTCAAGTACCAACCGTAAAGAGGTTACAATATGTATGCTTTAAAGTGATCACAAATCAAAAGAGAAAGGAACAGATTCCACTCTTTTCTCCGTAACAGAGAGATCCCTGGCATCAGGTTGACAAAGCTTCCTACCACAGAGATGTGGTATTCACCAAAATTCACCAAAGCCGGCCATAATGTCCAGGAGACAGCAAGCATGAATGGATGAATGAAAAAAAATGGATGAATGAATGGCGATTAGCACAAAGACTCAGCAGTTAGGTTTTCTGGATCTTAATTACACTTGAGCACTGGACTTGGACTCAGAGAAGCTTAGGTGGATGATCTCATTTCCCTTAAACTCAGTTTCATCTGTAAAATGGGTTTGATAATCCACCGAACTGCTGAGCTGCCTAAAAGTGATCATGTCAAAGCGCCTGGCATAGTGCAAGGCTCATAACTGACTGATTATTGAAACCTCAGCTTTCAACTTGTTTTTATAACAGAAGAGAATAATATATATGCCATGCAAAACATCACAGTTTTATAGTTTACTTCCTACTTATAAAGTTAGCATTGTCTTAAAGCAGTGAAAAACATAATAGATACACACACACACACACATTAATATTTAACTAACTGGAATCCGATTAAGGGGTGGTCCTGGCCAGGAGAGGTGATGAACAAGTCAGTAGGTTCATGCTGTGGGACGTGCTATACGGAACTGGCTTTGGGGTGGGGAGAGCATAGATCACTTACAATCAAACAACATCAGGAGGCACTGACCAGATAAACCAGAATGTGACATGGGACAAGTGACCCAGTTTCTTCAACAAGTCAAGGGCATGTACTAAAAAGGAGGTGAGGCGATGTACTGCTCCAGATTAAAGGAGACTTAATCCAAGCACCACATCCTTGGTGGAAATCCTCCCATTCTCAGCAGTGAGGGGTTGCTGGCTAGTCGGTGACTACCCAGAGAAGTAAAGATCAAATTCAGGTGTAGCTGGAGTTTGCTTTAAAAATAATACAGCAAGGGGTGCTTGGGTGGCTCGGTGGGTTAAAGCTTCTGCCTTTGGCTCAGGACATGATCTCGGGGTCCTGGGATCAAGCCCCGCATTGGGCTCTCTGCTCAGCAGGGAGCCTGCTTCCCTCTCTCTCTCTCTCTGCCTATCTCTCTGCCTACTTGTGATCTCTGTCTGTCAAATAAATAGATAAAATCTTTAAAAAAAAATACTACAGCAAAAGGTCGGGCACCTGGGTGGCTCAGTCGGTTAAGTGTCTGACTCTTGATTTCAGCTCAGGTCTTGATCTTGGGGTCATGAGTTCAAGCCCCGCTTTGGGCTCCATGCTGGGCATGGAACCTACTTACAAATAAATAAAATAAGAAAAAATAAAAATATTTCAGCGAGAGGGGTGAATAAAGAATAAATGAAATATACTGCCCCTCCGGAAAAGAGACTTAAATGCAATAGGTGGACTGGGGATCACGACCAACCATAAAACTAGTCATGATGGACATTTTGAGGCCATGTTAACACAGACTAAACAATTACTAATAACCTAAGTGTGATAACAGACTGTGTTTACATAAGAAAATATGTATATTTTAGACTTGAATACACACGTATACAATGTAGGGGTGAAATGACCTGTGGTCTAGAACTTGCTTTAAAACACTTCACTTCAGGTTTAAAAAAAAAAAAAGGGTGGAGGGATCCATCAAGGAGGGAAGGTGGCGATATCCTGATCACTGAATTTGAGTGGTATATATATGGGAGTTCATTGTAGTGGTTCTTTACCACTTGCTTAGTTTAAATCTTTTCATAATGAAATAAGAACAAAATAATTTACTCTTTCTGAGCCTTGACACCAAGGGTTTAAAACCAGTGGTATGCCTTAGAGTGAGTCATACGAAATAGCCATTTTTGTGGATTGAAAAGAGTCGAATGTTGGCAATTTAATATGGTTCAACCCAATGCAATCCAAAGTCCCTCCAAGTGCCTTTCATTTTTGACATTCTATCCATAGTCCTAGGCGAAGCCAAACTCTGAACACAGCTCCATGCCCAAAGTTGTTGGACAGTACTCTCCAGGGATGGGCGCAAGGCGTTAGACAGTTGACGAGCCATCTTTGAGAACTCCTCATAAAACTGTACCTGCATGTGTCCATACTGAAAGGCAATAGGCCCAACTAGATCTGGAAAGTAGCTTTAGAATCTTCCTCAGTTCTGTCACTTGAAAAGTAGTTATCCATCACCAGGAGCCTTTGCCTCTATCTTTAAAATGGGGATACCAAAGCTACATTTCTCACAAATCAGCTCAACTTATGAATTTTTAAGAGGGCTCAGTTTTTAAATTTTCTTTTGAACCTCTCTAACATATGAAATACAAGGTGTGAAATATAAGTAAGCCCCTCTCAACCCCGCCAATTTCTTTGCCTTTGGCAGCCCTCATCTTACTATAAAGTACCATGGAGAGATAAATACAAAAGCCAGAGCTGTCACCTGTCTTGACATTTTTATGGTCAGACCTACAATCACTGGTCACAATGTGCTTTCCTGAGGCATCTACCCCAGGATTCTCCCTAACACAAGTATCGCATGGCTCAGTCTACGAGGTAAGACAGATCAGGGCCAATCCCATAAAAATAGGCTTCCTCCAAGTGTGGAACTAGAGGCTCTCCGAGACTGACATCCTGCCAGTTTCTTAATTTAGTCCAGGGCCTCACCTCCAAAAGTAAAGAAAATAGCAAAACTGCTTTGGTATTGTACTTTAAAATAGGAAAGTTTATCCAATTTATCAGGATGTATAAGCAGTTCCTTTTAAAATCCTGATCCTCTACCAGGACCATTTGTGACCTTCACCCATTAAATTTTATAATTTTAAATATCTCACATGTTTATCTCTTTATCTGAACTGGGCAGATGAAAAGCAGCTGACTCTGTTGGTCTATAAGCAATCAGTTTAGGCAGTTAAAGAAGCCTAACCTTATGGGTATGGTTTTGAGTTTCTTTCCAGAGCTTTCTTCTCTGTACCATGGTTAATAAGAGCATTCCAACCCCAGCCAGCCTCGCTGTAACCCCTGCTCACCCTAGGTTCAAAGACTGGATGAGAATATTGAAAAGCATAAGGTGAGTAGGTGACTAAGGCTTTTTTTTTTTTTTTTGTATGTAAGGTACTACACAGAACTAAATGAGCAACTTCCAAAATGAATCACTTTTATGAGTTATAACCATTTCTATTTGTTTGGGATCAACAGTCCTTCGAGTGATTTTTACAAAGAAAAACATCCCAACACTATATATCAACCTAACGCTACAAATTGTCTAATGATAAAGGTGGCTGTTCAACAGTCAAGGTTGAAGCAACTGAACTCAGGAAATAACTAGACAAATGTTCATAGATAAAGTGTGCACATGTGTGCGTGTGTGTTAGGGAAAAATAAGCCAGTTCATTTAAACTGCGGGCAGTGGGAAGGAAACTCAAAAATCCGAGGAAGGCCCTTAACTAAACTCTTTCTGTCCTCATAAGACAGGGAAGATCAGGTTCATGTAAGGAAACTAGGAAGGAAGCTTGTAAACCAGAAGAAGGATCAGACTGGGACACAGAGGGGAGGAAGGGGCTTGAGGGTCATCTTTTCCCCCCAGGTTAAAGTGGTCCGTGGCTCCTATTCCATAGAAATTAAAGACTGGATTTTGAATTGAGCAGTGATCCCGCTGTATCAAGTGAGAACAAAACACGGTGATGGCTGATTTCAATTGTGGTACTTCACAATTATTTTTTTCAGGGGGCGGGCTCCCAGTAAGCCCTGTGACTCATATTTAAACAGAAGCAAATGCACTTGAATATTTACCCTCTCAAATTTCAGAAGAAATAAAGGAAATAGGAGGAAAAAAAGAACTATGAGACCAAATATTTATAATATCAAGAAAAAAGTGTACATTTTCTTGGTATGAAACATAATTGCACTGTGGGAGACTGTCTATTCTTCCATCATACTAAAGAATACATAAGTATATCATTATAGTATTAAGTCTATGACAAAAGTTATTTTCATTTCAGAAAAGAGTAGCCAGGTTGTTTTTTTTTTCAGACCTTGACAGCATGCATTTTTTTTTTTTTAATGGTACATGCACCACCCAAAGTAAATATTCTTAAATGTTTTCTTGTGAAAATTGATGAGTGTAGTGATTTAGGAGTCGTTAGAACTGGAAGAAGGCCATGTCTCTGTCTAGATTTGCTTCATGATTACCTGTCCCATCTTCCTTGAGAAGGCAGAGTCCCACAGACGACTACGTGTGTGGTCTCTGCAAAGCAAATTTATAAAGATGTTGCTTTTCTAGGCTATAAACTCCTGTGTATGGGGCTGTCTTGAATACCTGTGTGCTTAGTAATTAACTGGATGATGAGAATAAATCAGGATGAAAAACAGAGTGAAATACATAACTCACTAAAAATGATATAATTCCTGTTTTCCAAGTTGTACGGATGGGAAAGAGATTTTAAAAAGGCAAAAAGAGCACTACGAAGCTTCAGTTGTCAGTGGGCCCTTACCCACAAGGAAGGCCTTCTTCCCTGGAAGACTGTGATGTAAGACACAACAGAAAGCATCAGAAAGGCCTCTGATTTGTTTTCATTTGAAAACTCAAAGTCAGCTTTCATTTTTGAAAGGAATGAAAGATAATGACTCAAAATATGGCAGACTAGTTTTACAAACAGCCATTTGCCCAAAATGAATAATAATTTTGGATGATGAGTTGTAAACAACACTGATTTCATTTATTTTGCAACTAGTAATCCTGTCGAAGAGAGACAGGGCTGGCAAATTGTTTGAGTTATCCGCAATGTTTCTGGCCCTTATTTGGAAAGTTGGAGGAAATCCTGGCAGACAGGAAAAAAATAAAATAAAAGGACACTTTGGTACTTGTAAAGAGCTGTATGTATCCAGGTGGAGTTTTTTGGGGATCTGGTCTGGTGCTTGTTGGGGTTCAGATGTGTCTGGGCTTGGCTGATGAAGCAAATTGGAATCTGCTTAGTTCCCTGAAATAACCAGGTTTCAAAGGGTATTTAAAAGCCTGCATTGGGAAAGGACAGTTTCAATGGCAAAGGTGGCCTTCTGCACAGGGCTGTGATCATCACCAGACCTTTTCCTATGAGGTCACTGAGTGCTTTCCAAAGGAGAGGCATGGGTCCCAAGGAGAGGTGCCAGATAAAATACAGGATAGTCAGTTAAATCTGAATTTTAGAAAAACATTGTATGCTAGCCTATTTACACACATATTTCAAAAAAAAACCAAAACTGTTGTTTATCTGAAATTCAAACTTAACTGGGCTTTCTGTTGTTTGCTTTCTAAATCTGGCAACCCTACTCGCAAGATAAGGGAACTCACCACAGGGGCAGGTCGAGCTGCCTGGCTGTTGTGGGTGATGATGGCCTGAGGCAGGAATTGGGGAAGGGGAGGGAGAGAGGAGGAGCCTACACCGTTGGCTTAGAAACCCAGGACTTTTTTCCCACCAAAAGGAAGCCCACAACAACAGGTATGTCCTAGTGAAGATGGCAAAACTGAGGATGGACTTTAGACCGAAATCAGCCTCCAAGGGAGGCCCGAATGTAAGCGAGCGGGAACAGGGTACGTGTGTACACATGTGGGAATGCGTGTCTATTCATGTTTGCTTCATTGGAAATTCCAGGCAGCAACAATGGTTTAGCATCAGGAGGAGAGCACATAACTAAGGTGGGAAAGTTGTTCAGTGAGAAGAAAAGATGTTCCACAGGAGTACGGTCTCGTCAAGAGTTCATTCCCAAGTATTAGAGCAGCTGGCAGCAAATCGAGGCTCCCCAGATGCCCAAGAGACCTGGACAGAAGGTGGCCAGAGAGACAGACTGCCCCTTCCGGATGAGGCTGGGTGTGTGGTTCAGGGTGTCGTGGTCAGATTATTTCCATACACCAACGCTCTCTTTTGCTAAGAGTTTCCATCCTAGGGCTCAGGTCAGCATCAGAGGACTTCCGAATCCCGGTACCTAGTCACGGGGAGCTCTGACTTTCCAGCTCTGCTGGGATCCTGTTGGTTCTGGATGGGGTAAGTCAGGTGCAGGACGGAGAGAATGAAGATGTCCTGTAGCTGGGGACCTTTGTTATGAGCTGATTGGTCTCGAAGCTGACTAGAACATCTTACTGGAAATTACTATACACCTTCTAACCTGCGTCTCTCCTGTGAGTGCCTGGCACAGTGTCACTGTGTCCCTTTCTCTCTCTCTTTGGTTCCTTGTCCCTTCTAAACAGAGGTTTCTGTTGAGTTTGCTTACTGTTTGTTTTCCCATGAACAACTCACTTCTTTTGCCTTCTGCTATTTCTGTCTTCCTTTCATTGTCTTAACTTTGGCTTCCTCTTTTTCCTTTTGTTTATTTGTTCTCTGGATACTTCTCTACATTTCCTTCTATCCAATATATTGGAATAATACAAATTGCCAAAGAAATACACCATCATTATGTTCTCTGAAAAAAAAAATCAAATTATGGGTGTCAGAGGAGAGGGGTCAAATCCTGGCTGTGCTGATGTTTATGTGGCCTGCAACCACTCCTTTCCTTCATTTTAAAAATGAGGATAATCATTCCTTCTTTAATAGGACTGTTGAAAAGATTAAATTAAGGGTATATTTACGCATTAAATATGATGTTGAAAACTGCTTTAGAAACAGAGTAGCACTTTTCAAATGTAAGTATTATGACTTAAATGACCAAAAATGTCTTATACTTAATTGTGCTCATAGCAAATAGTGTGAAACGAACATATGGCGTTTAGAAATTACACAAATCGTCTTTTTCATACATGCTCCCTTCCCCACTACCCAGATTAGCGGTTCGTCCAAGATTCTTCATATGAATGGGTGAACTTCCACGAAGTTTTGGGACCAATTTAGAAGGCAGCTCTACCAGACATACGTTTAAAAAAAAATTTTTTTTAAACCACAGTTTACCATAATCCTTCAAATGTAATAGCTTACCATGATTTGGAAAAAGTCCAGATTTTATAAAGCAAAACAAAACAGAAACCGGAACCCCTATGATGAAGTTCTAAGAGTTATCTGTAATTTTTCCGAGGCATTATCACTGCAAAGAGCATTTCTCTTCACTGGTGTTTGGAAGTTGTGTACGTTAATGACCACGTCTGCTATCGAAGCAGGGAAGAGGGCAGTTAGCCCAGGGGGCTGGCCCCGGTGCCGGCTGAAATGTTTGGTGGCTTCAAGGTGGCAGCTGAAAGCTGTTAATGTCTCCAGATCATTCCACGGTACTTCTGCATTAGCAAGTACCCCACAGCCATGATAAAAACAGTAACTACTGCTCCCCAGCACTTGACAGTTTATAAAGTACTTAGCTATGTACGTACATATACACACTGTTTCATTATCTCCTCTTTAAAACTCTATGAGATAGGTCTTAACTCCGGCAACTCAATTTCATGAAAGAGGAAACTGAGGCCAGAGTTGAAGAGCTCGTCCAGGGTCACACAACTAGTGAGTCCAGAGCCACATCTCAGTTTGGGGTCTTGGCTCCAAATTCCCTAGTCCCAACACACCCAGTTCACACGGTGCGCGCACACCGGGTTTACAGGGATATGACAGAAACCTCATATTCGTGTGCAAAACGGGGTTACTGAAAAAGCCGAAGATCAGGAGGCCCAGCTGCCTTCGCCCTGCCCCAGAAGGGCTCTGTGCCCAAGGGCATGTCTCTGCAACAACTTGGCCCCCCACCTTTTAAAAAAAAATCTCATCTGGTCAGCAACAGGCTTGGAGTAGCCCAGTCATCCTCAACTTTTTTTTAGGGTCTTAACAGTAAGCAAGCACATAAAATTCAGCCACAGACTTTCCCCACAGAAGAACACACATATGAAAAGACACACACAAACACAATCTCACTAACAACTTCAGAGCATTCATGGATCCCAGCAAGACTAGTAACTGTGGGGGCACCTGGCGGGCTCAGTCAGTAGAGCATGCGACATGATCTTGCGGTCATGAGTTTGAGCCCCACGTTAAGTATAAGAGATTACTTAAAAAAAAAAAAAAAAAAAAAAAGAAGAAGACTAGATGATGTTGGCTAGCTGCTTTTTAAGGTCTGTTTATGCTCTAAAATCCTATAATACATTCCCTTTCTATATACATATTAGTTTATAGATGCATATAGTCTCATTTGCATGTGTAAATGTATCACTATACTAAAATATCCACTTTTATACTGACAATCAAGTATGTTTTTTAGAAATCAAAAAGAAAAGTTTCAAAACCCAAGATAGGACTTAGGAGAGAGTAGGACTGAGAAGTAAGGAATAATGTATCGAGAACACTACTACCATTTAGTAAAGACAAATAGCAATGTGTTTAAAAATGAATTTATTATAGGCACAAAGTTCATTTATTTCTGACTTAGCCAAGAAGGGGATATTATTAGGGTCAGCACTGATGGCAATATACAAATAGCAGTTGGACATTCCTCGTCTGAGAAATAATACCTTAAAATGGGTTAATTTAATCCAATTAGTTTTCAGATGGAAATTATTTAATTACTAATGACTTCTAGCTTGTCAGGTTCTGTTGGGTTTTCTCATAGCCTAACCTCAATTTAGCTAATCAGGACCCTCTTTTTAAAAATGCCACTTTGTGATGATTTCAGAAACAGAAATAATTAAACACTTGAGTTACTCAGAAATAACCTTAATAAGAAATGAATAGGAACTATATGAAGAAAATTAGAGAATCATAAAAGAAGACTTGAATGAATGGAGATAAATTTCACATTCCTGAATGGAAAGACGATATACTGTAAAGGAGTCAATTCTTCCCGAATCGTTCTATAGATTTAGTGTAATTCAAATCAACATTCCAGAGGGATTAATTTATGAATTTAATGAAATGTTTTTATAGTCATTCTGGAAAAATAAACTGGAAGTGCGAACACAGCTAAAGACGAGCAATGTGAACCATGAAAACTTACTATGAAGCCAGAATAATTTAAAATTGTTCTATTGATGTAAGAATTGATCTGTCAATGGAAGAGAAATGATAATTTAAAAAGATATTTTAAGAATTTGTTGTATGTTAAAAATAGAGTGAAAGGAAGGAGTATTAAATAAATAGACAAGAGTTGAGAGAAAAATTGGAAGGTAGATCTGCCTCTCACAACTATACCAAAATACATTTTTCTGAAAAGCATATAATTAACTGTAAAAAAATGAACTCCAAAAAATTTAAAAAGTCAATATTTAATGATTTTCACATAAAGTCTTTCTAAGTATAAAATAACTGGAAGTTATAAAAGAAGAGGTTAATAGTTTTCATTACATAAAAATGTTAAAATTGCACATAAAAAATCCTTAAAAATTAAGATGTAGATTAAAAACTGGGGTAAAATATTTGCAAAAAATGCAAATTTTAATATGTAAATTTTTAAAAAGAAGAACTATCCCATTCTCAAAATGGGGAACAGGCGTGAACAGAAGACAGTTTATGAATGAAAAATACAATTGAGACAATAATTCTTCTTTTTCTAAAGATGTATTTATTTAAGAGGGAGAGTGAGTGAGTGTATATGTGAACAGGGGGCGGGGGAGGGTAGGGGTGTGGGACAGAGGGAAAGAATCTGAAGCGGACTCCCTGTCAATCCCACAACCCCAGACCACGACCTGAACCCAAACCCTAGTCAGGTGCTTAACCCACGGAGCCACCCAGGTACCCCTTAACCATTAATTCTTAACAAAGATGTTCAATCTCATTAATGATCATACAATGCAAATTAAAATGGTAAAATACATATATCTTACTTTTGTTAAAAAATATTTTAAGTTCAGGGGTACCTGGACGGCTCAGTGAGTTTAGTGACCCACACTTGGTTTCGGCTCAGGTGGTGATCTCGACATCGTGAGATCTGGAATCCTGGAGTCTGCCATAGATTCTTTCCCTTTCCCTCTCTCTCCCCCCTGCCCCTCTGCCCCCGTTCCTGCTTGCGGTATGCACTTTGTCTCTTCCTCTCTCTCAAATAAATAAATAAAATCTTAAAAAAAATTTTTTTAAGTTCATAATTCTTAAAGCTGGAAAGGGTGTGGAGAGAGAGCTCACCCAAATGGTGGGTATAAATTGATACAATCTTTTTAAAAACTAATCATACAGCCCATGTCAAGATCTAGAGAATTGTTAGTAACTTCTAACTCAGAAATTCCTCTTCTACGAATCTATACTATGACAGAATCAGAAATTCCACTGAAGATTTGTTTACAAGGATGTTCATAAGCATAAAAAGGTAAACAACTAAAATGTCCAACAATCGAGGATAGATTAAATTTTAAATAATTTATGGTATAGTCATACCAGGGGAAATTATGCAGGCATTAAAAATCATGTTTTATAAATAATGTTTAATGACAAAAAATTCTCAATAAAATGATAAGTGAAAAAAGTAAGATACAAAACCAAATGCTGCGTGATTTAATGCGGTATATATCAAAGCCTTACATTAGTCTTACGTGCATAGAAATGACTAGAATGAATTGCTTCAAATGATATTGAAGAGATTATCTTGGATGATCACGCACAATATAAAAAACATATCATGTGTTTATTTTTTTTTTAAAGATTTTATTTATTTATTTGACAGAGAGAGATCACAAGTAAGCAGAGAAGCAGGCAGAGAGAGAGAGGAGGAAGCAGGCTAGGCTCCCCACTGAGCAGAGAACCCGATGTGGGGCTCGATCCCAGGACCCTGAGATCATGACCTGAGCCGAAGGCAGAGGCTTTAAACCACTGAGCCACCCAGGCGCCCCTCATGTGTTTATTCTTAAAACATTTCTTAGATAAGCATATTTTTTGCATTATAATCTAATGTAAAAAGTAATTTGCTGAAATTCACCATGATCATTTAGAGAGATAATATATGCTCAGTGGCAAATGAAACGAGATGCTTCATGTCCTGGCTTCCATACCTGTTTCTGTTTTTTCTATGACCCTAAACAAGTCACTTCACTCTCTCCAAGCTTTGGCTTCTTCAGCTTAAAAATAGCAACTGACAAGACCTACCATATGGAGAGCTGCTTTGCAACCTGTAAACCATCATACAAATACAAGCTATTATCATTGCGTGTGTTTGCGCGGCTGAATTTAGAACCACAACCTAGAAAGACCTTCTAAATTAAAGCAAAAATTTACTAACCCCTATCTGTAGAAGCCTCGATCCTAGAAATCTTAAAATACATGTACTTGTTTCAAGGAACCATTTTTGGTCCAGTGTACAAACACAGGCTTATCTGTAAGGACTGGCTTGGGAGCCCAAAGAGGAAGGATTACTTCCTTCCAGAGTGATGGGTGACACAGGTAAGAGAAAGATCCAGCCCAGGATGGGCTGAGCTCAGACTCCACGGGATCCTCCAATCCAGCACACGTGTACCCCAAACACCCTGCACCTTCATGGCAGAAGTGACTCAAGGAGAACGCCCCCTGGCGTTATGTCTGGGGGACACCAGGTGGAGCATAACTCTTTGCCGCCACTCCACTCTCCTTTTGAAGTGAGACAGTTTGGCGTCAAACAGCGAAATAAATTAGAAAGGTTGATTTTACTAAGAAGCCTGACAAAGGTGAAACGGGCTCTGTGCAGACAGAGATAGGGCACATAGATGACACCTTCCACATCTGGCATCTCTTCTTACCATACAAAACGAAGGACTGTGAATCCTAGCTTAGCAGGCTCCATGTCCGTGGTAAGACGAGACAGCTCTGACTCACAGCTGGGGCCAGTCGGCAGGGCTGAAGGGTGGCATCAGGAAAGGGCCACTTTTCCACTCACGTCTAGCTTTGTTTCCCTCACTTCCTCTTCTCTATCCCTGGTCGTAATGCTGACGAGAGTTCAAATTTAGAGTGTGTGGAGAGGGACAAGGCATTCATCTGTCACAGAAGCTCTGCAATTTTCCTGGCTTTTCAAGCTGTGCTCATAACACAACACTGAACTCTACTCATCCATCATTCATCCATCCGTCCGTCCATTCATGTATTCATTCACCCACCCAGTCACTCTTCAAACAGCTCTGTGCGCCTACAGAAGCCCCCGCCACCCCCATCTCTGGTGGCCTCGATATTTTCAATGAACATACATCAGGGTACAAGTGAAGGGTGTGTATCACCAGCCTGTGGCCAACCGCTGCAGGCACCACACCACTTCTAAGCCCTGTTATTTGATTATCACCATCTTTATTGGCCACAGAGGGGAAGGGATATTATAGCTTTGTGGCTTTTGAGAGTTTGGTCCTTAGTGAACTGCCAAGCCTCAGCAGCAGCTCCCAGATCACAGTGTGGGGGATTTTTATGACCACATCTCAGTTCTCACCAGAAAAGGCAAAAAGGAGGAAGCAGGTGACACATCATAGAATCCACAGCAATGGGTAAGCCTGACAAAGCCAAATCGTAACCATCCCCCTCTTACCTTTGTGTTCTCTCCCTCCCACTTTTGCTGTCGACCCTCCCAAGGACCCCTCCCAAACTGTACTCCAGAAGAATTTAAATTGGCTCAAGCTCAAAGAGAAGGAAACAGAAAACTGACTGTTCATTATTCTGTGCCATGCTTTTTTTTTTTTTTTTAAATATGGCTCACTAAGCTCACCCCCATGTGAGCAATTCCTGAGAAGAGGAGGTATACATCTGGGTACACATGCATGTGTGTGGGACAAGCCAGAGGCGATGACACTGTGTGTGTGTGTGTGTGTGTGTGTGTGTGTGTGTGTGTGAGAGAGAGAGAGAGAGAGAGAGAATGTCAGTGTGTGATTCCCCCCCTCTAACCGCGGAGCCTGAGAGGCACTCCTCTCTCAGAGCAATTACTACAAATGATTTATGTGGCCAGTCAAGAGGGCCTGCCAGGGTTCTTATTTCATCTCCAGAAAAAGGAACTCTGCTGGAATGTTATCAGGGAGTTTGGGATTAAACTGACAGCTGCCTTTTGTTTTCCCTGTGAAAGAGCTTCTCCTTTGGACCTTGGCATTTGGTTTCTACACAGAGAGCCAGGACTCAATGTAGGCAAAGACCTGCTAGAGAAGGGCCACAAAGGAGAGAAAACATTTGTAAATGGAAGAGGTTTCTTCCTTTTCCCTTCTGTTTTTATCTTAAGAGGAGGTGTTCCTGGTTGCCGATTTTCGAAGGCAGCATGGCTCATGCAAGACTGGAATACGGTTTCCTTTTCCACCGTAACGGAAACAAGCCAGCACCAAAACTCTGTCCTCTGCTACCACGCTCATCTAGCTGGAGAGAGGAAAACAAAGGTGCCTTCTAGTTTAGATTGTTAAATGGGGCCCTGGTCCCTGTCCCCTGGTAGACTGTGTGCATTGGTCCATGTTAGGTCACAGGGCACCGGGTATGAAACAAGGCAGGCCACAAGGCCTACACGTACTTCATCGTATGTACAGACGAGAAAATTCCATGGACATAAAAACCCAGAAACCACACATGTTCTCACCCTCTGACACCCTACTCCAACAGACCATTGCAGTTTTCATAAACCGTCAGTTGTGGCTTGGCTGGCTACGACCCTCCCCTCACATTAGCTTCCCCACCTCCTCGACCCAACCTGGTTTATAAAGGCTTCACACAGCTTTGCTTTGTGTGGAGGGAGCAAAGGGGCACTCAGTCACTGGGGTTGATTAAAGAAACACACACACACACACAAAAATACACACACAAAATCATGGCCCAGTGATTGCATAATAAAGCTTTGTAGATAAATAGTAGTAAATACAAATTAAAGAAGCTCTCAAGAGATCAAGGGAAGAGTGTGGTAAAAAGAGGCTGATGGGTGGGATAGCTATAAAGGCAAGGGATATAAAGGAAGATTAAGGATTATAATAAAATACATGGACTGTAAAATCATCTTTATAGTCATATTCTCTCTGTCTTATATTCAGACATGCAGTACCTTTTCTGACGTGATTCCCAAATCTCGTTTTTACCGATGCTCCATCAATAGGTGGTGTATAATGCTCCGAACAAACTTAATTTCTATCAAGTAATATACAGCTGTGGTCTTCACAGCGTGTTCTGACACTGTGGCGTTCAGAAAGCAGACCGGTATAAGGGATCACAGAGAAGGGAAGCAATGTTTATGGAGCGCATGTTACGTGTCTGGTATGGTGCTATGTGCCTTATCGACATCATCTCCTTTATTTCTCATCGCAACAATGTGAGGTAGGTGTTTTCATTCTCACTATGCAAATAAAGTTACAGATGCCAAGTGAGTCTAAATAACTTGCTCAAGGAAGTACACCTAGTGTGGCAGGCACGGTTAGCTGTCTCGTGAATCCTCTTCTTCCTTTCTTCATTAGACTCCTGATTCCCAGTCTCCCTTGCAGCTAGGGGTAGCCACGTAACACAGTTCTGGCCAATGAGATGCATAGGAAGTGTGCTGGGAATCTGTGATTGGCTCTGCCCCCACTCCTTGTCCCTTTTTTCTTTTTCCTGGAGCCAGAAGTGCCGATGTGAATCTGGTGGTGGAGACACTATCTTAGGACCTTGAGAAGATAATAAAGCCACAGAGGAGGGAAAAAGAGAGGAGGTGGGAAGTACTGACATCATAGATCAGTTGCATTTCCTCTCACTTGCCTATCTCTGGCTTATTACATGAAGAAAATGAAACATATTTTTTGTTATCTACTGTTTTTTATATAGACAACTGACATCTTATTAAGGGGTAGAGCTGGAATCGAGACCTAAATCAAATTTATCTAGGGACCTAGGTCATAACATGATACTTAATATACTATCATATTGTGATATACTGTGTTCAGAATGCCAGCAGTCTAGAAAAGCCTTAGACAAAGGGATGAGTATGGTCTAATTTCTTCAGCTCGTACTGAGACTCATGACATAGGTAGTTCTAGTTCCTTGGGCTGTTGTGGAGTTTGGGTCTGGATCTCAGTCCAAAATTCAGGGAATTGGTTGGTTCTGATCTCCTGTGAGTTTTAGACTACTTACTGGTAAATAAGGAGGATGTGACTTATATTACTTGGGATAGCTCTAGATCACACTGCATTTCTTTCTTTTTTTTAGAGGTTTTTTTCCCCCCCAAAAGATTTTATTTGTTTATTTGACAGAGAGAGAGAGAGAGAAAGTGCGCATAAACATGGGGAGTAGGAGAGGGAGAAACGGGCTCCCAACTGAGCAGGGAGCCCGAGCCCAATAAAGGGCTCGATCCCAGGACCCCAGTATCATGACCTGTGCTGAAGGCAGACACTCAACCACTGAGCCACCCAGGCACCCCAATCACACTGCATTTCTTAAGGGTATTCTGATGCAGACCCACATCCCTATGGCAGCCCCAAGTGGAAATATTCCAAGATGAGGGACTTGCCAAATAACCCAGACAGTTTTATTTTGATGCATAGAGAAACACTGTATCCTTTAGAAACAAAGGGTTGGTTCACAAATTGCAGTTAAGCATGGCAGACTGAATACATGTTTATCTCCACTCCTTTTCTACCTTACCTCCTTATCCTCCACAAAAATGACCAAAAAAAGAGATTTTTTTAAAGAAAAAACAAAGCTCTACATAGAGCGGATAGGAAAGGAGCCAGAAGCAGATATGAGATGTCAACATAATTTTGGAAACTGGAAAGCTGATGAATGAGTGGTAACTAATTTCGCAGAGCAGAAAAAGCTGAAATCTGAACTTTCAGTGGGGAAAAGCCAAGGAGAAGGAAGCCAACGTATGTTAAGAACCTTAAGAAGCTCAGGGATGTATACTTTGCGTGGCAGATGCTAGTGGAGGCACCAGATACCTCTGATAATAGGGTGTGGATGGGCTAAAAAACAGGGGTGTTGGTTGATAATCTGTATAAGAAGGGTCAGACACTGAGACTCTTCTGTGCATGGCCCCACCACTCTGCTTCCTCCGTGCTGAAAGGGTTGGTGGTTTCCTTTTACAAGAAGTGCAAGCAGAGGGACTTGGCACATGGACACAAAGCACAGCTGAAGGCGGGGGTGCTATACTGGCAACGGGAATTAAGTGGAAATCTACAAATCAGTGGTGAGATAACCTTCCTCCACTCCAATCCCTTTCCTCCACTTAGCTTCAAGAACACTGGCAGCCAGGCTTATATTTCCTAAACAGAAGATGAGTAGACTCCTCCCCAGGGAAATTAACCAGTCTAGAGAAATGACTAATAGATTTTGGATGTCCCATGTCTGGGTTCCAGGCCAATCACCACCACTTGAAAGCCCTCACATATAAACACAGGACTCCCAGTTACACTGTTAATACCCTCTTAACAGTGAATGTATATGTAGGAGGAAAGCCTCGAACACAAAATAGAGTCCAAACAAACAAAAAGAAAAGAGAAAACAGAAAATAAAGGCAATAGGAGAATGCTTTAAAAAAATCATGAATATCAGAAAAAAATTGAGTTATAAATTATGTACAGGATGGTATATAAATGTTTTAAAAGCAAAAGTAAAACTTTTATAAACTAAAAATATGGTATTAGAAATAGTATCAAACTAAAGAGTGGGAAGGTAATGTTAAGAAATCTTTAGAAAAGTAGAACAAAAAGCAAAGAGGTGGAAAAATGGAAGAGAAAAATATAAGAAAAAGGGGGATTAGTTCAGAAGGTGCAGCATCCAAATAACATGAGTTCCAGAAAGGGAAGAAAAAAGAGTGGAGGAAATTATCAATGAAATCACATAAGAAAATCTCTCACAACTGAAGGACATGAACTTCCAGATTGAAAAGACCTAGAAGATTCTCTGAACAATGAATACAAAAGGGACCACACTAGGATGCATCATTGTGAAATTTCAGAAAGCCAAGAATTTTTTAAAAAGACCCTCAAAGTTTCCGAAGGGTGGGAATTAGAACAGCAAAGGGCATTTTGGCAGCAACCCTTTGGAAGCCAGAAGAAAATGCACTAAGTGCTCAAAATTCCTCCTGAGAGTTATTTATAGTCTGGGATGCTACATCCAGTCAGATACAAGAGAAGAATAGTGCTATTTCCATACACGCAAGACCTCAAAAATTTACCTTTCGTGTAAATTCATGAGCTCTCAGGCAGCTGTTAGAGGACACATTCCACTAAAACGAGGACTAACCCAAGCTGGAGAAGACTTGGCTTCCATGAATAGGGGACCCAACATAGGAGCCAGGTGGAAAAGAAGGCTCGGGATGCGAGCTCTGCAGTTCTCGTAGCACCAACCCAGGTGGGAGGAGAAAGATGAGGAACTCCAGGAGGAGTAACTAAAGAGATGGATTGATGACCTACGTTTGCAAAGGTACTGAGAGAAGATTTATACTGCTGATGAAGATTCTGTGAATGGCTTAAGGACAGGAACATTTTTACTTAAGCAAGCAAACAAAGCAATACAGCCAACAACTGCAGGATATAAATGTAATCAAAGCCTAACATTTGGTTCAGCTGTGAACATTTATCTACCATATTACACACGCGCGCGCGCACGCGCACACACACACACACGAGTACCCTTTTGTCCAAGACTTGTGATACAGCAGTAACTGGGAACAAGAAGAAGCAGCGTGTTTGACAGGTAGAGGGGATGAGTGGGCTGAAGCTGTATTTTCCGCAGTAAGGAGTCAACAGGTAATATGTAAAACATGATAATCAAGAGATAACTGTAGAAACATGTTATTAAAAATACAGAAGTTCGTTCCAGAAGAAACAGCTAAAATACTGTAAAGCTTCAGGGAACAGACATCAGGAAGGGAAGAGGTGAGGGCAGGACTGCTGGTCTTTATCACATAAGGTTTACAGAACTTATGTGACCGGTCAGATTTTGAAGCCATATTACTGGGATAAAGATACCGCCGGAAAAACAAAAGAGCAGACTAGTTCTCGCTGAGGGCCACCTACAGTGTCTAATTCTCTGAGGCTCTGGAAGCCATGCTGGGGTGGGGAGGGGTTTCTGTCCCAGCGGATTCCATGCTAGTAGCACTGTGCCTGAGCCTCTCGAGTCCTGATGTGCGGCTGTTGATTAGATATGCCCCAACTGCAATGAATGGTGGTTGGGATAATTTTTGGTCCAGTTCAGAAAAGGGGTGGGTGCAACCCTCTTAGATTTGGCAAGGCATAGCAACAGTGTAGTTTTCCGGGAGCTCAGAGTTGCTGGGAGTTTTGTGAGGACTTTCTGGGATCTCCCCTTCACCTGGGCTCTATGACCCTTCATCGTACTGTTGCCCAAATAAGCCAGCAGCTGGCCTTCCTTCCCACATCCAGGAAAGGAGGTAGGGCTGAAAATGCGAGGGGACACAGGCGCTGGAAGACAAAGGGAAAACTTCTACAGAGAGTTTTCTATGCAATTGCCATGGCTGTTTTATAGAAATGAAAAAATATCAGTAAGGCTTCCTCCAGTCTAGGGGCACCTGGGTGGCTCAGTCAGTTAAGCGTCTGCCTTTGGCTCAGGTCATGATGTCAGGCTCCCTGCTCGGCGGGGAGTCGGCTTCTCCCTCTCCCTCTTCCTGCCTCTCCCCCTGCTCTCTCTCTCTCTCTGAAATAATAAATAAAATCTTTGAAAAAAATACTACCTGTTTAAAAAAAAAAGGTGTACAGTCAAATGAGGCAAAGAAAGATAAGCCAAAGAAAAGTCACTGCTTATAAAATAAGGTAAGAAGAAGAGGAAGGAGGGAAAATAAGATTGCATGAGAGCCAAAACCTAACTGTGAAGAAAGGAGACTAAAATTCTGGCTATGTGAAAGACAGACTGGAAAGCTGGAAAGCTCTACCCTTGAATGAAAGACAAAGAGGTCTGTTCTGTAAGTTAGTGTTCACAAAATAGGTGGTTTGTAAATTTCGAAGCAAGTAAAGGTAAAATCTTGAGGGGCACTGTGCTCATTAAAACAAAACTCTTTTGAGGACCAAATCATTTATCTCGGAACAGGTAATAAGACCTGTTGAACGATCGCAGCCAACATTTACTGAGAGCTTATTATGTGCTAGACACTATTTTAAGCACTTTATAAATATTAAATAATTCTCAAACACTTCTGTAAGATATGTACTATGGTGTATGGATGAGAGGTAAAAGTGTCCATTTCACAGAAGGGGAAATTAAGACATAAAGAAATCAAGTAACTAGCCCAAGATTATGGGTAATAAGTGGCAGAGTGGGGTTCCAAAAACCCAGGCTCTTAATGTATATCTGTCTCTATAAATCATACAATTAATATAATTATCAGGATGTAGAGGCCTCGGTAAGAAAAGATATTTTGCATTAATGGTGCTTTTTTTTTTTTTTTTTTAAACAGGTAACATTCTGCTTGGTATATGCTTTCTATGGATTCCGGCACAGGCTTCCAGAATTCAACTGGGATAAAGTTAAAAGTTTCAGTTAAAAAAAAAACTGAAGTTTTCTCTGAAGCTGTGTTTCAGAAATCAGGTCAGGACTTCCTTCCTTGCCTACAATTCATCTCAGACCTCAGGAGATAAACAGCAGCTTGAGCAGTAACACAGCAACCCCAAGGATGACGATCAGCGTAATAAATAATACTTACAACGTTTGAACCCTTGTGCCACTAGTAAAAAAATAAAAGAAAATACTCATTGTCTCTAATGGTAGAAATATCATATCTGTGCATATATTCACCTCAGACCCAATATAATTCTTTTAAGGCTGCCAAGTTCTGAGACCCAGAAATGGTGAGTCACTCAGGAGGGTTGAGAGGGTGGGGGGGAACAAAGATAAAAATAGAGATGTTGATTGCATTGTTACTAATTCAGTTTAGCTCCAACAGCCCCAGCCTGGTGAGTCAACAGCAGCGACAAGAAGACACAAGAAAGAAAGAAGCATGCTGCTCTGTGGGGCTGAGCAGAGGGGAAGCAGAGGGCCACACTGGGAACTTCACGCCAAAACAAGACCAACAGCATGGAGGCGGTGGTGTGAGTTCAAAAACAAACAAGTGGAAAGGGCTGAGGGATAAAATGGGCTCAAATCGATGAGCTCCAGTGCCACTGACCCTGTGGTAAAAGCTGTCTTTTGTAAGAATCCCCTGAACGTGGGGGATGGGGCCTGCGGACCCGGAGCGTTGGAGGCCAACTTGCACCGATCAAACAGCGTATTGTTTTCTCTGGGGTATAAGGCTTACTGTGATTCCAGACTTGTCGCCATGGCAGCGGTGGGGGAGGGAGGGAGGAAAGGACGAACAGATGGGGGTCACCGAGGTCCTAATTCTCATGCAAGGGCCCCCATTGCTCTCCCCGCTCCCCTTGAGGAGGCCTGCATTGAGCTGTGTCCTCTCTCACTACCCCAGTGACGTCAATCCGGTTCAATCTCATAGATCTTGCCCAGCACCTACTGTGTGTCGGTCTTTCACTTTTAATTAACATTAGTTCCCAGTAAGATACCTTACCTCTGTGTTGTTATGAAAAACTGAAACAGGAAAAGGACCTAGTTTCTTACTCTCAGAGTTTCTCTTTTCCTATTCCCAAACCTGAACAGAGAGACAGGTGAAAGATACATAGCCTCTTGGATGTAATATAATGAATGAACGTCGGTGGACATTCTCATGCTAACCTTGTATTATAATTACAACCTTACACCACAAGGAGGTAGCATCTTTAGAGTTACTGTGTGATGGTCCTCCTCCCTCTAGTTTCTTGCCTGCGTATAACACTACTAGGTCAATCTTCCTGAAACATATCTCTACCATGATGTGACCCCACCTGCCTTCCATGGTAACCCCAAGTTGTCAGCTTGGAATTCAAGATCTGTCATAGCCAGTCCCGTCCCACCCACCGATCCCCCTCTGTCCTTCCCATGTCTCCATGTTCTTGGGAGGGCGTGACAGGAAGAATGAGTGAATGGATGTATGAATGAATCCATAAATAAAAAATAAAATAGGCAAACAAACATCAGAAACTCATTTCCAACTCCATCCTTTGGCTTATGCCGTTACCACAAGAATTACTCTTTTCCCTAACTTTTATACGTCCAGTTTTGACTGGATCTAATTCATATCTCAAAGGTTTCTCAAATGCAGTATGATCCAAGTGAAATCCAGGATCTCCACGGTCTGTATCTCAGTGACTAGAACCACACTGTCAACCAAGTTTCACAACCCAGAAAGCTAGGCTCCATTCTGACGCATCTTTCTCCCCCAGCTCCAATTTCAAAATATGGTCAAAGCCCTTTCGCTGTCACCTCCTCAAGATATCTCCACTCCACTCACTTACCTTTGCTCCACTAGCCTACCACTCCATTCTATCAGTTTTCCAGTTAGAGGACTGAAGTCTACTCTGTTCTCTGCACCGTGGTCAGAGGGATGTTTTCAAAATGTACGTGCAATCATATCCTACACCTATTTTAAAACTCTTCAGTGACTTTCCATGGCTTTTAGGACAGTGGTTAGAACCCTTGCCATGGGCCCTGAAGCAATCTGACCCAGGTGAACCTCCTAGGCTCTAGCCACCATCCTTTCTCCGTGGGGCCTTCTGGCAGCTCTGCTTGCTCTCCTACCAAGCTTGCCATCTTTCTCCCAGCCTGGGGGCCTCACTAGACGGTTTCTTCTACCTGGAATGCTCTGCCCTGGGAGATCCTCTGTTGGTGCAGTGGTTCTCAGACTTCAGGGTCCATCACGATTACCTGTAGGGATGGTTCAACCCCAAATGCTGGGTCTCACCCCAGAGCTGCTGGTCCAGTGGGTCCGGGGTGTGACCTAATGATTTGCAATGCTGACAAGCAAGCCTCCAGGTGATGCTGGTGTTGTTGGTCCTGGAGCTACACTTTGAGAATCACTGCCCTAGCTGCCTTCTTTTGCTTTTCTCAATCTCGGAGAAGTCTTCCCTGACTACTCCTCCACCACCACGAGGCTACATACGTTCAGGGCCAACTGTACATTTCCTTCACAGCACTGGCCCGCATCCTGTAATTTCGTGTCTGTGTGATTATCTCCTGAACGCCCGTCTCTGTGTTAGACTCCTGTGCGTGAGGTTAGGGACCCTCTCTGTTTGGTTCAGCATTCTGTCCCCAGCTTCTACCTGGCACACAGTGTGGGTTCACTAACATCTGCTAAATGTGGAAGAATCTCTCGTATAATGTTTGCTCTAGTTACCTGAGGGCCTATCACTGCTCCTTCCTGTGATGTTCAATTTCATGTGTCAGCTGGACAGAGCTTAGGGATGCCCACCTAGCTGGTAAAACATTATTTCTGGGCGTGTTTGTGAGGGTGTTTCTAGAAGAGATTAACATTTGAAACAGCAGACTGAGTAAAGACCATCCCTCTCACCAAGGCTGGTGGGCATCACTCGGTGCATTGAGGGCCTGAATAGAACAAAAAGGTACAGGAGGGCCAAGCCGCCCTCTGCTTGAGCTGGGACATCCATGTCTCCTGCCCGTGGACTTTGGAACTCTTGGTTCTCGGGCCTTGGACTCTGAATGGGACTCAAATCATCAGCCTCTTGATTCTCAGGCCTTCAGATTCAGACTGAATTACACCACCAGCTTTCCTGGTTTTCCAGCCTATAGATGGCAGATTGTGGGACTTCTTGGCCTCCATAATCATGTGAGTGAATTCCTATTAATAAGTCTCCCCTGGTATATATACCAATATATATACATTTTATTCGTTCTTTTCTCTAGAGAACCCTAATAGGCTTCCTACATATGACTATTTTACTTACAAGAAGCTCATCTCACTTAGGAGTGAATATATCCTGGACCTTCCCAAGAATAAGAAAATCATCAAGTACTGTTGAAGACCAGTGATGACCGGAGAAAATGTGTCAGAACCGAGAAACTGTTTACAAAGACACTAGTGCCTGTTGTGAGGCCCACTTCCTTGTGATTGAAACTAGCAGATGCCCAGCTCTGCTGCAGGAATGCTGGCAAGCCCCAGCAAGCAGGGCCTCCTCCAAGGTGAGAGAGAGACAAGCTTTGCAGAGGAAGGGGCTCCCGGGTTTCCTCGTTAAGAGACCCCTCCAAGTCTTGGCTTCCTATTGGCAAAATGCAGACACAATAACAGTACATAAGCCTCCTAAGGTTGTTGGGACGATCAAAAGGGATATTATGTGGCAATACTTTAGCGCAATGCTTAGTTAGAATGCAACCAGTACTAAAAAACATTAGCCATCATTACGGTTTGGTGTTAAAGAACCCTCCTAAGGTGGGTCTTTTAGGACTAGTCTAATTTAAAATATTCTGTCCCCCAGACAGGACAGACGTTTTTTGGTCAGGAAACCATGGTTCCACATGAGATCTCTATCAAACACCTTGATATTTATATGTGATCTTGTATTTTAATAAATGCAGCAAACACGGATTAAGTGACTACTGCATACAGTCCTTTGGCTTGGCAGCAGGGGCATTTACAGATGAGTAACAATCTTACAGGGGAGAGAAACATAAATAACCAACGGAAATGTAAGGCAGAATGAAATAAACCTTACGAAGGCACCTATAAAAATCTACAGGTCTGGCAAGGAAGGTCAGGTCCTTTCTGACTGAGATGGTGTCTGATTCGACCTGGAAAGTAGAGTGTGATCTTGATGAGCAGAGAAGCAAAGCATTTCAGGCCATTCCAGGCCTCGGGAACATAATTGGCTGAGGCTCTGACTCCCTGAAGTGCAAGGCTCACTCAGAGGAAAGAGAAAAGAACAGCGTGCCTGCAGACATGAGGGATGTCGTGAGAGGGAGCGGAAGCTGGGAAGGCATTTGGGGTCAGATTATATTCGGTCTTGAATGTAATGCTAAGAAGTTAGCACTTTGCTCCATAGGTAACATGGTTCCAGGTATATCCTTTATACGAAGCGGCTCAATATTTTGTCATGTTTTCCTCAGGTTTGGCTTAGGGGAGACAGGCGTGATGTCTGGAGTCATTTATGATTGGCTGGATTTGCAAGACTAGCCCTCCATTTGCTTCTACCTCTTCAAGGATGTTTTCTTCCACTTGGGCTATATTGCCAACAAGTGAAGTAGTCACAGGTAGTTACGACTATTTCTAAACACCCAAGTGTTCTCAGAGCTGGGATTAATTATGAAAGCAGGATTAATATAAATATTGAGATATAATGAGGTAGCTTTCTTACAAATTCTCAACTCAGAGTTTTCTCCACTCTAATCCTTCTGAGGTTTGAAGCGTTTCTTCAACTGGTTCTGAGTGTTTACCTTTGATATTTTATGTCAAAATTAGGGGACACACAGAGTCCTCTGCTGCTGTTTTCTGACATGTTGAACAATCTGCTCATTTTCTTCTGCTCTGACTCCTCTGGTAAGAGCGTATTTTGATGACTTGGACTTTCTCATTTGGGCAATGATGCTGTGCTCAGCACTCTAATACCCTAACTTTCTCCCCCTTTTTCACCTCTAGTATAATGAAGGAACGACCTTCTCTCCATCCACAGGGCTGTGCCAAGATATGACGCATGCGCTCAGGACAGCAGTGCAGATCTCTGACACACCATTTTTCTCACGGGGAAAGTGTTTGTCAGCCCCTTGGCCAACTTATTTGGAGATTCTGGCAATGAAGGGGCTGTCACGCAAATGGCACAGAGACCTCTGTTTCTCTTTGAAAGAGACTGCTTTTGAAAGAACACGAAACTGCAATATTACCGGCTTGTGTTAGAATACAACTTCACATAAAATGTGTTTTCAGGAAAAGAAGAAAATTGAAGAGAAACCTGAAGTTCTTTCAAGACTGATGCTGAACTATCCTATCGCTCGTTTCCCTGGAACTTGGGCTGATGAGAGAAAGTATCTCTTCCACTGTCACAATTTTCTCTAGGTTATTTCTGAAAATCTTTACTCTTGTTTCAGGGATGGGAAACAACAACAACAAACAAACAAACAAAAACCTTGTTTTCCATTTCATTAAACCAAAAATCCAATCTCAAGTTGTTTACGTTCTCAACCCCCTTAAAATATTGGGATCATATGTAGTTTTTTATTCTGAGTATTTTCACTTATTATATCATGGACGTCCCCCATGTTCTTAAACACTCTTTTAAAAAACTTTAATAGCTTTGAAATATTCTTTCAGTTGAATGTATCATAATTTGTTTAGCCAGTCCTCTAATTTTGGTCTTACAGTTATTTTTTTGTAATTTTTTTTTTACCATTAAATGCTGCTGCTATAATAATGCAAAGTAACACCCATATATGTACATATATATTTTTTCTTTCATCTCATTTCCGATCATGTTCTTAACATAAATTTCCTTAAGTATAATTGGTGTGCCAGGGGATAGGGTTACCTCCGAGGACTTCCCTCCACATACTGCTAAATCGTTCTAGGCCTATTTCCCATGTGTGAAATGTTTGGTGACACTCCTTGAAGGTTTCTATGAGAAAACCCATTATCAAATTGACTGGAAGCAGCAATTTCTGTTATCAAAGTAAATCTATTGTTATCATTATCAGAATGGATTATTTTGTTTGCCTGAATGGAGCTGATCACTGAGTTTCACTTTAAGTTAATTAGATGAACTATCAATTGCAAAGGTTGTGAAACACAGGTATTAGGCAACAAGCTCATCTAAGCAAGCGAGGCCCTGCTGCAAGGCCCGTCTTTCTACCATCGCACACCCCCCTCCCCTGACAATAGCAGAGGCTGAGAGCAGGGGAGTCAGGAAACATGGCCTGGCTGGTAGATCGGCCATTTCTGAGTTCAAGGCCTGACTCTGTACCCTGGTAGCTGGGTAACTGTGAGCCAGGCTCCTTTTTCTCCTCTACGTAATTTAGGTAATAGTGCCTTAATTCGAAGGAAGTGTGAGGATTAAGTGGGAAAAGACACTTATCATAGTCCTAGGTGAATGGTAAGCATCCAGGAAGCACTTATTTTTTTAAAATTATTAATTCCAAGCTCACAATTGCCTATGGAACTTCAAATTTGGAGAGTAGGTGAAAGGGGAAATAAACTATCTAATTGGGACCAGAAGTTTCTAAACTTCACACAGCTTTCTTAGCCTTCTGTGTCGGTAAGGTCATTGAAAGTCAAGATCAGCATCATCGTTATCATCATCACCACCACCATAGTGGTAAACAAGGCAGTAAGGGCTTCAGAGACAAAGGCTCTGGGAGACTAGTGCCTCCCACTCTGTCCTTGGTCATGATTTCCTTCCTCCCTCCCTCCTTTTTTCCCTCCCTCCTTCCTTTTCTTTCTTCCCCTCATTTTTTAAAAAAGATTTTATTTATTATTTGAGAGACACAGAGAAAGAGAGTGAGAGAGAGAGAACACATGAGTGGAGGAAGAGCAGAGGGAGATGGACAAAGAGACTCTGCATTGAGCATGGGGCCTGCCACACAGCTCCATCCCACAACCCTGAGATCATGACCTGAGCAGAAATCAAGAGTCAGACACTTAACTGACTGAGCCACCCAGGTGCCCCTGGTGCTGACTTTCTACTGTGCGTTCTGGGCCAAGGGCCTCCTGCCAGCCCCCACTCTGCCTCTTTGGGCAACAGGTTTGTGGGAGGAAGAATCAGTCCTCATGCTTTTGAGTCTGAGGCGTGCCCTTCTTGGCCCCAGATACATGGGCAGGGCATTTCTGCCAGGGCAAATGTTCTCCACACTTAAGCACAGCATCTGCTCCATCAGAAAGTGGGCTTCCTTTGAATCTATTCCTTCCTTTGGCCGACCACAAACAAAAAGGAAGCAGCTACAGAAGCACACACAGATGTCAGGGCCTCGGCAAGATGGCTGCCTGCATGGGGGCGGTATAGACCCACTTCAGCAATCTGCTCCACGTCTAAACCCTAAGCAGGCAGAAGCTAGGAATCCTAACTCCAGTCCCAGGTAAGGAGTGGGAAAGAATTATCAGAACCCTCTATGCTTCACTCTTCAACCAAAACGATGCCATCATCTTTACAGAGACGCAATAAGCATAGCCCTGACTCTGAGGAACGGAAGAAATGGTTGTCTACGATCTCTCCCCAAAGTGCTCCGACATCAGTCAGGGGTGTGGTTGTATGGGTCTGTGCCTGGAATCCGTTCTATTTTGCCGCAGGTGTAGAACACATGCAAGGACAAAAAACAAAAACAAAAACATAAAATGGACCAAATGTAGGGGAAACTTGGATATTCTGTAGTCCTGTCTTTGGGATGTCACTGGGTGTTAAGAAACTCCTAATGCTGGCTTACTCCTTCTTAGAACATGGAGAAATGACTCCTCATCATCGAATTCAGCCACATTTGAACACCCGTACCCTGTGATTCCAGGGATAGGCTCGGCATCGGGAAAGGTGAGTTTCATACCGCAGGTTACACGAGGAACCACTGGCAATGGCTGTTTGAAAAGAAACCCAAAAGTCCAGCTAGGAATCCTGAACTGAGCTGGTCCTGCTGAGGACCACCCCAAGTGAGGTCCTTAACCATCCTTCCAACCTCGTCCTCTTTCACAGACACACACATGGAGCACTGCAGGCCATGGCAGCCGGGGCTGGGCCCATAAAGGCAAGGGGCTGTGGCCACTGCCACCTGGGTCATAGCTCTCGTGGCTCTGTGTGTGAGTGCTGACCTTCCCTGTACTTGGCCTTTGTGTGCAGGCTCTGCTCAGGTGGGAGGCAGTTGTACAGGAGTGGGATTTAAGGTGTCAGCTGCTCACAAACCCACTGCCCAAGACCTTCACTCGACCTTCTGTTAAATTCATGAAACAAGGAGGCCATTAGACAGAGCTGGTTCTAATACCTCGACAGCCTAAGGAAGCAAACAAAAACCCAAGTCTGTCAAGGCCTCATGGAGAAAACAGAACCTAAGGACAACCAACCCTAAGCAGCCAACTGGGCTTTTCCAAGTAAGGCAAATAAGTGACAGCCAATCAAACAATGTCCTTGCTTTGCCTCTACCTGTTCTCTATTCTCTGTAAGCCTTTCTCCTTAGCTCCAGTCTGTGGAGCACTCCTAACCTTTTCTGGTTCGCGGCTACCCCATTTGAATGGATTTTTGCTCAAATAAATTCTTAAAAAATTTTAACATGCCTCAATTGAATCTCTTAACACCTCCTTCACCCTGCTCCACTTTTTCTTTTTTTCCACAGCATTTACAACAAACATTTTATGTTCAATGGCCACTAGAACAGAACGTGGGCTGCATGAGGTCAGGCATTGTTACCTGTTTTGTACATGGGTATTTTAAGCATTTAGAACGAAAGTGGCTGGCACACAACAGGTACTCAATAAATATTTGTTTCATAAATGCATGCTTCTTAGCCAATCTAATTTAGATTCTAGTTAAGCAATTGATACGTCCATGGGCCAAGACCCATTCATCTATTTGAAATATTTACCCCCACCTCCTCACCCCTCAGGCTCCAAGCCGCTCCTGGCATCCACAAAGCAGTTAGCTCTGACATTTTGCCAAACAATCACTGTCACTTGGTAAAATTGAGGAGGAAGTAAAATATTTACTGAAGCAGAAACTCTGGGGGGCAGTAGCCTGGTTTGTTTTCACTTAACTAATGATGTCCATTGACACCCCACACCCACCTCGGTATTTACTTCTGCAGCAAAATAAGCAAGTGTATGATTTCGATCCGTGATTCAAGAATATTCAAGGTTTTTGTTAAATCTACAAATTGTTTATAATGCCATTAACTAAAATGAGAAAAGATCCTTGCTTAAATGGCTTTCCATCCTCAGAACGCCTCCTGCATTTGTTTTCCGTACATGTTTGAGAGTGGTCTTGAAAGTATGCAAGAGAACAGAGGACACAAATAAAATTATACTGAAGGTGGGATCTCTCAGTTTCTTCCAGTTGTTGAGAGGTAGAATTAGGGCAAATATATAATTTTTTGCCCAAATCAGGACAAGTGGCATAAACTGGGACATCTTGGGCAGATTGTACATACAGCTGTCTTAGATACAATCAGCTTCTATCACATTCGAAGATGGGAAAGGGCTAACAAAGATTAGGGCATCTGACATGTCAAAAGTTCTATGGTTTGCATCCTCCTTGGTTTGAACTCAGGGGTTGCAGATGTTGATCAAAATATTCATATTGCCAATTTACATTAATTTCACTAGTTTGTAAGTAGCAGATGAGAGTGTTCAATAAATGACCCAGCAAATTAATCTACTTCCCCCCATTAGTTTCTGACTCTTTAGCATGACAATATCAGATACCCTGTTCAAGCAAAGGCCAGGCCAGCTTGGAGCTGACGGGTTCTGATTCCTCCTCGGAGATGCATCTGTCTACTCACTACCCCCCCAACCTCGCCCCCCCCCGCCCCCCACGCACAGTCCCCTCCTCTTTCCAAACAGGCTCCAGATTTTTCAGTTCTTGCAGTACAATCAGAAGAAGTGAGAGAGGACCCTGATTTTCCAGAGGGACCAGACAGTCTGAAAAGGTAAAGACGTCTTCAACATCATTAGCAGCTCATCTTCTAAAACCTCAGGGCAGCCTCTAGGCAGCCCCTCCCGCAACCCCCCCCCTTCTCTCTTTCTCAGTGTTGGCTTATCAAATTAATGAAGCCTATCTAGACGGGAGGAAGTTGGGGCAGAACACTGGCTTAAGAGCGATTCAATGCAAAACCCTCCTTCCCTTTAAGAAAAGAAGTACAAATAATGGGGGGGGGTTGATCAGAATTTCTTTCTTTTACAATGAGAAGAGGACAGGAAAGGGGTGTTGGGGGTGGGGTGGGCTGGGGTTGCTCCTAGATTGCCTCCTGCTTCCCGGAATGAAGGAGGAGATGTCTATTTACTTTCCCTGACTGAACATTTGCATGTTAAAAAGGCGCAGTTCCTTTGTGGGAAGGATTTACCACAGCCCTGCATTTTCTACTTGACAGAGCAGAGCGCTGGGCTAGGGCTCCAGGTAAAGGATGAAACAACTTCCCAATGTTCCCTCTCACCTTTTCATAAGACAGCGCTCTCCCTCACACAGAGTCTTGGGGAGGCCAGGGTGGGATTTCTGCGACACTGTGCCGAGTGTCGGGTGGGGAGGGAGCAGGAGACAGATCCCACCCTGTGGCCCCCTGGGCTGCCAGGCCCCCAAGCGCCAGGCCTCCCAATTCCCCCAGATCCGGATCCAGAGAGGCAATTTTCAGTGCGAGGTACAAAACACATCAACATCTCTCATCTCGTCACTGACCTAAATATAGACAATGACTTCAAGGGGAAAAAAAAGTTGCACATTCTTTTATACCTGCAAATGCAGCAAGAGCTCTTCAAACCAGCACTGGCGGTGAGGAACAATAGAGAACCAGTCAGATGTGAAGGGAGAAAAGAGGAGAGAAGGGTGTTCTAGAATGATCGCTGTGATAAGGCCCTGGCAGATTCTCAGCTGAACATCAATCCTCATTTGTAACCTGGGGTCCCCGCGATATGGCCCTGGGAGTGGTTTGGTGGCCCCTGTCTGCTTTTGTGTGGGGAGTTCTGGGGGGAGGAAGTGGGCCTGTGTCCAGCATCTGCTAGACTGGGCTCTGCACTGCCTCAGGCAGATCTCTGAGTCAAAGAAAGGGGCCACTTCACTGAGAAGCCATTTCCTTCTCATCCCAGAAGAGCGTGCTGTTGGTTTCTTTGTTGTTCTCCAGTAAAGCAGCCATCCCTGACAGCCACTTTTAGTCCTCCCTGATCCCAGTCTGCCCTTCCATGTCATTTTAGGCAAAACTCACAGAGGACTGGGAAGCTGATGTGGGTCAGCTCACTTATTTGGGCCACAAGGGGTGTTCCAGAAGGATTACTTTTCCCTCATAGTATGAACTCCCACTTGGGTAGAGTCTTTTAATGCTAAGTTCCTATGAGCCCCTACCTTTTTATTAACTTGGGGATTATTCACCTGCTGGGTGAACAGAAGGGCCATATGAGAAGCTTTTATGAACACGAATCCTATAACTAGGGACCTTGAGAAAGATATCTGAACAACGCATTTACTATGGAGAGAACGGGTGTTGTCAGCAATTAGGACACAATTGTGGGTAATCAATCGCTGAGGAGAAGTCACATGTCTCTCACATATTTTCACTGCCCTTCCCTTCACTCGGACAATTATCTGCATAAGAACAGCCTGTGTGGGGGCTCCCCAGGAACATAACTGCCTGCTGTTAGGGAACCAGCAAGCTCTTCAGGCTTAAGCTATCCACAACTCCAGCATTGAGGCTGAAACCCAAACTCATGCTCTTTTGTGTTAGCAAAGCACCCAGGAATGCACCATCGGTTTGTTTCTTCAGAAGAGCCTTATCCTTTGGAAAAATAATAATGGAAAACCACAGAAAGAACACATCTTATACAAGATCATGAAAGCAAGCTCAAGGCACCACCACAGAAGAAATAAAATGAAAGCCGTGAAAAGAATCCCAATGAGAGTGGAGGACAAAAAGAGAGTACACCAGAAGCTCTAGCTGAACACAACGACGAAGACAAGCTGTTGGCTAAGGCAGACCCAGATGTGCCTGAGATGAGTGTATGGTTTCGGTGCACGACAGTCTGGACAGTGACCTCTCCGTGGCTTCCCTGGCACGGGGGGACCCTGTGGGGCTCACCGTTCTTTTAAAATGTGATGTTGAACCAGAGCATGGAAAACAGGAGGCTACAGGGCCTCGGAATTCAAGACATTGGAAGGGTGGCAGAAAAAAGAGCTCTAGATTTCAAATACCAGTTTTAGGTTACCATGACCAAGAACGGGAATCTAGTTGCTTTATGATTTGCAAAAAAAAGAGAGAGAGAGAGATTCTCAGCAATGCCCTTCTTCAACAAAGACTGAATGCTGATAGTTTCTAAAAAAAAAAACACCGGGGTGAAGTTACTTGGAGTTCCCGACACAGCAACAGAGAAGTCCTTCCAGAAAGTTTGCTTTTACTGGGGTTCTGCTTCTCCATGCAGTCCCTTAGCAGTACCCTCCCTGAGATAGGTGCATGCAATTAAAAATTACCAGGGACTAGAGGGGGAGAAAAATAGACAATAATTTGGTCAAGAAGAAATATGCCTAGAGTCATTTTTTTCCAATCCAATATCTTCGTTAATTAAGCATTTTCCAACCTATGCTGAGAATACGAATAGTAATCTAATACTATACTACTCATTACTAATAAAACATATTTATGAAATGGAAATATAATGTGCCTATTTCCAAAATGTGGTTATAAATGACTTACTCTAAGCCACAATTTAAAATGGCTTGAGAAATGAGTCTTTAATAAAGAATTGATGAGGATGATGACTGCTGATAATAATTCTATTTGGTGAGATTATGTGGTTTGCTATGGCAATTTGAGCTGAGGTGATTGCCTCAAAAATTACTGCAAGTAACTAATATAGGGAAATTTAATTGATGATAAATACAGCGGTGGTATGTCAACTCTTGAAAAAGTGAGCATGTAATTGAGGAAGCCGGCATCGCCTTGCCAGCTGATTGTGTTCAGTCATTATAGTGCTGTCAGGATGTTATTTGTCTGACATATCTGCACACAGTAGGGATTTAAAAAGTGAGTGAATAAGCACCTATAATTATTCCTCAATGAGGGTTCCTATATGCAATTATAATTAATCATAAGCCCATTAACGTTGAGGAAAAAACAATTACAGTATGGTTTAGGACGGAGCCATAATGCTACTTGTAAGAGTCAGTGAAGTACACGTTCAGCACGCCCAGAAAGCTTTGACACTAGGACACCAGGATCCGCTTGCGCTTTCTGAAAAGGCGAGAAAGACAACCACTGCTGCAATGGTATTTCTACAGGAATAGGTCAGGGTGTCTCGACTTGAGCAAAGCATGTGACATGACCTCATTCACTATTCTTTTGAGCGCAGAGAGTTAAGTATCCTGGCAGATCCGTAGAGCTTTCGTATACAAGTAGGATCATACTAAACACTAAGCACCGTCCTAGACTCATCATGGACTTGAGAGTCTGGGGAGGGCAAACTAATGAACCACCAGTTAGATGCCACATAATCAAAGATACTTGTCGCGGTGACTGTGGTGTCCGCGCTTCAAGGAGAGGCAGGCTGACCGTGGGCCAGAGAAGGCTTTGCAAAAGACGCAATTCTCTTTTCTTTAAAGTGTATTTTGCTGGCTGATGAATTATGGTCTCTATTTATAATCTAAAACCAAACCAAACCAAAGGCACACAAAGGAGCGCTGGCCTCAAGGGCTGGTTATGGGGTGGAAATCCTCGGCGATGCCCCTCCCTCAGGATCCTGACAGACTTGATTCTCTGTTTGTTTTGCTTTCACCAGAAATATTTCCATTTTTGTTTTGACTCTTCTTGACTCTGTCCATTGGTGCATATATTTTTTCTTTTTTCTTTTCTTTTCTCCCCAACCCCTGTTTTAGTGAGATGTAACTGACATTCAGCACTGCTTCAGATTAAGATGTACAGCATGATGATTCTACATTGTGAAATTATTACCAAGTTCCCAAATAAGTTTAGTTCACACCTCTCATCTCATACAGATATGAAAAAAGAAAAAGGGGAAAAAATGTTTTTTTTTCCTTGTGATGAGAACTCTTGGCACCCACTCTCTTATCTTTGAAATTTACCACACAGCAGTGTTAACTCCAGTCCTCATGTTGTACATTATATCCCTAGCACTCATTTATCTTATTACTGGAAGTTTCACATTTTGACCACCTTCCTCTCATTCCTCCTCCCCCCTGAACCCCAGCTGTCTACGAAGTGGAGCTTGTATTAAGCCTTAAAGGACAAACAGAAGTTTATGAGTCAGAGAAAGTGTGGCCAAAGCCTTTCATGCAGAGAAACAGCTGTAGGAAGACATGAAGAGCAGTTGTATTTGAGGAACTGCCGCGGCGGGTCCCAGAGGATGCATGAGCCAGGGAGAGGAGATGAGGCTGTGAAGGTTGACAGGGGGCAGATGATGAAGTTGGATGACATATCAAGGGGTCTGGATTCTACTGTATAGTGATGGACAAGCCCTGGAGGAATTTTGCTTTCCATTTGTATGAGTGATTTGTATACTGGTGTAGTAAAGGAAGAATGACAAAATTACAAGAAAAAGAAAATAAAGCTTAGCCGGCCAGGAAGGATGAGTATTAATACTTGAATACACAGATTCGCAAGCAGAACTGCTCTTGCATGGTGCTGGGACAGTCTTGTCTAAATGTGGTTTGTACTAAAAGATTTGAGGTTTTTAATTGATGGTGATAATTTTTGTGTTAGTTTTTACTAGACTCTGTATTGGTCAGATGACATTTGGGATCTTATACACAGATCTAGGAATCTTATTTATTTATTTTTTTTAATGTATCAGTTAGGGGCACCTGGGTGGCTAAGTGGGTTAAAGCCTCTGACTTCAGCTCAGGTCATGATCCCAGGTTCCTGGGATCGAGCCCCGCATCGGGCTCTCTGCTCAGCGGGGAGCCTTCTTCTTCCTCTCTGCCTGCTTCTCTGCCTACTTGTGATCTCTATCTGTCAAATAAATAAATAAAATATTTTTAAAAAATCTATCAGTTATTATGAGCATGTCTGAAAGAGGACAACCTCTGAAACAAAGGGTTGTATGGTTAAGTTATACAAGGAATAATGGAAGGAACCGGGAATGGCCAAGTTGGGAAAGAGAAGATAGAAAAATATGAAAGCTTCTGTTAATTCTCTAAAGGCTGGAGAAGGAGAAGGTTTAGCCCACCTCACAACATCAGAAGAAGGTGGAGGTGTATGCAGAGACTGACATTGGGTGAATGCAAGGAAGGACTTTCAGATCATTCCATATCCAAAAAATGGAAATGAATGACAAGCAAGGACTTGATAGTTATTGCGACAAAGAATTCTTGGTCTTGGCAAGAGGTTGAGCTACATGATCTTGACAATCCTTTCTACCCCCAGATCCCATAAGGTTGTCAATACAGGCTGGCTCTATCAGATGTCTGTAATTTCAGACATATAGTCTATATCTCCCATATATATCTATATATCCCATATAGCCTATATCTCTGAAAATCTAGGTCATGTTAAATAATCACCAACTATTTTGCACACTGTGGTTTTTGAGAAGAGTCAAAAAGAAGACCTGATCCTACCATCTCTCCTTCCCTCAAGAAGGCACTCGACGTGATCCCATGGACAATTACTGACCTCTTCTGAAACTGGGGATTGATCCCAATTTGGTACTAGTGAGGAAGCAGAAATCGTCAGTAATAGTTATATGAACAATGGAGCTTAAAAGGTACTGTGAGGATACAAAGGATTCCTTTGGACTATAAAACCAAAACAATAAAAGTGATATTGACAGAGCACGTAGAGCATATCGGGTGCTCCCCACTCTGGTTTCTAGGCTCTAAGAAGATTAGCAAAAAAAAAAAAAAAAAAAAAAGAGAGAATTTCTTTTCCAAACTTGTACCAATGACACAATAATGATCAACAAAATCCCTCGGAGAATCGGAGAATAGGAGAGGTTTCAACTTTCATAAGCAAGGGATGAGGTCATGATGAGGAGGTTTCCAATTACTTGTTGCTATAGCAGCAGAAGTATCAATTTCATACACCAGAGATCTATTTCCACCTATCATTTATTAGAAAATCCTCAGGGTAAAAACTTAACTTTAGACTGCTGTTTTAAATTTTTAATGATTTTTAAAAGCTCCAATGAAGGTCTCTGCCTCTGTTTTGGGCAAAAAACACCTAAAATCTCAAGATGAAAAATCTGGATTAACGAAATATTTTAAGATGCCCTGACATCAAGTCCCACACCCAACCCCAAGTCCCCTCTCAGAACCTCCAGAATGAGGTGATCCTGTCTGATGCATTCCATTCTCCTGCAAGATACACACACCACTCCCTGCTTACTGAAAAGGCGCACATACACCAGCATCTTCTTTTACTGACTAGGGGATGGGGCCTTGCTGATGCCAGTGACCAAACGAGAACACAAGGGTACCTCTTCCCTGACACATGTATGAAATATACTTACACATCAGAAACATAACTTCACACCTGAACATGGGTCTCTGATATGTGGCCAAATCCAAGACTTTTAGCATGTGGCCAGAAAAAAAAAATCATATGAAGTGGACATGATAAGCTGAGGAACAAAGACCAGCAGGTTCCCGGTTGACTTCCCATACCTTTAAGTAGGGTTTGTTTTCCTGTAAATGGGTGGGAGGCTTGAGACAATCTCAAGATGTAGTAAATACAGCAGGAATTTTGCCTGGTATCTTCTTGCTATTAGTTCTGCCTCAAAAAGTTAAGGATGTACAAAAGTCATGACTTAAAAATATTTTTCCTTAAGATGGAAGACCTTCACATTACAATGAAACGTGCAGAAAAGCAGAGGTCCACGTGATCACATAATCTGTATAAACAAATGATCTTTAAAGGTTGCTCAGCGGTAAGTTTGAGAATCTGCTATTTGTGTGTCTCATCTTTCCGTGACCAGCATGGGCCCTTTCTCTAAATTTTTAATAATAACCTTGGAAGGAGGGAGACACCTCTCCTTTATTTCCAGTTAAGAGAAACAACAACAGGCCAGAGAGCATAACAGTAATTTATGATTTTGCTGGTGTATTATCATCCCATAATAAGTGCAACTTGAAACTGCCAATTATCTCATAAGAGGGGTATCACCTTTTCTGTTGTGAATGACTACATCGATACATGTAGGTTCAGTCCCCTTGCTCTTTGGTGGGTCACCGGCGGCTTCTCAGCAGCAGAAAGCAGCTAGGACAACACAGAGGGAAAAAAAACAGAAACAGTCAAGATGCTAACACTCGAGTTAGCCCAGCCTCTGGCTCAGGAACCAGGAGAAGGGCCAGAGGAAGATGAGAAAGAAAGGGGGCGGGGAGCAGCACAGCACCGCCCCGAGCGGTCCATAGGTCACACACACACACACACACACACACACACGCACGCACGCGCGCGCGGTGCTCTGCAGCAAACTCAGTTTACAAAGAGACATCTGTTCCATTACTCCAATGCATTGTGGCTAATTACATCCTGGCCCGTCTGTGAAATGACAGCCACTTATTCTCCAGTGAACCGTAAAATCTGTACATGTTCGATTCGGGGAGTGGGAGAGCAGAGGAGTGGAGCAGCCAAGGGGAAAGAGAAAAGACAGGAGAAAACTGAAGATATCACGCTTTCCGGCAAGACAGTCGTGGTCCTCCCGGCAGGAAGATGATGAGAAACAGTGCTTCCACCCGTAGTTCAGAGGCCCTAAGTGGAAGATGAAAGAATTTGTTCTCCCAGCTGTTGCTTTTCCTTCCTAGGCAAAGACCGCAGGGCTGGGGGTGGGTGGCGCGCAGCTCTCCATCATCATTACCCCAGGGCTGCGGCTTGGGGACAGACCCACTTGCCCATTTGCTTCGGTCTCCAGGGCCTTATAAAAAGAGGCAGCTGGTCAGAACCAGGGTGAGGCTGCTGATGGGGTGGGGGTGGGGGTTCTCCTCTCAGCTCTCAGGAAAGTAAATAGCTGTATCCTTCCTCACACGGAGGAGACCCTCCGTGAAAGTGAAACGTCTCTGATAGACTGTGGGTGTGGGGCGGGCTTCCTGAAGAGTGGGAAGAAATCTACACTGAGGATTTGGAAGAAGAAAAATCAGGGATAGAAGCTGGGAAAGCGGGCGGCAAAGGTGCTCCCCCTCGATTTTGGTTGACATTAAACTTGATCCCAAGGAAAATCCCGAATCACTTATGCAACCTGGTGATGGACTCGAGGGAAACAGAAATGGAAAGCAGAGCATGCTGCCATTTTGAAATTAGACTTCAAGCCACTGTTTCAGTAGGGTTTCAATGGGAAACTTATCTTCGTTCCTACTCAAAAGCGTTCTGCCCGAGGATTTATACACTTCTGGCCGAATCTGTATTATGCAGCTGATGGTATTATGGGTTTCTAGTGTGGTGAAACACTGACCTTTCATCCCCTTGGAACAATACTATCTTCTATGGCTCACACCGCTGGCTTGAAGGACCTGGCATCTCTCTGAAGGGGAAGGATACCCTGTAGTTTCTACCTGCTGCCTCCACGAGACAAAGCCCGTTTCCACTCTTGGACACCCAAGCTGCCAGCCCTCTCTGAGGCCTGGGGATCCCGGTGACCAGCCAGGTTGTCTAAACAGTGCCTCTCAAGCTTGAAGGTGCAGAGCAATCACTGGGATTGTGGCAAAATGCAGATTCTGACCCAGGAGGTCCTGGGTGCGGCCTGAGCTTCTACCCTTCTAGCAAGTTCCAAAGTGAAGCTGAGGCTGGCTCCATGGAGAGCAGCAAACCTCTATAATACCCCTCCCCCACATACACACATACACTTCCGCCCGGTATTAGTTGGGCTAGTGTGGAGGAGCAGCGGCAGAATAAAGCAGAATGGGTTGAAACTGAAGCAGCGCATATAAACGCTCTGGGAATTTGACTAATTTCAAGTCAAAGTCATTTTCATAACTCTGTATTGACGACACAGATCATCAAACGGGGACCGTCCCTTTTGGGGTGAGACCAGAGGAGAATTAAGTATAGTTAGAGTGAGGGTGTGAAACATGAAATAGTCCTGATTTTATTTTTTACTCCAAGAAGTTCATGTTGTTCAGTTCCCAGGGGAAAAAGCCATGTTCAAAGAGTCCTGGACTTTTACCCATGTTCTCCCAATACATTTCCAGTCGGGTGAAGAAGCACACAGCTCTGGCAAAAATCCCAGTTGTAGGGACAGGGCAATAAGGTAAGGGGATCTCCCCTCTTCTGATGTATGTTCTTGCATATAGTAATTGGGATTTAAACTAAAGTTAACTAAAGTTTAACTAGAGTAAATGTCTTTGATAGGAGCTGAAGCTCAGAGAGAGAAATGACCCTTTTCATCCCAGCTCTGAGAAGGCCCCAGGTGCTAGCCAGGGGCTCAAGTACTTCTGGTTGCAAGCATGTTAATAGATTTCTGTCCTGTGTTGTGGTGATGGGAGATTTAGCTTATGCCTCAGGGAGCCTGACAGGACACTACAAATGCCAAGTGTTCCATGAATGCCGCTGACTGAAGATTCTCGAGTTCAGTTTTCATTTATTATTTGAGGTGTCCTAAGACTGATTTCATTTTGGATGCCTGGGTGGCTCAGTCATTAAAATTCTGTCCTCAGCGCAGGTCATGATCCCAGGGTCCTGGGATTGAGTCCCACATCGGGCACCTCGCTCTGCGGGAAGCCTGCTTCTCCCTCTCTCACTCCCCCTGCTTGTGTTCCCTCTCTTGCCGTGCCTCTTTCGGTCAAATAAATAAATAAAATCTAAAATAAAAATAATAATAATAATAATAAAAATTTTAAAAAGACTGATTTCATTTTGGTCTTTGCCATATTCCTTCCAGAGTTTGAGCCTGTGGGTTTGTATGAAGCAAAAAGCAATAAGTAGCTTATAATGCATGCGCAGGTCCTCCCAGCAGTGGGAGACAACATACAGACACCCAACACAACACTGCACGTTCACAGGCCTGCAAATTAGTTTTAAGACTGAAAGGAGGCTAGAAGTGATCTCCTAAGGCCTCCCCATGTCACCAATGCGGACCATCCGCATTCTACTCAATGACCCACAGTCACTGAGACAAAATGAGTGACTGGGCACCGTCAGCTCCTTGACCTGAACCCAATCTTCCTAAATCTCATTTGGGGTTTTTTCTATTACACCCTGCTGCTTCTCACCCAGGTTTAATACAACTTTTTCACAGAGGCCCTTTATTTTCCTTCCTGCGACAACAGGAGAGTCAAATATTATTTCCAGGAAGAAGGAACATACTGCAGCTCAAAGGAAGCAAATCTAAATGCAAAATTTTAAGAAAAATTCCACCTGTATAATGGAAAAGCGAATAACCTTATCATTCAGGGAGATCATCAGGAACACATTTTTCTGCTTATCGTTGGAGGTAAGTAAGCCCCGGCTGAGGCGATCTGGGGCTGCAGCAGAGGCTACTGGGGTTCTGGGAGAGAGGGCAGATTACACGGAATGTCCACGTGGAGGCCAGGAGACGTGGTCGATCCCTGTGGCCCTTGGCGCCCCGGGGCTGACATGCCCGTAAGAAGACGTCAAGACGCACTGTTCTGTCTCCTTCCTTAAACAGCAGTTTCTACAGCTAAACCACACTAGTTAATGTACCAAAATAATAGTTCCATAAAGAAACAGATACATACAAATAGGAGCAGAAATGTGTTAAAGAGACGAGACAGACATTTACATTTTGGCCACTCAATCCGTGTGTCCATTTTACACTCCTATCGTCCGCCAACTTTTCGGTAAAACCAACAGATCTAGAAAGGGCAGCTGGGAGAAACCTATCAATACCATAAAATCCCAGGATCACACGGTGTGAGATGACACAAGCAGGCAGTAGGCTGGTGATAGGGAATACCCTCAGAGGGTTGTTAGGAGAACTATTTCTAATTCAAAACAACAGTGATAATCAACTTTATTCAATTATCCACTTCTGCTGTCTTGACGCCATGGTTGGGGGTGGTCAGATTACCAATTAAAAATGGAATACTGCAGTTCCAGCAAGCAAGCCCCAGGGGCTTAGCAAAGTGTTAGAGCCCTCCTTTGATAGGATAGCAAGGGGCCCTTCTTGGCTGCCTGACACGTGTGCATTTCTCCAAAGGCCAAGGAATGCTGGAGAGCTTGGACTGACTTTATTCTTGATGGAATAGTTCATTACTCTCACTTATAAAACAACACTGTTTTTATTATGATTCCACTATTTTTCCAAGATGGTAGGAGGCACTTACAGACCTTTCATTTGCTGAAGGTTACTAACCCCTGTCCTACCCCGACTGAAATCTCTTTTCTCACAAGAGCACAGTTCAGCTCTGAGACAGGACAGAAGAGCTTTCTCCTACATTGCATTTACAATTATTTTATAATGCTGTTAATTATAAGGATAATAAACACTGTTTCAGCTGAACAAAAACCATGTTGTCCAGTCTGCATTAGATGAAAAGGATGGAGGATAGCCAACCGAAAGATCTGTCCATTTTAGGTTATGCTCCCAGTCTGGGAATGGTCTGGCTAGGCAAAGACGGGTTTCAGGTACATTTTTCTGGATCATCATTACTATATTCCATTCCATTATATTATTTTCCATTCATATTATGATGGAAGGTGCTGGAGGCTGCCTTGTTCATACCTATCTAACAAATCTTCAAGTTTGATTGGCTCCAAGCCTAAACCCCCTTTTTTAAAAAAAGATTTTATTTATTTATTTGAGAGAGAGAGAGAGACAGCGGCAGAGAACATAAGCAACAGAGATAGTTGGAGACAGCATAAGTGGGGAGGAGAGGAGGAGAGCATAAGTGGGGAAGCAGGCTCCGAGAGCAGGGGGCCCAATGCGGGGCTCTATCTCAGGACCTCAGGATCATGGCCTGAGCCGAAGGCAGACGTTTAACTGACCCAAGGCTACTCTTAACAGCAATAATAGCATGTATGTGAATCTCCTATTAATTTTCAACCAGGCACTAGATTTTTAACTTTCTTTTTTGGGCTGTTTCCCCCCAAATGCTGCATTTTAGCAATATTTCCCCACACCACAGATATTCACCTACACCTAGAGTCCCTCCTTCCCTCCTGTCTAGTATCAGTGAGCCTAATTTGGGGGAGGAGAATACCCATTAAGTAGTGTTCAATCCTTCTTCTTCACCTCTGAGCACCCCTGCTTGGTCCATTTAACTAGCTTGGGAAAAGCAAGAGGTCTTTCTTAGAAAAAGGAATCCTAAGCTCAGTAAAATGCATTTCTGAGAAAAGGAAATTCTGGAAGTCCGCTGTTCAGGCCCCTGAGTATAAAATTTTTATTTTTGGTTCTTCTAACTTATTTGCTTTTTCCATTTATTTCTTGTAAAATGGGCGTATTGCCTGAATTTTCTATAGGAAAAATGGTGTCATGTTTAGGACAAGACACTGTTTTGCACATTCTAATTCCTTCCACCCTATGACGGAAAAACCATTATTATTATTATTAAACACTCACTACCACTTTCAAAGCATCCCACTAGAATCAAGCTGTGGTATGCACCTTGGTGCCCTGCCTTATGATGGCAAGGTTAACGACAGAGATGCGACTTGCCTGGCCACTGGATACAGTGTCAGTGACATAGCTCTAAATAAATTTCTGAGGTCTTCTGACCTGTGGCTGAAGTCACTTGAAAACATTCACTCTACACAATCAGGTGAGCTAAGTGCCAAGCCTTGGCCAAGTTCCCCAATAAAGCTGAAACGCTCTTTCAGAGAGATTTCTGGAAGCCAGGTGGCCTGCACATCTGCAAGTCTGGCTTGAGGACACCATTTGCGATCAAGAACCTGCTGGCACCGTTCCTCAGAGCAGCCTGTGATCCCCACATCTGCCCCACCCCCCTCCTTACAGGCAATGGGGTCTGCTCGAAGAGAATCAGACAGAAGCATGTGAGTCTCAGTTGGCACAGAAAGTTCACTGCTGTCCGCCGACTCACAGATCAGATCCTACAAGGGCAAGGGGGTCAAGGGCTGAAGCCCTCTGGAGACACCTTCTTTACCAGGACGGGAGTTAAGAATCAATTGCTTTTGGCACATTACCCCCAGTTTTTCAAATCCGAATGATCGCGAACTAGCTCATCTTCTGCCATACAGTACCCCTCGTCCACCGATCTCTTCTTTTTTAAAAATGGAGGGCACTTTTTGTTGGCAAGGCTTCTATACCTCCCTCAAGAGGAATTGCATTTGGGAGCTGATATGCAGCGCGTGTATACACCCAGCATGTGTTTTCTCGTTCCCACCCTACATTGTTTGTTGAAATAAATATGGAAATAAGCCTGAGCAAGACAGCCAAGCCAGCCAAACTGAAATAAATTCATCACTCATGGGCTCTCAAGGGAAGGAAACCGTGTGTTTTTTTCTAAATGATTATTTCTGAAGCACTGAAGGAATGGCCGTATCACTAATGAGGCCCGCGCGCCGTGACTGCTGATTATAAATGACCTGCAGAGAGACAAGGAGATGGTGGTGAGGAAGGGGAGCCACTGGGAAGGGGCCAGGGCAGGAGCTGTGGGCGGAGCTCCTGGTGGTGGCAAGCGGTGGAGAGGAGTACCCAGAATCACCACGTGCCCTCGCCCCCCGCCTCTCTAATCCAGCACTGGGTCCCCAGAAGAGCGTGGGACTTACTCTGTGTAACTTCAGGTCAATGGAAAGATGTCAAAAGTGCCCCAAAGATAGACAAGCATCCTGTGTACCAGCACTTGTGCCCCGATGAACAGCTCTCTACTCCTGTGCATGGAAGCCCCTGGCAGCATCCCGGGATGAGCAGAGACCTGGGTGGAGACGACAGTGACATGCACACCACATGAAGCCACTAAATGGTGCCACGGTTCCTGGCCCCTGAGAGCCTGCCTGATGGCAAGATCCCAGGAATATAGGAAGAGCAGGTGTAAGCACCGTTCATGAGATGCAATCCTTCCGTAGAGCTGGGGAATTCCAGGACAGGCTGACCACAAGGGACTTGCAAACAAGGGGATCATAAAGCTTGGATGGAGAAAGCCCTGGCAGATCCCAAGGAAACTTCTCAGAGATTCATGTTTCAATCTCCTGGCGTGACCTGATGAGAATCACTCAGGAGAACACACTGGGCCATGTTAACAGCAGCAGCAAGAAGGCCCGGCAAGGAATATTCTTGACACATGAAATGACCCAGCCTTCAAGGGCAAGGGCAGAACGACGTAGGTAGTACCCTCGTAAAATGAGTGTAAAATAAGTAACTCTTGGGGATATGATGGACAGCTCAGAGACTGTAGTTAATAATACTGTGCTGCATATTTGAAAGTGGCTAAGACAGTAGATCTTAAAAGTCCTCATTACAAGAAAAAAATTTTTTTTTGGTAACTGTGTATGGTGACGGAGGGTAACCTGACTTACTGCGGCGATCCTTTGATAACGTATACAGATATTGTACACCTGAAACTAACATAATGTTGTATGTCAATGACATCTCGATAAAAAATAAATAAAATGGGCACATTATTTAACCCAAGGAAATGCACTAATTATCCTTACATCCTCATGGAAAGGTAGAGGCGGAAAGGAGCTTCTGCAGCCAGTCAGACAAAGACGCAGTGACAGGGCACGAGATAGGTCAGCGATGCGTGAAGCTGGCCCACGTTCCTGAACTTCTGGAAGACTGTTTGCTCTGTTGGCCCTTTGCGGCCGTGTGCTCTCTGGAGGCTCGGGTGGGGCTGCATGGCAGCTTCTCATCTGTCCCGTGCCGCCTTCTACACACCCATTCAAGGGTGGAGAATCCTATGTGGCCACAGTAAGCCCTGCGCTCCCAGCTCTTGACTCAAGGAGCACGCTAGCTGTTCTAGGTTATCAGCAGCTGGTCCCGTCACAGTGATTGTGAGTGAACCAAGGATTCTGGAATATCACCCTCCATTTCCTAAATGTCCACAGGCATAGCAGTGCTAGAACCAAAAGACACGAGCTCGATCTAGTCTTTAAATGTCCCAAGGCCATGCTGGTTTAAAAAAAAAAAAAAAGAGGAAAAAGAAGGAAACAAAAGACTAAGTCTATAAAGTTGCACTCAGTTGACTTCCGCTTTTCAGCCTCGTTTGTTGCCAGAGAGGCGCGTGCACTTTACTCCCTCCCTGCCGCCCTCCTGGGCAACACAGAGCAGCAAAGAGAAAGGCAACACACAGCAGGCCCCAACGTTCCTTCCCTTCATCACTGGGGTGAAGGCTATTTCCAGGCCTCTCTTTCTCTCTCATCTTCTCCACGTAGGGCCAAAGAATAAACAGGGGTTCTCGAATAATCCTAACAAAGAAAAGAGTTGAAAGTCACCCATTCCAAGAGGCAAGCTTCTTGCCTTGACGCTTCCAGCAGAGGAGCAGAGAGCGTCCCCCCAGATGCCGCCTCACTGTCGTCTAATGAGTCTGACCCCCGGCCGCAGCTCTAAAAGGGTGCAGCGGCGTGTCAGTGTAAACAGCTAAGCCTAGTGTCATGTCAAGTGGTAACAAGGCCACTGCTGCTTTTTTACAAGCACTGTGCACTTAGCAGATAAAAATGAGCATCCTATCGCCGGCCTCCACGAGTCACACTTATCAACAGTGAGAAGAAACAATGCTTTGTTTGATAGGTGTTGCTTGGTGCCGGGGATAGGAAGTCAAATTTCGTACAGGCTGCCCATTAGCATGATGAAAAGGCGAGGAACAGCTGCATTAACAGAATCTTTCTGCACGCGTCCGCTGGTAAGCCGTTCAGGGCTTCCTGATATTCCCGCCAATAAAGAGAACTAATTACCCTCCACAATGCCACCTGGGCTTGAGACAACCAATGTCAGGAAAGGGCTTCGACAAACACATTTATTTGTCCAGGACCAAGTCCAGGGCCAGCAACCTCCATTCTTCCTGGTATCACCGTGGAGCCAGATGCACACGAGATCAATAAAAGGTCCGGAGTTCACTGCAGGCTGGGAGCACTACCTGCAGACGAGGGGGCCCCTGGGAGGAGGGAGGCTTCCAGCCACCGCGGTGGCGACGAGTTCCCAGCCCGCCCCGAGTACAGCTCTGCTTGGGGACCGGGACTGGACCCTGAGCTGAAGTTCTCATTGGAAGAGAGCGGGGAGGTTGCAAAGATGTCAGACAGCGAGCGGGAGTTGAAAAGAAGGGAGGGGTGTTTCACTGATGCTAAAGTTCTTGCTTTTTAACAGAAGCATTGTAAGCAGATGAATATTGGTTGACACTATTATTCCGCATTTCATATGCAAGGGAACAAGAGTACAGAGGAGATGAGTATATCGTATATCTGGAAAAGGAAGAGAAACGGCATTTACTGAGCACCTAGTGTGTACCAGTCATTTTCATATACATTATCGAGTTCGATTTCCATACTCCTGGGGGGTAGGATTTCTAGACATGCATACACAGATGCACATAGACATACACATACCACACACACACACACACACACACACACGCACGCACGCGCACACACAGACTGAGGAAAGCAAGGCTTAAGGAGATTAATCAACTTGCTCAAAATCACACCCCTAGGGCTGGATTCACACCTCAATCCATTGGACTTGAAAGTCCCTGCGCATTCCACACCAAGCCATCAGTGCTGAGCACCCAGCCTGCACCAGAAGCCAGGTGATCTGATTTTTGGAGTTACTGGAGACCCTTTCTCAAGCTGCTGGAACTTTCAGGAAGCTCTCAGGCTGTCTGTGGGTCCCCTGCCATCCGTGAGGCTTTACCGAGGTAAACAGCCCGCCTCCTTTTGTTAGTTGCAACAATTGCTTCAACTTCTTCCTCTAAAGAAAAGGTAGGACTGAAACTGTAGCTAGTGGCATCTGTTCTTGCCAAAGCTCTGTGTGTATCCATTTGATAATGGGGCTCTGACAACCACCTTATTTCCCTCAGCCCGACTCTTCCGTGTACTGTAGATCTCAGCACACAACAGAGAGGACGTGCCTGTCTTTCTCCTGAAGGCGAGTGTGTTACTGAGACATGTCTCCTTTCTGGGTACGTGTGCTCCTGTTTAAAAAACACAGCAGACACTAACTTGGAATATCACCGTTTTAGATTTACTACTCAGTTCTAGTACGGGGAGGTACAGTGTTTCAAAAACTATGAACTAAAAGGCTGACTTGCCATCAGGTCTTAATTACCCATGTTTAAGGACAATGTAAAAACGAAGCCAAACACCCGGTTAGTTAATATTCATGATAATTCATCTAGCCCATATTTTTACCTTTTCAGTTCCTCAAATCTTATGTCCGAGAGAAATTTATGGACTGCCTATTCATAGATATGGGTAAATTATATATAGTTGGTGTTTTCCTAGAAGTTACTCATAAAATACCTTAAATTGTTTGCATTTTCTAATGAAATGGCTACTATCCTGAGTTTAACAGTCAAGACTCTCCTGCTTGGTCTGGTCGCGTCCTAGTCTGGATCCCATCTGTTTCATGGTGGGGACCTCCCCTCATTTCCCGAGACCTCACTCAAAGGCCTGATGAGGCAACCTCCTGTGGGCGGCCTCATGGCCACGGAGAAACAGCCCACCCGGCGAAGGGGAAAGCTTTGCCCACAGGGCCCCTGGGAGGTGCCATTTTCGTCTTCTATTGCACTGCACTGACATTTTTAAATTATAATGACTCCATATCCCAAATGAGTCCTAAGAACATTCTGAATCAGCTAATTAATAAATCAATTGCTCTTCAGGATGGCATTTATCAAATTCACAACTAATATGTGAGGTGAGGTTAGAGGGGAAGTCTGCAGCTGCTACACCACTGGTAGAATGTAGAACCAGCTTGTTCCCAAACTGTCGCCACACTCTGGCTATAAGTTAAGCACCTTCAAGCACCTATGCACACTCTTGGGAGTCCGATGGGGCACCATTTCATCGAAGGAGACAACGACTTATGGAATAATGAGTAGTTGCTCGAAAGAAGGAAGAACAGGAGCATCCCTACTAATCAGACACTTGGTGTCTCATATGGTGGAAGTAACTGAAACATCCTTCTGGCCACACTGTGGAACTAAGATTAAAATCAATTAGATGCCACTGTTTAGATGTTGGTGGCATTCTGGTGTCTTTATCCTGCTCATTAGGCACACATATGAAATGGGGACCGACAACGCCATGCTGGGCATACTCCTTCTCAAACAGCAGACCATTGGTGAACTTCTCAATTTCATAAGACCCGAACCCTTCCTATAGGTTTCAGAATCATTGCCAATGCATTTGCAATTGGTCATGACAATGAGGCTGTCAAAGCAGCATGATAGCATGAACTGCTCTTAACCGTCTGCCCAGAGCCCTATACAATCTCCATTTCTCTCCCCTAGACTGGATCCTTCCCATCAACGCAGCCCACTGCCCTTCTTTTCATGCTTCTGAGTGGCTGGCACTGGTCGTGTGGGTGGGAGAGAGGAAGTACAAGAAAACAGCACATACGAGCAGGCCTTCACAGGTGGCATGACATGAAGCTGGACTGAAGAGAGAAAAAGTGGGGGAAAGCCCCTGCTCAGAGGCCGGAGGTTTGGGCAAGAGCTTGTCACTGGTTTAGTTCAATTCTGGCCCACATCATTCACCCTCTTTTCCTTATTTATATATCATTCTGAACACACTTTTTCTCTTGGAGGGGATTTTTTTTTTTTTTTTTATTTTTTTTTTTTTTTTGGTAAAGGAGAAAAAAATGGGTGTTGGCTGTTCAGTTAAATGGTTACTCAATCCTCCCGGCTGCCAGAATCCCATCCTGAAGGCAGATATCAAGAAGAGAGTATATGTATGGGGAATCAGCAGTGTCACTGTCTACCAGAGAGAACAGTCAAAGAAGAAAGAAGATGGAAGGGGAGAAATGGGGGGCGGGGCTGGCAAAAGACAAGGGGAAGGAATTAGACATATGGCTGCACAAGACAGAGTACATAGAGGGCACACCAACACAGAGAGGGGAAAGACATAAATTAAGAATGAAAATAGAAAAGAGTGTCTTTATCCAAGGTCAGGGTGTCTGAATCAGGTCAGCTTGGCAGAGATACCCAGGCAGGAATGAAAGTTAGAAAAATGAAGTGCAAGGAAATCATATTTTGCTGTATGACAAGTTCATTTCTGAACACAGAGATGTCAGAAAGTTTCCGTTAAGGCCCATGTTCTCTTCATGACTGTACTAAGATCTCACACACTAAGTCCTACCCAGAATTAGACCGACTTGAGACCAAGACAAAGCAGGAAACCACTTTATGTATAACTTTACTCACTCAGTGTTTTTGGCTTTAAAACAGACACTTAACTAAAGCATTTGTGATGGGATTCTTCTTTTCTATTTTATAGTCCCATTTATAAATCTATGGTAAGGGGTATATAATCATCTCCTATGCCCGACACTATGATAATTCTGAAATACAAACTGAATAAATACATAGGTAGGTCATTTTCAAAATGATTTTTATTTGCTCAACAGATTGAATCTGTGCTGTGGTAAAATTACAGTTGGTTAAGCAAATCTTGAGTCAGAGTAAGGTTTATCACGGTGATACTGATCTTTAACCCATTAGTCAAGAATATAGTTTTAGGAGCTGGAAGAAATTCTAACATCCATACAAACAGAGAATTCACAGAGTTTGAAATACCCCAAGCAGACTTTCTTACAGTTATTTGTGACAGTTTGACAGTGACGAAAAAAAAAAAAAAAAATCAGGAGCTGGAATGCTTTCTCCCCCACGTTGTGGCTGACTTTATGTAAGACTTCATAGATCATCTTGTGCCTTAATTTCCCTTTCTGCAGATTGCCAGGAGACTTGTCAACTAGATTACAGGTTATAATGAGCTAGCATTCAAGCTTATTTTTATTTTACTAGCCCGAGTCTGTCCCCAAACTAAGCATTTTTGTCTGTAAGAGGAACATCTTAAGAAATAAATGATCTATTAATATTTTAAATAATATTTTCTAGTCACAGATATACTTTAAAGCAGTCATTAGTTTACGACTTTTGGTGGCAGAGAGAGTTTTTCCCTACAGCTGCAGTCCTTAAGACATAGCTCCATTTAAACATGCTTGCTTCGCCTCTATACTTAAAAATACCGATCGGGTGGCTTCATCAGGATATCCTGTAATTTAGAAAATCAAGGTGATTCGTCTGGATGGAGAAAAACCGTGTGGATTTCCCCATGCAGCTACCAATTCATGTCACAGCTTTTAGAGAGCAGAAAGGCGGTTGGCGATTTGGCAGTGGGGACAGGAGGGACCCCAAACTGTATAATAAGCCCGAATGGATCAGCTTTTTCTCACACCATTCAATAAGATTTTCACAGTTCACACTTAGGATTTTCTGAGTCTAGGCAGGCCAGAAACTGAGTAATGGAACTGAGCGCTAACTGACTTGCAAATGGGTATAAATTTCACTACTTAAATCTCTCTGCGTTCCTCCTTCCCTCCCTGCGCCCCCATCCCCCCTCCATTATCCAGGCTGCGTAAGATTAGAACATTTAAAAAGACATAGAGTGTTCTTTCTTTCCAGTCAGTATATATAGATCGTCATTCGTCTAGGTAAGTCTCGAAACTGGGGGGCCGAGGGCAGAGCAGAGAGAACAAGATGGCTCACTGATCCGATCTGTTGAGCAAATTGCAAAAATATTTTTTAAGTGGTTCCTGCAAGAATCATAAGGGATTACATAACGCCTGTTTTGAATGTGTTTTCCACACATACGTGACACTGTCCTTTTCTCTCCAGAACTTCTGGCTGCTGAGGTTATGGGCAAGGGTTAGGTAAGCTCGAACACCTTTCTTGGGCCTCTGTACACAGCCTCTTAAATATGATTTAGAGGGTTGGGAATGATTAAGGAACAAGGTGCTACGGTGGGCACCAGGTGGCTGACTGTGCAGCTCACTAACCACAGAACCTTCCAGCAGACTTCCCAACCATGCCTAGCCGCTCATCCCCACACTCCTGGCAATAACAGGAAACACACTTCACCGCATTATGAGGACACAGACTCCACGGCTGCTGCTATTGTTGTGGAAGTCTCGCTTGAAAGGGAAAGTTAATCTGGAGGAATGGAACGACTGCGGGGCCAGGCCAGGCTCACAAAGCCCGGAACCCTCAAGAGCAGAAATTCCCATCTGCCTGTGTGGGACTCGGGAAGATGCGGAACTGGGGATATTTTGTTTGTCTGTTTACTCACTGGTATGTTTGATCCGGGCAAGAGGCTATTTTAGGGGCCTCCAATCTCATCCGTTTGATGTGCTTTGCTCTTAAGCATGGTGCTTAGTAAATTATATATGGTAAGCGACCCTGGGGTATGCGAGCCCATCTCCTTTAATACACTCTTCCATTCTGACAAGGAGCTTCAGTGGCTTGGAATAATCCTCTTCAATTGACAAAAGCAGCCCCCAATTTCTAAGTTTTTAAACCATTAGTGGCTGATCAGTTGCAACAAATACGCCACCACCGCCGCCGCTGCACCTAATGATTGAATTTTAAATATTCATGATGGATGGATGTCTGTGTGTGTGCACAGAAATGACAGCATCGACGGCTGCTTCTCACCAGGGCACTGGTGAAGCTGAACAGAAGCTGCATATGTCAGATATTTTCTGGTTAAATATTCCAGTCATTAAAAAAATTATTCTATCATATAGATTGAGCGGCATTAATGCTTGAGACATATGCGTCTACAAATACACAATGTCGAAATGGGCAGATCTCTTCCCTCAAAAACAATCCTTTAATCGTTCAAAAAAAAACCCAAAAAACCAAAAAAACCCCACTGAACACACCAGCAATTTTGATAGTGGTTATGCTGGGGTGTTGTGATTTTCAGTGATTTAAATGTTCTTATTTTTGCTTCTTTGTGTTTTCAAAAACATTTTCTACGATAAACATATGATGTCTTCTTATGATAATAGCTGACTTAAAAATCCCATGCTAAGCAAAATAACTAGATACCATTTTGACCAACCAAAAAAAAAAATTCCTCATTGAGAAACGTACACAGATAGCTTATACAAATAAAGATGAAAGAGGAGACAAAGTAAGTTATGTTTAAGTTTCAACTATAAGGTAAGTGAGAAGTAAGATCTATTTTACTCTTCTAAGACTAGAGAAAAGGTAAGTTAATTTTTAGAGGAAATTCAACAGAGAGGATATAGTGATCAGAAAAGGGATGTGGGTGCTTTAGGAGATGAAATGACACCAAATGTATTTCTTTGGCCATTATTTGTGGCTGAGATTATAAACCACTAAGAGAAATGAGCTGAACTGAAAAATGCCCTCTGTTTTGATCTACTAGGATGAGCCCTCATTTCTTTCTTTTTTCTCTCTTCTCTTTTCTGTTCCTTTTTAACTGTTCTTTTCTGGAAATGTCTTTCCTGACGTACATATTTAAACATTATTCAATCACACTGTTTCTTCCGTTGTACCTTCATGCCATCCTTGTTCAAATGAACACACGTTTAATAGTATTTATGACCACCCCGATCCCAGGAAAAGGGAAGAAATAATGAACAAGCACAGGTATCATAGAGACCCAAACCAGATACACTTAAACGGCTCTGTGTCTGAACACTTAGGTCATTCTGTGACGAGATTCTTTAGTTCTCCAGACCAGTGACTAAGGGGTTAAAAGAAAAACTGTATTAACTGCTTGCCTCTGATTGGTCCCTAGAAACTTCCTGTAGAAAAGGATTAGAGCAGATATGTTGAAAGGAGGGCCCAGATTCTGCATCTATAAGAAACATAGGGAGAAAAATAAGACAAGGTCTGACCTCGTGGCTGAGAAATGGGTGAAACTGTACAACCAGCTTTGGCTCTCCCCGGTTTTAAGAGGTTAGATCGTGAGTTTGCGCAGGAGAAGGAGAAACAGCAGGGATGGGAAATGATGAAGGCAAAAGGAGCCTCACTGGAAAAACTAGTTTTAAATTTTGAGTCTGAAAATAATGTGCCTCATAACAACAATATTCTTGGTAGCAATGACATCCCCAAGTACAGACTAGTTGACTCCCATGAGAGCCACTGCGACTTAAGCACTCGGCTTTTCATGGGTCATGTTTGCTCCGTCCTATCAAAATACCCCTTTACACCTCATCTGTGGTTCAGCTCATTTCCTTGAAATTTTACATAAAATTCTGAAAGGGCACTTTTCTCTAATTGTTAACATTTAAAATAATATGTGGTACTTATAGAAGTTATGCAGAAACTATCTTTTTTTTTTTTTTTAAGATTTTACTTATTTATTTGACAGAGAGAGAGAGAGATCACAAGTAGGCAGAGAGGCAGGCAGAGAGAGAGGGGGAAGCAGGCTCCCTGCCAAGCAGAGAGCCTGACGTGGGGCTCAATCCCAGGACCCTGGGATCATGACCTGAGCTGAAGGCAGATGCTTAACCCACTGAGCCCCCCAGGCGCCCCAGAAAATTACCTTTTAAGACAATATAGCTTAGTATGCTTACTGGACACAAAATTATGTATGGGCCTTTCCCTATATGTAAAGCCACGTGTTCCATGCCTTAGGGGTGAGCTTTTATGGATGAACACAGCTACTGGCATTGTAGACCATCTTTTTAGTTGGCTTAAAATTCTCCCTTGCCTAAAACCCAAACTTACTTAGATTCAGTGTTTTTTTTTTTCCTTCTTCTAGATTCTGTGCATTTGTAGCTAGCTGTCCTTAGCTTGTATCAGGATAAAAAAAGATGAACAAGTAGCAATTTATGAATTCTAAGGTTCAACATGGTTCTATGTAAAAAGAAAGTAAACATTTAAACAATGACTGAACAAAATCCCAAGAGATCGTTTCAAGTCATCACTATTCTCTTAGCACTCTGTTTATCCGGTTAATCTCATTGTGTGTAATCAAAATGACCATACCTCCCGATCTGCCCAAGACATTTCTGGCTTCGACTGGTTGTCCTGGAGACCCATTTGGTTAGTGGCTCCTTTAACCCTCGGAAGAATCCTGGTTTGGATGATAAATTAGATGGAATTGTTTGAGGTTTCTCATGAGTCAACAAGATAAGCGAGATCGTGTTGTCAACTTTTAGCACCTGGACAAACCTCAACCTCGTATATTTCCTTTGCTTCCAAAAGGGCGGCTGAGAGAATAAAGGTTTTGCTGTACATATATACCCATGCTACGACGGAACTAGTTGCAAGATGAAAAAAGAAAAGAGGGCATTCTACCAACTTGTAGAATATGGTCAACCCTAGAAGATTACCCATATTTTAAGAGCCCGTTTCCAGAAAAGTAGGAAATTGTGGTGGCTGTAGATGGAATGTCTTGGATTTTAAACTTTCATTCCATTGGCAATTTGGGTTCCAGAACTTTCTATTTTCCTTGCAAATACTGTCCCTTTGGATGTCTTCTTTCTGAAGGTAGCAATGGTTGCATAACCCTGCAGATTCCCCACTGGGTTTCCTGGAACTAACTAAAACTAGGAACTGAAGTCCAACTTCTTAGATACATCAGACTTAGGACAAACCGACTTCTTTGGGGGTCCTATTTATCTATGGCCCATGCCTGCTATTGGCTAGCAGGTTTGGCATCACAGACTGAATATGCCACCTGGACTCCTTTCTCCTTCTCCACAGTTTTTTGAAACTCCTCAAAAAACTGAAAGGCTAGCTTCCTTTCACTCTGAAAATCCAATTTATGTTACCAATGCCCAGGGCTGTGAATGCTGGAGCTCCGAGGGAAACATGGGAGAAAAGGAAGAAAAGGAGCATGAAAGAGCAACCAAATTGTTTTAGAATACAGAATGTCTTCAGGCTTTTCTCTTCTCAAACATTGACAACCAACATATAAATAGTTCATTATTTCCATTTTCCAAACAGAGTGTCCACGTTCATACCTGGCAATACGGGGCTAATACATAAAGACGTGAAATAGGTTGGGGGGGGCACACTGGCTCAGATTCTTATGCAGAAAGTAGATTTTGTGTGCATGGCTTCGGGACTCCTCTGGGAAATAGCAAAGCATATATGTTTGTACAGTGATCATTCCAGTTTGTAGACAAATGTTCTCGCACAAAAACAATGGCCACTTGGGGCGCTTGGGTGGCTCAGTGGGTTAAGCCTCTGCCTTCGGCTCAGGTCATGATCTCACGGTCCTGGGATCGAGTGCCGCATCGGGCTCTCTGCTTGGCAGGGAGCCTGCTTCCTCCTCTCTCTTTGCCTGCCTCTCTGCCTACTTGCGATCTCTCTCTGTCACATAAATAAATAAAATCTTAAAAAAAAAAAAAAAAACCCAAACAAAAAACAATGGCCACCTGTGAAGAGCTGATCATTCAGGGAAGGTGAAGGGCTGCTATCCAGGAAACTGACCTCAAAGACTTCTCAGAGTGATGACCTGAGGGGGTCACTGATAGGAAACAGAGAAGGGAAACTGCCCTTCTACATCTCTACTCTTGGTCTCTTTCAGACCAGGAAAGAGGTTCTAAGACCCTGATTACTTTGGGGCTTGCTGACTAAAATCTGTTGGACTGGTAAATCTTTACCTCATTACTACCAGCTCTGTCGCAGACTATCTTAACCATATAGAATATTACAGATTCATGGGTTCACCATCTGTGGGAATCAGGCTCAGGGGCAGTCCAAATTTTGGAATTATTAAGAACATAGTTGGGAATACTTGTTCTGTTCGGCTAAAAATCATTTCGTCAGTATACATCACGCATTAATGAATGAAGCTTGATGAAAACTTTGCAAGGCAGGACAATTTTAGCGGTGAGTTTCACAGTTTCTTATAACCTCTCCGCAAATCACCTTATGCACACAACATGGTTAGAGAGTAAAATGTAAAAGATACAGGAAATCACAACAGGTCCAAAAATGTGTGAAACCTATCACCAATAGCTTAATTGTATTCCCAGTGTCCATGAAGATTCAGAGAACTGTGTATTTTCAGTTGCATGGTACTTTTCCCATTTCCAGATTGTCAGTAATCCATTCCAGGAATTGCACGTTTGCCAAAGTGTGTAAGAAGTATCCTGGTTAAGGCGTAAGTCGATGCCTTCCTTATTAGGCTCAGCTATTGTGAAATGGAAAAGAGCCCATCAGATTTGTCTCCTGGCTCTGCCTTTTACGGGCTGGGTGCTCCTGGCCAAGTCATGCACCTTCTATGGGGCTCTGTTTGCTTACGTATTTGTCCTCTCAGGTGAGGATGAAAAGAAGCAAGGTTTGTGAAAACGATCTGTAAACAGGAGTGCACAGTACATGTTACTACTGTCCTCTGGTGTTATAGATGAAGAACTGATGATCCAGAAAGACAGATGATGAAGTGACCAGAGACAGAAGCAACTCCATTACGAAAGGGCAGCCAGCCCCAGCAGCTCTGAGTTTCAGGGAACGCATGCCTTCTTATTTCCGCTTGTATCTGCACACAGACGAGTGTCAAGCTTCCGAGCTACCTAAAGTTTCATCAGTTTCAAGTGGTATCAAAAAAGTTGCTTCTTTCTTCATCATAACAGTATGCTCCCCTTTGAAGATGGCAAAACCAAACCAACAGGACGTTGCTCAGGACGCTCAGATATTCTGGCTATAGAACGGTTGTTAGAGTCTCAAATGAACAAAGTGAAAGAGGAGTGGGCGTGAGGCGGGAGGGGCAGGCGCAGGTGTCTTTGCTGGATGCCAGCAGGGAGCAAAGCCGGAAGGATGCTTTGAGGATTACGGAGCAGCGGGCCTGGAGGTCTCTAGAGGGCAGGGGTTTAGAGGCTGGGTGAGAACACACAAAAGGCTCTTCAGGAGGGAAATGATCTCTGATCACCTCTGTGCTGAGGCGAGCAGTGAACCCAATATAACACCTCAGTGATAATTCCCTTGCCAAGGTCTTTAGGCACCCCAGTTAGAAAGTCAGAGGATGTGAAGGAACTTCAGGACCGCAAAAGGTTAAGGGAGCGGGATGGTGTCTGAGTACAAATGCTGCCTGTCACCAGCTCTGAGACCTTGGTTGAGAGCATTTCCATGCCTCAGTTTCTTCACCGGAAAACAGAGGAAAATAACCTCACAGGTGGTTTGAGAATGAGGTCTGATATCTACGAAGCTTTGATCTCACTGACTGGCATATAGTAAGTGTTCAAGAAATGTCAACTGTTCATGCTGCTAATTCAGCTTCCTCAGTTCCCAGGGAGAAAACCCAGGGCCGGAGACGGATAGGGCCTCGCTCAAATCCACAAGGCTCAGATTAATGGCAAAATATGGACAAAATAGCTAATCATGTTGCCACGATTACAGTACATTTTCCTCCACACCCTGTAAAGATTTTGATGCCTAGTGTGTCCTGGGATGGCCATCTGTTGAATGGGCTGGATGAGCCTGGAGAGCCCTTCCAGGTCTACAGAATCAATGTTTATTTAATGCCAGAGCAATACGCAAAACCATGTCTCAATGTTCTATATTGATGGTGGGGAATATTTTCATAGATAACCCTCAGATGCAGATGACCCACTTGATACTGGTTCGGGTCCGGTGGCACGAGCGGAGAGCAAAACCATGGTGTCTCATCCAGGAGGCCGCTGTCCTCAGGGTGACCCCACTCCAGGCTTAAGATCACTTATCAAAGCTGAATGCTGTTTGGGGAGCAAGGCCTGTCTGTTGTTCTAGAACACAGTGTGGGCACTTTGGTCTTCTAGGGCTCTCTCCAGCAGTATGGGAGCTGTCAGAGAAACGCCACTGGAGACATGTTCCTCTCTACCGATGGCCCCAGTCAGGCTGTGGAATCTGAGCCTTAGGCTCTCACAGGTCATCGTGACCATTCTCAACCCCCCACCTCGCACCGCCTCCCTCTGTTTCCTAAATCATGTATGTGCCCTCACCCAGGAGAAAGGGAAATCAAGTTTGCTGAGTCTACTGACCATCTACCTCCACTTTGCAATCAGGGGGCTTGGTTGTGGGGGTGGCTCTGTGTCTAGGGCTCTGTCCCTTACCACTAGAGTTGGGTATGTGTGGACATCTAAGGTTTCCAGACAACCCACCAGAGCACGAACGGGGTGGAGGTGGAGCAGGGTGTCATAAGGTAAGCAATCCTGTCCTTACCCTGTTGAATATGAATTTCATCCTGTGCTACATACCAGTGGATGATAAATCTCGGGGTCTGACACTTTGGGAGGTCTGAGGGATGAAGCTGCCGCAAGATAAGTGTTTCATGCAGGGGATGAACCACCGTCAGAATAAAAAGTTTATCAATGTATACATTAGAGAAAAGAAGTTTGTCTGAGTAAAATGGCTTCAGAGATGTTTTATAGTTAAAGCAATTTTCAAAAGGCCCCCCTCTATTCCCCCCCCCCCGTTTTTCAACACATGTTCTAAATTTATCATCCTAGTGCCTATCTATCTACATGCGCTGCCTGGTGTTCTTTGCTTCGTATTTCCAAAGACTTCTTAGTTCTTCAGGTTTAAAATCGCCATGGAATTTATAAGGAGTGAAAATATTCCCCAGCCTTACCTTTCGATGGCTCCCTCTACATTATGAAGTGCTTTTATGCACATTACCTCATCTTTACCATGAGCATCAAAGGTTTGATATCATTTGGAGAGCGTAAGACTGGTTCAGGTCTGCGGAGATTGTATTACAAAGCCCTTCTTTCTAGGTTTTAATTTCTACGTGGCAGCAAAAAATGTTATGAGTTTACAGAAAAACAAAATCAACTCATTATGAGGAAACCACTCCTAGCTTCCTTATAAAAATTCCTTATAAAAATTGTTCCAAATGTGGGCTCTTGGAAAACTCCCACTCCCGCTTCAAGATGGTTTAGGCCTCGCTTTTTCCCAAGCAGCGACCTTAGACTGACTCATTCCCCACGGGACCATGCGCCCTTCTCCAGGACTCCAGACACGCCCGTGTTCACCGGCATGCTAGCTCGTTCCACAGGGCACTGCCGTGTCTGACTGGACTACAAGCTCCTTGACGCCATGGCAATGTCTTGCTTTTATGTTCCCTGTTCTTACCCAGTCCACTGGGAGGTATGTGGGAGGTATTCAGGATGCTATGGAATGAGTGGAGAGAAAAACACACAGGAAACAGGCACCATTTGGAGAGCGCGCAGTGTGAATGGGGGCCTTCTAATGTGCTCACAGTATATTCTCAAGCAAGAAGATGGGTATCGATAGCTCTTATCATTTAGGAAGTCAAATTCAAATCAGGCACAGGAGAAGAGGAGTCAGAAGGATGCTCCTGTAAGCACAAAAACTTGAAATTTAGGGAATCTGGGTGGACACAACAGTGGTTGAGCTTAATTATCTCTTCCAGCCTATGCCGATCTCTGGATAGGAAGATACCAGGGAGGTGGAACGAGCAGGAGGTACTCAGAGTCCAAAAGCAAAGGAAAGGCTTCATCTTTTTTTCCGTTTCCTTTTTCCTTTTTTTAAAAAATTAATTATTTTTATTAACATATAATGTATTATTGTACCCAGGGGTACAGGTCTGTGAATCATCAGGCTTACATACTTCACAGCACTCACCATAGCACATACCCTCCCCAGTATCCATAACCCAACCACCTTCTCCCTACCCCCCACCTCCCAGCAAACCTCAGGTTGTTTTGTGAGATTAAGAGTCTCTTCTGGTTTGTCTCCCTCCTGATCCCATCTTATTTCATTTTTTCCTTCCCTTTTCATTTTTCCTTCCCTACTCCCCAAACTTCCCATCTGCCTCTCAAATTCCTCATATCAGGGAGATCATATGACTGTAAAAAGCTTCATCTTGATTTGTTATGCGCACGCAGGCAGAGGCTGGAATAAAGCCTCTTGTCCAAGTCCTAGGAGGCTGCAAAGCCCTGGAGTAAGAGCTAAAGCCACACTTAAGCCACGAGAACCTTATACCTTTAAGAAAGTGGCCGTCTTTCACCTCTAAACTTTGTGACTTTGTGATCCAATGGAGAGGACAAGAGCATTCTGGTGCCCCATCCCAACCACCAGAAGAAAGTAAAACAACAATTATAATCTTTGCTATTATTGAAGAATATAATTTGCAACTCTTAGGAGACTGCAACTCATAAGCCATATCTATGTGCTCTTCTGTAATATTAACAGATGCTTAAGGCAACAATAAATACAAATACACAAAGGGGAGGCAAAACTGTGTATGAATGTCTACGTGGCCCCCAATCTTAAATCCTAGTCATGAGAAAAACGAAGGAAAATCCAAATAAGGAAAAGTCACGAAAACACAACTTGAATGATGATAATTAATTAGCATGGGCATAATGAAGTTTTGTCATTTCCAACAACAAATAGAGCCCAGAGCAAACAGGGAACACAAATATCAGTGACATTAAACACCAAAAAGAAAGAGGAGTGGGGAGTAGGTTTAACCTCTGTACCGGGTTTGCTGTTGGCCGAGACAGGGAGAGGTTTAAAGGAGATTAAGAAAGATCAACAATGTCTGTTGAACCACTCTTTGGCTGTAAGCATCCAGTCAAGCAGAGGGTCTGTTTCGAGATAGTAGGCTCACAGACACCCAACAGAACCTGGAGGACAGGCAGAGAGGCGAGGCAACACTGGTTCTAGAACATGATAGGGGGGGTCCCCCCCATCACCCCCACTCCACACTCTAGGGAACCCGAAAGGAAACTGGCCATCACCAGGTTCTGATCCCATGGTCTTAGATCTTCTTCTTTAGTGTCGAACAAATAAACCTACTGACAGTAAGTTTTCTTGCTCACTGTCTTGACTAAAAGAGCCCTATTTGTTCTCAGAATCACAGAATTTCAGAGATTGGACCTTAAAGGTCACTGAGGCCACCCATCAGTTTATCAAGTGGTCATTTAGCCCAGGATCACCTCTAGTGACAAAGACCTCATTTCCTCTCGAAGCAGTTACCACTATCCTGCAGCAGCTCTGAATATTAGCGAATCCTTCCTTAGATTGAGCCAAAATTGGTCTTTCTGAAACATCCACCTTTGGCCCCTGGGTAGAGAATAAATCTAAACGAACTACAGCATGAGAACCTTCTAAATGTCAGATAATGTTATTATGTGCTACCCAAGTCCTCTCGACTTCAGGCTAGATACACTCGGTTCTTTTCAGCTTTTATCATACAGTTTTTTGCGTTCTCACCATTGTGGCTACCTTCCTCCAAACCCAATCCAGTTCCTCTACCTCTCTCTCCGAGTGTGGCATTCACCAGACACACGCTGCACAGTGTGGTCTACGTGCACGATCACGGTGGGCCACCCCCCCTTTTCTGGGTTACCACATACTCCCGCATTCTCCAGCTGCGGTGCCTAGCAAGTTCTTTGCTACACTTCCTGAGCACCTACGGTGTGACAGGGACTGTCAGCGCTGGACAGACAATGACCGACAGACCAAGAACTAGCCCATGTTGCAGGGGCTGACGTTATTCCTCTTTTATGCCTACGGGCCCGGAGACACAGAGAGGTTAAGTGGCTCATTTCAAGTCACACCATCACTGGCCAGGCTTCCGCCAGGACTCCTGACAGACCTTATTTTGACAGTTCTGCCCAACAGTCAAAATTGAGGAGACTTTTTTAAATCTCCATCCTTTCCTTTCAGCGTACTGTCTTCTTCTTCCTCCCAGCCCCAGCTCCTGTTCAGTTTGATAAACGTTCCCTTTATAACTTTATCAGAGTCATTCATAAAATTTTGACCAGGGCAGAGCTATGGCTGGGCTGCATGATGACTCTGGCCTCCTTTTTTACTTTCTTTCTTTTTTCTTTTTTTGCAATGCAAGTGGGAATGATTCCATTTAGTCAAATTATGAGACTTTAAGAAAATGAATTCATTCTAAGTTCCTTGAATGCTTGTCACATTTTACTTTGCATCCCACACAGCTATCTAACGCTCAAGAAAAGCCACTGAAAGAAGTACTGTGTTCTGAACTACGAGCCCTTGAGGAGGGTGCAGGGGGGTGCCTCATGCACCGTCTGCAGTATATATAATTGGTTTCTCCTACTGACAGTTCCCTCATTACCCCAGCCTGTCTACCAGCCAATGTGACTCTGAACTTTCCACATGTCAGGAACACTGGTGACCACCGCCAGGAGGTAATGCTTTGGAGACCAGGGATCTAACTGGACACTAGAGAATTTTAGAAAATGAACCACGTTGAAGACTTAATTGATCCTGACTGGATCAGAAGCAGGTCATGGTGAGAACTATCTGTCCACCGTGACAAGCCTGGTATCCAGAAACCACGGAGAAGGAGATGTTTGTGTCTATCCTTCATCTCTGAGGATGCCACAATGCATTATTACTACACCAACTCTCTACACATAATAATACCACAGTATCAAAGAGCAGCCGTAGTTCTTCGAAGCACTACCCATCTCAGCACGCCATAGAACTGTTAACATGATAGGTCAAACCGTGTCCCCAGATACATACTCACAGGAAAAACATCTCTGATTTTACCCTGGAAGTCAGCTTGTCCTCTGACACCAATGTTATCAGCAGTTCTACGTTTTCTAGAAACTATCTTGAAGTATGCTGGCATAAAGAACACTGAAAACAGTGTGAATTTTGAAAATAATAACAAACAACGAGTACTTAGTAAGTGTCAACACAGTGCTCATTAATTTACATGCATTATCTCATTCAATAGTCATGACAAATTTGAGAGAACTATAGTGAAACTATTTCCAATTTACGGATAAGTAAACTGAGACACAGAGAGGTTAATTACCTTGCTTGCAATCAGCAGAGCGCTAAAACTTGAATCAGGCAGCTTAAGACTTATCCTCTTAAATACAGTGTGTGTCATGCCAAGACACAGACACCAAGATGGTATTAAATGTGCAACGATTTTTTTCTTTTTAGAAAAAAGAGAGAAAACGGGATAGAGTCAGAGAGGCTGGGAGAGCTGTCAGAAGCCAGCGCAATTCTGACCCCTGGTGTAGGTGAGACAGGGAAGGTTGGTCAGAAAGGGCAGCCTCTGAGTCTGAGTGGCATGGGACACTGGGAGTCCCCGAGTCAGCTGTCAGAGCAGTCCTGGCTCCCCCAGATGGGTCTGCTTTAGTCAGTCATGGGTGGAGAGCGGCCATGGTGACGTGGGCTCCAGAGAAAAGCAGTGAGGGGAGTCCAGAGAGTAGCCGCCGACCTGGAGTTCAAGGTCCCCTGGCCCATTCTCACGGCTGCCACCCACTGCCTCCCATGAGCCTCAGGAGGGGGCAGTTAATTTGTTCTTAAGGTGTAAAAAGTCCTATCAGAAGAATTTTCATCTATCACAGAGACATTTCAGAACCCACAGCCTGAGTTGCCAGACTCACTAATTCTTAGGCTACAGAGAGGAGGGCCTGACCCACAGAATCAGGGTCCAGTTTCCCAAAGATGCTGGGCAGAAGCCCTGCTCCCGGGATGGGAGGATGGAGTGGTCTCCTCCTAGCACCTGGAATAGACTTGCTTCAGGTGCATGACTCTGCTCGCAAAGAATGCTCTTTGTAGATAGTTTCATAGAGTCTCTGAAGAGCATTTGGGAGAGGGGTTTCTCAGGGACATATTCCAGAAAGTTCCCAGAGGGGAATCTCTTGTGCCACGGATCTTACGGAAATAAGTAGAGAAGTTCTAGGAATGGATCCTGGCTCAGTCCTAATGCTGCTTACACACTGTCCTTTTCATCTTTTTTCTCATTGTTTTCTTTTATCCTTAATCAATTCAGCCTTTATTCATGCACAAAATAAAGAAAAGTGTGATGGAACCACTTCCTTTATTTTGTTGAAACACAAGGAAAGCCAGGCTTATTTGTTCTCTTTGACCACTGTCGTGCACCTACCTACTCAGGGATCTGGGTCAGTTCTAACTTTGCCCGTCTTTGGAGCTCAGGTTCCAATTTAAGCTGTGTGCACACAGCTGACACACAGGGGGCACTCAACTTATCCTTTTGAATATACCTACAAATACATGTGTTTATATATATATATATATGTACGTTATGTGTTCTATATATATCATGCAATCTATCTAAAATAACATATATATTATGCTAAGTGTTATATATGTATCATATAAACTCTCTAAATGAAACCCTCCATTTCCCTGGCAGACCTCGGACCAGCATACAATCCACGTCTCCCTTTCCAGTCCTTGGCTGGACATTTCCGTGGTGATGCCTGGAGGCCACCCCCTCAGACCTCACACGTCACTCCCGCCTGGCTGTCCACATACCTCCCGGATACCCAGGTACTACTTTCTCATCTCTTTTTCTTTTTGGTTTCATCCTTACCTGCTTAATTCTTTTTTTTTTTTTTAAGATTTTATTTATTTATTTGACAGACAGAAATCACAAGTAGACAGAGAGGCAGGCAGAAAGAGAGGGGGAAGCAGGCTCCCCGCTGAGCAGAAAGCCCAATGCAGGGCTGTATCCCAGGACCCTGAGATCATGACCTGAGCTGAGGGCAGAGGCTTTAACCCACCGAGCCACCCAGGTGCCCCGCTGCCTAATTCTTAAACACTGGTATTCCCAAAGGCTTATTCTTGGTTCACTCTTTCCCCCGTGTATAGTCTCATCATATGATTGTGTCTCCTTCCATGCTAGAAATCTCAGGTAGACCTTGGTTCCCTCCTACTATGTTTTCACTTCCCTTCCAGCCTTGTCCCACCATCTGAAACTCCAACCAACCTATCACAAAATATCCTCTGCATCATTATTCCACTGCGTTAGGTACTAATATATACAAATGCCTTTCCGATGCCACACAGTCTGCATGGAGCTATACATATGTATATATAAATATACAGAATATTATATATAATATTTATTTATATATTGTACTCATTTTTATTCATATATATAATGTTATATATAATCTCACAAGCCTTGCAACAATCAAGCAAAAATAGATTTTATAAATTCTACAATACAGAGAAGGAAACTGAACCCACAGAAGTTTAGTTAATACCCTGAAATTTAATGTTGGTCAAGGTGGATCTTTACTTTGAATCAAGATCTTGAACTCCAAAGGCAAGTTTCCCCTACAGCCCACTGTTAGGCTCCTACACACCCACTTCTCCCATCTTCCTGCTGGTGGCCTCCAGACACTACCTGCCTGTATACTCTTAGTGTGGCAGAGTTCTTTTTTCCAGAAACTGGGATGAACCCATCTCTCCTTTTCTAGAAGCCCTTGCTGATTATACCTCAGGATTAAGTCCTTACTAGCTGGTTTGACCAGTGTTCACCAAACTCATTTGCACATGGAATCATCAGTCAGAACTACTGATGCTTGTATCCCACCCCCAGGAGCTTGAGGTCATTGGTCTGGGACATGGGCTGACTTTGAAACTTTTATAGGATCCTGGGTTTCTCTAATGGACAAAAAGGTCTGGAAGAGGTGCCAATGCCCCTCCCACTCTGGTTCTTATCTCTCCAGCATTTGCTTCCCCTGCTCCAAATCCCACTGTGGCTTTGACCATCCAGTTCCCTGTCCTGGAGTCCTTCTTCTCTTTGACAAACTTCTACATCCTTTGCTGTTCAGCTCAAATGTACCTTTGATTTTCTCTGCCCTGGCCACTTTTGCTTTTGCACTGGCCACTCACGCCACCTGGGAATCTGGCTGTCTACCCAGTGGTTACCCCAGACGTGCTGGGGAAGAATGGATACCTCTCTTCACGATCTCCCAGGACACAGTGACTGGCAAAGAGGAGGTGTTCTGTAATTCGTGAATGAATGAATGAACAAATGAATGAATGAGTCAGTGAACACCTATACAAGAAGTGGAAGTGACACGGGACTAGAATGGGACTCTGAGACCTAAACCTAGGTAGCAACACGAAGTGGAAAAGCTTGGGTTTTGCAGCACTACTAACTTCACTTTGAACCCTGGGTCCAGTTACTAGCTAGGTAATCCTCCTTAAACAAAGCTGGATTTCAGTTTTCTCTTTGATAACTTCATGCAAGGTGAATTCCTACCTACAAAGGAAGGAATTGATATTTATAAAATGCTTAACATAATGTCTAACACTCAAGTAATAAAAACATATTGATTTTATTTTTATTATTGTATCACTGGCCCTGGTTTGTTCATTTGTGTGCAGTGAGATTTGGGGAACATTATTATGTACCTTCTCTGTGCCTTTTTCTCACCTATGAAATGTGCACAGTAACATTGCTTCTTTTCTTAAAAGAAAGATGGAAAGGACATAAAATGTTCTACAAGTGCAACAAATTATAG